>NC_091768.1:73441163-74066163 GCF_029378745.1 Bos indicus | reverse complement strand
CATATAATATATACAAGGATATGATAGACAAAACTGAGAATTTTGTCAGAGATCTAGAAGCTAATAATACCATCATCATCATATAATGAAAACATATATTATATGAAAATATAATGATAAATACAAAGAAAACCTCACCTAAGCAATCATAGTAAAACTACTGGAAATCAAAGCTATAAAGAAAGAATTACAGATAGTTTTTTAAGAAAAGGACAGTTTACTTTTAAAAGATGAGTAGCAATGACACATATACCCTACCATGTGTAAAGCAGATAGCTAGTGGGAAGCTGCTGTGCAACAGGGAGCTCAGCTCGGTGCTCTGTGACATCCTAGATGGATGGAATGAGGAGGTGGTGGGGAGACTCAAGAGGAAGGAGATACATGTACACTTAAAGCTGATTCACACTGTTATGCAGCAGAAGCCAACACAACTTTGTAAAGCAATTATCCATCAATTAAAAATAAATTTTAAAATAGACTATTTTCTGGCATCAACAGAAACAGTGAGTTATAAGACAATAACATCATAAAGTGGGGGAAGAGAATTACCAGTTTAGAATTTTCTTCCCAGGAAAAATACATATTAGAAAAAGAGTCAATACATTTCAGTCAAAAAAACAAAACAAAACTGGACCAAATTATTACTATACTAAAGAAAATCCTATATGTAATCTCAAAGATGCAGGAAGAAATGAAGAGTATATAAGACTATATGAAACCATAATAACAATAATTATTGTGGAATTTAAATTATATAAAATTAAATACCTAAAAATAACATATAATTCAGAAGAAGCGCATAAGTAGTTAAGGCATTCATTCTAAGGTTTTCAAGTTTCCCACAAAGTGATAAAAGTCCTAATTTGCATTGTACTTTGATTAGGGCGAAGACACCTCTTGTAACGTCCATGGTAACCAGTAAGATAATGTAAAAGTATGTAAAAATTACAAGCTAATAGGAAAAGGGCAATGAAATTACAAATATATTCAATCCAAAAGACAGCAAAGAGACAAAAAGAAATACAGAACAGGAAAGGCAAATAGCATAGTAAGTCAGCATATTTAAATTCAAATATATTATGACATTAAATATAAAATGACTAAATACTCCACTGAAAAGAAAAATACCAGACTGTATAATAAAACAATATTTACTTATCGATGCTTGTAAAGAGAGATATCTAAACCACAAACATATAGAAAATTTTAAATTTAGAGAATGAGAGAGAAGTCACACAGACACTAGCTAACAGAAAGCTAGTTGTATAGGTTTTAAAGTTGACTTGAAGGCAAAATCGTTAATAGAAAAAAAAAAAAAAAACTGGGTCTCATTACGAGACAGGTTTCAATTCACCATGATGATATAATAGTTCTAAATTTGTATCTAACTAAGCATCTGTCATCCTTTTTTTCCATTACCATCCTATTTCCTTAAGGAGACTTTTTAGATTTGTTTATTCTAATCACTTCCTTTCAAAAGAGTTTAATACCATATACACTATACATCTGTTGATGCACTGAGTCTCTCTGGAGGGCCATAGACCACTGTAATACATACTGATTTTTTTTTTTGCTTCCTAAGAACCAATTATTAGATCTGAATTAGGGGCTTCCCTGGTAGCTCAGCTGGTAAATAAACTGCCTACAATGCAGGAGACCACAGTTCAATTCCTGGGTGAGGAAGATCCTCTGGAGAAGGGAACAGCTACCCACTCTAGTATTCTGGCCTGGAGAATTCCATGAACTGTATAGTCCATGGGGTTGCAAAGAGTTGGACATGACTGAGCAAATTTCACTTTCATGTGATTAACAATTTCCTAATTGACTTGTATATTGTCACCCTGCTTATTTAACTTATATGCAGAGTACATCATTTAAAATGCCAGGCTGGATGAAGCACAAGCTGGAATCAAGTTCGCAGGGAGAAATATCAATAACCTCAGATATGCAGATGACACCACCCTTATGGCAGAGAGTGAAGAGGTACTAAAGAGCCTCTTGATGAAAGTGAAAGAGAAGTAAAAAAGCTGGCTTAAAGCTCAACATTCAAAAAATTTAAGCTCATGGCATCTGGTCCCATCACTTCATGGCAAATAGATGGGGAAAAAATGGAAACAGTGATAGACTTTATCTTCTTGGGCTCCGAAATCACTGCAGATGGTGACTGCAGCCATGAAATTAAAAGACTCTTGCTCCTTGAAAGCAAAGCTATGAACAACCTAGACAACATATTAAAAAGCAGAGACATTACTTTGCTGACAAACGTCTGTCTAGTCAAACCTATGGTTTTTCCAGTAGTCATGTATGGATGTGAGAATTGGACCATAAAGAAAGTTGATTGCCGAAGAATCGATGCTTCTGAACTGTGGTGCTGGAGAAGACTCTTGAGAGTCCCTTAGACTGCAAGATCAAACCAGTCAATCCTAAAGGAAATCAGTCCTGAATATTCATTGGAAAGACTGATGCTGAAGCTGAAGCTCCAATACTTTGGCCACCTGATGCAAAGAACTGACTCACTGCAAAAGTCCCTGATGCTGGGGAAGATTGAAGGAAGGAGGAGAATGGGATGACAGAGGATGAGAAAGGTTGGATGGCATCACCGACTCAATGGACATGAGTTTGACCAAGCTCCAGGAGTTGGTGATGGAGAGGGAAGCCTGGTGTGCTGCAGTCCATGGAGTCGCAAAGAGTTGGACACAACTGAGCTGCTGAACTGAACTGACCCGTATAGGTTTCCCTGGTGGCTCAGTGGTAAAGTTCCACCTGCAATGCAGGAGACTCTGGTGTGATCCTTGGGTCAGGAAGATCCCCTGGAGAAGGAAATGGCAATCACTCCAGTCTTTTTGCCTGGAAAAATCTCATGGACAGAGGAGCCTGGA
The DNA here is from genome assembly GCF_029378745.1 of Bos indicus. Taxonomy (NCBI): domain Eukaryota; kingdom Metazoa; phylum Chordata; class Mammalia; order Artiodactyla; family Bovidae; genus Bos; species Bos indicus. The sequence continues at coordinate 74,063,284 of NC_091768.1, read as the reverse complement.
AGTCCATGGGTTGGCAAAAGTCCGACACGGCTTAGAGACAGCCACCACCAATTGACTTGCATAGAGTGCAGTACCTAACAGCCAGAGTCCAAATTCATTTCAAATGTATGTGAAACATGTGTAAAAGTTGATATATGTTGGATCATACATATAAGCTACACCAAATCTCAATGATCTAGATCATGAATTATCAATTATGAATCATGACCACAGCAGATTATACTAGGAAACAGTCACAAAAAGATAACTATAAAATCCCAATATGTTTGAAAATTAATAAATCACATCTAAATAATCTAAGTGTCCAAAAAGAAGTTACAATTGAAATTTTTTTTGAGCTATCTGATCATGGAAATACTAAATTTGGGGATGCAAATTAGAGAAAAGTTTATTGGTTTAAATGTATATATTGAAAAGGAAGAAAAAATGAAATGCTATGAGCCAAGGGGAAAAAAAAAACCCTGAGAAAATAGAAAAAAACTTAGGAAAATAAATCTAAAGAAAGAAGAAAAAAGGAAATAATAAAGGACTAAAATGAATAAACAGACAATAAATACACATAAATAAAGAGAATTTAAAAAGTGAAAAGTTTTTACTTGAAATATCTAAAATTGATCTTGGCAAAACCATTGGAGAAAAACAAGAAAAACTGAAATGGCATAATAAACTAAGAGTAAGAATAAAAAGTTAGCCTAAAAAGCAGAGAATTATGAGCACCTTATGCCAATTACTAAATTTTGATAAAATTACTAAATTCTGACCTAGAAATACACAACGTACCAAAACTGAAAATAAAAGTAGAGAATCTGAATAACCCATAAAAATTAGTAAAATTAAAATTGTAACTAAAATCTTGGCCACAAAATATTCCAGGACTAGATGGACTTGATTACAATGTCTAACAAATATTTAAGGAATAAATGGCATGAATCTATATAAATCTCCCTCCTTCAAATTTTAAAAAGGTAATATTTTCTAACTATTTTTATGAGGTCAATGGAACCTGGTTGATCCCAGAAAGGATAACTTAGACTTATTTTTCTTAATGAACATAACTGCAAAATCCTAAAAGTTATTAGCAATCCAGAAACAAGGTAAAAATGGATTAAAAAATATCAGAACACATCATGACGAAATTGGAGTTACTCCAGGATTTCAAGTTGGATTTGACATTGTAAAATTAATCACCACCTCAAAAGAATAATAGAGAAAATCATATGGTAGATATCAGAAAAAATATTTGATAAATCAAATATTTATTCATGGTAACTTACAAACTAGAAATAGAAGGAAACTTCCAAATTATAGACAATATCATACTTAATGGTAGAATGTTGAAAAATTTCCTTCTAATATTGAAAACAATGTACTACCCACTGTTATCTTAACAATTTACTGAAAATCCTAGCCATTACAATAAGAAAAAAATGTCAATATTTAAGAAGAATATATACATGCCTACCAACATTCTTGGATAGTATGACTGACTACATAGAAAATCAAAAGAATTGACAGATACATTACTAGAATTTCCAAGTGAGTTCAGCAAGTCTGCTGACAACAAATTGATATACCAACATTTAATTGGTTTTCCATAGCAACTAAATAACAACAAACAACTATATAATGGTAACAAAAATTAAAATTGAAGAGATACTATTTAGAATAACATCGAAATACTAGCTGCTTAGTAATATATCTAGCATGGAATATGCAAAATGACCACAAAACAAGCTATTATTAAGAAAAATTACCAAAGACCTAAATAAAAGGAAGAAATATACTACCTTCATGAATTGAAAGACTCAAGGAAAGATGTCAAATCTTCCTAAATCCATCAATATCCCAAAAGTGTTATTTTTTCTTTTTTATAGGGAAGAATCTTAAGTTAATTTAAAAATTTATATGGAAATGTAGAGAACCAAGAAGAGAAACAGGAGATTTTACCAATGGGAGAAAAATATTTGTACAATAAATAGCAATCAAAAGTATCAAAATACATTTTAAAAATTCCTATAAATTAATATATAAATGACTTATTTAGATAATTCACAAAGAAGATATTTACATGGCTAATATACATGTGCAAAAGTGTTCAAACTCATCAATAGCCAGGAAAATGCAAATTAAAACCACCATATACTAATCACTACATACCTCCCCTAAATGCTAATTTATACGGTTAGTGAGGAACCTTATAAATTAGCATTTGTATCAACCATACATTGTTGGTGGGAGTGTAAATTGTTTTAACCATTTTGAGCAGTTTTGAATTTTCTACTGAAGTAAAACATAAACATTCTCTGTGGCCCAGCAACTAATTCCTAGGCATATGGTCAGCAGAAATACATGTACTGGTGTATCAAAAGACAGGCATAAGAATGCTCAGACCAGTACTATTCATATTAAAAACTAGATACAATTGAAACATTTTTCCATAGTAAAATGGATGAATAAATTGTTGCATAGTATCAGATAACTAGATACTATGCAATAATGAAATAAAACACAGCTGTACACAGCAATCTGCTAAATCTCACTGTATAATGATGAGTGAAAAGAGTGGAGGAGGCTTGGCGGATTTTTGAAGTGACAATTATGTAATAATGTTCTCTTTCTTGGCTTGGGCAGTGTAGTGGTTACACAGTGCTTCACTTGTAACTAGTGGACCATTCTGTGCATTTATATCTTTTGAGTATTTCTCTGCATATGTGCTTTAGTTTAAAAATAAAATTAAAACTCTATTTCTCTTAAGTGTTTAAAGCACCCCACAATTCTATGTCCAAAATACTTATAACTCTCCATGAAATAGTTTTTATAAATGTAAGCAAACAATACCACTCCATACACACATGATGCTTACTACTTTTCATGCATTACTTTCAGCACTTTACAAATAAAGTGCATTTGATCTTCTCAACAACCATATGAGGCAGATATTATAAACACCTTCATCTTATAAATAAGTAGAGTGCTGCTCAGAGACTAACTGGCTCAGGATCACAGAGCTAATCAGCAAGCCACAGTGAACTGTGCCAGATTCTGCACTGTTTACCACTACAGGACACTGCCTTCCAGAACAAAACTTCCGAAGTTGAAAGTGTCAGATTTAGTCACTGTGAATGAATTTGAAATGAAATAATGTTTCCTCGATACACTGGAAACTCCTAAAAATATTTCAAGTAGATTAACATTTTGACATAGATATTTTTATATTTTGTAAAAATTTTAAAACTTTTTCTATGCTTAGAATGATCAAAGATGGATTTTAACATAATGCTTTTGAAACACTGAAAACCAAAAAAAAAAAACCTGTCATTTAAAAAGCTGGGATTCAATTTCAACTCTATTAGTTTTAACTTCTGTGAACCTCGATTACCTTGTCATTAAAATGGGCAAAATGAATCCTTTCCTAATAGGAAGATTCTGAGAAAGAACTGATTTGACATTTGTGCTCTGAACTAGGTGACTAATATGAAAGCCAATCCAACCGTGTGCGTAGAGAGTGTGTTAGAAATTTTACAACATAAATGTACCTCATTTTAAACTCATATTTAAGTGGCTTAAAAGTCAAAAGTGCTAAATAACTTAAGGCCAGCATTTGGAACTTGAATGCAGAAATTTAGGTTACAAGGTTAGTTTTTCTTGAAAAAAGTTTGATCCTTATTGTTTTCTTCCTGTTTTCCCTTCTCTCTCCACATAATATATGAAAACTAAATTTTTAAAAAATAATATACTATTACCATTTAATTCAATAAATATATTTGACCTATTTTTTAAAAGACTTACATTAAAGGAGACATATTTTAAATAGCTATGTTCTCCAATTCACTGTTTCTGACATGAATACCATTTTAAAAGTTTTTATGTATATTTGTTTTCACGTACATTTGTTTTCATGTTTAAGAAGGGTTTGCCCTCTCTCTCTCTCATGCACTCACACAGACACTTAGAGGCAACAAATTAATGAAAAAGAAGATAGAAGATAGTAATTCTCAGCTACTTTATTATTAGCCATTGGGTTATTTTTAAATGATCAACAATTTTTTTTTCTTAAAAAAAAATTAAGAGAAATGTATAGAGAAAAATCTAGAATGTCATTCAAGTCTCCTATCATACAAATTTCTGTTTTGTGTCTGTCCCTTTTGTTTTAACTTAAAGATTGTTCTTCACTCCAAGCACAATTAAAAAAGGTCTAGAAAAACAGAAAATAAAAATTACTAAATAATTTAAATGACCAATACATTTTCCAAATCAAACTACAACCAAATTGAAATTATTTTTATTTCATTGAAAAACAAGAACACTAGTCTGAAGGACATGGAAATATACTGTATTTTTATCCCAGGGAAAACCACTTTTTCCTTAAATTTAATGATCTTTTCTAAATCGAGGCATTCTTTAGACTTCTGTATTACTGCAGCATCTCCTTTTACAAGAATGCATCTACACTTTTGTAAATGACTGAGTTCTTTCATCTGGCTGGACACAGCTGGCAAGTGGCATAATGGGAAAGGGAAATGAAAGTTTTTTTTTTTCCCTCCTGAAAAACCAAGAAATGTATAAATCATATTGAAACTGAAGCATTTGTTGCTTGTATTACTGCGCAAAATACACATCTTAATACACACAGTGTTTTCTAATGTTTTATGCATAAATGATATTATAGCATATTTTAATTTAAAAAGTCTATGATGGGTGGTTTCCTTAAACACTATTTGAGTAAATATAGTGTTACTATAGTGTTAAATATGTACATATTTAATTTGAAAAATTAAACCAAACTAATTCTAAAACAGAAAGTTTAAAGCGCTCAAACCAATAAAATATATTGAGTAAAATATGTACATTTAGTTTATGGAGAAAAGTCTCAAATAGTTGTCAGGCAGCAGGCCAGCAAGTTTTCTTATGAAAACTCTGAAACACATATGAAAGCTGGAAGGAATTCTGAGCTCGACTAAGACTCTCGTTTTGTACGTGAGGACACTGGGTGCCCTGCGAAATGATTGGTCCACAGGTACTCAAGCAGGAAAGTTGGGCTATCTCTCTCTTCACTTTAGGGACAAGCTGGTCTCCTCAGCTGTCTCAAAGGCAAAGGAGGGAAACGCAATAGGATTGAAGGAAGAATCTAATGAAGCAACTAAAAAACGGAACTCTTTATCTTTTATTTCCTAGTTTTTGTCTCACCTTTAACTTAAATATCATGCGAAAATAAACAGATACCCATAATTTTTCCATTGCATACATAATAAACTTGTGGTGAGAAAAGTTGAGCAATTCTACAGTATTTACATCCTAGAGGCTTCCATTGTTGTTTTTATTTGAATTTGTAGACATTTTCAAACAGTGTGTGTGAATATGTATATGTAGCTATACAAATGCTAATGTAGCTTTTTCCCACTTGTCACATCTTGAAAATCATTCCAGATTGTTCATGTAGATCTCGCTTATTCTTTTAAATAGCAATATGATATTCTAGTCTATGGATTTAAAATAATGAACTCAATAACTCACCTATTATTAGTTTAGATAGTTCTGAGTTTTTATATTACAAAGAAGGCAAAAATAAACATTATTTGATGTGTTCTTAGACTAAGATTTACTAGAGTCAAAGAATATGTAAAATATTGAATGTTAAGTATCTTTATTTTAGATATCAAATTTTGACCAGTTTAGGGAAGATCCCCTGAAGAAGGGCATGGCAACCCACTCCAGTACTCCGGCCTGGAAAATTCCATAGGCAGAGAAGCCTGGTGGGCTACAGTCCACAGGGTCACAAAGAGCTGGACAGGATTGATGTGACTTAGCACACAAGCACAGGTATATACTAACCTCCTATGTCTTGATCTGAAACCACGGAAATACCTCCTCACACCAAACTGACCCTGGACTCCACTTGCCATCTCAAAGGAAAAGAAGAATATTCTTAAAACTCTCAAAGATCCTTTAGTATATTTAAATCATGTATAAACTTCTGTTTTGAACAAAATCTTTTTCTGTGTGTTTGAAGCAGTAAGTAGGTAATGATGATTTTCATCATGTAGAAAGGATGTCTGTTATATTTATTTATATGTTAATTATGAATCTAAAACATAAAAGCTAATAATAAGAAAAGAATCTGAGCAGGAACTTTAATGAAAAATTTTATGCAAATTCACCAGCCACTAGAAAGGAAAACTAAAACAAAAAAACTTCAAATTTTATAAGAGGAAATGCCATCAAAGTCTCATTATCAATCTTAATTTTTCCATCTTCTCCTTACAAATGCAAGAAAGAGAAGAAAAGGAAACAGGCAGGAGGGAAGAAAGGAAGTGTGGACGGACAGGAAAGGATGGAGGGGTATGAATAAAACAAGCTTTATTTACTAATATATTGACTAAGGCTGTTATTTTCATGCTTCTTTACTGTATATAAATAAATGTGCAAAGCATCCAAGAAAGGATTTTAATTTTGAAAATACTGGGGTATTTATTTACACACTAGTATATTAAGAATTATATATTGCTTAATAAGGCTTATGTGTGTTTTGTGTCATGTTATTTTTAGGTTTATCTGAAGCTACAAACCTTGCTCCCTATTCTCCACACTTGAGATGCTAACTGTAAATCAACACCCAAGGAGATGCCAGCAAGAATGCTCTGACCCAAGGAGGATCCTACCAGCAGATTCTCAATGGACAATCAATTCACCAAAAACATTCTTCTTCTGAGGATTCCTCCAACTTAGTTATTAACACACGTTCAGTTATTCTCTAAAGAAACCAGAATTGGAGCAGAGGAGATATTAAAGTGAAATAATACAGAAAGCCTAAGACAATGATTGGCACTTAGGAAAAAGACACTTGTCACATTAAAGTCTCCAGATACAGTGAACTCAAAGCATGTCCCTTTACTGTCTGAAGGGGTGCTACAGCCATGGGCATGTGCATGTCAGCCTCAGAGGACAGAAATGGGGGGAGGACACACGGTCTTCCCTGGGGAGCCATAGTCAGCCTGTAGAGAAATTGCCCAAAACCCAGGGACTTGTTTCTGTTTTCCCTTGACAATGACGGTATTTTGGAGGTGAAATTATATAAATTTGGATAATTGAATACAGGCAAACTTTTAAGGGAAGTAGAAGAAATGAAGGATGGGAGAGGTGGAAGAATAAGAAGAGTTTAATGCTAACGAGTCACTATTAACCTATCATGGTGAAGCACAGAATCTGGAAAGGAAAAAGTCACCCTAGAAGTATTCCAAGATCTTCATCTTAAAGCAGAGGAAATTGAGGCCTCCAAAGTTGAAGAAATTTGCCTTAACTCACACAGTTCTTCTGAGCCACTTTGGGATATTGGTTTCTTGACACAAAGGACATTCCTGCCATATGACACCGCATCAGTGGTCAAGCCCATCACAGTTTAGGAAACATTCTTGCTTGTACCAACTGGCTACTGGCATCTGGGGTTGCTGTCAAAGTTCTTGAAGGACTCTTGCTTTTTGGAACTCTTATGGTTCCAAATTCAAGTGACGATAGAGAAACTACCAATGCGCTAATTTAATTCACCATCTCAAACCTGTACAATAGCTTAATCAACCAATGGAAAAACTTTGGCTCCCTTAAACATTATATTTTTTATGGATATCACTACATATATATTATCCACATCTTGACATGTGGAAAACATATAGTAATTTTTAAAATAAAAGTCTGACACTCACATTTTTATATACAAATAGAATTTTTTAAATTCCCAGATAAGAATGCTATAAAAAGTTTGATCAAAAAAAGACTGTAAGAAATAATCCAATACAACCAGTTTCATTTATAGGCGATGAAACTGGGATCAAGAGTAAGCAAGTGTTTCCCAACTAGTTAGAGCCTGAATAAGGGTGCCCACTGGTCCCGTCTCTATCTGTTCCTCTTTCTAGTGTGCGCCATGCAATCTCTTTCTGGGTACAAATTAAATCATCTGGATACCTAAGCGATTCTTGGGAATGTATAACTGCCTTGATTATACACTAGAATGTTGACACATTTCATTGCACTCCATTCAAATCTCTAACATGCCTGGAATATAGTAGATATTGTCACTTTGGGTTATACTTGGGCTTCCCTGATAGCTCACTTGGTAAAGAATCTGCCTGCAGGAGACCCTGGTTTGATTCCTGGGTCAGGAAGATCTGCTAGAGAAGGGATAGGCTACCCACTCCAGTATTCTTGGGCTTCCCTTGTGGCTCAGCTGGTAAAGAATCTCTGCCTGCAATGCAGGAGACCTGGGTTCGATCTCTGGGTTAGGAAAATCCCCTGGAGAAGGGAAAGGCTACCCACTCTAGTATTCTGACCTGGAGAAGTCCATTCTACATCCTTTTTTCCCCATTTCTCCCCCAAACTTCTGTATCATCACTTTAAAGATTGTTAATATACCAAGTGACTCATTGTTTATTTACCAGGTGGCACGATAGTAAAGAATCTGCCTGCCAATGCAGGAGACGCAAAAGACACAGGTTTGATCTCTGGGTTGGGAAGATCCCCTGGAGTAGTAAACGGCAACACATTCCAGTATTCTTGTCTGGAAACTGGCATGGACAGAAGAACCTGGCAGGCTACAGTCCATGGAGTTGCAAATAGTCAGGCATAACACACACACAATACACCAAGTGTGCATCACCTCAGGAATCAAAGTTAGCATGTTCACAAAGTCATCTAGGATGCTTGTAAAGTCAATGGTCCTGACACCTGGGGACTGTAAAGTCAATGGTCCTGACACCCATGGCTCTGACATGAGCGATAGATATGCTCCCCAAGGCTCATTCTTAGGAAACGTGAGGATGCCCCTGGGGAAGCTCTGAGGAGAAATGGAGATGCCACCATGGGAAGGCACTGATACAGAGGTTCTCACTGCATTTCCAAATGCCAAACCTCTTTCTCCCCAGCTAGACGCACCTCCTAGAAGAGAGCTCCCTGCTTGTCTGTGAATTTATCTGGGACAGATAACTTGAATCCATGGGATGGTGGAGTCTTTGGGTAAAAATTTTTGAACACTGAGGATTCTTCAGTAAGTTACCTACCTCCTTCGATAAATTACCTGCTACCAGTCAATGCGAGTTAGACCACTTAGAACACCTAATAGGTTTTACATTTAGATGTTCTGAAGTCTATTCTGATTCTCACTTTTGATACTTCTATTTAATATAATGAAGATCTTTTGGTCTTGCTTGGGATTAGTTTACTGCTTAAAGTATTCCTTCCAATACCATGTTCTGTGAGTCAACATGCAGCTTCCCCTATGATTGGAGCCTTGTTAACAAAGTCAACTTTGGAAGATTAATTCCTAGTCAGAGGCATTTCCCAGGCGGTACCATCTCACTTTGAGGAAACTTACTTTTGCATCTGTTTTGGGTAACAGGTTCCTTTGACTGAAAAGAACACCAGTCAATGTTCAAAATGCCCTCCTAACTAGATTATATGTCAGGTTGGACTTTAACATCAAAAACTTTTTTCAAAAACAGTTGAAAATACCATATTTGAAATTTATTTAAATTATAATATATGAAGGGTAGTAAATTCTCAGCAAACATTTTAAATAGGTATTAATTGAGAACTGACAATGGGGAACTTTATGCTGAACATCATGTAAGGCATTACAAAATGTACTGGGGCAGTTATTTTTTCTAAGTTGATGTCTGCTCCTGACACATCTTGGAGTTTTCCATCTTTGCCCTAAGTCACTTGATTCATAAGAGTTTCTCCCAGTTAATTGGCTGACATATATACAGTCACCACTGATTTTGTCTTATGTTCAATAGAGTACACTCTGAAACCAGACAGCTTACAGTGTCAGGTGAAAAACCTTATAAAGAGGATACAGACTCTGGAGTTGCAACTTGTTAACTTTGGGCTTCTACTTCATACATAAAGCGACTTCACTGTATTAGAGAAAATGTCAATCAAAACGTAACTACTGACACTCGTCTTTGTTTCACCAGCCAGTAATAAAAGATAAAGCAGAGGAAATGGAGGAGCGGCAGTTAGGCATTTGCAACACACAAAGTCCTTGTTTTCTCACTAGGCACTGCAGAAAAGCAATTGTCCATTCACATCACATCCTCTGCATTTCAGGGCTAATATTTTTGCAGTTCTTAACTTGGTACATTACACTCTTAGTTAATTTCATAATTCTTTGAAATGCACAGTGTTTCACACCTTGCTTAATCTTACTGCTAACATGACCCAGTTTTAGAAATTTCTCTTAATGTTGAGAATAGAAACCTTTGAAAAATATCAAGAAATTTTGGAAACAGAGTAATGGTTTCAAACAATCCTGTCTTACTTGTTATTGCATAACTTTGAGAAGGATAATAAGGAAATCCATATTAACCATATATTATTTGAATTGCTCTTACAATAATTGACTCTAGATAGGAATGATTTTTAGCAGAGGTTCTCCTCAACCTACAATAATATTCTGCCATTGAAAACAACATTACCCTGGGTTTAATTGCCCTGCTTCCTGCAACATTTAGTGGTTTATGTATATAAATACATATGCCTGCTTTCAGGGGCAAAGAGGTTTAGTCTAACATTTTAATAGTTATTCTAGCCAAACACATGAAGAACAGAACCTATAGATGGTTAATTAGTTCCCAGGATCACTCACTCAAGTCCATAATTAAATATCTCACTCTGCTTTCAACCTATTGTAGGAGAAGACAATTAGCAAATTTGCAGTGCTAAGAAAGAAGTTTTATTCTCCTGTATAAATAAGGAGATCTAAGGCATTTGATCATATAACTCAGTGCCTGGATCTCCTCTGTTGACTTCCAAATCCAGAACATTTTTAAAAATGCAACAAATTGATAAATTGCATTTTCCCCAAGAGTTCATATTTCGGACACATCTTCCATAGGTTTTTTTTTTTACCTTCGGTCTCATTATTAGCTTCTTTCTCCCTTCCTACTAATTTCTTCATCTTCTATCAACCAACATAACAAACTCAAAAGAAAAACGGAATTTCTTTTCCCCTGTTCCACAACCCTCACCAATCTCTTTACCAGTATTTTCCTGTCCTGTCCCACCAAAAAGAAAAACTGACTCAACTCTAAGATTTACATTGGAGAAGAAATATTGCATTCATTAAAAAAAAAAAAAAAAAAAAAAACCAAAGGGGAAAAAACAACCCTCTCAGGAGGGGCTCAAAGAGCAGTGAAAAGGCCAGAGTGTCTCATTAGGCTGCTTGGAATGAAACAGTTAATTCAGGGTAAGTGATAATGTTTAGTCAGTTCGCCTAGAAAAAGGAAGGAAATTCAAAAGCTGGTTGCTGTAGTAACAATCACAGACCAAAAAATATATACATACAGGTTCATTTAAAATAAAACTCCTGCCATCTCTCTCCTGGGATTCTCTCAAGAAAAATGAGTTGCCGCTGAAATCTGTCGTACCTACCTCAACCATTAAACAAGACATTTAACCATAGTGGCAGTTCTGTGACCTCTGAATGCCGTGAAATCTCTGAGCGCTGCCGCTTGTTCATGAAGACTTGTGCTGCGGAATCCAGCAACTTCATCCAGGATTACAAATATAATTAAGAAAAAATAAGGAAAAAAAGAAAGAAAGAAAGAAAGAAAAACAAAAGCACACAGAGAGATCGGGAAGGAAGGAAGGAAGGTAGAAAGAGATTCTCTGTGGGTGAGGACACCACGTTTCTCCCAGCAAGCGCTGGGATGGAGCTGAGGCTGCTGCAGCGCCCAGACCCACCGACTGGCTGGGGGAGCAGGCAGCCGGCCTGCTGGGCTGGGAGGTGCTGTCAGTTGCCACAGGCAAGGAAAAGCAGAGACCAATCGGCTTCAACTCTGGCAGCTTACTGGAGTGGAGCCTTTTCTGTTTATGTTTCCTCATTTCAAGAGTGACGTCAAAGGGTTTAGTTTTTCCTCTGCATGTGCTATTAATTTTAAAGTGCTGTGCTATGGGAAGAATGTGTGTGTGTGTGTGTGTGTGTGTGCCTGTGGTGAGCCTGGGCACCCCACTCTCAGGAGCACCCAAGACACATTTTCTATTTTCAGGAATAAATTTTAACAATTTAAAATACCTTGCAGCGAGGTGTATCTGAAAACAAAACAAGACGAGAAACACTGAGCTTGATGAGAGCGGCAAAGATTTCTATTTTCCCCCAATGCGTGTGTATGTACCTTTGCCCGCTAGCCAGCTGTTGCTTGTTTTTGAACTCATTCGTTTTTACCCTTCCCTCAAAGAGTTGTTAATCTTGATCGCCGTGGAGGCAGACTTGCGCCAATGTATGTGCTGGTGAATGATATTCTGTGTAGTGAAGAACAGAAATTATGTTTATGCTGCTGGTCCCTGCTTTTCTCTCTTTCCTCCAGCTTCTGTGGTGAAGCGTCAGGATTATTCATGCCATGGAGATCCCTCCTGCAACTCCCCACGGGGACTCATTCAAGAAGCAGGGCACAGGGATGCCACACAAGCATGCCGGGGGCTTCAGCACGTTCTCGCCCAAACTGTGTGAAGGTACAGTTATTTAGGGAGACATCCTCTACCAGGGCCCCCAGCTCATCCCTGTATTTCTCTTCCCACTCTGGAAAATCTCGGTGGTGGCCATCTGTTGTTCCTGCCTCCCCCATATCCTCTCCCTTCTTCCCCCCCGCCCCATTCTTCTAACAGAACCTCTCTTTTTTTCCCCCTTTGGAGACTTTCCTTCCTCTATCTAGAGACTGCATAGCCTTTCCCTTAAGACCCTCCCCTCCAAAAGAACTATAAGGGGCACGTGACCCAGACTGACCAATCTGATTTCTCCATTGCCTTAGACAATGTTTTAGGGGTAAGCGCAACTTTCAAGAAAGGTGAGTCCTTTTTCAAATATGAATACAGATGCTTTGAGAAAGAAGATATTGATAGCTGTCTGAGATTCTACATACTAGAGTTAAGTGAGACGTAGTTGTTGGGGTTCGTGTTTGATGTTCAAGATACAGAAGTGGGAACAAAACAGGTGGTATCTGCTTTAATGTAGTTTAGCTTTTGGAGAAGAGGGAAGATAGGCAATAAAAATAGGTTAATATATAATGTCAGTTGATAATAAGGGCTTTGAAATAAAGGAAAATAAGGGCACAGAGGTGTATCTGTGTGTGTGCACATATGCACAGGTGTGTGTTGTTTAAGAAATGATGATTAGGGATGCATGCTTTTAAAGCAAATGGGAGCAAAGTTCTGAATGAAGTAAAAAGCGGTCACCTGTGGCTCTGCTGCGAGGCAGAGGAACAGTGTGAAGGCCTGAGGCAGGTGAATACTTGGCATGTTGACACAGAAAGGGAAATAGAGTGGCTGGAAGACAACGGATAACAGGAAGAAATGGGTTCAGGGAGGTATGTCTGGGACAAGATCTGGAAGCATCTCACAGGCCCTGTAGAGGATTAGAATTCATCCCCAGGTAGAAAACCTAACAGAACTGTTTTGAACTAAAGAAAGCCTATGATTTCCTTTATCTTCTGTGCAGAAAATAGGCTCTAGGGGAGCCAGAGTTGAGGCAGGGAGACCAATAATGAGGGCATTGCAATAACAGCTTGAATTTGGGTGTAAGCAGTGGACAGAATGAGACGGCCAAATTTTGGAGGGGGGTGTGTGTGTGTATGTGTGTGTGGAATTGGCAAGATTTCAAGATATGGGGTATGAGAGAGAGGAACCAAGGATACTTTCCAGGATCCTGGCTTGAGCAAACACATAGAGTTGCCACACACTGACTTGGGGAAGACCAAGAGAAGAACCTGGTTTTGAGATAAACGGAAGAGTGGTTCTGGACCTTCATTCAATAGCAACAAATAGTGACCGATTGCCTACTCTGTACCAGGCTCTGTTGTAAGTGCTGGAGATGCAGCAGTGAAAAGCACAAACAGATTAACCCAGAAGCCCTTACCCTCATAAAATTTAGATTCTTCTGAGGGGAGACAGTTTATAATAGGGTACTTAATAGTGATAATGCTGCTGCTCCTGCTGCTAAGTCGCTTCAGTCATGTCCGACTCTGTGCGACCCCATAGACAGAAGCCCACCAGGTTCCTCCATCCCTGGGATTCTCCAGGCAAGAACACTGGAATGGGTTGCCATTTCCTTCTCCAATGCATGAAAGTGAAAAGTGAAAGGGAAGTCGCTCAGTCGTGTCCGACTCTTAGTGACCCCATGGACTACAGCCTACCAGGCTCCTCCATCCATGGGATTTTCCAGGCAAGAGTACTGGAGTGGGGTGCCATTGCCTTCTCCGAATAGTGATAATACTATGGAGGAAAAAATATGACCAGGAAGCATTATTGGTCAGATGGAGGCTAGCAATTTTAAACTGAATATCTAGGGAGGGTCTCATTACAAAGGTGATACCTGAACAAGATGAGGAAAGAAGAGGCACAGAGCAAGTGCAAGGACTCCGAGGTAGAGGCATGGTGAGCAGCAGGAGATGGCAGTGGGCCTACAGAATGCAGATCAGGTAGGGCATTCTTGATCATTGGAAAGATTTTGGCTTTTACTCTGAAAGAAGTAGGGTTCTAAGCAGACTAGCCTTTTTTAACAGGCTCACTGTGGTAGTTGTGTGGAGGTCAGACTGGATGAAAGGGAACTGATAGAGGGTATTAAATATTGAAATAAAACAAGCCAGACATCACAGTGGTGTCAATGGATGGCTTTGATGGCTAGAAGTGGTTGGCTTCTGATTATATTTTGGTTTTGGAAATAATAGGATTTTTAAATGGATTGGACACTAGGGATAAAGGAGGTAGATTAGTGAGAGGAGCCACTAACATTTCCAATATGTTGGGTTCCATTAAATGGAAGAATTGCTCTGGCATTGACCAAGAGTGGGAACGGCCTTTGGAGGGAAGATAAGGAGTTTGACAGTGAATGTGTTACCTTTGCCTATAGGATGTCTACATGGAAATATGGAAAGGGTAGCTGAATATATAAGCTTAGAGTTCAGGGGACAGTCTCAGGCTATAGATATAACTTCGGAAGTCACCACATGGTATTCAAACACCATTCATGGTATTTGAAGCCATGAAGCTGGATATAATTACCAGGGAAATGAGTGCAGATGGAAAAGCCTCAGGTAGCCCGAGATTAAGTAGTCAGGAAATGAGGAAGACCCAGCAAAGGAGACTCAGAAGGAGCTCCCGAGAGGTAAGAAATAAGCTAAGACTGGGATATCCTGGAAGCCAAATGAAATTTTCAATGGTAAGTTTTGTAAAACGAAATTTAGATGAAGGTTGAAAATTGACCCTTGAATTTAAAATGTGTAATCCTTTGTGCCCTTGACAAAATCAGGTTTAGTATGGTAGAAAGGGTGAAAGATCAAGAGAGAATGGAAGGACAATTGGGGGTAGACAGCAATCCTTTGAAGGTGGTTTCGTCCAAAGAGAACAGAGAAATGGGACAGTAATTGGAAAGAAAGTGAAATCAAGGAAGCGTTTTTAACATGGGAGAAATATCAGTATTTTGTATGCTGTCAAAAAAGATCCAGTTGGAAGAAATAATTAGTGTTGCAAGGACAGAGGGAGAAATTATTGGAGTAAAAATGGAGTATGTGATAAGCGGAATAACCTGCCAAAGATGTCCACACTCTAGTCCCTGGAATCAGTTGAATATATTCTATGACATGGTGAAAGGGACTTTGAAGATACAATGAAGGTTATGGATTTTAAAAGAGAGAGATTGTCCTGGATTATCTGGGTGTGCTCAATCTAATCACATGGATCCTTAAAAGCAGAGAACTTTCTCTGACTGGAAAGAGAGGAGAGATGAAGCAGAATAAGAAGTTAGATAAATCCCAAATGTCACAAGTATTCAGCACACCACAACTGTTTCTGAGATGTAGGACCTATGTGCAGGGACCAGAGAGAGGCCTCTAGAAGCCAAGGGCTACCCCCAGGTGATAGCCAGCAAGGAAAATCACCTTAATCCTACAGCTGCAAGGAATTGGATTCTTCTGAAAACCTGAATGAACTTGGAAATGGATTTTCCTGCAGAACCTTGAGAAAGGAACACAGACCAGCTGACCCCTTGTTTCTAGTCTTGTGAGACTCTAAGCAGAGTACCTAGCAAGATCCACCTCCAGATCCATGAAAGTCTGGGTTAACTTATTATAGCAGTGATGGAACACTAAATAAGGGTGATTGGCTTTAGAAAGTAGCATGGATGATTCATCCATAGAAGCAGGAGAGAAGGCAGAGTGAATAATAGAAGTAGGGCTAGGTGGGTTGTGGTCATGTTGCACGATTGTGAATGAAAATTCTTTGTAACTTCTAATTTCTCAGTGGAATAGGCATTAGGAGTATTGACTAAGAGAGGTGGAGGTTTGAAAAGAGAATATGTGAACTAGTCATCTGGAGACTAAAGAGCAGTGTTCTTTGGTCAGGAGCACTGAGGGCATATTTGGGTTTAGTTGTCATGACTTAAAATGATACCACACAGCATGTTACCTTTACAATATCTATGAGATGTCCAGAACCAAAGGCGAATTGGTATTGAATGTCATGGGTGTGCACAAAATCACTTAGGGAATGAGAATAGACTCAAGATCTAAACGCTGGGAGCTCCCAATGTTTAGATATTGGGAAATTGAAAATGATCCAGCAAAAGAGACCAGAAAGGAGTATCCACAGAGGTAGATGCATAAGAAAGATATTGTGGTCTCTCAGAAGTCAAGTTTCAACAGTGAGTGTTATGGATTGAATTGCATCTCCCCTGCACCCACTCCCCCCCAAACATATGTATGCCCTAATCTCCAATGTGACCGTATTTGGAGTTAGGGGTCCATAAAGAGGTTGCTGCTCCTGCTAAGTCGCTTCAGTCATCTCCGACTCTGTGCGACCCGATAGACGGCAGTCCACCAGGCTCCCCCGTCCCTGGGATTCTCCAGGCAAGAACACTGGAGTGGGTTGCCATTTCCTTCTCCAATGCATGAAAGTGAAAAGTGAAAGTGAAGTCGCTCAGTTGTGTCCAACTCCTAGCAACTCCATGGACTGCAGCCTACCAGGCTCCTCCGTCCATGGGATTTGCCAGGCAAGAGTACTGAAGTGGGGTGCCATTGCCTTCTCCCCATAAGGAGGTACTTAAGGTTAAATGAGGTCTTAAGGGTAGACCCTCAAGCCAGTAGGTGTGGTACCTTGTAAGAAAAGGAGGAGACACCAGACCATCCTCTCGTTCCACCATGTGAGGATATAATCAAAAGGCAACCATCTACAAGCCAGGAAGAGAGCCTTCATCAGATATCAACTCTGCTGGCACTGTGATCTTGGATTTCCAGTTTTCAGAAGTATGAGGGAACAAATTTCTATTGTTAAATACTCAGACTACAGATATTTTGTTATATCATGAGTGGAGTAATCCTGTCAATTATGTGAGCCAATGAAATCTTGTTTTTGCCTGCAGCCATTTAGGTTGGATTTTTGTTACTTTTAACAGGGAGTCCTAACAAATTCAATATAGTGTTAGTGTTTCCGAGAGGGGACACTTTTCCCCCTGCTATAAATACTTCACCACTTGCAGCTTGAGAAAACTTTAAGGATTATATATATACCTGTCTAATCATCTCTACCAAGCATGGTAATATCCATCTGAGACTACGTGTTTAAAATACTAGCTGGTATTCTGAGGCATAATTATTTAATACATATTTTGGAGTGTTCTTTGAAACATGATATTTGAAGTGACCACATTTTCTGAAATTTATTAGTTATAAAAATAATCTTAAAGGAGTCACCTTATTCTAGTCCTTTCATTTTCTTCCCAAATCCTCTTAAATAGCCCATGACTCATAAAAATGACCACTCTTTGTCATTTTCTCTCCTTTATAATTCAACTCTCTATTTTCTCTACTAATAGATAGAAAATATGATTTTTCTCCTACTGCATCTCTAGAAAGATAAATTTCTCAGTGCCCTTACAGATGTTAAATTTGTTCAAGAAATACTGAGTATATATCATAGGCAGAAACCAGTGGTTAA
The DNA here is from genome assembly GCF_029378745.1 of Bos indicus. NCBI lineage: Eukaryota > Metazoa > Chordata > Mammalia > Artiodactyla > Bovidae > Bos > Bos indicus. Next base: position 74,045,311 of record NC_091768.1, on the reverse strand, counting down.
TGTTCAACATACTACTGGGGAATGACAGAGATCAAGAGGATGTGGTCTCTAACTTTAAAAGTTATATACTTGGCTTCAAAAATAAGACTATGTTTTATAATAGTAATGAGAGGAAAGATGCAACAAAGGCTCTGAAAGTAAAAAGACACAATGGAAATTCAGAGAAAGGGGAGATTACTTCTACATGGGGGAATTTGGGAAGAATGCATAATGATGGAGCGTTCATTTATCCTTGACCAGGAAAACACATGTTAGGTTGAAGAACTGACCTGTTAGTTTAAGTATAATGGGAATATGAGATATGGGACAGGAATAATATGTTGCAACCCCAACATAGTAGATTAGTGAAAAACTGTAGAAAGTTAAATCTGGAACCTGACCTTTACTGATTAAGGAATGAGGGATTATTAAAGGCTTGTGACTAGGGAATTAAAATAACACTACTGAATTACTATTAGCTGAAGGGTCTCATGCTGGATACAGACAACTAAACTGGTGATTATACTATGGTGAAATATATAATACGAGAGAGGAAGTTCAGGATAGTTTCAGAGTATTTAGGGAAGAAATGAACACCAGATTTTCAAACCCAAAAGGCTTCTCCCTGAACAAAGCCACATCTGAAGTCTAAAGATAAGTAAAAGATATTCTGGTAAAAAGAAGAATACTTGAGATGAGTAAGGAGAAATGCCAATAGAAACAGGGGGTACCAGGGATGCATGTATACTGCATGCTGAGATGATAACACAAAGATAAGTGAAGATGAGCATGGTTCATTCTTGGGACCAAAGTGAGCTCAGTGTGGCTGTAGTGAAAAAAGTGAAGACAGTATGCGGATTTTTAATCATATTCAGAAATTTGGACTTTCATCCAAGAAAAATGGGGACATAGTGAAAAGTTTCATACAATAAACAACATGACCAGATCTGTACTGAAATGTTAGTTTATTGAAATATTAGTTTGACAGTTGTATGGAGACCAGAAAAAGGAAGTCTGGTGGCTTGACCAGAAAAGAAAGTATGGTGGTTTGGAATAGGGTGGTGGTGATGTGGAAAGGGGATATGAGCAGATTTAACAGTTGGTTAGGAAATGTCATCAATATAATTTGGTGATGGATTGAAGGTAAGAGATGAGAGATTTACTGTGGGATGAGGCTAAGGAATGAGACTGTCAAAGAAGGCACTCAAGTTTCAGGCATGACAAATGGTGCCACTTGTTGAGTTAGGTCTGGCAGGGAAGATGTACATTCAGTTTCGAACTCAACATTAACGTGAAGATGGATACCTTTTTATAAAACTCGGCAGAAAAACTAGGTTTAGAGGTTTTGATACCATGATATTGGTGAAAAAGTCATATAAGCCAATGGGATCATCCAGAAAGTGTGTCTTGCATGATGATAGGAGAGAATCTGGGGAAAAACCAAAAGGAACCCTAATATTTAAGGGGTAGACAAAGAGAAGCCTATAAAAATATGGGCAAAGTGGCAACATGAGAAAAAAAGAGAATATGGTGTTTCGGTTTTTAGCCATGGTTTTTCCAGTAGTCACGTAGGGATATGAGAGTTGGACTATAAAGAAAGCTGAGTGCTGAAGAATTGATGCTTTTGAACTGTGGTGTTGGAGAAGACTCTTGAGAGTCCCTTGGACTGCAAGGAGATACAACCAGTCCATCCTAAAGGAAATCAGTTCTGAATATTCACTGAAGGACTGATGCTGAAGCTGAAGCTCCAATACTTTGGCCACCTGATGTGAAGAACTGACTCATTTGAAAAGACCCTGATGCTGGGAAAGATTGAAGGCAGGAGGAGAAGGGGATGACAGAGGATGAGATGGTTGGATGGCATCACCGACTCAATGGACTTGAGTTTCACCAAGCTTCAGGAGTTGATGATGGACAGGGAGCCTGGTGTGCTACAGTCCACAGAGTTGCAAAGAGTCGGACACGACTGAGCAATTGAACTGAACTGAACTGATAGTGTTATGGAATCTAAGGAAAAATATGTCTCGGGATGGAACATGTTAATCTGCTGAGAGGGAAACAGAACACCTTTCATACCTAACAATTAGCTATAAGGAGCTTCCCTGGTGGCCCAAACAGTAAAGAATCTACCTGTAATGCCGGGGACCTGGGTTGGGAAGATGCCCTGGAGGAGGGCATGGCAACCCACTCCAGTATTCTTGCCTGGGGAATCCCCATGGACAGAAGACCCTGGCAAGCTACAGTCCAAGGGGTCCCAAAGAGTTGGACATGACTGAGCAACTAAGCACAATTAGCTATAAACATTATAACATTGTGGAATTGATATGTTGTTGTTGTTGTTTAGTTGCTCAGTTGTGTCCGACTCTTTCACGACCTCAAGGATTGTAGCCCACCATGCTCCTCTTGGAGCATGGGATTTCCCAGGCAAGAATACTGGAGTGGTTGTCATTTCCTTCTCCAGGGGATCTTCCTGACCTAGGGATCAAACTTGCATCTTCTGCATTGCAGGAGGATTCCTTACCGCTGAGCCACCAGGGAAGCCTAAATAAATAGAAAAATAAACCAATGGAACATAATGAAGTCTAAAAGAGAATCGACTTGTACAAGAACTTAGTACATGATAAAGATGGTATTTTAAATGAGTGAAGAAAGAATTTACTTAATAAATGATGTTGAGACAAGGCCACTCATTTGCAACATACAACATCCAAACAATTTAAACTTAGACTCATTCTAAAAAACATTTACAAATAGAAACTATAGTTAATCACTAAAACGTGACCAATCAAAATGTTAAAATTGTTGGAAAATATATGATTGGATGGATACATGTGATCTCAAAGTAGTGAAGAACTTCTTCAAAAAGACAAAACAGCAAAGGCCACAAAGAAAGTTGATAAGGTATCTTACACCAAAATTAAAGTCCTCTGCACGATACAAGCCACTGAAATAAAATTTAAGGCCAAGGGATAGTTTTAAAGATATTTTCAACCTATATAAAACATACATGATATGCATTAAACATATATGATATGATATATTTTTAAAAAGAAGATCTGGGGGGGAAAAGGAGCACCAATACTTAAGAGGTAGGCAAAGGAAGAGAAGCCTGCAAAAATATGGGGAAAAAGTAGCAATTTAGATAGAAAAGAACCTAAAAAATAACCTGTATCATAGGACCCCTCAAAATTGTGTTTTGAGAAAGGGAAAACACCCACGGTTTCAAAATTCAGAAGTTTTAAGACTTTAGAAAAAGAGGTATAACCTCTAACATCCTCAGGGGGCGCTGACCAGCTCATCAGCCTCTGAGCCTATCTCTCCTGGTTCAAAGCCCCTAGGGTTCTAATCCTCATGCTCAATCTGATCCGAGCCTTCTGGCACACGCCACTCTTCCAAATTACAGCTCCCTCTTCCTGACAACTGATGCTCTTTTCTATACCAGCTTCTCCTTTCTGCTTCATTGTAACCCTATCTGCCCATCTGAATCCTTCTCCTTGTGGGTGAGAGAATAGTGAGGGCAATGAAAGCACATCTTAATACCTTTGAAAATGGAATTTTTACTTCTTTGCAGGAAAGCTGTTGGTAAGTATAAAGTAAATATTAATAATATTTACAAATATTTGCTGAGCACCTACCATGAGCCAGGGCTTATATCATCAGCAAAAAATACATTAAGAATGAATTACTTAAATTTGGCAGAAGAGAAGTATTGCCCCACTACCAGATTTCCTCCTGTGCATTTAAGATCATTTTCTCTTTTCCTCGTACCGCTGCTGTTCTTTCAGCAAAACTATTTCCTAAATCAGCTTTTCGAGATCGTTCCTCCAAAGTGCTAATTCAGCTTGAAACCATGGCAAAAACATCAAACAGAAAGAATAACTGGAAAGCAAGAAGTAAAGAACTTCTAAACTCTTGCATTTAATGTTTAACATTAACCATTCCCCACCAGGGCGAATTTGTAAATCACAATTTAGCTTCAGTTACACACTTCCTCCTGTGTAATTGGACTCCTCAGCCTGCAGGCATCAGGAGATCTTTCTGCAGCTCTGCTCTCCCCACCTTCATCCAGCTATCTGTGAGCATACCTTCCTGTAGGTAGCTCCCTGGCAGCATTTTCTAACCCAGTTCTCCACTCATTTTCCATTCATTTTGGGGGCCCATTTTTCATTCTTCTGCTCTCTGCTATCCAACGTAGGCACTGTTACCATCTCAACTGATTTTCAGAAAGTCTACTGTGAATATAGCAGTTATCTGATAACCTACTCTACACTGAAGTTTTTATAGGAGGAAAAAAAGCTTGCATTGCTATTTATTTGTAAAATGGAATTTTCTAATCTAGAGATGTGTTATGGGCTGTGTTGTGCCCCCAAGTCCACAGACTGAAGCCCTAACCCCAGAACCTCAGAATGTGACTACATTTGGAGCTAGAGCCTTTAAAGAGGCAATAAGTTAAAATGAACTTGTAAGAATGGGATCTTAATCCCAAATCAGGTGTCTTTATTAGAAGAGGAGATTAGAACACTTATAGTTAGCAGAGGGGAAGACATCTGTTTAACATCCAAAAGAGATGCCTCAGAATAAAACCAGCCCTGCTGACATCTTGGTTTTGAATTTCTGGTCTGCAGAACTGTGAGTGTTTCTGTTGTTCAAGCCATCAGTTCATGGTATTTTGTTATGGTAACCCTAACAAAATAATACATGGACAAACAGAGATTCCAAGGCAAAGACTTCGAGGGAATTTGCTTCCTCAAACACAAGAGGTAAAAAGGTCTTGTGTAATGAACTGCTAGTGTGTTTCTTTTCATTGAATCAACATATATTTTCCCATAATTTTCATTTTGCTTTTCCTATTGTTTAAATTTTTATATTGATACATTTTTTGCATTTGTAACACAGAAATTATAACTTGAAAGTCCTAACTTATTAAAAATAAGTTAATGGTTAATTATGTTCTTTGTGTTGTTATATCAGGATTGCTTTGAATCACAATTTCCCTGAGAGCATTTAAAATAGAGATTCCATTTATATTAATAAAGGTTTACTTTTATGCATTTTTTGAAATGCTGGACTTTTTTGAGCTATTTATGAAAGTTTCCAACATTAAACAAAATTTCTCATTGCAAAAGTTAAGATTCATAATAAAAATTTTAAAACTAAAATTTGATTATTAACCTTACAGGAATCCCTAAAATAGCAAGCTGTATAAGGGCATTTAAAACCTGAATTCCATTTAAGGAAAGTTCAACTCACATATTATTTTTTGGTAGTCTTCTAGTAAGTAGGAAAGCATTTTATTTTAGGAAAGCACATACACAGCTTTCTTAAGTATTCAGTAAAGCAGAGAACACTTTGCAGAGACTTTTCAGTAAAGCAGAAACCACTACAAAGGTCCATATAATCAAAATTATGGATTTTCTAGTAGTCATGAACAGATGTGAGAGTTGACCATAAAGATGGCTGAGCACCAAGGAATTAATGCTTTTAAATTGTGGTCCTGGAGAACACTCTTGAGAGTCCCTTAGACTGCAAGGAAATCAAACCTAAGGGAAAGTCAACCCTGAATACTCACCGGAAGGACTGATGCTGAAGCTGAAACTCTAATACTTTGGCCACCTGATGTGAAGAACCAACTCACTAGAAAAAGACTTTTTGATGCTGGGAAAGACCGAAGGCAAAAGGAGCAGGAGGTGGCAGAGAATGAGATGGTTAGATAGCATCACCGACTCAATGGACATGAATTTGAGCAAACCCCAGGAGATAGTGAAGGACAGAGGAGCCTAGTGTGCTGCAGTCCATGGAGTTGCAGAGTCAGACACGACTTAGCAACTGAAAAACAACAATATACCTCCATTAGGCAGTAAGCTTTATGATGTCGTTGGACCAAGTCTAACTAGATATATGTTCCCAGCACCTAATACAGAACCTGATGCCATCAATACATGGCTCTCTTTAATGACTGAATTTGCAAACAAGCGAGAGTGGGTAGAGAATTTATGTGTAAGTCAAAGGATATAATTCAAAAAGACTGAAAGGAGGTCCTTACAGCTGCATAGCCACTAACCCAGGAGCAGTTAAATTGTGCTGGGAATCCAGATTATGTGAACCCAGGGGACAGAAATTGGATACTTTAATGAGTGACCAATGCATGGGTCTCTTATTTTGCAAGAAGACAAAGGTTTTGATGGGCAGGGGCAGTGGAACAAATATTCCACCTAGCATTAAAATAAAGCTGTAAGAAATTACGTCTCAGGGAGGCTTGCTAGCAGCCGGAAACTCCACCTTTACCTTTATTTGGGGGACCTCAGAAGAACAATGAGAATACATGCAGAACTGGCATAATGTGGGTGTATGCAGTAAAAGGAGAAGTAGATACTTCTAATGATAGCAAACCAGATATTTCCTGAGAAACAGATCCTTGTATTAAGGGAGGGGCCAATTTATTCATCTCAGGTCTCTTATCTCAGTGTCACTAACTGGCTTTAACCAGTCACTTAAGAAATAGAACAAGGGTGTGCATCTTGCAGCTTCATGCTCAAGGAGATGAGGAACTTTTAATATTATCAGATCTACCTAGTTATGGCTAAGTTCATACCACATAAACTTCAGAATCTCTCTGTTAAAAAAAAAAACCCAGGGGCATATGATGACTTTCTTCTTCAGATTTACAATCACACTATGGTGACTTTGAACATTTATCTGAAGAGAGGGGCAAGTGGAGATGCTTAGGTACAGTGTGGATCTGCCATGTTGGCCATAATTCATGTGTTACGTGAAATTTTAAAAAAATGTTTAAGTAAAATAAATCACATGCAAAATTAATTAGCGGCATGAAAACTATTTCCAGTGTTTAGTATGTGAACATAAAGACACATACATACAACATTTTATATGACTAGGATGACTCAGCTTACTTATTGAGGTAGACATCTGTCAACAGGAAAATATTCTTGATTCTCGGGTTAAAGAGTAGCCTGGGACATGTTTTAACAAGAGATTGAAAATAAGGATGCATTTTTCTCTAGAGTGGTCAATTGTTTTCCCCTGTTATCTCCTATGCCATGACACAATTTCATTACCACATTTTCTATGTGACATGATCTTAAATCAATACAGACTTTCCCACCTTCTCCAAATCATACACCTGGCTGACCAATGAATCAGCAGCAGGGTGATTTTAACTTTTTCTTAAGAAGCTATAAAATTGATCCAAATATATCATTCCCTGAGTCTAATAGAACAATAGTAGTAGTGTGTGCTCAGTCGTGTCCAACTGTTTACAACCCAGTGGCCTGGAGCCCACCAGGCTCCTCTGTCCATGGAATTTCCAGGCAAGAATACTAGAGTGGGTTGCATTTCCTACTTCAGGGGATCATCCCCACCCAGGGATCGAACACCAAGTCTCTTACATCTCCTACATTGGCAGGCAGATTCTTTACCTACTGAGCCAGGACCTGAGCAAACAATTAGAACAATGGAAAGCTTTTAATTCTTTCCCAGGATTATTCCCTAAGACTATGCCAGAACTCTCACCCAGTTCCACTGAGAATTCATGGAATTTTTCTAGCTGGCATCTCTACATTTAACATTGAGTTCAGACTGAATTGCAGCCCAGGGAATTCCTTAACCCCCAAGGGGTCCTTCTCCCCTGACTCCCACCGAAATCACCATGAATTTCCCATTCCTGGTCATAACCTACATCAGCTTTCTTGAATGGGTTCTTGTTTCCAGACTACTTGTTTCCTTCCCCTCTCTTCCTCTGAACGCACTCCTTTCTTCTTGCCATGACAGCTCTCTCACCCTGATTAAAGCATCAGGCTATAGAACACTTACTTCTCTCAGTTATTTCCATTTCTCCCCAGTTTTGCCTCGTTTCTGGTTACCAGCCTGCAAGGATGTTATGATATTCAATTTCTGGGAATTCTTGCTTTCTTATCATTCAATTATAAATATGTCTCAGGAAAATTCCATCTTATGTTTGACAACATTTTGTTTTCTCCCAAAGCAGGGGTTAAAATGCAAATTTATGATAGGAACATTTTCTCATATTTCCATAGATAGTATTACAGCTTTAAGAAAAGCTAGAATGCTAAAGGTAGCTGAGACTCCTACCTGGACACAAATGCTCCATATTTATGATCGTTTGTTGTATATTTTGTATCCTTCATTGTGCAAATCCTGGTTCCCTGCATGTGATAGGTACTCAATTAATTATTCAACACTTCTCTCAAACATTTTCCCTCTGCTATTCCTAAATGTAGCGTCAGATTGGATAGCCAGCCTGCTGTATCTGCAGCGAATACGTAACCTTAGCATGTACTGCATTCGTCTCCATGGATACCAAATTTCTGTGAATGGCACTTAAAGTGAAAAAAATCTATAGAGGAGAAGCTGAATTTTGCTCATTCTTTCAATTCAGGTCCTTGTTATCCTGACCCTTTTTTTCCTCCTACATTTTCCATCCCAGGCTATGTAGGGCAAGGATCTCCTGGCACACTTCATGTAATAGACAACCCGTGTACTAGGATCACAGGAAATCATGTTTGTATCTTTTTGGCTGCTCTGTGAGCATCAACCCATGGAAACAAGCTGCTGCAAGAAATGAGGCAGTAAAAAAATCTAAGTTTATTTTTTACAAACTCTAACCAGGGATCCCCAATCTGAGGAGCTTGGAAACCTGGAGTTTAGTAAAAACAGTAATTGCAGAGAGGGAGAGGAATCTTGCAGTTTTTATATGTTTAAAAAGCTAAATTGAAATGATAAGTCTTCACAGCCCCCCCAAATTGTCAAAAGTTCTTCATATTTGGTAGGAACAGTATTAACTTAGTTAGCAAATCCCCATTTACAATCTTGTGTTTCTTAAAGTTGTGATTGATGATTACTTCTGTCCTTAAATAATAAAAATAGAAAACATGTCTATTACTGTAGTGAAAGTGGATATATTTGTGTGATATAAAGAGAAAACTAAGGAGGATGTCAATTTTAGTTAAGATAGTGTGCAGTTTTCTTTATCGATGCAATCTTTCAAAATTGCAGTGCCCGTTAACAAAAAAGAAAATGGCCTGTGGTGATCAGAATATTTTTTTAAAGTAACTGTTTTTACCTAATTACTTGCTTATTGTTTGTTGGTCTGTATGTTCTATTTTAATGCCTAACTTGCTTAAGAGCAGCAGAGACACTAAAGGTAATGTCTGACATATTATTATCTGGGCTATTTGTTTATTTTGAATAGAAGAAGAGGACAAAAACCTCAGACTGTTAGGTGAGGAATCAGATATGATGGGCCTCACTCAAAGGCCCCGTGGTAAGACACTGCAGGGCTTGAGCATGGGCACCTAAGAGACTAAAGCGGAAGAGAGAAGGAGATGAATGCCCCCAGAGGCCACTGGAACTGCTGGCAGCTGTGACTTGGAGCATGGAGCTATCTATTCCTCAGTCTTCATGGCTCTCAAGTACAGCCAGTTGGGACTTCCTGGCAAGACGCTAATGGGAGGAAGGAAAGGCAACCTGCTAGGGAACAAATGTTCTTTAGGGATCAGTTTGGATTATGCAGGGGTCAAGAACAGGGTCCATACCAGCAATAGCTTTAATTATCAGATTGTTTTATTTTCCCCACACAAAACTATATGCTAAGTTTGAGGTATAAAGAGTTTTTTCCCCATTAAAAAGAATCCATCTTCATATTAAAAAATCATGCTACCAACACTGACAGATAACTACAGGTGAGAATGGTAAAAATTCCTCACTGCATACAGCTGTCAGAGTCAAGGTCCCTCCCACACTGCGGGGATGGCAAAGACAGCAAAAAGGAGTTTGCGAAAACACTTTCGCCTATGCCATTCTTTCAACATTTTGAAGCAAATCTAATGAGTATCTCTTCTCTTCTTTTCCTAAATCAGGCAAATACTGAAGTCCAGGTATTTCTTTTTCAGCAGCAGCAGCAGCAGATCACTAACAGATATGCCTGGGAGAGATTCAGGCTTCGTTCCTGATCTAAAACTTAAAGCTGGGAAAAGATAGTCTCAAAAGACAGCAAAAATGTGTGAAGGGAATTTCAGAAGCTGTCACTCTGGGCACATCCTAACTTCAATATCAACACACCTGGTGAGTTTAAAGGAACATAATGCTATTCATCACAATGATGGGAACAGTTTTTGAAAAGAAAGAGTGATGAATTGGATGATATCAACTAATTATATTCCAGAAAATGTCTGTTAACTCAGACAAGATCAATTCAAAGAAACATTAGGAAAATAGAGTGGGGTAAACAACAAAATATTATTTACTTCATTGGAAACTTCAGAGTACATGCCACAAACCAAAAGCTAATTTTGCCGTAACTAAATGAGATATGCCACAATTTTCTCTGGTGTATTATATACAGCATAACTTGCTCTATTATTATTTTTAATAATTTCTTCATTTTTATATCAATAAAATTTTAAGAACTTCTGTTAAAATTTTTCTTTTTGTTTTTACATTTCCCCTCCCTCAACTCTTTGGTCTATTTCTCCTTTATCTCCACAGTTGGAAGGTAGATGAACTACAGTGAAGAGAAAAATGGATACATTCTTCAAAGGAGGGACTGTGTCTTAAATTTCTTTGTAAACTCCATTGCTTCGTACCATGCCTGACAGATTTAGGTACTCACAGAGTGTTGGTTAAAGGTTGAATGAATGGGCTGAGCAATGCATGAGTGGGTAAATATATTTATTTTATCCTTCTACTATAACTTAAAGGAAAAAGCATGTTGCCTGAATGTTTATTACAACTCTTCTGTTAACCTTGTAGAGGATGGATCAACTGGACCATGTAGAGATGGAAGAAAAGGAAAGTCATTTGCTATACTCAGAACGTGTCCTGTACTGGTGATTTCACAGGTGATCATAGCCAATCCCTGTAGTGACCCTGTGAGAAAGTATCATTATCTGCCTTTTATAGCTAAGTTTCAGATAGGATCCTAGAGAGATTGCTAACCTGTCCAAATCTATGGCTGGGAGATAGGATTTAAAACTTGAGTGCTCCTTTCAAATAGCCCACATTTCCCTCTATTTCCCTTCTAAACACAAAAGCAAAACTTAAATATTAAATCACTAATATATTAGGTTAAAGCTCTTGGCACCTTAAATGGTCCCTGCCAATTAATTCATTATTTATTAAGCACTCATTTTGTGCAGAGTGCGTTTTCAATGCAAAGGGTGCCAGAAGATAAAAATCTACCCCTTTTGTCCTATGGGCAGCTAAGGCCTGATGTCAATGGTTTGGGTAATACAACATTCTGAGTATACGAGATGCTATCAAGATGATTAAGGAACTTCAAAACATGTTTTGAAGTAGTCAAAAATAATCTATCTTGAGACTAACAGCAATTTTCTCTCATTAGTATAAATTAAATTTAGTGCTAAAATATTATCTTCATATGTGCAATAATCATTAGGCTAATTTTGTAACCAAATAATCTTTTGAGGCTAAAAATGCCGTTAAAATTGATGAGCTTTTTGGAGAAGATTTTTAATGAGTATTCTGGATGTCCAGAAGTCTTGCTGGACCCCTAGAGGTACCCGGATCCGAATGGTTAAGCCCTTTCCTTCCTCCTTCCTCAGAATCACATAGGAGACAGTCAGGATTACAGGATTTTGAGAAATCATATCCTCTTAGCCATTTGTTCCTCTTCTACCACAGAGAAGCTCTGGACATTTGGAGACTTACAGAATCAGGATGATTTCTTAGAGTCTCCGAGAACATTTTGACGACGTAGGAAAGGGATATGTTTGTCAGGGGTTCTAGCCTTCCTAAACTCAGTGCTCCTCTGAGAGAGAAAATACTCATCATGTTGATGTATAGCAAAAACCATCACACTATTGTAAAGTATTTATCCTCTAATTTAAAAAATTATAAAAAATACTCATCTAAATAAATAGTACTTTTGGAAAGAACTTTGCTCTGAATCTTTTATTTTTCTTGTCTTTAGTCTAACCTAAAGTTCTCCTTTCTTTACAGGGATGGGAACAGCACTTAATGCTAAGCCTGCAAGCCAGTTGATGTCAGGACAGAGTCCTGAATACTCACCTCAGTGAGGTAAGGAGCACACAGAGGGTCACACACACACACAGTTCTGGAGGAAGGAACACCCAGGGACAGGTCAGGGTAGAGAACAGTGGAACTGGACGGGATTAGTCCATCCTCCTCAGTAGGATGAGCTGATCCTATGGGTGGGGCTGGCCCTTCTCAGATGCTCACCATAAAGTGAATGTGCTCTCACAACTGTGATCCACCCAGGCCCCCAGGTCCTGTGCTGCTCAGCCATGGATGACAGGTGAAAGGATCACTTCCGGGAACGAACAGCTCTTCTTCAGCTACCGTTCACCTGGGTGGTGGCACAGGTCAGGCTGGGGAGCAGAGGTGTGAGGAAAATCATTCCAGACCCTAACTGGGCCACTGACTCAGAAGGTTGCATGCCAAGTTGCTCATTGTCAGGGTCCAGCCACCCTTCCTGACAGAGCAGGCACAAGGCAAACATTGTTCTCAGTCAGACCTCGCACCACAGGAAAAAAGGCGACAGCATAACCAGGCCCAGAGTCTCTTGCTCTCTGAGATGCTGCCCTGCGGCATTTGTGTCCTCTCTGGGTCTGGGGACCCTCATATCCCTCTTGGTCCTGTCAAGAAAAAAGTCCCAGCACAATATTAAGTGCACAGTTTTTTGGCTGTGAGTGGGGAGATGCCCTCTTATCTACCTTCCTGAACTGAGAGAAAACATTTCAGAAAGTTTTCTAAATGAAAACCTAAGGGAAACAGAAGGAAACTTGAATTTTTCATGATTTATTCTTCTCGAATTTTGATGTTTCACCGGAAACACACATTCCTTTGTAACAAGACCAAAAAAAAAGAAGGTCTAGAAGGAATGAATTTACTTCACTCACTTCACATAAAATCATTATTACAAATGAGTTAAAGATATTAAATATAATGCGTGAGTTTTATTGAGTGCTGAGGGAAGTGGTACAGTTTAATTGAGGATTTCCTGTGCTGTCTGGAGCTGAGAATAAGGGATTGTATTGTGGCCTCCCTGCCCCTGTTTTCCCTTTCCCCAGAGCCTAATATATCAATCCCATAAAATTAGTGTAATTAGGAAGTCGACTAAAGACAGAGAGGCTCTTCCTGTAAATTTTTTCAAATGAAAACCCAGGCACCACTGTAAAACAAACACATTAATCTATTCACTGAAATTAAACGAATAGGATCGTGGTGACTTTAAGGCACTCAGATAATTTGAAATTCTGATTATTCAAAATACAAATGAATTCTCAGAGAATGAACACAGGCTTTGATGACAAAAGATCCCCATTTCCTTCCAGGCCTATGTGTGTGACTCCCAAGCGTGTGTCCTTTGTCTTTCCAAGGATGCCTGCTCCTGCCCCATCCCTCAGCCCAGACTGCTTTCAACCTCAGAGGGCAGAGGTCAGTGACAGGATGAGGCTCTGTCCACCGGCAGGGCTCGCAGAGGGCTGTTGCTGGAATATCAGCCCAGGACGATGTGGAGCCCTACAGGAACCACGGGGGAGCTGCTTCCTCTTAAGTCTACAGTGAGCTCCATGCCGAAAGCAATTTCAAGAGGCTGGCAGAAAACATGGAAGGCTGAGCTGTGAATGGGAGCAGAGGAGACGGATACAGTCAGGGAAGACTAAATTCTCTTGGCTGCCAAAGAGAGTGAGGGCAGCCACAGCTTGAGGGGGGCTGCCAGGTCGTAATCAAGTTACTTTAGGTTCGGCTCAGTTTGGTCTGTTTATAGCCTGAGGGAAACAGGGAAGATGGGGACCTCGAGTTTTACGTTCATCCCAAACTTCCATTGAGTTGCTTCAGATTACAAAAGATTTGATCTGTTACTATCCAAACTGCAGGTGCTGGGATCTTTGCGGGTTAAAAAGGAAGACAAGCCCTGGCACTCAGTGGCAAAACCAACACAATACTTACAGTAAGGTTTTTAATATTATTTGAACATACTTTAAAATAGTAATCCACTTTCCCCCTGTGCTTTAGCCCTTTCACTATTCAGTCCATGTAAAGTACTTTCAAAAACTGTCTGTTTTTCTTAGAACACTACTCAGATAGCTGTGTTTTCTGAAATAAAGCAACCTATCATTTCTTTTCAAAATCTAAAGTTCTTTTTGCTTTTCAAACTCTAAGCAAACCACCACTATAAAATGTTTAAATGTGAAAGAATTAGTGGCTAGTAACTGCCTAACTATATGCTGATAGTACTATCTTTTTTAAGTTTATTTTTTATGAAGGTATAGTTGATTTACAATGTTGGTATTCTTAATTTTAAGATTGCTTATAATTAGTACTAAACAGTTACTGAGGGATTTCTGACTTATGATGCCAGTTGATTCACTTTGGCTAATAAGAAATGGCCTTGATGTCTCTGTAAGAAATATTACCTAGTAGGAGTCAAGTATATTCCAGTCGGTGAAGTGAGCATCACCAGGCTCATTTTATGAAGCAAAGTTGGAGGCATAAAGGCTAGGAAACTCACACAAATCACACAGCTGGCTGGTTAAGTGTCAGAGCAGGACTCAAATCCAGGGAGGGCTGGCTGCAAAGCAGGTGCCCTTTCCCATTATGCTGTGGCTCTTGCCTCTTCAAGGAGGGAAGGGAAAATGAAAGGACCAAAGGTCACACTGTACAACAGCAGAAATGGGCTTTTTCGAGCAGATCCCCTCTGGGATAATAACTGTGCCAGTAAGGCCACACTTGATTATCTAAGGACATCTTGGCCCACCCTGGCTCTGCTCAGTTCTGCTGTAACCTGCTCTTCATGTAACCTGATTGCTGAAATTCTCATTTTTTCCTCTTCTCTAAGTTAGTTTCCCTTCACCTGCATCAAAATGCTGCTAATCCCATATCTGATTATTTCCATCTGTAATTTCAAGGCTTCCTTGGTGGCTCAGTGGTAAAGAATCTGCCTGCCAATATAGGAAACGCACGTTCAATCCCTGGGTCAGAAAGATCCCCTGGATAAGGAAATGGCAACCCACTCTAGTATTCTTGCTTGGAAAATTCCATGAGCAGAGGAGCCTGGAGGGCTACAAGTCCATGGGGTTGCAAAAGAGTTGGACACAACTTAGCGACTAAACGACAACAAAATTTCAAAATCTTTGTAATCTTCTCTGTTCTGTTTCATATCCTGAATGCTAATATCCAGCTTATCTAGTTGACATACTAAAATGTATCCTGCCCTGGCTGTTCTTTCAGATACAAATTAAAGATAGAGTTAGAATTGAATAGGCTTCATTGTGGGCTTTTCTGGTGGCTCAGACAACAAAGATCTGCCTGCAATGCAGGAGACCCAGGTTCAATCCTTGGGTTGGGAAGATCCCCTGGAGAAGGGAATGGCTACCCACTCCAATATTCTTGCACTATGTGTCTATTCCATAGACAGAGCAGCTTGGCGAGCTACAGTCCGTGGGGTAGCTAAGAGTCAGACATGACTGAGCAACTAACACACACAGGTTTCATTATGCTTCTACACTATGGTGACTTGCTAACAATTTAAATCCGGGCAAGTAATGTTCATATGGTGACTACAATTAATGGTATGTATTGTGTATTTGAAAGTTGCTAAGAAAGTAGATCTTAAAAAGTTTTCATCACACACAAAAAAACTGTAACTGTGTGGTGATGGATGTTCACTACACTTATAACCACTTCCAAGGAGACACACACATCCAATTATGATGTTGTACACCTGAAACCTATTATGTTGTATCAATAAAGCCAATGTGCTGGTTTTCAGATTAGATCAGATCAGTCGCTCAGTCATGTCCGACTCTTTGCAACCCCATGAATCGCAGCACGCCAGGCCTCCCTGTCCATCACCAACTCCTAGAGTTCACTTAGACTCACGTCCATCGAGTCAGTGATGCCATCCAGCCATCTCATCCTCTGTCGTCCCCTTCTCCTCTTGCCCCCAATCCCTCCCAGCATCAGAGTCTTTTCCAATAAGTCAACTCTTTGCATGAGGTGGCCAAAGTACTGGAGTTTCAGCTTTAGCATCATTCCTTCCAAAGAAAACCCAGGGCTGATCTCCTTCAGAATGGACTGGTTGGATCTCCTTGCAGTCCAAGGGACTCTCAAGAGTCTTCTCCAACACTACAGTTCAAAAGCATCAATTCTTCAGCGCTCAGCCTTCTTCACAGTCCAATTCTCACATCCATACATGACCACAGGAAAAACCATAGCCTTGACTAGACGAACCTTTGCTGGCAAAGTAATGTCTCTGCTTTTGAATATGCTATCTAGGTTGGTCATAACTTTCCTTCCAAGGAGCAAGCGTCTTTTAATTTCATGGCTGCAGTCACCATCTGCAGTGATTTTGGAGCCCAGAAAAAGAAAGTCTGACACTGTTTCCACTGTTTCCCCATCTATTTCCCATGAAGTGATGGGACCAGATGCCATGATCTTCATTTTCTGAATGTTGAGCTTTAAGCCAATTTTTTCACTCTCCACTTTCACCTTTATCAAGAGGCTTTTGAGTTCCTCTTCACTTTCTGCCATAAGGGTGGTGTCATCTGCATATCTGAGGTTATTGATATTTCTCCCAGCAATCTTGATTCCAGCTTGTGTTTCTTCCAGCCCAGCGTTTCTCATGATGTACTCTGCATATAAGTTAAATAAACAGGGTGACAATATACAGCCTTGACATATTCCTTTTCCTATTTGGAACCAGTCTGTTGTTCCATGTATAGTTCTATCTGTTGCTTCCAGACCTGCATACAAATTTCTCAAGAGGCAGCTCAGGTGGTCTGGTATTCCCATTTCTTTCAGAATTTTCAACAGTTTATTGTGATCCACACAGTCAAAGGATTTGGCATAGTCAATAAAGCAGAAATAGATATTTTTCTGGAACTCTCTTGCTTTTTCCATGATCCAGTGGATGTTGGCAATTTGATCTCTGGTTCCTCTGCCTTTTCTAAAACCAGCTTGAACATCAGGAAGTTCACGGTTCACGTATTGCTGAAGCCTGGCTTGGAGAATTTTGAGCATTACTTTACTAGCGTGTGAGATGAGTGCAATTGTGCGGTAGTTTGAGCATTCTTTGGCATTGCCTTTCTTTGGGATTGGAATGAAAACTGACCTTTTCCAGTCCTGTGGCCACTGCTGAGTTTTCCAAATTTGCTGGCATATTGAGTGTAGCACTTTTACAGCATCATCTTTCAGGATTTGGAATGCTGGTTTTTCTGATATATAAATGTCAATCAATTTAAAATCAATCAATTAAAAAAATTAAAATCTACCTCTTTATTAAAGTGGCCATGGCTATCCTCTCTCATAAGAGTTTAACGAAGAATGCTAAATGGATGAACCAAAGCATTTCAGGTGAACTCTGCAGTGGCAGTGTATTACAGCTGAGTAGCTGATCTGAAGAAATCACACACTGATACATGCCAGAACTCTGCAAAATCTAGCTTTCCCTTGGAGGCAACAGAGGTGTCAATTGCTTTATATCATTCTTAATTTCATAAAATAAAGACTAGAAATGTTTGCACACTATGACAGACCCGTGAAAGCACAATTTTTAGACTTTTGCTACCAGCTTGGCTTTTGCCAAAAATGTTCTCACAGCCTCCGGTCTTCATGTGCTTCTTCATGCTGTCAGGCATGGAACAACTTTTTCCATGAAAACAAAACACTTCCCAAGGAGTGTTCTCAGAAATTCTAAGGGGCTTTAAAGGAACATCCTAAATCCTCATGTTCTGATGGTTTCACAACGCTTACACTGCGTCCAAGTACCCTATCCCTAATTTGTTCTGGTGAGTTTTTGTTTTCACTCAGAGGGTTTTCTCAACTGGGCTCGATAGCTCATGTCAGCAGAGAGTCAAAAATATCCTTACTGGGTGCCAAGAAAGTGGTAACCACACACGTACAAAATAGAACTGTTCTACTGGACTTTTACTCCGTAGACATGAAGGTAACTTACAATTTAATTTATACAAGAATTCTATTTGAGGTGGGAAAAATATTAGCTCAGTTATCCTGAGTCTTATCTACATTAACAGAGAGAAATAAAACAAAACAGGACACGGTGGGTTTTGCTTCTGGCTGCTCTGTGTTATTTGCGTGGAACATGTGTTACGAAAGTAGCATTGGCAAAAATGTACCCACAAATATGTTTTGAGAAGTAAGCTATAGAGTACGTACACAATATGACACATAATTGCTATGTGGGGAAGTCAAGCTCCCGCAGTGAATATTTTGCATTTATAATGTCAGTGATTGGCCTTGTGTCTCTCCTTCTCCCAACATTTCTTCTCCCAGCACTTCCATCCCTTTAATGCAGTCAGATAGATGAAAAATTAGCCACATGTTTCCTTCCTTTGCTCATGTAACAGCTATTTATTGGGCCATTACTGCTTGTGGCTACTGCCTCATGCTATGTCCACTGAAAATAAGGCCCTGCCCTGCAGGAAGGCACTTTGATGTCTCATAGACTTAAGAAATGGGCAGAGCATAGTGCACGTAGGAAGAGAGGCCTGGTCAAACACAGGGAGCTCCTTCTAGGCCACAAATTACGAAAACTGCCTGTGGACTGAAACTATCATTTCACTATGTTTGTATTTCAGTTGTTTTTTATTTGTCCTCAATAATAAAGTTAAAAAAAAAAAAAAGTAAAAAAAGAGCCATTGACATGCCCTCTGGACTAAGTTCTACTCTATGGCCAGATGTGATGACAAGCTAGCAAGGCATAGACTCTGTAGAGGGGGCTCTGAGAAGAGGCCTGGAACACCCATGAGTGGAGCTTCTGCAGGGCTCGTGTGGACCATGAATTGGTCCTGCAGGCACATTGGTGGAAAGGTCCATTCCTGTATCTGACAGCTGAGCTTTATTTATAAATATCTGAAATGACCCTTTATAAGAAATTTTTCTCTTTTTGATCTAGATGTTTTAGAGGATGCATATTCAAGTTTTGAATCAATTGTTGAAAAATGGAATCTTTAAGAGAAAACTTCTCTATCATATTGAGGTCAGTCAGAACATACTTTATGTGCCAGGTATTGTGTTAGATACAAAGGACCCAAAATAATGTGTGGTTCTTGCCTTCAAGGAGCTGATTTTCAGGGTGGGGTGACAGATGAACAGATGACACATATACGTACCTGGTGTCATCTATGATTTAACTCTGATTTGTTCATTTCTCTGCTTGCATAGTTCTTAAGTTCAAGTTTTGAAAACAAATTCCTTCATGTCATGAGATAAAAAAGAATGTTCTTTGAAAGATACACATATTGAAAATTTATTATATTTTGCACATTTCTAGAACTATTTTGCTGAGAAGTTTATGATCAATTTCTCAAATTTTCTTTGTGTGGGGCATGGTGGGGAAGGATCGTTCATTATGGAAATTGTGTTTGCTAACATATTGAGAAACTAAGATTGAGAAACTTTAGGATGGCTTCTTAGCTCATGGCTGCATCTTTTGAAGAGAGAAATAAGCTTGGACCCATAAATTTTCACTGGAAAAGAACAATTTGAAACAGCAGGGAGAAAATAACAACCCAAGTGCCTTGGGAAAAACAGGATCAAGGAAAAGAGAAAGAGGGGACAGGGTTAGTTAACATAATATACTTTTTATGAATATAAATTGAGATTACAGTCATTCATGAGAAAAATTATTCAAAGAAATGCTATTAGAACTCACTTTTTGTTTGTTTTTCCTTGTTTTATTATGCTGTATTTTCTACTGCTAAAATGTTAACATTTGAGGAAGCTGTATTAAAGATGCTCCAAAAATCTTTCAATTTGAATTTTTACAACACTTTTATAAATGTATGATTAGTGAGTGAAGTGAA
Organism: Bos indicus; assembly: GCF_029378745.1. NCBI lineage: Eukaryota > Metazoa > Chordata > Mammalia > Artiodactyla > Bovidae > Bos > Bos indicus. The sequence goes on along the minus strand of NC_091768.1, from coordinate 74,025,488 downwards.
GTCGCTCATTTGTGTCCGACTCTTTGCGACCCCATGGATTGTAGCCTACCACACTCCTCCGTCCATGAGATTTTCCAAGCAAGAGTACTGGAGTGGGTTGCCATTTCCTTCTCCAGAGGATCTTCCTGATCCAGGGATCAAACCTGGGCCTCCCACATTGTAGGCAGATACTTTACCATCTGAGCCACCAGGGAAGTCCTAATGTATGATTACCCTAAAATGAAACTTTAAAAAATATGAATAAGTAACAAGTTCAAACAGAAATTAGCACAGCAAAGCTTTGAATCTAAATATATTTGACCACAAAACACTGCATATTGACCACTTGTTATTCTATTTTCCTTTTGTTATACTAGATGATTCTATTCTTACATGTTCTGCAGTAACTGTGTTTAGGACCTTTAACCTTAGCTGCTGCTGCTCCTGCTGCTAAGTCGCTTCAGTCGTGTCTGACTTTATGCGACCCCATAGACGGCCTCCCACAAGGCTCCCTTGTCCCTGGGATTCTCCAGGCAAAAACACTGGAGTGGGTTGCCATTTCCTTCTCCAATGCCTGAAAGTGAAAAGTGAAAGTGAAGTCGCTCAGTCATATCCAACTCTTAGCGACCTCATGGACTGCAGCCCACCAGGCTCCTCTGTCCATGGGATTTTCCAGGCAAGAGTACTGGAGTAGGGTGCCATTGCATTCTCCTCAACCTTAGCTAGGGAGGATCAAACTTCTAAATCATGAGTTTCAGTCCTTTCTATGACTGGGTGGCCTATTTGGAGGAATTCCTGCCATCACTTACTACTGAAATTGACTTACTAACCTCTTCAAAATGACCCCCATTCAGTCTTGGATATAGTATTATTTCTTTGTTGTTATTGTTGTTATTCAGTTGCTAAGTCCTGTCCGACTCTTTGTGACCCCATGGATGGCAGCACACCAGTCTCCTCTGTCCTTCACTATCTCCCACGTTTGCTTAGATTTGTGTCCATTGAGTCAGTGATGCCATCTAACCATCTCATCCTCTTCTCCTTTTGCCTTCAATCTTTGTCAGCATCAGGGTCTTTTCCAATGAATCAGCTCTTTTGTATAATAAATGTAATTGTAGTGAGTTAAAATAATACAAACATTTTATTTTTTTCTGTTGGTCAGAAATTCAGGAATGGTTTGGTTAAAGGGTTCTGGCTCTGGGTGTCTCATGAGGTTGCAGTCAAGATATTGACCAGAGCTCAGTTATGGAACCGGAGAGTTTGCTTTCAAGATAGCTCACTTAACAGGGCTGCTAAATTGGTGCTGGCTGTTGTCAGAACTCAGTTGCTCTCCATGGGGCCTCTCCCAGGACCGCTTAAGTGCTTGCAAGACACAGAGGCTAGATTCTCCTAGATAAAGTGGCTTGTGAGAGAGAAAACTAGGTAGAAGGTATCTATTTTAAGACCTAATGTCAGAAGTCACATAGTCATTTCTGCCATATTTTTTGTTATTGTTAAAAGCTAGTCACTAAATTAGGTCCCTAGTCAAGTGAAGGGAAAATTATATCCCATCTGAAGGGGTATAGAACACTAAAGAATTTGCAACATATTTTAAAATTATCCTATGTGGGTTGGGGCCAATGACGCATATCCTATTTATACTTCATGCCATGGATAGGTCTGGCTATGGATTAATATTTCTGATTACGGTTCCTTGAAATAATCTGTCCCAGGATTTCTTTCCATTTTCACACCTAGGACTTTGCCAAATCCTCTGAATGGAACTCTTTATTTAAATGACTAATAACCCAAGCAATGCCCACTTAGGACAAGTGGGCATTTATTGGCTCGGGCAACCCAAGGAAGTGTTGAACTAACCAAATACCAGGATAGGCAGTGATCCAGGGAAATAAGTGGAACCAGGAGCTTGAATATCAACAGGATTACTCCTCTAGATCCTGTCTTTATTCTTCTTGGAGTGTCAATCTTTCTCACTTTAGAGCAGTTTTCCACACATGGCAGGAACAATGGCTATCTACACCTTTTAAATTTTACATTCCATAGCTTCTGCCATGGGAGAGGGTCTTCCTCATACCCTATTTGATTCCAAGTTCTTTACACCAAAGAAGAACCTAGGTAGAACCAAAGGAGGGGCAGGATCCTGTAACATGGCAGCTCCTGCCGTTACTACAAGGTGGCCATAGAGAAATGAATAGTCAGCTTGAAAAAAGAGGGTACCCTGGAGGAGCGGGCTGGGACTAGTGGGGAGACTGATGGAGAGATAAACGCAAGAGCCCTTTAAAGGGTCTTTAGAAAAAGTACTGATATTGATAAGTATTAATATTGAAAGTAGGATAGATTTTATTTTCATGCATATTCTTCATATCTCATTTAAAATCAAAATAGTGACAGAAAACAAATAGTGACAAACATTTATGTGTGGCTTTCCCTGGTGGTCCAGTGGTTAAGCTTCCACATTTCCAATGCAAAGGGCAAGAGTTCAATCCCTAGTCAGGGAACTAAGGTCCCATATGCTGTGTAGACAGAAAAAAATTTATGTGGAATCCACACTTTCTTTTGATGAACCTCATTTGTATGGATTACCATAGTCACAGTTGGCACTAATGTTAATATATTCTATTTAGAATAGCATGGTCAGTGGACATGTTGTAAGTCTGGATTTGAACCTCCAAGCAAGGATATAAGAACTGGTTCTAATCTTTTGTCAATTATAAAACACAATTCCTCCTCTTTGACTTTTTAGCAAGGTAGGAAACACTTTGGCAGTTTTTTCATTTATGACAGGTAGACTGCATTTCCCAGAAGAGCAACTTCCAAGAAGTAAAAACCATCAGACTCATACAAGACAACAATTCCGCTATCAGTTGAGTGTGTGTGTATGGACTGGGGTCAGGGTATACAGAAATACTTAGATATGCAACATTAGGAAGTTGAACACACACCAATATCAGTCAGTTCAGTTCACTCAGTCATGTCCAACTCTTTGCGATCCCATGGACTGCAGCACACCAGACTTCCCTGTCCATCACCAACTCCCAGAGCTTGCTCAAACTCACATCCATCGAGTTGCTAATGCCATCCAACCACCTGTCATCCCCTTCTCTTCCTGCCTTCAATCTTTCCCAGGATCAGGGTCTTTTCCAATGAGTCAGTTCTTCGCATAGGTGGCCAAAGTATTGGCCTGTTATATCAATATACCTATTTATTTTTTATTTTTAACTAGTCAAATACAATGAGTCAGTTGAAGGTGAAAAGTCTATGAATGTTAGCTGCAAAATAAAAGTTTTCAAAGAAACACACACCACATTCTTTATACTTTCTTTAAAAATACACATATACTATGCACTTTCTTTATAAAATTATATTTATTTCAAACATTTGACTTTTGGGCAGGCCCTTTCTTCAGCTCTTGCTATGGCCTGATTCCCAGGTGGCTCGCTGGTGAAGAATCTGTCTATTGAGAAGGAGACAAGGGTTTGATCCCTGGGTCAGGAAAATCTCCTGGAAGAGGAAATGGCAAACCAATCCAGTATTCTTGCCTGGGAAGTCTCAATGACAAAGGAACTTGGCGGGCTATAGTCCATGGGGTTGCAAAGAGTCAGACATGACTTAGTGACTAAACAACACCAAATAGCCTGGTTCACAAACATCGCCTCTCTACAATAGTTGTTGGTCACTCTTAAAAAGGATTGTAGCTGTTTTAAAAACTGTCACTCTCGTGGACTCCCCATAGCAATCGACCTTTCCCACTCCCAGCTCTCAAAGGAACTTCCCAACATCAACTCTTTCATTCTGACCTCTCCACAGGTTCCCTAGTGATTTCACATACAAACAAATGCTTCCCTGGGTTCGTTCTATTTCAGGAGCCATTTCTGGTCAGTGCTTCTGGTAAAGCAATAGCTCTTCCTTAAACATGTCTCCCAGCAGCCTAGATACTCTTGACACCCATGTGTCAGCTGCCTACTTCTTGGCTCCCTCTTCAGAGTAACTGATATGGACAGAGCTTCATTCAGTTTCTTATTCCACTCTGTGGTCCAGCTCCCACCAACCCCCAGGACATCTTAGAGTTGCCAAATGCTCTTCCCTCACCCTCACAAGTTTACATTCCTACCTTCCTGCCTCCAACTAAAATCTTAAACAGTAAATCCATTCATTGATATGTAAGCCTGGAAGAATAGACTAGAAGGAGAGGAACATTAAAACGAAAGTCTGCTGAATGTCCCAAACTATTTAGAAGGTTGACTCTGAGCTGCTGGACTACACAATGTAAATGTTTTAGTCCCTGGCCTAAGAGGAGTAAATCCACTTTAAGGATGGAGTTGGGACCTATAGGTCTTGCTCCCTAATTTCCTTTGCCTATCTTCAGTAAAATTGAGTCTTAGAAGCTTTGAGATCATGCAAGGTCTCTGTTTACACACAGCTGAGGCAGGTCTTTCCTCATTAGCACAAACAAATCTTGCAAATCTATAGCAACTACGCAGGAAAGACATCTTCACTGCCTACCTGCAATTAAGGGTTATACCCACTCCAGTATTCTTGCCTAGAAAATCCCATGTACAGAGGATCTTGGTGGGCTACAGCCCATGGAGTCACAAATAGTCAGACATGACTGACAGAGTTCACTTTGAACTTTTTGAACTCACAAAACTGGCCTTGGTGTGGTTAATGTGCCAGGTAAAGGGAACTTTGTTGTCACTTCCTGGAATTATTGGGCTAACTCAAGGAGGCATTTGAGCTTCCCAGGTGGCACTAGTGGTAAAGAACCCACCTGCCAATGTAGGAGACATAACAGACATGGGTTTGATCCCTGAATCGGTAAGTTCCCCTGGAGAAGGAAATGGCAACCCACTCCAGTGTTCTTGCCTGGAGAATCCCATGGACAGAGGAACCTTGTGGGCTACAGTCCATAGGGTTGCACAAAGTCAGACAAGACTGAAGTTTCTTAGCACACATAGCTAGGAGATATTTGAAGACTCTGAACAGTGTGAGATTGCTGACTGTTAGATTCAGAATTTCATATCCAGGTCTGGCCAGGAATGGAGCCCTATATCCTGATCAGAGAAGAATATAAATGAAATTGCTCGTTCAGTCTTTGAGTTAGTCTTTTAAAAGCACTGAATGTATACCAAGTTCTTCACCCTGTGCTCACAGATGAGTTCTGGGAGGGCCTACTTACTGCACTCTGGCCAGCCCTCCTGGACGGAAGTAGCTCTTCTTGTCACCTTAGATTCTTCCATCAATTCTTTCAGATCAAGGGCTCATTGTGATCTTCTGGTGGGGTCTTCTGTCAAAAAGTATGCTTAAAGCCTAGGGTCTCCTCACTGGGAGCCCACCTTGATGCCAACAAAGTACAGTCTTTACAGACAATTTGAGAAACAACAAGGCAAAGAGAAGGCCCCTTCAAAAAATATTTTTAGTCCAGCCAGATGCAAAACAGATTTATCACCCAGTCAGATGATAAACCTGACCCTTCTACTTCCCCTACCCAACAAGCCTAAACTACAGATCTATTCCTTTGGAAATCTGGAGACTTTACTGACTTCGGATTGACAATATGAAAACATACGCTTGCGTCATCCCAAAAGCTTGCCTTGGGTGGAAAAGCCTTTCTGTAGCCCTATCAAATATAAGACATTTAAACTTTAAGACTCTTTTTCTACACAGTGTTGCTTCAGCGAGGTCGTTCAAAGTCATTCTCATACATTTAAACTTCAGGTTTTAATACCCTATGCTAATAGGCAAAAGCTTCTCTTTCTACAGCCACCAAATACTCATCAGAGAGATAGTTTGAATGAAAACATGTTCATAGTTATTATCAACAAACCCATTTATGGAGCTGCCCAAGACACTTAGATAAAATAAATCAAAGGGAAAAATGTGTTTTCATGATCTCAAGAAGGTTAGAACACTAGACTGAAAACACTCACAAGGACAAATGATGTTTGGTCCACTCTTAAGGGGCTCTTTGGGTTTGGGTAAAGAGGTTGGAACAAGGTCAGGGGAATGAATCCTCCTAAAACTGTGATGACTGCGAATAGCTGTTGTTAATCCAGAATGCTTCAGGAAGTGGGACCAGCCTGTTGAGAAATCAGTCAAACCAACATGTTACTTCAGTGTAGTTTTGAAAAATATTAATAATTGTAACAACTAAAATTTATAGATGACAGTCACATGTGAGAAATCCAGTTCTAAGTGATTCCCACATATAAATAATATGAGAAGAAAGCTGGTGTGAGAGAGCTTCAGTGGGAAGGTGGCATAGGACAGAACCTGCAGGATCTGGAGTTTTGGAAATAGATATTAAAAGACTCAGCAAGTATGAAATTTCGTTGTTCATTTGTTTTTCTTAGTTCAGGTGTGTTCAACTCAGTCTCACAGCACAATTTCACTGTTGTGATACTAAGTGGTGATCTACTCAATGGTGTGATGCTAGCCATGGAATCCTGAGGCTGTCTCTAAAGTGAAAGTGAAAGTGTTAGTCACTTAGTCATGTCCGACCTTTGCGACCGTATGGAATGTAGCCCACCAGGCTCCTCTGTCCTTGGAATTCTCCAGGTAAGAATACTGGAGTGGGTTTCCATTCCCTTCTCCAGGGGATTTCCTGACCCAGGGATCAAACCCAGATCTTCTGTATTGAAAGCAGAGGCTGTCTCTAGGATTGTGTTAAATGACTAAGATTGGGTCTGGATCCTTCTGTTAGATGATTGCTGATATTGATAATTATAAGCTTGGATGTAGACTTGGTGGGCAGGACCAAGCAACACTGTTTTGCAGTGGCTCACAAATCCCCTTGAAAATGGAGAAATTGATACACAAATGAGAAAATGCAGAAAAAAGATATAACTGGAAGGATAACTGTGGTGCAGGTGATATTAGCAGGTCTATTTTCCTCAGTGGTTTTGTATCTTGCACCTACATAAGAACCACCTGGGGAGGAGATAGGTATTTGTTGGAAATGTGTATTTTCAGGTTCCTCTTCCAGAGAATCTGTTTCTGCTGGCAGTTGGTGAGAAGCAGGGACTAGAAACATTTTGGGCAAGCACACAAATAGCTTTGATGTGCCTTTGAGAAATAGTTCAACAATCTCAGAAAAAAGACAATAGAGAAAATAGTCCACTTGAAATCTAAAAGGAAAAAGGACATGAAAAACACAAGATCCGAAGTCATCAGGAGCCCCAATAGGAATTATATGACAAAATCACACAATTAGTGATGAATTATTAATATAATGAGTAATCATGACTTCTTTTTTAGTTAGTGTTTATTCTCTGCCTATTTCCATTAAACTGTCTAGGAAGGATAAGGTAATATATATATATATGATAGAATAAAACATTATCTATTTTGAGAGAGGATAGTTGGGACAAAGGGAAGAAGTGATGGAAAATAAATCACCTGTTGCCTGGTATGAATGCTACATGCCTTAGAGAGCTCAGAGCCTGCTTTAATTTTTTACTTATAAGTCTGCATTGCTGAATGATTTCTGTGCTGCCAGGGAGCAGGGGTTCATCTCAGGCACGTGAATCTGATTCGTTCAAACCTGGTAGGGTAAAAAACATACAAGGAAATGCATCACTACTGATAAAACAACATCTGAGGAGAAGGAAGATAATAAAGCATTAATTGTGAGGAATGTAAATGAATTTCTGTGTTAAAGTTTTTATCACTGGAAATATTGGTCCAATAATTACAGTTAGCATTCTATAATCCAAGAAATTATTAGCAGTTTTCAAAAAATCAAGTCATGATAAAAATAATCGAGGTAATTATTTAATCATATTAACTTTCTTTTAAAGATATCTATATCCTTTCAAGCACTGAGTCAAATGTGTAAAGAGATTCACTGCATAGAGGAGGACATAAAAATGGACATAAATGACTGATTAATATGAACTAAAGGTATAGCATAATATACTCAGTACATTTTAACTGAGCAAAAAATATTCTTCCCTATGTTTAAAAAAAGGTTTTAAAATTAACATCCTCAGTATCTATTCTGTCACATGTTCTTTAAAGAGAGTTGTGGATATATAATATTTTTTTTCATATAGTCTTCTTGGATTATTTCACCAAGACTTACTATGGAATGAAATAAATTTCCTTAAGAAGTGTGACCAATCATACTTGATTGAATTGAAGGATAAACTGTATGAAAATACCTTAGAGAGAGAAAAAAAATAGACATCAGTAAACTGTTGCCTTTTTAAGCATCATTTTCCCCTGTAATTCAAAATTCCTTTTCTGCTTTCTGAGACTTGAGCCACTGAACTGCCAGCAAGAACCATAATCATGGGCATCACAAGCCAGACATGGGGTCAGGGTGAGCACGTGGCCAGTGCTGGCTGATGAGGGCTGGGCCTTGTCTTCCTGGAGAAGTGGTTCCTTCTACAATGGAGAGTGGCAGAGATTTTATTGAAAAGCCAATTCCTTATGAAAGAGAAGTGTATGTGAAGGGCAAATCTCAAAGGGACATGGAAATAGTAACCATTGCTCTCATTCCTCTTAATTTAAATTAGTGTGTATGTGCATGCTCAAACTCAGTCTGACTGTTTGTGAGCCCCATGGACTGTAGCCCGTCAGGCTCTGCCCGTGGAATTTTCCAGGCAAGAATACCAGAGCAGGTTACCATTTCCTACTCCAGGGGATCTTTCCGAACCAGAGATCAAACCCATGTCTCTTGCGTTTCCTGCATTGGCAAGCAGATTTTTTTTTTTTTTTTTTTTACCACTGGAGCCACCTGGGAAGCTATAAATTTAAATAGTAAATGCTTCAAAAAGTGAAAAACAAACAAAAATCATCACCAGCAGAACGAACATGATGGGAAAGTTCAAGATGACCTGTATCTTGGGTCAAATTATTCTTTTTAAAAATGTCTTATGTGAATACAATAATAATGACAGTGCCTAGATTGAAACTAGACTCACACAGTGATAGAAAAGACAGAGTAACGTTGTGTGGGAGTTAAACACACCAAAACTTTCCCACCACTGATTTGAAATAACCAAGCGGAAGGGTTGGGCATGGTTCTGGGGCACAGAGAATAGTACTCCAGGGTCCACTTACCCTCAACCTATTTGTAAAACCTGCTATTAGTGGCAAGTGACAGGGGCAGGGGGTGGGCTGGAGCAATGTGAAGACTTTTCCCCTAAGAGCACATTGGCAACTAATGTTACATAATTTCCTTTTACTGACCACAGAATAGCCGGTCATTATAGCTTTTAGGTACTATGCATCGTTGTTGTCCTGTAATACCATACACAATAGAGTTTACCACAAATACTGCAATGAAACTTTAAACAGTAAAACCCTAGGAAAATACAATGATCTGTAGAGCCATAGTTCAACAGGAAGGAAATGTGTGACTTTCTTTGGGCATCTGTGGTTAAGTGGGGAAGTGTAATGATTATTATGATTCTTTGAAATGTGTTTTTGAGAAGAAAATTTCATAATTATTTTTAATAATTTATAAAGATAAATAAAAATACTATGCATTAATATTTTAAATCATTTCATGCAAAATCATTTATGCCAGTAATTTTATTATGTTCTTACAATTCTGGGTTCAAGTATAGTTATGTGCAAGTTATTTTTCATATTTTCCATCTTCCTGTTGTCCCTAACCTATCAAATATCTAGGTTGTATGAACTGCATCCTACTTACTCAACACACATAGATTAAAATTTCCCTTCTGAAAAGGGATCTGAAAAGCTATGCCACACTGAGGTGTATCTGATAATGATCTTGATGTCCTACCTATTTCAAAATATTGACCACTTAATGTTTAGAAGGTTTAACTCAAACAACTGAATCAAAAATGCTCTAATGCAAAGAATTTCTAGGTAATTTCTCCTATATCTTCAGACACAGTCCCTATTGGCTTCTCCTTGCTGCTTCAATATGATCCTATAGCTATAATTTCTAATGTTTTCTTGTTAAAATGCCAATATATTTGAGAAGGAACAGTTACTTCTTTCCATATTAGTCGATAATATAGAAGCTCATATGATCTTTTCTTCTCTGAAAATTAATCAAAAGTGGGTTTGTTAGGAAACAAGATGGTGAGATCAGCTCTAAGAGGAAAAGCAGTGGAGTTCACTTATTGAGATTGTTGTATGTCAAGCATAATGCTCTATCTATATGGTACAATCCTATGTATATTAATTCATTTGGTTTTCACTTAAGTCACATGATGTAGTTAGCTTCTCCACTTTATAAATGAGAAGAGTGAGATACAGAGAGGTAAATCTAATGATTGCATTTCATGAGTGATAGAGACTGAAGCCAAGTGATGTGTGAATTCAAAGGCTTTGCTTTTTTAAGGAGCACTGAAATGGGAAGGCAGGAGGCCCACAAGCCCCACTAGAGTCCAGCAAAGCTGGCCCAGCTACTTGCCCTCAAAACTGAACCAGGAGCAGATCTCCGATTTCCCGACTCCTGGCTGAGTATTCCTTCCATGAGACCACACAGAAGGCTCTTATGAAATCATCAGGATTAGAGCTTGGCTCTTTCGCCGTGTAGCCAAAGCCAGTCTCCATGAGTCAAGCCAGACCTTTTATCCTGGTCTGGGGCAACCAGAGGTAAGAGTCAACCTGTGTGATGACACTTCTGGAAATGGTAGGGGAAGGGAGCAACAAGAATTTGGCTTTCTCTTCAAATACCTTTGAAAAACTACCAATGAATCCCTCCAAGACAATTGTTCTTATATGTGGTGTTGAGACATAGGGGTGTGTGTTGAACTTGTGAGACGCACAGCATAGACAGTAAGTCATCATCAGTCATGGGATCACTGTCCTCAAAAGAACCACAGCTGATGGGACTATAAAATCTCACCAAAAGCAGGGGGAAAGAGAATTAAATTAAACCACTTATTTCATGTGAGTTAGAACAATACAAAGTCTAGGAAAACATCTCCTTTTTATTTATCAATGTTACAAATATTCTCCAAAATGCACACCTATAAATCAATTTCTTTCATCCAGCCAGTGTTACTGAACCATCTAATCAAGTTTGATTTTTATAAGGTACAAATGCAGGGTAAACAAAGAGGTTTTCTTCTCCAACTGAACAATTTTCATAACTGTCTGTGAAATCAACCCTCTATTGAAGTTCAGGTGATTGGGAGATCCAAGCTGACTGTAATTTTTTTCTTTAACTTCACATTCGTGTGAATACTACATACATTTTTAGTATAATAAATAACATGTAGTGCTTTCATCCTTCTGGAATGAAAGGAAGCTGAGAGATCTGTATGATACTTTTGGCATGTTTTCTACTGGGGTCTTAGAGCACTCTTAGCAATTTGTAAAAGCTCACTGTGTTGTACATATGTTGTTTGTTATATTCATATTTGTGAGGATTCGCTATTTTAACAATAGTAATTTTAATGTAATCAATATATTGATGTTTTGTAACTTTTCCAATAATTTCTAAGCTAAGAAATTCCTTCCTACCCAGAGATAAACTAAATATTTATTTATTTAGTTTTTATTTATTTCCTACTTTTTGGGATTCCATGATTCCTCTGTCTGTGGAATTCTCCAGTCAAGAGTACTGGAGTGGGTTGCTATTTCCTTCTCCAGAGGATCTTCCCAACCCAGGAATCGAACCTGGTTCTCCTATGTTGCAGACAGATTCTTTACCAACTGAGCCACTAGGGAAGCCCATTTATTTATCAGATCAGATCGGATCAGATCAGTCGCTCAGTCGTGTCCAACTCTTTGCGACCCCATGAATCACAGCACGCCAGGCCTCCCTGTCCATCACCACCAACTCCCGGAGTTCACTTAGACTCACGTCCATCGAGTCAGTGATGCCATCCAGCCATCTCATCCTCTGTCGTCCCCTTCTCCTCCTGCCCCCAATCCCTCCCAGCATCAGAGTCTTTTCCAATGAGTCAACTTTTCGCATGAGGTGGCCAAAGTACTGGAGTTTCAGCTTTAGCATCATTCCCTCCAAAGAACTCCCAGGGCTGATCTCCTTCAGAATGGACTGGTTGGATCTCCTTGCAGTCCAAGGGACTCTCAAGAGTCTTCTCCAACACCACAGTTCAAAAGCATCAATTCTTTGGCACTCAGCCTTCTTCACAGTCCAACTCTCACATCCATACATGACCACAGGAAAAACATGCTGCTGCTGCTGCTAAGTCGCTTCAGTTGTGTCTGACTCTGTGCGACCCCACAGATGGCAGCCCAAGACTTTTATAAATAAATCTGGGCTTCCCTTGTGGCTCAGCTGCTAAAGAATCCACCTGCAATGCAGGAGACCGGGTTTTATCCCTGGGTTGGGAAGATCCCCTGGAGAAGGGAAAGGCTACCCACTCCAGTATTCTGGCCTGGAGAATTCCATGGACTATACAGTCCATGGGGTCGCAAAGAGTCTGACAAAACTGAGCAACTTTCACTTCACTTCATAAATAAATCTATAGATTATCTCTTGAATTTTTGTGTAACTTTTTTAGCATTTCATTCTTAAATCCTATTGGAATTAATTTTGAATTTGGGTGATATAAAGTGATTTTTAGACAAATAATTAAGCAACTTTTATTAATGCCATCTACTGAATAATTGACTCAACTTCCACAATCATTTGTGATTTTTAACCACATCATATCACTATATATATTAAGATCTACTTTCGAGCTACATTTATTTTTTTACATTGATTTGTCTGAATGCTCTTGTAAGCTGACACAAAAATAAGAACTATTTTATGTATGAAAAACCAAGTTGACCTATACTGCATGCGTGCTAAGTCACTTCAGTTGTGTCTGGCTCTTTGTGACCCTATGGACTGTAGCCCTTCAGGCTCCTCTGTCCATGGGATTCTCTAGGTAAGAATACTGGAGTGGATTGCCATGCCCTCCTCCAGGGACTCTTCCCAACCCAGGGACTCCTCCAGGGACTCTTCCCAACCCTTGTTCAATCCAATATAGTATTCAATCCAATACAGTATTCAATCCAATACTAACAATATATAATAATTAACATTTATTGAAAGCTTGCATATACTAGAAATGGTTCGAGTTCCTTATATATTTTAATGGTTAATTTTATGTGTCAACTTGGCTGGGCCACAGTGCCTACATATGTCATCAGACATTCTGGATATTTCTGCTAGGGGTTGTTAGAATGAGGTTAATGCTTAAATTTGTGGACTTTGAGCAGATTTCCCTCCATCAGTGTGAGTGGGTCTCATCCAACCAGTTGAAGTCCTAATTATAACAAAAGACTGACCTCCCCTGAGCAAAAGGGAAATCAGTCAGCAGATGGCCTTTGGACCTGAACTGTAACACTGATTCTTTCTTGGGTCTGCAGTCTGATCATTTTTGGACAGTTTTGTGACATTGATTTTTTCCCTGAATATCTAACCATATGGTCCACCCTGCAGGGACTTGACAGCCTGTATAATCACATAAGCCAGTTCTTTAAAGTAAAATATATATTATCCCTCTCTCTCTTTCTGTCTGTCTGGAGAATTGTAATGAATATACATACATACATATATATAGATATAGAGAGAGAGAGAGAGAGAGAGAAAGAAAAAGTCATTTTTTCATTACCACAAACCCCAACAGGTAGATATATTTTTACCATTTTCATTTGACAAATAAGAACACTGTGTCTGGGAAGCTTAAATAGCCTGTCCAACATCACTCAGTCAGTTTGTGGCAGAATAGAGCTTCAAACTCATTGACAACAGTCTTAACAATGCAAAATACTTTTTAAGGTCAATGAAACTAAGTTTAAAAATTATTCTATTTCTTTCTTGAGAAAAAAGAACAAAGGTAGAGGTATCATGCTCCCTGACTCAGACTATACTACAAAGCTACAGTAATCAAAACAGTATTACATTGGCACAAAAACAAACTATAGATCAATGGAACAAGAGAAAGCCCAGAAACAAACCCATGAACCTACGGTCAATTAATCTATGACAAAAAAAGAAAAAATATATACAATGGAGAAAAGACACTTTCTTCAGTAGGTTCTCCTGGGAAAACTGGACAGCAACATGTGAATGAATGAAATTAGAACATTTTCTCACAGCATATACAAAAATAAACTCAAAATGGACTAAAAACCTAAATGTAAGACCAGATACCATAAATCTTCCAGAAGAAACCAAAGTTGTTTCAAAAGTGGAACATTCTTTGACATACATCATAGCATTATTTTGGGGGATATGTCTACTAAGGCAAAAAAAAAAAGCAAAAATAAATAAATAGGATCTAGGAAAGTTTTTTGCACAGCAAAAAAAAAAAATCATTAACAAAATGAGAAGACAACATACTGAATGGGAGAAAATATTTGCAAATGATGTTGACTAATAGGGGGTCAGTATTCAAAATACATAAACATCTCTTTTCATACCTTATTCAAGATTCCATACTGTATTTAGTTGCACTGATCAGCTTCAGCTGCATGCAACAAATTCTGAAAAATTCTCTTTTCATTTTTATTCTGTTACAAATATTTTCTAAATTTCCTTGCTATGGCTCCTTAGATACACCCATCATTTAAAAGTGAACATTTAATTTCCAAATACATGGGATTTTGAAAGTATCTTTCATATTAATTTCTCATTTTGATATTAATTTCTCACTTAAATGCTTTCTTCTCTGCAATCACCCTCTGTGTTTTTTTCAGTCTTTTCACTTTATTGAGGCTTTCAATGACTAAGGCAAAGATTTTCTTAGTAAATGTCACATTGTACTTGAAAATATGTAGGTTATTTTCAAATATCTTTTGATATTGATTTCTAACATAATTCCACAGTGATAAGAGAATAGACTCTGTATGATTTTCAATATATGTAGACCATGAAAATTTTACACCTTATTTTATGTCACTGGATATGCTCCAGTGTCTCCTAGTTTATAGTCTATGGGAACTTGAATAGAAGAAGTTGCATCCTGCTGTTGTATGAAAATTTTATAAATCTTAGTTATGCTGAATTGGTTCATGGTGCTTTTCAGGTTTATCACATCCTTCTACTTTTCTGTCCATTCATTCCATTAATTTTTGAAACTTCAAATAAAAATCTTAATTTATCTACTTAAAAAAAAAGATTGCAATATATAGTGGAACTATATGCAACTTTGTTTTGTATTGTCCAAGTCTCCTGTAAATGTGTTATCATATTTACATAATTTTAAAAACAGAAAAGAAAGAACAAAATACATAAACATCTCATGCATGCTAAGGCACTTCGGTCATGTCTGACTCTTTGTGACCCTAGGGACAGCAGCCCACCAGGCTCCTCCATCCATGGGATTCTCCAGGCAAGAATACTGGAGTGGGTTGCCATTTCCTACTCCAGGGGATATTCCCAACCTAGGGATTGAACGCACGTATCTTACATCTACCTATATTGGCAAGTGGGTTCTTTACCACTAGTGCCACCTGGGAAGCCCTTAAACATCTCACATAGTCAATATAAAAACACTCCAAACAATCCAGTTTAGAAATGGGCAGAATATCTGGATAGACATTATTCTAGAGAAGACAAACAGAAGGCCAACAAACACATGAAAAGATGTTCAATGTTGCTAATCATCAGAGTAATGCAAATCAAAACCACAATGAGATATCACCTCACACCTGTTAAAATGGCTGTCTATCATCAAAAAGTCTACAAATAAGAAATGCTGGTGAGGATGGATAAAAGGGAAACTCGGTACTCTACTGGCACAAATATAAATTTGTGCAGCCACTATGGAAAACAGTGTGGAGGTCCCTCAAAACACTAAGAATCAAACTACCATACCAGCAATTCCACCACTGAGTATATTTCCAAAGAAAATGAAAACAGTTCAAAGAGATACACGCACCCCAGTGTTCACTGCAGTAATATTTACAATAGCTGAGAGTTGGAAGCAACCTAGATGTTCACTGACAGATAAATGGATAAAGAAGATGTGATATACAATATATATATAATGATTACTCAGTCATAAAAAAGAGTGAACTTCTGCCATTTGCAACAATGTGGATGAACCTAGAGTATACTACACTTAGTAAAATAAGTTAGATAAAAAAATACCCTATGTGTGGAATATAAAAGTAGAACGAATCTATGTATCAAAACAGAAACAGACAGATATTGAGAACAAACTAGTGGTTACCAGTGGAGAGAGGGAAGGAGGGACAAGAAAGGGGTATGAGATTAAGAAATACACAGTACTGGTGACAGAGGATGAGATGGTTGGATGGCATCATCACACAATGGACATGAGTCTGAGCAAACTCTGGGAGATAATGAAGCATAGGGAAGTTTGGCATGTTGCAGTTCATAGAGTCTCAAAGAGTCCGATGGGACTGAATGACTGAATAACAGTAACAATTTATAAAATATATGAATAACAAGGATATATTGTATACCACAGGGAAATAAAGCCATTATTTTGTAGTAACTTTAAGTGGAGTGTAATCTATAAAAACATTGTATCACTATGTTGTACACTTAAAACTAATATAATATTACAAATCAACTATACTTCAATAGAATTTGTAAAAATTATTTTGTTTCTTTAAAAACAAAAGAATACATTGTAGTTCCTTATTTGTTTTTGATTTTTTTTAAGGAAAACCAACATGTAAGTACTCAAAGCAGTTATCAGAAAGCAAATACAAAGAAATCATTTTCCTTTCTCACTTTCATTTCCTCATGAATGTACAATTGAGATTTTCAGTAGCTATGTGACATATGATAGTATCAGTGCTCTGATGGTAATGAGTAGTGCACTTATTTTTGTTAATTTTGAGTAAATAAATATTTTTGAAACTTCTCAAGTTTAACTTTTAATATGTGCTCAGTTGCTCAGTCATGTCTGACTCTTTGTGACCTCATGGACTGTAGCCTGCCAGGCTCTTCTGTCCCTGGGGATTCTCCAGGCAAGAATATTGGAGTGAGTTGCCTTGCCCTCCTCCAGGGAATCTTCCCAATCCAAGGACTGAACCCAGGTCCCCTGCATTGCAGGCAGATTCTTTACTGACTGAGCCACCAGGGAAGCCCATGAATACTGGAATGGGTAACCTATCCCTTCTCCAGAGGAACTTCCTGACCCAGGAATTGAATCAGGGTCTCCTGCATTGTAGGTGTATTCTTTACCAGCTGAGCTACTATCAATATAGTAGATATCAATAAAGACACTTCTGTGAAGAGAATATTGTTACTTACAGTTTAGCAGATGCATTTTAAAAGGGTTCTTCAATACTTCACAGTCAAATCTGAGTAAGAGAGGGGGAAAATAAGCCTTTCAAATGGATCTTTGCAAATAGCTTCAATGCTATTTTCAGTTTTTAATGTTTTTATTTGGCCACGGTCAGAATAATTTTAGGCCCTGGGTCTATAGTTTAGTCATAATTCTTCCAATTTTATCTAATTCTCATTGGGTAAATGTTAGCTTATCTTCTTACAATGGTGAATTAAAGACGAGCAAAACATATCCCCATCTTTCTCAAATGTCGAGCAGTTGGACATTTGCAAGAGAGCCCACTGCAGATGTGCCTAGTGGAGAAGAGGTCTGCGTGCTGGCGTTCGGGTGCACAGTGACTCTGCACTTTCTGGTCCAGCTTCCTGTGGGCTGCCTGGGGGCAGTCCACATCCCCTGGGCGTTCTCCCAAGGGTGGAGCGACAGTCCTAACGAATTCACATCGCTTCACTGAGCAAATCAGAGGAGTAGCAGCAAAGCTGAAGCAGAAGGTTCTTAGATCAGTAACCCCCTCTTCTGGAGATGCAGCTTGTCTTAGCTCAGGGGTAGAAATAAGGAGTTCAGAAGCTCATCTTCCTCCTCTGTACTTGGTAAATGTGAGCTCTCCCATCACCAGGGAAAATGGGGCATAAAATCTTTTGTTAGTTGCTAAGTCCTGACTGACTCTTTGCGACCCCATGGACTATAGCTGATCAGGCTCTTCTATCCATGGGAATTTCCTGGCAAGAATACTGGAGTGGGTTGCCATTTCCTTCTCCAGGGGTTCTTCTTGACACAGGGATCAAACCTGTGTCTCCTGCTTAGCAGGCGATTCTTGCCTCAGTGTTATTAGATGAGTCAATAAGATGGAAGAAAGGAATCCCAGACTGACACCTCTCTCTCACCAGTTTGTGGAGAGTCTTATTCTGTCAAAATACAGTTGTTAAGACTCCCCGTTTCTACTGCAAGGGACACGTGTTTTGATTCCTAGTCAGGGAACTAAGGGCTTCCCTGGTGGGTCAGCTGGTAAAGAATTTGCCTGCAATGCGGGAGACCTGGGTTTGATCCCTGGGTTGGGTAAGTCCTCTGGAGAAGGGAAAGGCTACCCACTCCAGTATTCTGGCCTAGAGAATTCCATGGACCGTATAGTCCATGGGGTGGCAAAGAGTCAGACACAAATGAGCAACTTTCACTTTCATTTCAGGGAACTAAGATCCCACATGCACATGCCTCATGACACAGCCCCCCAAAACAACACCATTATTCCCTGTGTTTGTAAAGACACAGTTTATAAAGCACTTTCACATTCATTATTTGTCAAGGACACTGAGAAGAAAACCAGGCAGGTATTGTTAATCTTTTTTTAGGAATCAGAAAATTGAGAATCTAGAGGGTGAAGCAATTTACTCAAAGTCACAGGTATAAGAGCCTTGCCAGGCCAGGAAGCCAGCTCATCTGGTTGCAATCCCACCTCAGGTCCATTGACTATGCAGGTGGCACACATGATCCGTTTCCTCATTATGTCTGAAATTACTTAACCGCAGGCATGTTTGGCACAAGTGCATTTGGAAGGAAGGTAGACAAAAAGAAAAAAGTGGAGACAAAAAAGGAGAAGAAAAATAATCACAGGGAAGGAAATGCATATCCTTTTATAAAATGTGTGACTATCCTCATTTCTTAGCTAATAATGCAAAGAAAGTCTGAGGTCATCACTATCTACTTTCAGAGATTAAAAAATATTTTTACATGCAGCAAAATCATCAACTGAAACTGCAATGAAAACACCTGTTGATACAAGTTTTTCCTTGGGTATCAGTGGCCAAAATAAATTGGGGTGCTTTGCAGATTCCAAGGTTAAGATAGGAGTCCTTCAGCATTCACCAGGATATGCTCTCCAGGGCTACTAGCATGCAGAGGCCCTGGTTCCACAGCTTATGCTGAATGCAGAATGGCCTTCTGCAGGATGTGCTAGAGTTTCTTTAGCCATTAATTACTTTTACAGCTGCAGCTCTAAAAACGGAAAGGATAAAAATTGCACTGTTTGTTCCACTGAAAGTGCAAAGAGGACCAGCAAAAGGAAATCCACAGGCTCTGCCTTGGATTGAATCAAACTTTTCCTTGAAGGTGTTTTTGCTTATTTGAAAATCACTTGTAAGAGAGTGTTAACAAATATCAAAGCATAAACATAAAAAAATGTCCATAATCATTAATGAGGTAGGAAGTGAAAAACTGATGGCTCAGTGAATGTGAGGATTTCAAGACATGGCATCTGAAATGCTTTTTTTGCCAAGGCATAGGAGCGACTTAGCAGCAGCAGCAGGACCGTGGTCTGTCTTGGTCAGAACAAATGAAATTAAAGAGTTCATAATAAAGGAAACTAAAAGGCACTATATGGAAAAACAAAAATACACTTCCTCTTCACTTTATTTTACAGCTTGAGATTGGTACTTACTACATACATAAAGACTTGACTATCCACCGTGAGCACCATTGCATTACAGCTCACTTATTACAGATATCTCTGTTAGTTATTTCTACCTTAATTCCCATTCTCTGTCTTCTGGTCTCTTCTCCATTTAGCAGCAGCTTTTCACAGCTGCAATTTCAAGGCAAATCTCTCATTCTTCCCTCAGAGGGACATTTATTTGCATAACCATTGCAGCTTCCAATTACTCCACTGAATAAGTGCCACTTAGGATCTTCATAAGCCTGTTGTTACGGTTATTGCAAAGTAGTAGGAACTTTGAATGCCAGATTTGAAAAATGTGTTTGAAACTAGAGAAGATGTTTTAGAAGACATTAAATGTGAATACCTACTCTTCCAACAATTCTCTTGTGTAGGTTTTTCAAATGAAGAGTTGATTAATGATAATAGGAAAATCATCAATGTAAGCAATCTCCATACTTTGGAGATAATGTCCTTAAATTACAGACCTCTATACATTCTGATTTCTGATTTTCATGTCCCTTTTTAAACTTCCTTTTGAGCATATAGGAATTGCTTTCCATAGTCAGACCTCTTCATGGGGTAGGTCATACCCTGACATTCTGTTCATGAGCTTATACCTTGAAACTATGTTTACATCTGGACTAAAAATGTGAATTATTGGAGAGATTCAAGATTTTCCAAATCATATCAAATTTTCTTTCATAGGAAATCTATCTGCATTCTAGAGCATTAATGTGTGTTAATAGTCTTCCTCATGTCTGCAACAAAATCACACCAACATCCTTATTTGACAGGTAAACTATAGCAATCAATTGTTGTTGTTCAGTTGCTAGTCATGCCCAACTCTTTGCAACCTCGTGGACTGCTGCACGCCAGGTTCCCCTGTCCTTAACTATCTCCTGAGTTTGCTCAAACCCACATCCATTGAGTCGGTGATACCATCCAACCATCTCATCCTGTCGCCCCCTTCTCCTCCTGGTCTCAATTTTTCCCAGCATCAGGGTCTCTTCTAGTGAGTCAGGTCTTTGCATTAGGTGGCCAAAGTATTGGTGTTTCAGCTTCAGCATCAGTCCTTCCGATGAATATTCAGGACTGATTTCCCTTAGGATTGACTGGTCGGATCTCCTTGCTGTCCAAGGGACTCTCCAGGAGTCTTCACCAACACCACAGTTCAAAAGCGTCAGTTCTTCAGCACTCAGCCTTTTTATGGTCCAACACTCACACCTGTACACGACTACTGGAAAAACCGTAGATTTGACTAGGTGGACCTTTGTCAGCAAAGTGATGTCTCTGCTTCTTAATTCGCTGTCTACGTTTGTCATAGCTTTCCTTTCAAGGATCAAGTGTCTTTTAATTTTGTGGCTGTAGTCACATCTACAGTGATTTTTGAGCCCAAGAAAATAAAGTCTGTCACTGTTTCCGCTTTTTCCCCATCTATTTGCCGTGAAGTGATGGGACTAGATGCCATGATCTTAATCTTTTGAATGCAATAAATAGATCATTATATAAAAAAGACTGTCAGACTTTTCCTGATTTTTTTCCTTTCAGTGAGAAGAATCCTTTCCAAATGAATTTAGAATCAGTTATCATATTTCAGTATCAATAGTGGCTAATAGGACAGTATGGGCTCTGGAGGAGCGAGGGGATATACTACTGATTTGTCATTTTTGGCTCTTTGACCTTGAGAACATTGCTATACTCCTCTAAGCCTAAGCCTTCTCTCTTGTAAAATATAGTGGCTATCTCATAATATTGTTGTGGGCATTAAATGGATTATATATATAAGAGGTTCAGCATAGAAGTAGGTACATAATAAGAGTTCAGTTAAGGAGAACAATCATTTTTATCTCCAGAATCCTTTCTTGTGCTTCTCCTGACAGAGAGGTGGCAGAGAGTACAGCATGTTAATTCTGTCCAATAATAAGCCTACATGGATACTTAATGGGGAAATTAGGGAATGAGAAAAACAGTAATATCAGGATCATTTAGCTTAAAGTGGAAACCATTAATGGGGATTTAAACAGCAATGTTTATGCTGAAGATAACACAAGAAGTTTAAATTGAGGAATATAAAATTTAGGTTCAGATTAAATAATTTCTTAACCAGAACTTCTTAGTTACCAATTTTTTTTTGCTGTTGTTTATTTATTTTTCTTTAAGTAGTTCCCTTTATTATCTAGTCTTAGAATTATTATTTTTACTTTCCACTCTAATCAGTCAAAGCTTCCCAGCTCATATCCATTGGTTCCTTTTAATTTCCAATATTACCTCCCAGGTTGCATTTGCATCCTGTCACACTGAGATTAATGTAATACCTCCTAGACCTTCTCTCAGGCTTTTAATATCTTCCTTTTTCTATTAAATCCTGGGTTCTGCCATCAGATTAATTTTCCTCAAATATTACTTTGTTTCATCTCTCTGACTTCAGACTGCTACATGGTAAGATTAGAATTCCTTGGTTAGGCTGTCAAGGACTCTATCCAACTTTAGCCCACTTTTTATCCCCCACTCCTCACCCCCCATCCCCTCTAACCCACCCTAGTTGGAGGAAAGTGGTGTGGTATGAAAATGAGAACAGAGACTCCAGAGCACGCTGCCTATGAGTGAGCTCCAGCTTCACCACCAAACAATTTTGCCAGATATTCTGAACTGAACTGATGTGGAATAAGCATCACATATACCTGCTGAAAGTGGAATGTGGGCTTCTCCCCCATTAGTAAGGGTCCTAACCTATTTTCCATGTTTCAAGTAAAAGTTCCAGTTGTAGAGAGGAAGAGGATAGTCAGAGGTGGGATTTAGGGTATCAGCAATGAGAATCTTTCATGAGCCCCTTTGCCAGACTCAGAAGGTCTGAAGAATCAGCAGAGGAGGAGGGGTGTGCCGAGCTGGAGGAAGCTAGCAATGGTGGGGCCGGAAGAGTAAGCGTGCTAGAGGGATAGGAGTCTGCCTTTCCCTTTTGTACTCAGAGCTCCCCACCCCCACACAGAAATGAAGATTACAGTGTCCAGGGGGTTTGAACTGCTCCCAACTCAGGAGCCAGAAGGAGACAGTGACTTGCTAAACTTGGTAAGAATCATCGGGTAGGTGTTAGTGTCACAGGTCACAGAGAAACATTCCATCTGAATCTGGGCCTCAGTCAGGGGACGCAGAGGGCAACAGTTCCCTGGCCAGTTTCCTAGAACCTGTGGGAGAATAGCTCTCCATGATAGCCTTGAAGCCCAAGACTTCAACAGTTCTCAGCTTTCCTCAGAACCACTGCGATTTGCTCATGGATGGACTTGCAGAGGGGCTTCCCAGGTGGCACTAGTGGTAAAGAACCCACCTGCCAATACAGGAGACACAGGAGATGAGGGTTTGATCCCTGGGTTGGGAAGATCTCCTGGAGGAGGAAATGGCAACCCACTCCAGTATTCTTGCCTGGAGAATCCTATGGGCAAAGGAGCCTGGCAGACTGCAGTCCAGAGGGTCACACAGAGTGGGATACAACGGAAGCAACTTAGCACCCATGCAGGGGCTTCGGAAGAGGTGTTTAGACTTCGACCTACCCAGCATTTCAATATTTCCTGAAAGTGGAAAGTGAAAGACGCTCAGTTGTGTCCGATTCTTTGCAACCCCATAGACTGTATAGCCCACCAGGCTCCTCTGTCCATTGAATTCTCCAGGCCAGAATATTGGAGTGGGTAGCCTTTCCCTTCTCCAGGAGATCATCCCAACCCAGGGATCAAACCCAGGTCTCCTGTATTGCAGGTGGATTCTTTACCAAATGAGCTACCAGGGAAGCCCAAAGAAAGTATTTCCTGGATGATATCTATTATTATATTTTTACATCAAAGATCTTTAGGAAGAATAACATTTTTGTGCTCCTACTGTAGTCCAGAACCGAAACATATTGTCTCTAACCATCACACTCACTAGCAGCCCCTCTTCAGGAATGAAGAACCTGAGACTCATTTAGCTTAAGTGGTAGAATGAGGACCCCAACCCACACTTTCTGTCTCCAGAGCCAGAGCTTTCTTCATATGGATCTCCTGATTTCCTCCTTTCTCATTTGTCTCCCCTAGCTTTGACCTGTCTCTCATCCCCAGCAAAATTCTGAATACCAGTTCTGGCTCTGAGCTAAGGCACACTTCATGAAACTTCTTCAATCCTCTTTTAACATAAGATGAACTGAGAGGATGGGAAATGTAAACATTACACTTCCTGTGCTATTCCTCATAAAGATTTAAAAGGAAATATAGAAAGCAAAGCAAAGCTAATAACTCAAGTTTGTGTCTATTAGTCATAACACAATAAAGGGCAAAATCAGTCCCAGGATATAGTGAAAGTTACATTTGGAAGATAAATGAAAGGTATTTAGAAAGCACCTTATAAAAATTTTATGCTGTACTATTACATCTTCAAGCCAAGCAATGTGTCAACAAATCTTTACAAGGAAACCATTATGTGACAGGCATGGTGAAGGAGGCTGCAATATGTTTGTATGGCTTCATGAGTTTCATCTTTCCTATTGAGTTTCTTACAAACGTTTTAACATTCCTATATCCAGGCTAACCACTCTAAAATTTAAAATAAATTATGTTAAATGACATGCTGGCATACTAGTGAATATTTTTTAAGACTGTGCTTTATTCAGTTTATTTGTTTTTATGACTTTTTTGCAGGAAAGATGAGGCACTTTTTCATTATGTAATAACATTCTTATAATGTATACTTTGGTTAATAATTACAGTTTAGAATTTTATTTCTTACTGTAAGAACTGATATTTGAATGTTAGATCAAATCGCTAGTAACTGCTCTGCAGCTCTCTTTTTCCAGATCTACTTAACTGACACTGTTTAATAAACAAACTAAAAATGTTGACACTGTCTCTGTCACTAAAGTTTTATCAGACTAGCAATCCAGGTCATGGAAGCACCTCATAATTGGTATCAGCAAAATAAATAAATAAAATTCTTTACCTTTGAATATTTTCTAATATATTAGAAAATAATAGCAAACAAATGTCTCATTTTTAAAATTTGACTTTAACCACTTCATCCTCTTGAATTATGTCCCTTTGATACCTAAATTATCCACTTAGCTAATCTGGTCCTGTGCTAACATGCGCTGTGAAATCCCAGGGAGCAGGGCCCTGACTGATGATCTACTTGTCAGGCAGCTTTCTCCTTGGCTTCCCTTTTATCTTTTCTCACGCCCCCTTTCCTAGGGGAGTTATATGACTCTCCCTATTGTATATTCATACTCTCCCTTCTGTATATTCAGTTACAGAACAGAGCTACACAGAGAATGTGCATGCATGTGTGCTAAGACACTTCAGTGGTGTCCAACTCTTTGTGACCCTATGGACCGTAGCCCACCAGGCTCCTCTGTCCATGGGATTCTCTAGGCAAGAATATTGGAGTGGGTTGCCATGCCCTCCTCAAAGGGACCTTCCCAACTCAGAGATCGAACCCACATCTCCTACATCTCCTGCATTGGCAGACGGGTTCTTTACCACTAGAACCACCTGGGAAGCACGTGTGTGTGTGCCAAGTTGCTTCAGTCGTATTCGACTCTTTGCGACACTATGGACTGTAATCTGCCAGGCTCCTCTGCCCATGGGATTCTCAGGTAAGAATACCGGAGTGGGTTGCCATGCCATTCTCCAGGGAATCTTCCCAACTCAGGGATCAAGCTCACATCTTTTACATCTCCTGAATTGGAAGGCAGGTTCTTTACCACACGTGCCACCTGAGAAGCCTACAGAGAATGCAAAAATAGATAAATGGGTGAGGGGTCCACCAGAGCTGAAGGGTCTTTCTCTGTAAAACTTAAGGACAACTGGTCTCTCAGTTGAAAAACATTAGAACTCTTGCACTAAAAACCAGGCAGCAATCCAGCTGTATCCAGTTGCTATTTTTTTGGTATCCATTCTAAGAAGTTATCATTTTCATGAGAATGAGGTGCTTATTTCACCACAGAAATTTTAACTTTGGAAAGCATCTCTTTGTAGTTCTAATTTCTCCAAGGGCACTATTTTTCAGACTTGTATTTGTCTTTCATGTTTGGACATCCAAGTTCTCACTCTTTGAGGTACCTATCCTTAGTACTGTATCATATGAGGGCTATGATAGCACTCTAATGAAAGCAAAAGCTGAAATGATTAGGAAGTTAATTCATACCCAAATCTTATACTCCTCACATAACAAGTCTTCTTTTGCTGTATCTATAAATTGCTTCAGTCGTTACTTCATTTAGGAAATGCTAATTTTTTTTATACAGTGCTGCTCTTTTTGCGCTTCCTACAGAGTAATGCAGTATTTGGGTGCAATCTCAAAAATGACAGAATGATCTCTATCTGTTTCCAAGGCAAACCATTCAGTATCACAGTAATCCAAGTCTATGCCCCAACCACTAATGCAGAAGAAGCTGAAACTGAACATTTCTATGAGGACCTATAAGAACTACTAGAACTAACACCAAAAAAAAAAAAAAAAAAGATGTCCTTTTCATCATAGGGGACTAGAATGCAAAAGTAGGAAGTCAAGAGATACCTGGAGTAACAGGCAAGTTTGGCCCTGGAGTACAAAATGAAGCAGTACAAAGGCTAACAGAGTTTTGTCAAGAGAATGCACTACTCATAGCAAACACCCTCTTCCAACAACATGAGACCAGCTCTACACATGGACTTCACAGTTTGGTCAATACCAAAATCAGACATTTTTTTTCTTTGCAGCTGAAGATGGAGAAGTCCTATACAGTCAGCAAAAACAAGACTGGGAGCTGACTGTGGCTCAGATCATGAACTCCTTATTGCAAAATTGAGACTTAATTGAAGAAAGTAGGGAAAACTACTAGGCCATTCAGGTACGACCAAAATTAAATCCCTTACAGTTATACAGTGAAAGTGACAAATAGATTCAAGGGATTAGATCTGATAGAGTGCCTGAAGAACTATGGATGGAGGTTCATAACACTGCACAGGAGGCAGTGATCAAAACCATCCCCAAGAAAAAGAAAAGCAGAAAGGCAAAATGGTTGTCTGAGGAGGCCTTATAAATAGCTGAGAAAAGAAGAGAAGTGAGAGACAAAGGAGAAAAGGAAAGATATACCCATTTGAATGCAGAGTTTCAAAGAATAGCAAGGAGAGATAAGAAAGCCTTCCTCAGTGATCAACGCAAAGAAATAGAGGAAAACAGTAGAATGGGAAAGACTAGAGATCTTTTCAAGATAATTAGAGATACCAAGGGAACATTTCAAGCAAAGATGGGCTCAAGAAAGGACAGAAATGGTAGGGACCTAACAGAAGCAGAAGATATTAAGAAGAGGTGGCAAGAATACACACAAGAACTATAGAAAACAGATCTTAATGACCCAGATAACCACAGTGGTGTGATCGCTCACCTAGATCCAGACATCCTGGAGTGCGGAGTCAAGTGGGCCTTAGGAAACATCACTACAACAAAGCTAGTGGAGATGATGGAATTCCAGCTGAGCTCTTTCAAATCCTGAAAGATGATGCTGTGAAAGTTCTGCATTCAATATGCCAACAAATTTGGAAAAAGTCAGCAGTAGCCACAAGATTGGAAAAGGTCAGTTTTCATTCCAATCTCAAAGAAAGGCAGTGCCAAAGAATGTTCAAACTATTGCCCAGTTGCACTCATTTCACATGCTAGCAAAGTAATGCTCAAAATTCTCCAAGCTAGGCTTCAACAGTATGTGAACCAAGAACTTCCAGATGTTCAAGCTGGATTTAGAAAAGGCAGAGGAACCAGATATCAAATTGCCAACATTCGTTGGATCATAGAAAAAGCAAGAAAGTTCCAGAAAAACATCTAGTTCTGCTTCATTGAGCACACTAAAGCCTTTGACTGTGTGGATCACAATAAACTGTGGAAAATTATTCAAGAGATGGGAATACCAGACCACCTGACCTGCCTGAGAAACCTGTATGCAGGTCAAGAAGAGTTAGAACTGGACATGGAAAAATGGACTGGTTCCAAATTGGGAAAGGAGTAATTGAGGGCTGTATTTTTTCACCCTGCTTATTTAACTTATATTCAGAATACATCATGCAAAATGCTGGACTGGATGAAGCACAAGCTGGAATCAAGATTGCCAGGAGAAATATCAATAACTTCAGATATGCAGATGACACCACACTTATGGCAGAAAGTGAAGAGGAAATAAAGAGCCTCTTGATGAAAGTGAAAGAGGACAGTGAAAAAGTTGGCTTAAAACTCAACATTCAGAAAAGTAAGATCATGGCATCTGGTCCCATCATTTTGGCAAATAAATAGGGAAATAATGAAAACAGTGACAGACTTTATTTTCTTCATCTCCAAAATCACTGCAGATGGTGACTGCAGCCATGAAATTAAAACGCTTTCTCCTTGGAAGAAGAGGTATGACCAACCTAGACAGCATATTAAAAAGCAGAGACATTACTTTGCCAATAAAGATCTGTCTAGTCAAAGCTATGTTTTTTTCCAATAGTCATGTATGGATGTGAGAGTTAGACCATAAAGAAGGCTGAGCACCAAAGAATTGATGCTTTTGAACGGTGGTGTTGGAGAAAACTTTTGAGAGTCTCTTGGACTGCAAGGAGATCAAACAGTCAATCCTAGAGGAAATCAACCCTGACTATTCATTGGAAGGACTGACTGATGCTGAAGCTCCAATATTTTGGCCACCTGATATAAAGAACCAACTCATTAGAAAAGACCCAGGTGCTGGGAAAGATTAAAGACAGGAGGAGAAGGGGACAACAGAGGGCGAGACGGTTGGACAGAATTACCGACTCAATGGACATGAGTTTGAGCAAGCTCTGGGAGATGGTAAAGAACAGGAAACCCTGGCGTGCTTCAGTCCATGGGGTCACAAAGAGTCAAACACAACTGAGAGACTGAACAACAGCAATAGAATGAGTGATGTAAATAAAATAATAGGACTCATTGGTAGCACATCATTCATTATACCTGCATTAAAAACAATCCCTAATGCACTGAACATTGCACCAAAGATACCAAAATATCTTTTTATGAGTCCTGTTAACAAGGTGAGCTTATCAATATTTGACTTTGAAACTGAATTTGTATCATTTTTATATAATCCCTTGAACATGAAATTATTTCTGTTTATTCCTATGGCCTGATGAAAGCCTGAACTTTGTGAATCAGAGGTTGGTTCATTCTTGTTAAGTAAAGCAATACATTATTGATTTTGGAGTTAAACCAAATGGACATTTTCATGACCGTTATTGACTGAATGCTAGCGTTTCCCCACTTCAATTAATATATTGAAGGCTTAACCCTTCAGTTTGGATATATTTGGAAATGGAGACTCATAAGGAATAAATAAGGTTAAATGAGGTTATAAGACTGAGGCCTTGATCCAATACGACTAGTCTCTTTAAAATAGCCAGGACATGGAAGCAACCTAGATGTCCATCAGCAGATGAATGGATAAGAAAGCTGTGGTACATACACATAATGGAGTATTACTCAGCCATTAAAAAGAATACATTTGAATCAGTTCTAATGAGGTGGATGAAACTGGAGCCTATCATACAGAGTGAAGTAAGCCAGAAAGAAAAACACCAATACCGTATACTAACACATATATAATATGGAATTTAGGAAGATGGTAACGACAACCCTGTATGTGAGATAGCAAAAGAGACACAGATGTATAGAACAGTCTTTTGGACTCTGTGGGAGAGGGCGGGGGGGATGATTTGGGAGAATGGCATTAAACCATGTATAATATCATATAAGAAACGAATTGCCAGTCCAGGTTCGATGCAGGATACAGGAAGCTTGGGGCTGGTGCACTGGCATGACCCAGAGGGATGGTGTGGGGAGGGATGTGGGAAGGGGGTTCAGGATGGGGAACACGTGTATACCCATGGGAGATTCATGTTGATGTATGGCAGAGCTGATACAATATTGTAAAATAAAAAAATAATAATAATAAAAAAATTTTTAAATAAAATATAATTTAAAAAATTTTTTTAAAAATAAAAGAAGAAATACCAGAAAGTTCACTCTCTCTCTCCCCATACACATATAGCAAAGGCAGGTCACCCGTAAGAAGGCAGCTGTCTGGCAACCCAAGGGGAGAGTTCTTAAAAGACACCAATCCTGTGGGAATCTTGATCTTGGACTTCCACTTTCTGGAACTAGTGAAAAATAAATTTTGCTTAAAACATTTAGTCTATAATATTTGATTATTGCAGTCCAAGAAAACCAATAAATGACTAACCTGTTTTCTTAAAAAATGTTTAGCTAGTTATTCTTAAATCGGGCAATGCACAAAATAAAGATAATGCAACTTTAAGACTTCCAAAATAAATTTCTAAATTGGGGTTTTCAAAACTGTGATTACTTTTTGTTTCATGTTTTTATATGTGAAATGCCACTATAAAATGAGCATGATGGTTGAAATCTCATTAAAACCAACTTAAAACTCATCTAGGAGCATCTCAGCAATGACACTCAAGTTTTGTTATAGTTTTTAACTTCCAGAGAAGGTATAGCAAGTCTGTGCATTATCGGATATAAATCTATAGAAATTGCTAAGTAATGAAAGTAAAGAAAAAAACATTCACGAGTTCTATACTGTCTATAAAATAGAAGCTTACTTTCAGATATTTATTCATTAAATCATTTGTAGCTGCTGCTGCTGCTGCTAAGTCGTTTCAGTTGTGTCTGACTCTGTGCGACCCCATAGATGGCAGCCCACCAGGCTCCCCCGTCCCTGGGACTCTCTAGGCAAGAACACTGGAGTGGGTTGCCAATGCCTTCTCCAATGCATGAAAGTGAAAAGTCAAAGTGAAGTCGCTCAGTTGTGTCCGACTCTTAGTGACCCCGTGGACTGAAGCGCACTAGGCTCCTCTATCCAATGTGATTTTCTAGGCAAGAGCACTAGAGTGGGGTGCCATTGCCTTCTCCGTTATTTGCAGCTAAGCAATGTTAACTATATAGTTCCATAGGTAAGCAATGTAGTTATACAATTAGATCAATAAAATTAAGCAAATTAAGTAACAATTGCACTTGCAGTATGATTTGCCCCTGCTGCTGCTGCTAAGTTGCTTCAGTCATGTCCAACTCCGTGCAACCCTATAGATGGCAGCCCACCAGGCTCCCCGGTCCCTGGGATTCTCCAGGCAAGAACAATGGAATGGGTTGCCATTTCCTTCTCCAATGCATGAAAGTGAAAAGTGAAATTGAAGTCGCTCAGTTGTGTCCGACTCTTAGCGACCCCATGGACTGTAGCCTACCAGGCTCCTCTGTCCATGGGGTTCTCCAAGCAAGAGTACAGGAGTGGGTTTCCATTGCCTTCTCCATGATTTGCCCCTAAAAGGCATCAAACAAAACTTGCAAGAATAATGTTTTTTCAATAAGGAAATATATAAATTATTTGATTGTTATAAAACTCAGAACTATATCAAATTTTAGCATCTATTTTACCCCACTGTTTCCCCCTAAAGAATGAAGAAATATGATTTTCATAAAGTCACAAGATACTATCTTTCAAGAATTGATTAACATTTAATAATTGTGTACTTTGGGCTTCCCTGGTGGCTCAGACAGTAAAGAATCTGCCTGCAATGCAGGAGACCTGGGTTTGAGCCCTGGGTCAGGACGATCCCCTGGAGAAGGGAATGACTACACATTCCAGTATTCTTGCCTGGGAAATCCCGTGGACAGAGGAGCCTGGTGGGCTACAGTCCCTGGTGTCACAGAGTCAGACACCACTGGGCGACTGACACTTGCACGTTTTAGTTGTGTGCTTTATCTTCGGACTTTTTTGAGTCAGAAAATAAGGAATTAATTTTGTACTTAATTAGTGGAGAGTCAAACAGCAGACGGACTGGAACCAGTGTGACCAAAAAGTGACAATGCTGTCACAAAGTAAGTATACTTGGCAACAGTATACCCGCCAAATTTAAGCTAATTTCTGGACTGAAAGAATCCTTCATAAAGTGCCATTTCCACCGCCAACCAAGTTAATCTGTATTCTCATAATAATACACTCTCAGTCATATCTTTACTTTTTCATCATGACATTTGTGATATTTTAAATTAAGCAGTCATTTGCATAATACCTAAAGACAAGAGACTATAAGCTCCATTGGGGTAGGGCTGTCTGTCTGTCTGTATGCTCAGTCCTGTCCGACTTTTTGCAACCCCGAAGACTATATCCTGCTAGACTCCTCTGTCTATGGAATTCTCTAGGCAAGAATACTAGAGTGGGCTGCCATTTCCTTCTCCAGGGGATCTTCCAGGGACTGAACCTACAACTTCTGCATTGACAGATAGATTCTTCACCACTGAGCCATCTGGGAAGCCAGGGGGGGGCTACATCCGTCTTGTTCACAATTGTTTCGCCTGTACTTGCAACAGTACACTCTTAATAACTATTTGTAACAGGAGCATGTATAACTTAGTAGACCTATGGATGAATGCAATACAAACAGATGAGGTTGTCAAAATGACAGACACAAGAGAAAGAAGACCATACTTTAAGGTCATTTGTCTGTCAAAAAGTGGAAAAAAAAAACAACCTGAGGCCCTTCGGAAAATGATTCATTCTATTTCCTAATGGAAATCTACCACCTAGTAAATTCAATCTATTTTTAAAAATAGCAAATACCTAGTTCATACTGTTTGGTCAGAAAGCAATCTATAAGATTGACTGTATGACGTAGCTTCAGGGTTTACAAATATTTCAGAATAATTTAAATGAATGAATCAGGAGTTTTTGAAAACTCAAAACTGTAGCACACAAAATCATGGCATACTGTAAAGCTTATGAGAGAACATAAAGTCATATTTAAATATTTTCTTACTCACTAGATTATTAACAAACCTGATTCTTTTTGAAAGATGTATTCTTGAGAGAATTTTCTGAATGAAAGCAGTCAAATCATGAAAGTGTATCCTAAAAGTTTAAATTATTTCTCAGTGTGGAAAACAGAGTTAGTTTTAAAGAAAAATTCAATGCAACTATTCAAGGACATCTTGTAAGAAAAGAGATTGAAGGGACATTATATGCTTCATAATGCAACGCATACGTTATGTTTTCCTTCTCATCCTACTTCTCTTTTGGTTTCTTAAAGTTGATTTTTGTTTTGTTCACATGGAATATAGGAAAATGGTAGAGATAAACCTATTTGCAGGGCAGCAATAGAGACACAGACATAAAGGACAGACGAGTGGACACAGCGTATCGTAAAAGGGATGGGATGAATTGGTAGATTGAGATTAACATATGTACACTATCGAGCATAAAATAGATAGCCGGTGGGAAGCTGCTGTATAGCTCAGGGAGCTCAGCCTGATGCTCTGTCGTGACCTAAATGGGTGGGATGGGAGGGAAATCCAAGAGGGAGGGGATGTGTGTGTGTTAGCTGCTCAGTCGTGTCAGACTCTTTGGAAGCCCATGGACTGGGGCTCACCAGGCTTCTCTGTACATGGGATTCTTCAGGCAAGAATACTGGAGTGGGTTGCCATTCCCTTCTCCAGGGGATTTTCCCAAGCCAGGTCTCCTGCACTGCAGACAGACTCTTCACCATCTGAGCCACCAGGGAAGCCCATAGGTATACATACAGCTGATTCACCATGCGTAGTGATGTAGCACTACATGTACTATATGTACAGTATGCTGTAGTGTTGTAGTACAACACTATGCTGTTGTACAGCAGAAACTAACACACATTGTAAAGAAACTATGTCCCAATTTAAAAATAGAATTCTTGCAACTAAAAAAAAAAATCAGGGTTTTCTGTTGGCTTTTATTTTATTTCTCTCTCTGTCTTTCATGGAAACATTGCAGTTTTTGTTTACTGTCCTAGGAATTGATTTCATTCATTAATTGGGTAAGAAAAGGAAAATCATCCAGCAGATGCAACGGGCAACTGTGGGCAGTATTAATGATAATAAGGTTTGACAGCATTAACAGCCTCTCATAAACTGGAGGTCGTTGAAACTGTAGCCGAGGGAAGCAGCACGTGAAGACGGGTTCGGAGTCTGCCTCTTGGGGTCAAACATACAACCACAGCAAGAGAAATCTAAGTATGCCTAGGTGCATGTGTGCTCAGTAGCTCCAGTCATTTCCCACCCTTTGCGATCCCATGGACTGTGGCCTGCCAGGGCTCCTTATCCATGGGATTTTCCCAGACAAGAATACTGGAGTAGGTTGCCATGCCCTTCTCCAAGGGATCTTCCCAACCCAGGGATCGAACCCACATCTCCTGCGTCTCCTGAATTTCAGGCAGATTCTTTACCACTGAGCCACTCTGAAGCCCTAGTATGCATAAAGCTGCCTTACTTATAAGAATTCATGCTAGATAATCCACCCGAGGTTTGCTTAGGTTTTTGCAAATAATGTATATTTTCACCGTTAGAATTTCAGCCTGGTAGGAGACAGTTTAATTTGCTGCACAGGCGAATGTGGACAGTTACTGTGCAGATGCATTCTCTGGACCATTTTGACTTTTCTGACCTCAGTAACTTCCCTTCTTCTGGAATACTTAGTCAATCACAAAAACTCAGCAATAGCTATAAGAAGTCCTGAAACAAACAAACACTCAAGGGCATGAGAATAGTAACTGTTTAGCAGGGCCTGGACAGGAAATTTTGACTTAGAAAGGCAGGAAACAGCTGCTGAAGATAGTTCATGACTTAAAAAAAAAAAAAAAAACTGTGTATGGGAGATTAATAAAAAATAATTTAGTCTCAAGCAAATGTTTGAGCACTTACTATATGATGAACCTCACAGAAATATAATCACATACAGTAAAATAACAAACATGAAATGAAATGCCTATTCAGTGTGGTAAGTTTTTACAATTATATATACCCATGAAACTCAAATTCCTATTGAGCCTATCTATAATCCTATCAGGGCTTCCCTCATGGCTCAGATGGTAAAGAATCTGCCTGCAATGAGGGAGACCTGGATTCAGTCCCTGGGTTGGGAGGATCCCCTGGAGAAGGGAATGGCAACCCAGTGTAATATTCTTGCCTGGAGAATTCCACGGACACAGGGATCTGGCCAGCTACAGTCCATGGGTTCAAAAAGAGTAGAACATGACTGAGCAGCTAACACTCACAACACACATAATCCTATCTATAATCCCCAAATGTTCTCTCAAGCGTTTACGCCCTTTACCCACAGGTACCGCCATTCTCATATCTTCAATCATAAATTAGCAAAATCACACAGTATATAGTCTTTTGCTTCTGGCTACTTTCACTCAGCATAATTTTTTGAAGTTTATCCACATTGTTGCTAATATCAGGAGTTAGTTCTTATTACTGATGAGTTGCATCAATATATCATATGATTGATTATACCATAGCTCCTTTATCCATTCTCCTGTACTTGAATATTTGAGTTGTTTCTAATTTTTATTTATTTATGAATAAATTTGCTTGGAACATTTTCATGGGAGTCATTTTATGTGCATGAGAAAAATATTTCTCTTGGATAAATGCCTAAGTGTAGGATTGCTGGTCATAGGGAAGGGTATATAAGAAACTGCTAGACTGATTTGCAAAGTGGTTATATACCAATATACAAGTCTTTTTTGGCCATGTATGACAATTTTAGTTGCTTCATATCTTCTCCAACATTTGGTGTTGTCGTTCTTTTTAATTTCGCCATTTTAGTGGATTTAGTCCTATCTCATTGCCGTCTATGGGGTCGCACAGAGTCGGACACGACTGAAGCGACTTAGCAGAAGCAGCAGCAGCATTGTCATTTTAATTTACACTTCACTGATTATTAATAGGACTGATCACTTTTAATGTGCCTGTAAATTTTGTGCATATCTGTCTTTACAAGTATACATTCAAGTCATTTACTTATTTTTATTGGATTGTTTGTCCTATTATTTTTGAGTTGGAGGTATGTTTTTAGGTTTTAAATCAAAGTCCATTGTGGTGCAAATATGTTTCCCTACCTAAGGCTTTCATACTTATTTTCTTAATGTTAGCATGGATAAGAAGAAATTTTAAATTTTGATTAAGTCCACTTTACGGCTTCCCTTGTAGCTCAGTCGATAAAGAATCTGCCGGCAGTGCAGGAGACCAGGGTTTGATTCCTGGGTTGGGAAGATCCCCTGGAGAAGGCAATGGCAACCCACTCCAGTACTCTTGCTTGGAGAATCCTGTGAACAGAGGAGCCTGGTGGGCTACAGTCCACGGGGTCGCAAGAGTCGGACACGACTTTGTGACTAAGTCACCTCCACCACCAAGTGCACTTTATCGAAATTTCCTTTTATGATTAAAACATTTTGTGCTCTATGAAATTTTAGTCTCTTCAAGGATTGCAAAAATAATCCTCTGCTTTCTTCAAGAAGTTTTAGAATTTTATCCTTTACATTTAGGAATACAATATATCTTGAATTAATTTTAATGGATGATGTGGGGTATAATTAGAGGTGCATTTTTTTATTTCATAGAAGTTGTTATCTTTTGTAGGACCATTTGTTAAAAAAAAACTTTCTTTACCCTATTAAATAATGTTGGTACTTTGGTTGAAAATAATAATCAAGTGACTATGTAAATATGGATATGTTTCTGGATTTAATATTTACTTGAATCTACTATAAGTCTCTATGCAATATCACACCATCTTGATTATAGTGAGTTTTAAAACCAAATAGTATAAATACTTCAAAACACTATTTTATTTCAAGATTGTTTTAAATATTCTGAGTATGTGGAAAATTTATTTCCACATAAATTTTAGAGTCATATCATCAACTTCTCTTAAAAAAAAAAAACAGACCCTGCTGAGATTTAGTTTGGGAACGCTTTGAATTTATAGATAAATTTAGACAGAATTTACATCTTAAAAAAAATCAAGCCTTTCAATTCATGAACGTGTTATAGATTTCTATTTATTTAGGTCTTCTTTAATTTTTCCCAGCAATGTGCTTTAATTCCAGTGTAACAGATCTTGAATGTATTATTCTTAACTATTTTACATTATTTGCTACTATTATAAATAGTATATTTTTATTTTATTTTCCATTTGTTTTTTGCTGGCATATAGAAATAAAAGTGGTATTTTTATATTGACCTTGTACCTGAAACATTGCTTTAATCACTTGTGAGCATCTGTAGTAATTTTTTTTAGATTATTTAGAGTTTTCTACACACATGATCATGTTACCTGTGAATAAAGAAACTTCTTCTTTTCTAATATTTATTAGAAATCAAAATACTTCTTTTCTACTTTTTCTTTTTGTTTATCTTTTAGAACTGACTGAAACTTTTAGTAGGATGTTGAATATACTGAATAAAAAACACATTCTTGTCTATTTCCCAATATTTGGGGAAAGTTTTGTGTGAAAGAAATGGCCAGATATATATTGATACATGGACTGTGGCTAATGGCTTTGTTGGATGATCATCAATGAAAGGGAAGGTGATTAGAAAATTGATGACAGTGAGATCTGGGAAGAAGTAGGTGGATAGATCTAGGCACAGATCATCATGAGGATAGTTCAGTCCTACATTAATGCTCTCCAAAGAGTTGTTGATGTGTGAACTGGCCCCTGACACAGAGAGTGAAGAGAGACCAAAGAAAGAAGCAGACCACTTCAGGTTGGGAAGTGGTCGTTTTAATAAGTAAGGGAACTTACTTAGAACATTTCTCTCCACATCCACCGCCATAACCTTAAAAGTTTACATAGAGGCCTTAACCAGGTTCAGAAATGTAAACAGTTCAGATGGGCTCAATGACACATTACTTTCTAAAGGCTATGTCACTGGGACACCTTCTACAGCAGGGAAGGCAAGTAGAATGCACATTCCAAGGACTCAGAAGGGGTGGGGAGATGCAGACTGTTTGGGTCCAGCTCATAGCCTGTGAACTGGTAGTTACGTCTTCTCATGAGCTCCTCCCACAAGAGCCGCTTGAGCAGGAGAGGACACGTTGATCCACTCTGTGGGTATAAATGAACCTATTTTTCAGCTATCCTTGTCTTTGTCCAGTGGGCTTATAAACAAAGTGGCTGTGGGGAGCAGGGAAAGAGGTTTTGCATAGGCTAAGCAATGTACACTATCTGCATCAAATCGGATTTAACGACACTTACTGCTGAGTGCCCAATCAGTGGTCAAAGATTAACACTGAGTCTCAATATGACACCATTTCTGGGAAGATCAGTCCAGCTACAGGGTAGTAAGAAGATTATGTTATTTCCATCCTAGAAGGTGGATACTTTATTCTCACTGGAATAGAAGCTTAGTATGAATATGCATTTGCCTTTCCTGTCTACACTGCTTCTGCCAAAATCTCTCTCTGTAGACTTACGGGATGCCTTATTCCTTACCATGATATTCTACACAACATAGCTTCTGACCAAGGAAATCAGTCTACAGCTAAGAAAGGTCAGTCTGAGGTCTGTGTGCATGAAATTCACTGGTATTATCTTCTCCATCACCCAGAAGCAGTTAACTTGATAGAATGATCTTTTGAAGACTGGGTTGTGATGCCAGATGGAAGACAACACCTTGAAGGGCTGGAGTAATGTTATCCAGGAAAGGTTATACAGTCTGGACCAGTTTGGTGCTTTTTCTCTCATAACAAGGACTCATAGGCCTGGGAATCAGAAGAGAAATAGAATGGCTCATGTCACTACTGATTGCTAATGAAGTGAAAAGTGAAAGTCAAAGTCACTGTGTCCTGTCCAACTCTTTTTGACCCCATGGGGATAGTCCATGGAATTCTCCAGACCAGAATACTGGAGTGAGTAGCTGTTCCCTTCTCGAGGGGATCTTCCTGACCCAGGAATTGAACTGGAGTCTCCTACGTTACAGGCAGATTCTTTACCAGCTGAGCTGAGTCATCAACAAAAATATATCTTTTCATCTCCATAAACTTTGGTTCTTCTGGTTTAAAGGTCTTAGTTTTCAAGAAAGGAATGATTCTACTGGGGGACACAGAAATTGTTCCATGAAATGGGAATCTGACACTGTCATCTGGCCACCTAGAAATTCTCATAGTAGTGAATCAGTGAGTAGAGAAGAGGGATTTTAATCTGGCTGAATTGATTGATTCTATCAAGAGGATAACGAAGTTTCCACTGGATTTAGGATGGTAAGGAGGAGTATGTCTGCAATTCATGAAATCTCTCAGGACACATCTTAGTACTTCCATGCCCTGTGGTAAAAGTTATTAAAAAACTATAGCAAAACTGCTAATGGTTTATATCCTTCAGGAGTGAAGGACTGGTTTATCCCACTAGGCAAAGAATTATGACCAGGAAAGATGCTTGCTGAAGACAAAGAGGGTATGGATGGCAAAATTTGTATTTTCATTCACCAGCTATATTTTTTTCTCCCCTCACCCCTAACATATAAGATGTATTAATAGCAGCTAAGCTTGTATCTCAGGATTTAAGTCAGAGAATATCAAAGAGCATCATGGATGCAATGGACATGAACTTGGGCAAACTCCGGAAGATTATGAGGGGCAGGGAGGCCTGGTGTGCTGCAGTTCATGGGGTTGCAGTCAGACACAGCTGGGCGACTGAACAATGACAGCAATATCAAAGAGGGAGTGCGATTCAGCTAGAAGAGAGATGAACATTAGCCAAAATTGAGTAAAGGGATTTGTATCTTCTTTTCAGGTGAGAGTTAGCATTATTTTATTTGTAGATCAAATACTTTTATCATGTTACAGAGAAAGATGTTTTTACTATTATCTTTATTTGGAAATTAAGTATGGTTAAAAGAGATATATATGGCAGCCAAGGTGTGAAGGGATGGAGTGTGGTAGGTTTGGTTTGTGTCAGTTTATCTAGACTTGAACCTTTTCTCAGAGTTACACTGCCTGTATCATTGGCCACAACAGAAATAGGCATGAGATTAGGAAGGCAGAAAAGAGAATAGCCAGTTTCCACATATGGAAGGTTGACATAGAGCCAGGCACGTTGCAGCTTGTGTGTGCAGTTACTGATCTGCTGGCCCTCCTTACTGGTGTTGAGGGGCAACAGCAGGGCTTACAATTCTAACCCGAGCTCCTCTTTCAGATCCTGTGAACTGCAGTCCTCATCATGCACATTTTCATTAAGAAAGTTGGCAACTTAATGTGCAGATCACTCACATCATCAAAATTGAAGAGGATGAGACAAACATACATTCATATTTGTTCTAGTGGGTTGTAGTTTTTCCTCATAGATTTCAATTTTCTGCTACAGGTTTCTTCAAGGTTCATCTTTGCTTTCTTCCACTTCACATCTATATTTCCCTGCAGACTTCAGGCACAGTATCAGCACAGATGCAATGGTCTTATGGACTGCTAACCAGATCCCACAATTGAATAAAATATAATCCTCAAAATAAATTCCATATGTATATCACTTACCCCTGGCATGTAAGTGTTACCTGTTACCCCTAGGAAACAGCACCCCACTCTAGTTTTCTTGCCTGGAAAATTTCACGGGCAGGAGTCTGGCAGGCTATAGTCCATGGGGCCGCAAACAATAGGACAGACTGAGTGACTGAGAGTCGAAGAATTGATGCTTCTGAACTGTGGTATTAGAGAGGACTCTTGAGAGTCCCTTGCACTGCAAGAAGATCAAAGCAGTCAATCCTAAGGGGAAATCAACCCTGTATATTCATTAGAAGGACGGATGCTGAAGCTCCAGTACTTTGGCCACCTGATGCAAAGAACTGACTCATTGGAAAATACCCTGATGCTGGGAAAGATTGAAGACAGGAGAAGGGGACGACAGAGGATGAGATGGCTGGATGGCATCACTCACTCGATGGACATGAGTTTGAGTAAGCTCCGGGAGTTGATGATGGACAGGGAAGCCTAGCATGCTGCAGTCCATGGGGTTGCAAAGAGTCGAACACGACTGGGTGACTGAACTGTACTGACCTGAGTGACTGAGGACACACGCATCACTTACAGTAGTTCTTTGACCTAAGTGGATCTTGCTATTCCCTGGTATGGTCTTCTTTGTGTTTATTTTGCTTGGAATTTCTTGAGTTTTTTGGATTTTCTTGAAATTATACCATAAGTTATGGAAACTCCATTATTATTTTTCAGCTGCCTTTTTTCCATGTTTCAGTTTTGATAATTTCCACTGCTCCATCTTCATCTTTACTGCTAGCCTCTTCTGCAGTATTTAGTCTGAGGTTAGGCCCATTCAGTGAGTTTTTAGTTGTTGATATTGTATTTTTATCCCTAGTATTCCTTTTTTTTAAATAGTTTTCACTTCCTTATTATTTCATATTTTCCTTTTTAACCCTTTTTTTCCCCTTTAAATTCTTAAGTATCTTTATAATACAGCTTGTAAAGGCATGGGCCACTAATTTTGTCATCTGTGTAATTTCTGGGTCTGTTTTTATTCAATAGTTTCTCTTAATGTTTATGGGCTATATTTTCCAACTTCTTTGAATATCTAGTTATTTTTTATTATATGTTGGACATTATAGATGCTTTACTGTTGACTGGATTTTATTATTTTCCTTAATCAAATGTTGAGTTTTGTTCCTATATGCAGTTAATTTACTTGCAGTAGAATTTGATTCTTTCAAGACTTGTTGTTAAATAGGTCAAGAATAACATTTTTCTAGGACTAGATTAGCCTTTTTGGAGTTTCTACATAACCTGCATTGTTCATAAAGTGCTTTCATCTTGGCAGGTAAGAACACAAATATCTACCTGCTCTGTCTAGTTCTAGATCAATCCTCTGCCCTTTGGTATTTGTTCTTTTCTAGTATACTTTGTCCCACCTCAGGGAGTTTCAACCTGCATGTACACTGCTTACTATGCAGTCAAAGATTCCAGGGGCCCCTATGCATATTTCTGGAACTCCTTCTTTGCATAGCTCACATCTCTCAATAACTGCTGTATACATTCCAGCCACCTCAGTTCAGTTCAGTTGTTCAGTTGTGTCCGACTCTTTGCGACCCCATGAACCACAGCAGGCCATGCCTCCCTGTCCATCACCAACTCCTGGAGTCCACCCAAACCCATGTCCATTGTGTCAGTGATGCCATCCAACCATCTCATCCTCTGTCATCCCCTTCTCCTCCTGCCCTCAATCTTTCCCAGCATTAGGGTCTTTTCCAATGAGTCAGCTCTCTGCATCAGGTGGCCAAAGTATTGGAGTTTCAGCTTCAACATCAGTCCCTCCAACGAACACCCAGGACTGATCTCCTTTAGGATGGACTGGTTGGATCTCCTTGCAGTCCAAGGGACTCTCACCTCACTGACTGTGAATTTTGACCTCTGTCTCCTTAGCTTAAGAAGACTGGGTGCTTTCAGGTGCCCTGGCCACAGTCCAGAAAGTGATGCCAGGCAGAAAACCCGTACAATTGCAGGGTTCATATTGTTTTTGAAAAAAATTTTGCTGTTCTTTCAGGAATCAGTCTTGTGCTGCCTTTTGTTCAACATCTAAAAGAAGTGATTTCATATATTTTTTCCAGTTTTATAGTTGCTTATGACAGGAGGCCTACTGTGATACCAGTTCCTTCATCATGGCTACAAGTAAAATTTATTTGCTCTACTCTTTTTTTAATCCTGACAACAAATAAATCTATTTACATATATATGTTTTTAGAGACTTAACATTAAACCAAATGGCATAAACTTTGCAGCAAGCAGAATCACTTAAGATTCATGTCACACCTTCCTCCTCACCCCAAACTGCTGAGGATTTGGTAATCTTAAAAGCAGAATCATTTGAATGCTCAGATATTTGCATGTAAATTTTTATTTTGTTCCTTTTGTTCTGCTCAGTGGTTGTCAAATTTTACCGTGCATAAAAATGACTATACGAATCAATGATTCCCTGCTTAATGGAATAGTTAAAGGTTGTTCTAGGATAGTTTTAACATAATGTATTCAAGTTTAGCCCCAATGTAAAATGTGAGTTTGTTGTATGTCTTTTGTAGATGCTGGGGTAGACTGTATTCTGATTTGTTTTTCCTGAGAAAACTATCAAGGACAACTCATTTCTGT
The DNA here is from genome assembly GCF_029378745.1 of Bos indicus. NCBI lineage: Eukaryota > Metazoa > Chordata > Mammalia > Artiodactyla > Bovidae > Bos > Bos indicus. The sequence continues at coordinate 73,982,896 of NC_091768.1, read as the reverse complement.
GGATAGGAAATTTTGTGTGTGGAGTACTTAGAGGGAAAAAAATCCACAGAGGGAAAGCTAGAACTGAGATAGTAGATCTTAGAAAGAAAAATATAATCTAGGCCTTAATTTCTCTTCCAATCTAGATTGAAGATTATATATGTATATGAAGATGCTCTAGAAAAGCAGAGTTAAAAATATTCACCTACACATGGAGGAAAATGAACGAAAATGTCTGATCTTATCACTATATGCCACTGTGAATGTATTTGTATCCTTAGTATTTGTTTTCCTGTTGCTGTTTCTCAATAATCTTTTTGATTATTTGAGCTTCCAAGCAGCTTTCGAAGTTTAGCTTGAAATAATTATAGACTTACAGAAAAAATCTGATAGTGCAAAGAATTCTAACTTTGACTCAGATTCCCCCAATTATATTTTATCTTATTTGCTTTCTGTGTATATATGTATATGTGTAATTTTTCTGAGTTTTTGAGAATAAATTACAAACATAGTAATGCTATCCTTAAATGCTTTCATGCCCAGTCACTCAGTCATGTCCAACTCTTCATGACCCCGTGGACTGCAGCTCACTAGGCTCCCCTGTCCATGGAATTCTCCAGGCAAGAATCCTGGAATGGGTTGTCATTTCCTACTCCAAGAGATCTTCCCATCCCATGGATCCAACTCATGTCTCCTGCATCATAGGTGGATTTTTTACCACTAGTACTACCTGACAGACCCAGATGCTCTCGTGCTGTTTTCTTAAAAATAAGCATACTCTTGGATATAACCACTGTACCTGATCTAGGATCCAATCCAGAGTCACAATTTTCTTTTGTTTTTCTTTAATCTATGTATTTAATCTTCTTAAATCTATTACAGTTCCTTAATCTTCCTGAGTCTTATGATTTTGGTCATTTTGTAGAATGTAGGTCATTTATTTTCAAGGATATCCACCAACTTGGCTTTGTCTGACATTTCCTCAATAGATTCCGGCTGTACATTTTTGGCAGGAATATCACAAAAATAACCTAGGTGCATCACATCAGGACGTTGCCATATGGTGACCAGCTCCATTTAGTTATTAGAAAGAACATTTTTATCATGATTTACAAAGTCCCACATGATCTGGCCTCTGCTCAGTGTTAGATTTCACTCACTGTGCTATCTCCTCTCACTCTGTGATCCGGCACCGGACATACCTGTTACTTAAAGAAAAATGTTGCTGGAAAAATGCCAGCTTCTACAATGGTTACTGTCTCTAGTGAGATCTAACATATGTTAAAGTTATGTTTTAATTTGGCACGCAGCATGTTCAATGATGGATACTCGCCTAGCATGAGAAATGGAGAAGAAACCTTTGGATGCAAAGCAGATGATATCTCCTTCTGGTTTGTAATATATTCTGGCATTATTGCTATTTATTTTTTTGTTGTTTTCTTTTGATGGGGTGGGAGTGGGCTAAAGCCATAGGAGGAAAAATGTGGTATGTGTGTGTAGTATGTACTATTTTATCTTTGTTTTGTAAGGAAAGTTGAACTGTTTTTGAAAACATGAATAAGTGGTGGAAAATGCTAAAAAAAAAAAAGCTCCTTGAAAATACCATGTTCGCCCACTTCCCTGGTGGTACAGTGGGTAAGAATCTGCCTGCCAATGCAGGACACCTGGGTTCGATTCCCGATCCAGGAAGATCCTACATGCCATGGAGCAACTGAGCCCCTGAACCACGACTGCTGAGCCTGAGCTCTAGAGCTTGGGAGCCGCAACTGCTGGTAGAGCCGGTGCTCTGCAACACGGAAAGCCACCAGGATGAGAGTCCCGTGCACCGCAGCAGAGTAGCTCCCCTCTCCACAACTAGAGAAAGCCCATGCAAAGCAGCAAAGATCCAGTGTCGCCAAAAGTAAATAAGTTTAAAAAACCCCCAAATATCATGTTCTCTGAGGTCCTTTGTACTTGTGGCTACCTGAGCTACTTCTCCCTTACCCCTCCCAGCTCCCTATGTACCTGGCTGATTGCATCATCTGTCAACTCTTTATTCCCTGGAATAGTTTTCCTGTCTGTTCCCCTACCGGCTCTAACCCGAGCAAATTCTTTGACAATTTTAACCACTTGTTTTATGTTTTTCATCCCTGGTAGACACTAAATTTAAAAAGAGTGATATTGATATATTCTTAGCACCTAAAATCCTAGTACTGTATTTGGCACATAGAACATTAAAAAATATAATTTTGAGTAAATTTCTTTTAGGGTGTAATTCTTTGGGATGTTTGGGAAGAGGAAGTTCAGGTGTAAAAATTAAGGTTGCAGGCATTGAATTAAAGCTGAATTTGTACCTACTTCTACCACTTCTTAGTTCAGTAACCTTGGAAAAGTTCATCAATCTTCATGGATCTCTTTTTTTCTTATCTGGAAAAGTGAAAATAATGACTCTTATTTGGGATTAAATGAGTCAGTGTATGACAAATGGTCAGTATAAATGCAGATAATTTGAATAGTGCTCCATAAGCAATGGCTACTAATACACTTGTTATAAGTCTACCGTGCACACTTGGACCATAATGTGAAAAGTAGCGTAAAAACCTGAGGCCACAGTGGAGGAAGTGGCATCTAACAGGTAGAAACCTTAAAGCAAAAGCAACCTCAGGAAGGCAGAATAGTCCCATGTGCAGTCTTTATGTCCTGCTTAGGCATTCTCTTGCACGAGTCAACTTTGAAGTGAGGGGTTTTTGTTTATTGCACTTAAAGGTAGCCATATGATAAATGCCAACTCTAGAACAGTGATGATTAAACAAGACAAAAGACTTGGTGTGATCAAGTCTACTCAATCCAGAGTGACGTCATGCTGGAGGGCCCACTTCCTGAGTAATGTATGCCTAGTCTATGGTAAGATTGCCTGGTTGGTATCTGTATTCTCTGCATCAGAAAGTGAGTGTATGTGACACAGAACCGCGTAACTCAGAAGCCAAAATGCCTTTGAGACCTTGGACATGTGTGACATCCAGTGTGCCTTTTTTTTTTTTTTTTTTTATGTCTAAAATCGTTAGAAGAATAGTTTCTGGGTTGCGAAGATTAAATGAGCTAGTCTGTGTAAACTGCTCAGCCTTGACAGTAAGCATTCAAACATGTTAGCTATTATTTTTCTGTGTGTGTATGAGTTTGTGTGTATGCAGCTACAGTCAGTGTCACTGGTCTTTAAGGGAGACACATGCAGTGATGTCCTTGCTTTTCAGCTTTATGTAAACATCCTGGTCTATTGGTTTAGCATCCATGTGTAGATTGATTTTCTCAAATATGCTCATTTGTGGATTTAACATTCTTCATCAGAGAAACACTGTATTTTTTAATGCTTTGTTTTGGATACAGTAGAGGCATCTGATTGGAAATATGCCACATTTTCTGTCATAAGCCTATAATCAGCAGCTGGTATTCTTGGCTAAATATTTGTGGTAACGTTAATGTGAAGTCTTTCAGTGTTTAATAAACAAATTAAAAAATATAAATAAATTTAACTTATGGAAGTGAAGTTTTCTAAATAATTTTTTAAACTATTTCAATATTATTGTCTGCAATACACATTAGTTCTTTAGTCAATACATTATGTACTTAGGTTTGAAGAATGTAGCTTTATTTCATTCTTTTTCCCTGGAAAGAAAATATTTGGATATGGTTATTCCCAATGGTCTGGGAAAATATTTGTCTTCAAATTCTCCAAGATCAGAACTTTTACATCCAGTAATTGTAGTCTCAGCCAGTTTTATTTGTGTTTTCTGAGAAAAAGGTATGTTATTTTTAATGGGTTTAGTAGAACCATTTTTGCATATACTATCTTTTTAAAAAAATGTTTTTAAAAGAACTATATACTTTTTACAATTCCAAGAACTCAACTGCTGTGAAATTCTGTGCTATAGAGGAGAAAAAAACAAAGCATGTAGAGAGATTTTCATACACTTGCTCATTTATATTAATTTAAAGAGAAATATTCCATATGGTTCTGAAACCTAAAAAATGCAGTTAAATCACCAGACACAGAAAAATTCTCTTTGTCTTCCTAATGTACTCTTGTTTCTGCTTGAATCAAGACTAGAAATCAAATTTTCTAATGCCAATTTCTCTTGTCTTTGTGCTTGCAGAAATTTATAACTCCTAATTCTGTTCTACATCCTCAACAAATGTTTAGAGTTCCTGGGATAATTTTAGGATTCACTATTCTTATTACATCCAAAATGTGAGGATATATTAATGAGAATATTTAGTGGAGTTTCACAGTCTGAGTCATTATGCAATAAAATTTTATTGCCTTAAAATGAAAATTCAAAAATTCAGGTTATACAGAGTCTTCCATTAATGAATAATTGAGCATTAGCTAGCAGGGTGATAGGTATTCTTCAAAATACATTATTTTGAAGAAATAAAGGAGTAGATAGAAATTTGCTAATATTTATTATGATTCTATTTTCTATAATCCAATAGAGATAAGCATAGCAAACCAAAATCCAATTTTGGGGCTATAAATCTGATATTGAAATAATAAAATACTGATTTAAAAAATATGTTATTTAAATAACTCTCCATATATATTTTTTGTGTGTGTTTTGAAAAAAATTATCATGTTAGATAATTCTAGTCTTTTTCAGTTCAGTTCAGTTCAGTTGCTCAGTCATGTCCAACTCTTTGTGACCCCATGAATTGCAGCACGCCGGGCCTCCCTGTCCATCACCAACTCCTGGAGTTCACTCAAACTCACGTCCATCAAGTCGGTGATACCATCCAGCCATCTCATCCTCTGTAGTCCCCTTCTCCTCTTGCCCCCAATCCCTCCTAGCATTAGAGTCTTTTCCAATGAGTCAACTCTTTGCATGAGGTGGCCAAAGTACTAGAGTTTCAATCTTTAGCATCATTCCTTCCAAAGAACATCCAGGACTGATCTCCTTAAGAATGGACTGGTTGGAGTCCAAGGGACTCTCAAGAGTCTTCTCCAACACCACAGTTCAAAAGCATCAATTCTTCGGTGCTCAGCTTTCTTCACAGTCCAACTCTCACATCCATACATGACTACTGGAAAAACCATAGCCTTCACTAGATGGAGTATTTGGTACGTGGTTTTTAACCAGAAATAGAAGCCAATATTATGACATATAACCTAATGAGCAAGGCAAAATATTCACAATTGAGAAATATGCTAACCATAAATTTAATTTCTCTGTGATGGCACTACACTGTGGGAAAATCATTATTTTTTAGTAAAATAGATAATACTCCTTGAATTATGTTGGCTTCAAAACACACAGACTCTCTCAAAATTGGCATTTCTCATTAGTGGAGAACATTTATCTCAATCTGTGGAATGGCTTAATAATGTGAAAAGGCTCTGCTTTTTATTAGCTTCAAAATGGGTGTGGTAATAAAATAAAGCTTATTTCAATAATTATAGTTGATATAGGTCAACTTTTTTAAACATATGATGATTCCCCCAAAATAGGGTTAAATTATCTGCTTAGTTTTTAAAGTGAATAGCTTTATGAAATATAGTCATTATTTTCAACTCTTTTCCCATGATATTGTATAAAGAACATTTATTGTCATGCCTAGCATTTGATTGATATTTTACATTTTTCAAAGGGTTTTAAAATATATAATCACATTTGATTCTTACCACATACTTTAGAGTAAACTAGCATAGATTCTGTTTGCCAGATTTTATAGATAGTATATTATTCTAGATGTATATGTTATTTTCTTCCCTAGATGTATCTGTGTGTGCATGAACAATATAAATGTAAATGACAATGTTTGTTCTACTGCAGAAATTACCAATGGAGAAAGAAATGGCAACCCACTCCAGTATTCTTGCCTGGAGAATCCTGTGGAGAGAGGAGCCTGGTGGGCTGCTGTCCATGGGGTCGCACAGAGTCGGACACGACAGGGGTGACTTAGCATGCATGCATGCATTGGAGAAGGAAATGGCAACCCAGTCCAGTATTCTTGCCTGGAGAGTCCTGTGGACAGAGGAGCCTGGTGGGCTGCCATGTATGGGGTTGCACAGGTTGGACACGACTGAAGTGACCTAGCAGCAGCAACAGTAGAAATTACCAAAATTATATGAAAAGCTTCAAATTCCATTAACATTAGAAAAGTGATTTTATCACCTAACACTTAGGTTAAAAATTCATTCTATAAACATTTATTATTGAAAGGTCAAAGGCACTTTTGCTTATATCTACTGGAAATATATATTTTAAAAAAGATCTACCAAAATTCTAACATTTACAGAAGTAAGGAAATATTCTGGAATCTTTAGGAAGAATTCATGTATGAAAACAAGATTGTAATCCATTCACTTAGCCAACAAATATGTTTGAACACAAACTGCATGCTGTCAATATTCTAGGTACCAGGCCCAGAGTGGTGAACAAAAACAGACAAAACTCCTGGTAATCATGGAGCTTGAATTGTTTCCTGGTCAAAACTGGCAAAGGTGATTTTCTGGAAAGTGTGTCCATAGGAGGAATCAATGTAAAGTCTTAGGATCACATTCCTACTTTCTCTAACTGGCAGGTTCTCTAGCAGCCCTTCCCTTGTGGCTTAGATGGTAAAGTGTCTGTCTACAATGTGGGAGACCTGGGTTCGATCCATGCTTTGGGAAGATTCCCTGGAGAAGGAAATGGCAACCCACTCCAGTACTCTTGCCTAGAAAGTCCCATGGACGGAGGAGCCTGGTGTCCATGGGGTCGCAAAGAGTTGGACACAACTGAGCAGCCCTAGGAAGCAAATATTTAGGAAGAAAGAAACCAAATTTTACCCCATCTATATAAACATGCAGACTGATCCCTAAATTTGTAACAGAAGTAGCACTATTTCAGGAACGTTACACCAAAACATAAATTTACACACTAACAACTGATAAACAATACTGAAGAAATGTTTGTTCTTTCTATACTTAGAGAACGGAGCCTGCAAATACCATCCTTTATTCAGAAATACTAGAGTGGTAGAGATCTAATCTAAATCCCATTTCCAGGTGGAGGATCAGGTTAAATCTTGTCTCAGTAAAAGAGACAATGAATATGGGCAGTTTGCAACAATCTCAACTAGACACAGAAATGGAAAAACAAAAGATTTCCAATTGACTCTATCATTTGGCTGATTATTTGGGGATATCTTTAAGGTCCTTTCCTAGGAGACTTCCTATACAAATAAAAACTTCAATTTAAAACACTAAATGAAAACACACTGAAGATATATCTGGTTTGCTTAGAAAGCATTTCTAATGATAAAGGACAAAAGCGAAAAAAGAGACTATTTCCAATGATGTTTATTGTTTGACCTTCTTTATGGGCTTTGATCTCTGGTATTTGTATTCACAAATGTTCCTTCTTCCCTCTTCTCTTTTCTCACCTTGAACTATTATCATCTTACATTTAAGAACTGAAAAGCTACAGGACATAGGGAGGTGATGTAGTCATGTTAGCTTGGGCCATCCAAACTTTTTGAGAAAGATAAGAAGCCAGCTTCATTCTTAAGATGTTCAGAAAGAGTAACAGAAACTTTTCTTTGCAACCTATGGTAATATTTAAGAACATATAAAATTGGGAAAGTGAGCCTAACTAAATCTCTAATTCTGTTTGTGAAGGCATAAAACAGCTAGTTCTCATGTATCACATAAAAGCTAAATCACTTTTCTAGCTTCAAGCTAAATAACCTTGCTCTCTTTAAAGTTTCTGTGAACTATTTCAGAAATGCCAAAATGTATAAAATGCTTACTGTAATAAACATCCCCAAATCTACCACCTGGTATAAAAATGTTAAACATTATCAATATAATTGAATATTTCTGTCTTTCTCTCAATACAATTCTCTTTTCTCTCCCCCAGCCATTAAAACAGTATCATACCAAGTGTATTGGGTTTCCTGGATGGTGCTAGTGGTAAACAACCTACCCGCCAATGCAGGAGACATAAGACATGGGTTGGATCCCTGGGTTGGAAGATCCCCTAGAGGAGGGCATGGCAACCACTCCAGTATTCTCGCCTGGAGAATCCCATGGACAGAGATGCCTGGTGGGCTACGGTTCATAGGGTCACAAAGATTTGAACATGACCGAAGCGACTTAGCACACATGCATCAAGTGTATCTCCGTGCAACTCTGGTTTTTTCAATGTAATGTTTTGGAGATATTGTTATTGAACCAAACTGGTCTCCAAATTGGTGGAACGAATTTATATACCTACATCCTTCTTTGTGTATTTTTTTAAAAAAATGTCCAGGTATTTAATACTATTTATATTAAATAGGAAAGGATAGAGAATCAGAACTGAAAAATAATGAATCCATTTTTCCTTTTATCTTTCCTTAACTTGATCTCATTTATTGGGGTTGAGGAATGGAAGGAAGATGACTAGAAAGTGATATCATTTCTATTAGATACTAAATTTTCTGTCAAATTGGTGCTTACATTCTTTACGTTTTGTTCTCAATATTGAAACAAAACAAAATCAAACAATGATAATGACCAGGAATCTCATAACTGAAAGTGACATGGACATGACTTCTGGTTTATTATTATATTTTTAGACTACATATTTTAGGATCATAGAATAATGATATTTGAATTCACTGTACCTGACTAGTTGAGTTGCCACATATTAGTAATGTGAAGACAAAGGAACAAAGAGGCTACAAGTCAGCACTTTGATGTCTGTTTGGGACAAGCACTTGAGCCATTGAGAAAGACAAATAAATGCTTATTCCTGATTCTACATTAAACTGTACTATCTATAATTTATGTTGTATATCTCACTTAATTCTCTTATTCAATGGTTTTTAAACTTACTTGTTACCACCTGAATCAGGCTTCCTTGGTGGCTCAGATGGTAAAGAATCTGCCTGCAATGCGAAAGAGCAGGGTTTGATCCCTGGGTTGGGAAATGCCCTGGAGAAGGGAATGGCAACCCACTCCAGTATTCTTGTCTGGAGAATCCCATGGACAGAGGAGCCTGGTGGTCACAAAAAGATTTGGACAAGACTTAGCAACTAAAAAACAACAAAATATATAAAATACATTATATATAATGTTTATTATATACATAATCTTTGAGTGTGATATATTCATTGGGGTGATGTTCAAATGCATGGTTAAGATGAGAGGCACGTACCTTTTCCTTGTTAAGTCTTAATATTCATGGGGTTGCAAAGAGTTGAACATGGCTGAGCGACTAACACACACACACACACACACACGCACCCCATCTGAATCAGTGTAGATTCAAAATATGGGGAAGTATCTTTTCTCAGTTTCCAACACTGTTCATTATGTGTTCAGTGAATGATTCATGAGATCTATCTTTATATTCTCACATTTCTCACATGCAAAAACATCACTACCCCGAGTTATCTTTAAAGAGGATTTTTTGACCTAATATTTCTGATAATGATTGAGAATTTTTATAAGAAATTGTTCATCTACACTTGGAAACTTTCATTCCTAATATGAAAGTGAAAGTGATAGATACTCAGTTATGTCTGACTCTTTGCAACCCCATGGACTGTATCCTACCAGGCTCCTCTGTCCATGGGGTTCTTCAAACAAGAATACTGGAATGGGCTGCCATTCCCTTCTTCAATTCCTAGTACAGGAACAGAATAAAATCAAAGTAGCTTTGGGGAAATTTGCACATTTGGAAGCATTTAGCTATTTAAGATAATCTTAAACTTGGAGGCTGACGTATTTCTAATTTTTGGCTTCTCTGGCTCTTCAGGATCCATGAAAACTGGCCCTGTCCCATCACTAGCCATGGGAAGCATTATGTTCTAGTGTTTATATTGTATCTGGGTTGCTTCTGAACTACTGATCAAAACCTTGACTTGGTGGTTTTCATATAATTTTCACAGAAACATTAAGAACAGATGTATGGGCCAATCAAAAGGCAGAAAATATGTAAATATGACAATTAAATCAGCATAAATAAAAGACTAGTCTACATTTTTCCTGATTACCATAAAGAAATATAAGATTATTATTTACTCATTGGTATAGAAATATGTTCTGAAATAAAAACAAAAGTGACATGCCTATACTTTTTACAGTCTTACATAATTCAATGGTATTAATGGAAATTACTATAACTAAACTATATGCTTTTTCCTAAAATATAATCAGTATCAATTTATTTAACATCTACTTCAATATAAAAATGATTTCAATACACAGATCACATGTCAAATGTTAAAAAATGTTGTATATCTGTATAAAGTATATGAATATAATTTAAGTAATTTAATATATTCTCTAAGTAAATTTTCATCAAATGTGCATGTTAGAAAATATTTTGAAATGCTCAGTAAGGACCAGTTACTTTTGATATTAGTTTTCTTCTACTCTACATCATAATTTCAGGTAGTGAGAGGATTTTAAAGTAAAAATGTCCTTCAAGATTAAATTCAGCTACTTATTTTAGAGATCAGACAGACAGCTGAATAGTTAATTGAGAAACAAATAATTGCATTTTAGTTAACTGACCTCTGGTTCTTTGGTACCTATTATTTCGTACCTGTGAAAGGGTACAAAATAAAATTCTAATTATTAGTTTTCTTCTTTGATCACAAGTCAAATAGCTTGTTTGTCTGGCAGTGAAGGGAGAAATTTCAATGATCCATTAAACTTTACAGTTGTCAAACATGAATTCAATTACTTCTTTACTTTCTATGTTTACTGTTGATACAGACAATAGGAATGAAGTGGAATGAATGGCTCATAAAAAGTAATCAAAACCAGGGGGCAGAAGTAAGCAGTACTTGCAGACAAACAGGTTTCTTGGTATTTCTTCACGGCCAATAATGACCAACTTTAATTTTAGATCACGTGCAAGTCAAATGATCTTTGTGTGTTTTTAAAAAATTTACTTTCGCACCAACTGCAGGAAGCCTCTTTGTATCTGACTGATTCCTGACATCTGCCTTATTTCAAACTCAGCTGCCAAAGAATTGTAATACTTATTATATACTATCATGGTGATCAGACTTTCTTGAGTAGTAAAATTTCAGTTAATCTCCTTTTCATCCTTCTATGTATTGAGGCAGTCAAAAAAACGCTTAGTTCACTGAAAGTTGAGCACTTGTAACTACAATTTCTTCATTCCACACATATATGTAATTTTCATTATATGAGACATTTGAGGAAATTTGTGACTTATTTATAACAAATATGAAGGTTTGAAAGATATTTATTAATTGGTATTTTGATGAAGGAGTACTGGGGCAAGAGGAAATTGAAGGGACTACCTCAGATAGACATGGGATTCTTCATGTTTGGCAGTTTCTGATTCAAATAATAAGTGGGTAATACTGATATAGAATAATAGCTTCAGTTCAGTTCAGTTCAGTCGCTCAGTCATGTCGGACTCTTTGCGACCCCATGAATCCCAGCATGCCATGCCTCCCTGTCCATCACCATCTCCCGGAGTTCACTCAAACTCATGTCCATCAAGTCGGTGATGCCATCCAGCCATCTCATCCTCTGTCATCCCCTTCTCCTCCTGCCCCTAATCCCTCCCAGCATCAGAGTCTTTTCCAACGAGTCAACTCTTCACATGAAGTGGCCAAAGTATTGGAGTTTCAGCTTTAGCATCATTCCTTCCAAAGAAATCCCAGGGCTGATCTCCTTCAGAATGGACTGGTTGGATCTCCTTGCAGTCCAAGGGACTCTCAAGAGTCTTCTCCAACACCACAGTTCAAAAGCATCAATTCTTCGGCACTCAGCTTTCTTCACAGTCCAACTCTCGCATCCATACATGACCACTGGAAAAACCATAGCCTTGACTAAACGGACTTTTGTTGGCAAAGTAATGCCTCTGCTTTTCAATATGCTATCTAGGTTGGTCATAACGTTCCTTCCAAGGAGTAAGCGTCTTTTAATTTCATGGCTGCAGTCACCATCTGCAGTGATTTTGGACCCAAAAAAATAAAGTTTGACACTGTTTCCACTGTTTCCTCATCTATTTCCCATGAAGTGATGGGACCAGATGCCATGATCTTTGTTTTCTGAATGTTGAGCTTTAAGCCAACTTTTTCACTATCCACTTTCACTTTCATCAAGAGGCTTTTTAGTTCCTCTTCACTTTCTGCCATAAGGGTGGTGTCATCTGCATATCTGAGGTTATTGATATTTCTCCCAGCAATCTTGATTCCAACTTGTCCTTCTTCCAGCCCAGCGTTTCTCATGATGTACTCTGCATATAAGTTAAATAAGCAGAGTGACAATGTACAGCCTTGACATGCTCCTTTTCCTATTTGGAACCAGTCTGTTGTTCATGTCCAGTTCTAACTGTTGCTTCCTGACCTGCATACAGGTTTTTCAAGAGGCAGGTCAGGTGATCTAGTATTCCCATCTCTTTCAGAATTTCCCACAGTTTATTGTGATCCACACAGTCAAAGGCTTTGGCACAGTCAATAAAGCAGAAATCAAGAGATTACAATTTTTAACCTTCACCTTTTCACAATTGACCATCAAATATTATACCAATATTTGAGACAACGTGATTAAAAAATACTATGCTCGTTTCTCTACTCTTGCTCTTTGTATTATTTTCATACATTTTAATCTACAATATAATATTATTATTTCTTATGTACCAATTTTAATTTAAAGAAACCATAGAAAGGAAAAATTACTATTTACCCATATATTTGTGGATAAAGAAGAAACTTCTTTCTGTAAATTCAAATCTCCATTTGGTATCATTTTTTCAGGTTCAAGAAAAGTGGCAAATTCTCTCTGCGTTTGTTTGTGTTAAAATGCCTTTCAGTTCAGTTCAGTTCAGTTCAGTCGCTCAGTCGTGTCCGACTCTGCGACCCCATGAATTGCAGCACGCCAGGCCTCCCTGTCCATCACCAACACCCAGAGTTCACCCAAACTCATGTCCATCGAGTCAGTGATGCCATCCAGCCATCTCATCCTCTGTTGCCCCCTTCTCCTCCTGCCCCCAATCCCTCCCAGCATCAGAGTCTGTTCCAATGAGTCAACTCTTCGCATGAGGTGGCCAAAGTATTGAAGTTTCAGCTTTAGCATCAGTCCTTCCAAAGAACACCCAGGGCTGATGTCCTTTACAATTGATTTGTTGGATGTCCTTGCAGTCCAAGGGACTCTCAAGAGTCTTCTCCAACACTACAGTTCAAAAGCATCAATTCTTCGGTGCTCAGCTTTCTGCATAGTCGAACTTTCACATCCATACATGACTACTGGAAAAACCATAGCCTTGACTAGACGGACCTTTGTTGACAAAGTAATGTCTGCTTTTGAATGTGCTATTTAGGTTGGTCATTACTTTCCTTCCAAGGAGTAAGTGTCTTTTAATTTCATGGCTGAAATCACCATCTGCAGTGATTTTGGAGCCCCCAAAAATAAAGTCTGACACTGTTTCCACTGTTTCCTCATCTATTTCCCATGAAGTGATGGGACCAGATGCCATGATCTTAGTTTTCTGAATGTTGAGCTTTAAGTCAACTTTTTCACTCTCTTCTTTCACTTTCATCAAGAGGCTTTTTAGTTCCTCTTCACTTTCTGCCATAAGGGTGGTGTCATCTGCATATCTGAGGTTACTTATATTTCTCCCTGCAATCTTGATTCCAGCTTGTGCTTCTTGTAGCCCAGCGTTTGCTATCTTAATAAGGACATATTCACTGGTTATAGACATCTAGGCTGGCAGGTTTCTTTTTTATTTTATTGCATTAAAGTTAACATCCCATAGCCTTCTAGCTTATAATTCAGTTCAATGATAAGTCCTATTTTTGTTCTCCTGTATGTAATATGTTTATTTTTCCTTTGTTTCAAAAGATAGTTTCTATATTACTGGTTTTCCAAAAATGATGAAATATGCCTTGTATGTAGCCCATTCAGAGAATTTTTCATTTCAGCTTTTTTAACTATAGAATTCCACCTTTTAAAAATATCTTTCATTTTTCTCATAACCAACTAAAATTTCTGCATACTCATTTTTAAATTTTTATTTTTATTTAAGCTTTACTTTTCTACAGAAGAAACAATTTTAAGATTTATTCTTTAAAAATTCAGTTCAATTCAGTCGCTCAGTCATGTCCGACTCTTTGTGACTCTGTAAATCGCAGGACGCCAGGCCTCCCTGTCCATCCCCAACTTCCAGAGTCCACCAAAACCCATGTCCATTGAATTGGTTATGCCATCCAACCATCTCATCCTCTGTTGTCCCCTTCTCCTCCTGCCCCCAATCCCTGCCAGCATCAGGGTCTTTCCCAATGAGTCAGCTCTTTGCATCAGGTGGCCAAAGTATTGGAGTTTCAGCTTTAGCATCAGTCCTTCCAATGAACACCAAGGACTCATTTCCTTTAGGATGGACTGGTTGGATCTCCTTGCTGTCCAAGGGACTCTCAAGAGTCTTCTCCAACACCACAGTTCAAAAGCATCAATTCTTCGGTGCTCAGCTTTCTGCGTAGTCCAACTCTCTGATCCATATATGACCACTGGAAAAACCATAGCCTTGATTAGACAGACCTTTGTTGGCCAAGTAATGTTTGTGTTTTTCAATATACTGTCTAGGTTGGTCATAAGTTTTCATCCAAGGAGTAAGTGTCTTTTAATTTCATGGCTGCAGTCACCATCTGCAGTGATTTTGGAGCCCAGAAAAAGAAAGTCAGCCACTGTTTCCCCATCTATTTGCCTTGAGGTAATGGGACCAGGTGCCATGATCTTAGTTTTCTGAATGTTGAGCTTTAAGCCAACTTTTTAACTCTCCTCTTTCACTTTTATCAAGAGGCTCTTTGGTTCTTCTTCACTTTCAGCCATAAGGGTGGTGTCATCTGCATATCTGAGGTTATTGATGTTTCTCCTGCAATCTTGATCCCAGCTTGTGCTTCTTCCAGCCCAGCATTTCTCACGATGTATTCTGCACATAAGTTAAATAAGCAGGGTGACGATATACAGCCTTGACATAGTGCTTTTCCTATCTGGAACCAGTCTGTTGTTCCATGTCCAGTTCCAACTGTTGCTTCCTGACCTGCATAAAGGTTTCTCGAGAGGCAGGTCAGGTGGTCTGGTATTCTCATTTCTTTCTGAATTTTCCATAGTTTATTGTGATGCACACAATCAAAGACTTTGGCATAGTCAATAAAGCAGAAATAGATGTGTTTTTTTTTTTTTTTGGAACTCTCTTGCTTTCTCGATGATCCAGTGGATATTGGCAAATTGATCTTTGGTTCCTCTGCCTTTTCTAAAACCAGCTTGAACATCTGGAAGTTCACAGTTCATGTATTGCTGAAGCCTGGCTCGGAGAATTTTGAGCATTACTTTACTAGCATGTGAGATGAGTGAAATTGTGCGGTAGTTTGAGCATTCTTTGGCATTGCCTTTCTTTGGGATTGGAATGAAAACTGACGTTTTCCAGTCCTGTGGCCACTGCTGAGTCTTCAAAATTTGCTGGCATATTGAGTGCAGCACTTTCACAGCATCAACTTTCAGGATTTGAAATAGCTCAACTGGAATTCCATCACCTCCACTAGCTTTGTTCATAGTGATGCTTCCTAAGGCTCATTTGACTTCACATTCCAAGATGTCTTGCTCTAGGTCAGTGATCACACCATCGTGATTATCTGGGTCATGAAAATCCTTTTTGTACACTAATGTACTTTAAACACTAATGCTTATAAAAGATTTATTTTTAATGAAAGATAATTTTTTATACTATTACATTAGTTTCTGCCATACATCAGTATTAATTTGCCACAGGTATACATATGTTCCCTCCCTCTTGAACCTCCTTCCCACCTCCTACCTTTCCCACCCCTCGAGGTTGTTACAGAGCCCGTTTGGGTTTCCTCAGTCATACAGCAAATTTCCACTGGCTATCTATTTTACACATGGTAGTGTATATGCTTCCATGCTACTCTCTCCAGTCATCCCCTGCATAGTCATTTTTTTCCAACTTGGCCAAAATGTCCACCACTCCATAGAAGAATCTTAAATAGCGTGCTTATGGTTAGCATTAAGTTTTTGTTTGTATGTTTGTACTGCAAATTGGATTCCTACCTTTTGGAGTCAGAAAAGCTGTCTGTGGTTTGGCTCCAACCTTTACTATTCATTGACCATGAACAATTTAACTTAAGCTTTGGTATCCAAAATAAGTGCAAAAAAATCCCATTCCAGTATATTGATTTGACACAATAATACGTGTGAAACTATTTTGTGCAAGGGCTTGCTCAGTGGGTAAAGAATCCGCCTGCAGTGCAGGAGACACAGGAGATGCGGGTTCAATCTCTGGGTTGGGAAGATCCCTGGAGGAAGGCATGGCAACCCACTCCAGTATTCTTGCCTGGAGAATCCCATGAGCAGAGGAGCCTGCGGGGCTACAGTCCATGGGGTCACAACAAGAGTTGGACAAGACTTAGTGATTAAACAACAACAAAGCAGATAAAATACATTATGTATAATACATAATGTATGTTATATACATAATCTTTGAGTGTGATATATTCATTGGTGTGATATTCAAATGCATAGTTAAGATGACAGGCAGGTACCTTTTCCTTATCGAGTTTTAATATTCCAGGGCAACAAAAATAAGGATATGTCTGAAAAATAAAGACATGTTTCTTTTCATTTTGAGTTTCCAGAAAATTCAAAGACAAATCTTAAAAACCTGCAGAAGGCAGGTAGGAAATGGGTAGCATTATTTGACACAAAATTAGGGCTATTTTGGGATTAGCTGGCTTATTACTATATATTCCCAGGTCCTATAAATCTATAATGTGTGGGAAGTTACGCACTTTCATGTTTTTTAAAAAAGGTTAATGCTATAAAAGTGTTTCCTTTTCACAAACAGTTGCCATCAAAGTGACACAGACTCTGTCCTTCCTTGAGGGAGAAACATTCTCAGTCAGAATCCTTCTAAGTATCCTGCGTTTACTGTGTTATTAGTGGCAAGATTTCCCTTGACACAGTTGAACTGAGTTTAGGCTTCTGAGTCCACAGAACCCTTGACACATGAATCAAAGAAAAACTGAGTGGAAAAGATCCTGAGACATAACAAATCTGCTCATAGTTAAGTTAAACATCCCATGTAGGAAGTTACTTCCATTCAAAGATAGAACTGTAGAATATGTACACAGAGTCAGGCCAAATTCAAGGTCTTAAAAAATATCATGTAGAGTATAAAATTGCTTTGTCTTGTAAATGTACAATGACCCTTGGTTGTATAATAAAATGAAGTATAGCATTTCTCTTTTTACTTGAACTCATATGATAATTTCTATCTACAATGCTGAATTTCTACCTACACTCCAAATTACTTTATACATTAGTTGCACCTAAAGATGATTCTTTTGTTAAAAGACTGAGGTAATTATTTCTATTTGTCTCTTCCCACAGTTTTCTTTTTCTTGTCATCTGCGATCCAATCTCAAAACCTAAAGTTTTTTTTTTTTTTCCTCTTTAAAACGCTTTGCTGGGCAAACCAGTGTGATTCTAGTCCCCATCTGTATGTTTGGATCTATCTGCGGATTGATCGGCTGAATAAAGAGAATATTCGCAACATATAACGGTGGCTCTGCAATACTCCATTCTCTGTGCTTGTGCCTGCCAGTGATGTCACATAATAGAACATGTCACTGCAGCACCAATGGACACATGTCCCAGAAATTCCCTGCTGGGCACTCTGCCTTAAGATTCCGTGCTAAGATCTGCATGCAGGTGATGACAGAATCTATAGCACTAGTCAAGATTTCTTCCAATCTTCAAGGTTGCTGGCTTCTTGAGGCCAAATTTATGTGTATGACAATATAAGGTTAAAAATTTGTCTGCTTAAAAGTAACATTTAAGAAACTATTTCTACTTTGACCTATCAAACACCATCCTGTATTTCCTCTGAAGTCCTGATCTTTCCATTGGCAGACTAAGTGAAACACTTTTGAAAATGCTGATTAGTCGTGCATACTTTTTCCTCCTGCTTTCAAATTGCCCATCAGAGTAGCTGAAACATTTCTTTAATTACCTTTTCTGGTATTCTCCACTCACATTCCCTGTAATATTTTAATATGGATGAGCAATGAATTGTGAATATTGCGTATATCTGAGGTGCATGTAAACTTGGAATCACAGAAAGCTTACTGAGTTTGAAACTATCCTCCTCAAATAACTGGCCTTTGCTTGGATCTCATCTAGCCAAGTGGCACTTCTGTAGACATATGCCTTCTCCTTTCTTTCAGTCCTCTCCTGTGGGTGCTCCTTTCATGTGGCTCACCAACTCCAAGCCTTTGCAAATGTAAGGAACATTTGAGCATTCTTCCTTGGCTTCCTTCAGCCCCCTTTCTGGGATTCAATTTGAATCCTCTTCTCCCTTTGATCCAAATATCCACAGCCCCAGGACAGAGGCAATTTTGCCTCTGTTTTTGGCCAAGAAGACCCTTGTTACACAGGTCAACTTAATCCAGCCTCCCCTTCTGGGGCAGGGAAGCCAACCAACACAAGCTTACTGATGTATAGAAAATCATTACTGGTTACACAGAATTGGAACATCTATAAGGTAAATGGTTCATATAACTAATATTATCATATAGTCAAGGGAAGTGTTATTGTTCTCAGTTGATACTATGAAGGAATAGATGGGAAAAAAATGTAATAGATCAAGAAGGAGTTCTGAGAATCCTTTAAAGACAATTATATTCATAACTCAGTGTATATCAATTAGCTGTCTCTATCTTTCCAAAAGAGATGCTTTTTACATTCAATACTGGCATAGATATTAAGCAGAGACATTACTTTGTCAATAAAGGTCCATCTAGTCAAGGCTATAGTTTTTCCAGTAGTCATGTATGGATGTGAGAGTTGGACTATAAAGAAAGCTGAGCACCGAAGAATTGATGCTTCTGAACTGTGGTGTTGGAGAAGACTCTTGAGAGTCCCTTGGACTGCAAGGAGTTCCAACAAATCCATCCTAAAGGAGATCAGTCCTGGGTGTTCATTGGAAGGATTGATGCTGAAGCTGAAACTCCAGTACTTTGGCCACCTGATGCGGAGAGCTGACTCAGTTGAAAAGACCCTGATGCTGAGAAAGATTGAGGGCAGGAGGAGAAGGGGACGACAGAGGATGAGATGGTTGGATGGCATCACTGACTCAACAGACATGGGTTTGGGTGGACTCCCGGAGTTGGTGATGGACAGGGAGGCCTGACGTGCTGCAGTTCATGGGGTCGCAAAGAGTCAGACACAACTGAGCAACTGAACTGAACTGGCATAGAGATGGCATCTTTGTCAGTCACATGGCTGTACCCAACTGCAAAGGAAGCTGGGAAACGTAGTATAACTCCACGCTCATGAAGAAGAGGAGATATATTTTGGTGAACTACTGATATTCTCTTTCATAGTTTTATGCATTTGCCATATACACTGATTTTATTCCTATAAAAATATACTTGTCCTTAAAATATTACACCATAATAACAAATTAACACTGTATCTACATAAATGTTAAAAAAATCATGTTAAAAAGATAAATGAAGATCAAAGTAACAACAGTACCAGGAGAGTCTAACAAGAGAAGAATGTATTTTTCAGGCTAGCACACATGCCCTCATTAGATGACACCAGACACTTTCATCACACAAAAAAGCCAAATATTTTATCAAAATACAATTTTTAACCCAAGATTATCAAGATAATCTTCCTTATTTAAGGTTTTAATTACAAAATTTCTTCATAGCATGCAGTTCTATTTTTCATTTATTTTACATAGAATTTCCTGAATATCGAGACTATTTATATACTTTTTCTGACTTTAGTGAATTCTATATTTTTATTGGCAATAGTATTTCATTCTGTAATTCTATGAAAGCTCTATTCATTAAATGTTAATAGACTAATCTTTATCAACATCATATATACTTCACATACTAATATGTAAAATATGTGTTCCAAAGGAAAGTATTCAATGCATGTACAAATTACTTTATTCTAAAATAAAGAGAAAACAAAAACGCTCACTTAAATTCCTGTTCCTCATCTCCCCTGAAATATTGGAACACAGCTCTCTTTGCTCTTGGTCCTATAGATGGGCTATAATTTCACCCTCTTGAAAATGTAACTTCATTCAAAAATTACTGCTTGGAGTGCCAGGTTCTTTATGTTTTCCTTCTTGCTGCCAGACTTACTTAGTCAATGTGTTACAATATTAGCTTTTGTGTTTTAAATGTATTTGTTATATACACTTTGAAAGCACCAAAAAGGAAACAGAATATCGCCCCTTCTAAATAATCCAAAAATTGAACACAGCTGAAAAATGGAAATAAGACAATATATTGCCTTCAGGAATCTAGTCAAATTCTGAAAAATCAAAGCAGATTGAATAACCACAAGAATATCATAGAGAGCTCTGAAACTGGAGGAGGAGCTTCCTAGAAAAATAAATAACTAAACGGCTTTCAACATGTGTTTCATTAAGTATGAAACATTAAAGAACATAAAGACACTAAGAATAATAATTTAAAAAAATTAGTTTAAAAGCCAGCTAAAAGAAAGAGTTGTAGGTACAAAAGGGATGCTGGTATTTGTCTCCCAGGCCTTTTTTCATCCCATTTTCTTCAACTTTCTCTTTTGCCAAGTAACATGTGTCATGATCTAATTCTCTCTCTTCTTTCGGTCTTATTTTCTTTGCCAAAAATTGGAATGGAATGTTTCCTTCGGAAGTTTCAGCTTCCATATGCTCCATAATGTCATGCTTAAGATTATGAACCTCTCTGTACCAACCATAAGCTTTGCCTAAAAACATAACTTTGACAGCAGTCATGCTGGGAAGGGCAGACTCCTACTGCTTTTACCTGGGGTCCTTCTAATGAAGCCAGTGGCTTGCGCAGGAATAATAAACCATTCTCATACATCATCCTCCCTAGAAAGGTGCAGGGATGAATAAATAAAGTACACAATTATCTTAGGCAAAACAGCACTCTAATAAAAGGGAAAGAGAAGGGAGTTCTCTGGGATCCAGGAAGGGGTGTGTATAATCGACAAGGGAAAAAGGTATAGGAAGGAACCAAAGCCTCAGTGAAAATACATATTTGAAAGTTCACAGAATGTGGCCAAGTAGCTTTTCTGAGTGTGTTGAGCAATGTCTTTATTGTTTCATTTTATTTGCTGAATGTACATTTTGTACTTTTTATCCCCAAATGCATACACATCATTGGAATGCCAATAAAATACATTTATAATTTTAAACTGAGAAAATATTTCCATGGCTAAAGTTTTCACACACTAAATAATTACTAAATATTTACCAGCCCACATTTCCCTCTTCAGTTGGCCCACCCTGCCACATGGGGATGCTCTGTCAAGTCAATGAGCTCACCCCTTCTTTTCTACTTGCTCAGTACAGTTGCTTAAATCATCTTTATTTGTACCGGTTTTCTCCTCCTTAAAATGGTGTCTGTGACTGTCTGCCTGGTTGAGAGATCAATTGGCTATAAAATGCTTCCTATGCATTTTTCATTCAGATCTGTAAAGACATCTTTTTTAAAAAAATGGGCATCGTAAGTGCCACAAAGCCTGCAAAAACCAGGGAACCCATAAAGTAATTTAAATTTATTTCTACCAAAAGTAGGCTTAAAGTATCTCCAACTCACTCAGTATTAGTCATTCAGTAGTGTCCAACTCTTTGCGACCCCATGAACTGGTAGCCCGCCAGGCTTCTCTGTCCACGGAATTCTCCAGGCAAGAACACTGGAGTGGGTAGCCATTCCCTTCTCCAGAGGATCTTCCCCATCCAGAGACTGAACCTGGGTCTCTTGCATTGCAGACAGATTCTTTACCATCTAAGCCACCAGGGAGGTCCGTGCTTGATTCAGGTGAGGATAAAAGGGAGTGGAGATATAGTAGAAAGCAATGAGCAAGAAGAGATAAAAGTTGAAATCTCTCTCATCTTAATCAAAACCCATTTAAGACAAAATTTTGAAACAATAAGTTGGTCTGGCACTAACCTCATGCCTTTTTCTATACTCCAGTCCCAGTATCATGCTACCCTCATAACTTCACGGGCTCCCCAGGTGGCTTAGTGGTTAAAAAAAAATCCACCTGCCAATGCAGGAGACATGGTTTTGATCCCTGGCCCGGGAAGATCCCCTGGAGAAGGAAAGGGCAATCCACTCCAGTTTCTTGCCTGGGAAATCCCATGGACAGAGGAGCCTGCGGGGCTACAGTCCATGGGGTCACAAAAGAGTAGAACATGACTTAGTGACTAAAAAACAACAAAAACTTCACATACTAACATCTTTTTACCA
Organism: Bos indicus; assembly: GCF_029378745.1. Classification (NCBI taxonomy): domain Eukaryota; kingdom Metazoa; phylum Chordata; class Mammalia; order Artiodactyla; family Bovidae; genus Bos; species Bos indicus. The sequence continues at coordinate 73,960,633 of NC_091768.1, read as the reverse complement.
CCCTATCTTCCCTGTTCTTTCTCTCAAATTAAAATTTTTTAAATCTTATTCTTATTCTTTCAGTGGGTGATCTCAGGTAGGAATTCAGAGCAATTGATTGCTTAAAATAATTTATACAAACTTAAAATGATTATAAAATTGTATTTGAATGATATTTCCAATTTTAAAAGAAGAGACTTGTTAGTTCATGAATTTGAGATGTTTCAACTGATGCAATACGATAGAAATTTCAAAATTTCTAAGCTTTTTCTAGAAGACATCAATCTCATTTTAGAACTGAAAGGAAACAAGATAGGGTAAGGCTATGAACAGAATGGAGGCAATCCAATAGTGATCCTTTGAAAGTAGGTGAGGTCCCTGTTATTGGTTTTTTATAATAAAGGACAAGAGAAGAGGGTATGGTGTTTTGTTTTGTTTTGTTTTGTTTCTCAAAGATCATAATACTTCTTCAAAAGGAAGAATTAGTGTCCAGGGGAAAATATTATCACACAACTGATCTTCCAGACTTAGAGATGGTTGCTTATATTTTGCAGGAAAACTTTTAGAGAACATCTAGAATAAGGCTAAATATAAAAAGGATGTATATAATGAGATAGATGAGTACAAGTTATTTGAAGCCTACCCTGGAATTCCAGTTGCACTATTTCAAATCCTGAAAGACGATGCTGTGAAAGTGCTGCACTCAATATGCCAGCAAATTTGGAAAACTCAGCCATGGCCACTGGACTGGAAAAGGTCAGTTTTCATTCCAATCCCAAAGAAAGGCAATGCCAAATAATGCTCAAACTACCACACAATTGCACTCATCTCACAGGCTAGCAAAGTAATGCTCAAAATTCTCCAAGCCAGGCTTCAGCAATACATGAAACATGAACTTCCAGATGTTCAAGCTGGTTTTAGAAAAGTCAGAGGAACCAGAGATCAAATTGCCAATATTCACTGGATCATCAAAAAAGCAAGAGAGTTCCAGAAAAACATCTACTTCTGCTTTATTGACTATGCCAAAGCCTTTGACTGTGTGGATCACAATAAACTGTGGAAAATTCTGAAAGAGATGGGAATACCAGACCACCTGACCTGCCTCTTGAGAAGTCTGTATGCAGGTCACAGAGCAACAGTTAGAACTGGACATGGAACAACAGACTGGTTCTAAATAGGAAAAGGAGTACGTCAAGGCTGTATATTGTCACCCTGCTTATTTAATTTATATGCAGAGTGCATCTTGAGAAATGCTGGGTGGATGAAGCAGAAGCTGGGATCAAGATTGCTGGGAGAAGTATCAATAACCTCAGATATGCAGATGACACCACCCTTATGGCAGAAAGTGAAGAACTAAAGAGCCTCTTGATGAAAGTGAAAAAGTTGGCATAAAGCTCAGAAAACAAAGATCATGGCATTTGGTCCCATCACTTCATGGGAAATAGATGGGGAAACAGTGGAAACAGTGTCAGACTTTATTTTTCTGGGCTCCAAAATCACTGAAGATGGTGACAGCAGCCATGAAATTAAAAGACGCTTACTCCTTGGAAGGAAAGTTATGACCAATCTAGACAGCATTATTAAAAGGCAGAGACATTACTTTACCAACACAGGTCCATCTAGTCAAGGCTATGGTTTTTACAGTAGTCATGTACAAATATGAGAGTTGGACTGTAAAGAAAGCTAAGCGCTAAAAAATTGATGCTTTTGAAGAAGACTTTTTTGAAGATGCTTTTGAAGGTATTGGAGAAGACTCTTGAGAGTCCCTTAGACTGCAAGGAGATCCAACCAGTCCATCCTAAAGGAGATCAGTCCTGGCTGTTCACTGGAAGGGCTGATGTTGAAACTGAAACTCCAATACTTTGGCCACCTGATGGGAAGAACCGACTCGTTTGAAAAGACCCTGATGCTGGGAAAGATTGAAAATGGGAGGAGAAAGCAACAACAGAGGATGAGATGGTTGGATGGCATCACAGACTCAATGGACATGAGTTTGGGTAAACTCCAGGAGTTGGTGATGGACAGGGAAGCCCGGCGTGCTGCGGTCCATGGGGTTGCAAAGAATCAGACATGACTGATTGACTAAATTGAACTTAACTGAACTGATGGCTCTTTCAGTAAAGAATCTGCCTGCAATACAGGAGACCATGTGCAGTGCACATGACCTGGGTTCGATCCCTGGGTTGGGAAGATCCCCTGGAGAAGCAAATGGCAACCCACTCCAGTCTTCTTGCCTGGAAAATCCCATGGACAGAGGAGCCTGATGGGCTATGGTCCACCGGGTTGCAAGAGTCGGACCCGACATAGTGTCTAAAGCACCATCACCAGATTGATTTTAGGCTTCAGGCTTAAGGTCAACAGTGATCAAAACTATATATAAGGGACTTTCCTGTCAGTCCAGTGGTTAGGACTCCATGTTCCCAATGCAGGAGGCACAGGTTTGATCCCTGGTCAGGGAACTAAGATCCTGCATGCCACATGGTGCAGCCAACGACAGCAACAAACACTATATACAATTACAACTATGGTCTATTTTATTCAATTTTCAAAGCTGTATTTTATGCTTTCAGGTCTCTATTCCTGCGCTTTACTCCAATTAAAGACATATTTATTTTAAAGAATTCATGAGTGTTTTCTTAGGCATATGTGTATTTTAATAGAAAATATTAATCAATCAAAGTGAATGAATTCTTAACTGTGGTATTTCAGAATTCACAGTGTTTGGACCCACTTATGGGGTGGTGGCACCTGAAATCACCCCTTTTTCGTCGCTGTACCCTCACCTACCTGAAGGACATCCAGGCTATTGTACTGATCGCTTTTATAATGTATTTTGGATGAGTTACCAGTAATGCACTATATGGACATATGCACCATTATGTCCTTTGCTGAAGCTTTAGAGCATAAACAATTTTTAACTTTATTGACCCTTAATCAGTGTTAGAAATAACTTTTCACACTGATTCTCTGGGAGTATAAGAATAATAAAACTTGTTCACATAGGAAAATTTTCTCCACTGCATGTCTTTTGTAGTTTACTTTTAAACTTCCCTTCTCTAAACAAAAAGCTGGATTAGTGCTATTTATCCTAAAAACACAACCCATCACTGATATCTTAATTTTTTGTATTTTTAAAATGATAAATCTGGCAGGTTTTCTTTTTAAGAAAAGTTCAACTTGCAATTGCAAACTCTAGAGGATGCTGGAAACCTCATTCAGGCATTTCTGTCTGCTGCCACAAAATCTTCAATTCTGTTAATATGTTGCTGTTGTTGTTTAGTCACTAAGTCTTTCCAACTCTTGTGACCCCATGGATGGTAGCCACCAGGCTCCTCTGTCTGTGGGATTTCCCAGGCAACAATACTGGAGTGGGTTGTCATCCCCTCCTCTAGAGCACCTTCCTGACCCAGGGATTGAACCCACGTCTTCTCCATTGATAGGTGGATTCTTTATTATTCAGCCACATTTACTTTCAATTTTTGTGTTAGAAACAAGCTCATCGTCTTATTACATTTTCTATTCAGTAGATTCTTTTCTCAAGTAACTTAGATTTCACAGAAGCCTGAGTTAAACATATAAGGTATTCGCTATGATATTTGCCATCAAAGTTCAATATAACTTTATTACATGTCACTGATTTGCTTATGTTAGTAATTAAAGGCAAAGTTCAGGAAACTAATATTGCTTAATATTGAGGAAGGAGGGGAAGAAATTTAGTATCACTTTTTTATAGGAAATTATTTTATGAAACATACACTGACTCACAGTTGCTACATCTTACCATTATGATTTCCTTTCCTGCTAGGAAATCCATTTCGTGTGGCACAGAAGTAGAACTACTACATTTTAAACCTTGACTAGTTCAATTCCACAAACATGGAGCACTTATTATGTGCAAGGCACCATGAAATACTCTGCAGGGGATTCAAAGATAAATAAGACAAAATTCCTGCAGTCAAAGAATTCACCATTTACCAGAGAGAACAAGAAAAGTACAAAAATAATAAAAACACAAGGCTGCCTACAGAGAGCTGTTTGGCTCAATGCAAAAAGCACAGTCTTTATACCCAAACACACTGCTTTCAAATTTGGCTGTGACACTTACTAATAGAGTGTCTTTGCACAAAATACATACATATTTTGAATACAATTTTCATCTTTTGAAAAACAGACATGTCAGTGATTACCTTACAATCTTATGGCAAAACTTTTTGGAAGAAATAGATGTAAAGTGTCCAGCAGACAGTAGATGTTCCAGATTAGTTTCCCTGGAAAGAGCCTCTGAAATGGAAACTTCCATTTAGGAAGTTTCTTATGGTGTGCTCTCAGAATTGACGTTGCTGGGAGGGAAGGAAGCAGGACTAGACAGAGGGAGAAGATGGGATATGAAGCAGTTTCAACACAGACCGGCACAGCGAGCTCTGGAGCTAGACGGCCCTGCAGTGTGCTCTCAAATTGGGTCGAGGGAGTTGGGCCTTTGGAGCCCTACAACTACAGCCATGGGAGATAAAATTACCCACAGGCCAGGAGCCTGACCTTGGAAAAGGCAACTCTTCAGCTGCTGCTTAGTCCTGGTAAAGGGCAGTTGCTGGTGTTGAGGGAAGGGGTTAATCTTCAGGATCTCCAGCAGCAGGGGAATGAGAGCTTTGGTCCTAAGAGATGAAGTAGTGGGAGAGAAGAGGAGGAATCTGGGTGGTATACCAACCATACTTCAACTTTCCTGCCACTTTAAAAAAGTTATAAACATAACTGGTTGGATGGCATCATCAACTCATGGATATGAGTTTGAGCAAACTCTAGGGGATAGCGAAGGACAGGGAAGCCAGGCATGCTGCAGGCCATGGGGTCACAAAGAGTCGGACACAACTTAATGACTGAACAACAACATTAACACATGCTCAGGAAAATCTGGAAAATGTAGCAAAGTGCAACATTTAAAAAATTTATATCAACCGCAATCCTATAACATTATTGCTAGCCTTTTGCTGTATGTCTTTCTGGTATTTTAGGCACAGTTACCTTCTCTGAAATAATGGCACTATACTGGGAAAAAAATTATTTTATGTCCTTTTTTATACTGTGAATATTTTCTGATGTAAAGATTTTATAGGATTGTTTTGGTTTTTACTGTTTTCTATTATACTATCTCCAAAATTTGCCAAACTAAAACCTCCTTAGGAAAAATTCACAGAAATGAACATTGTTATGTCAAAGACTATTTACATTTTTAAGGCTTTGATACATGTTGTTAAATTATTCTCTATAAATTCTTACCAACAAGGTGTGAGACTTTCTTTTCCCTTGCCCTTGTCAAGATTGGGAATTATCATTCTTTTAAATCTTTGCCTGCTTTAAAAATAGATTTTCATTATTAATGAATATAGATGCAATGAGAGTAGCAGAAATCAAAGAGTATGAAGATTCAAAAGTGGAAGAGATTACATGAAATCAAGGAAAATGAGAAAAGACTGCCAAGAAAAAAAGGACTTTAAATAATAGACGGAATTTCAACAAATAAAAATGTAAAGAATCTAAGAGAAAACATCAGGAACAAAGACTTTAGGGAATAGTGAATACCTTCTTTGATTAGAATGGAAGAGGGGAATAAGACCAAAAGTAGAATGAGACTATAATGAAGCACAAAGATAGCAAGTAAGTAGAAATTTGAATAATAATCAGTAAGCGCCTGACACTGGTGTTGATAATGAGCTTCTCTGATGCTCAGTTGGTAAAGAATCTGCCTGCAGTTCAGGAGACACAGGAGACATGGGTTCAATCCCTCGGTTGGGAAGATCCCCTGGAAGAGGCAAAGGCAACCCACTCCAGCATTCTTGCCTGGAAAATCCCATGGACAGAGAAGAAGCTATCATGAGCATCATTCATTTGTCTAAGAAGCCTTTATTCATCACCTACAATATGCCAAGTGCTTGTATTATTGATGGAGGCACATAGAAATCCTTACCAGTCTGGAGTACATAGGAAGAAGCAAGTAGAAAGAGAAGGTCATTCAAGAAGAGCATTATGTTTGCAAAATGGGAGAATAACAAGCCAGATAAGAGGCAAAGATAGTGTAATAAAAATGACAGCCAGGAGACTGAAATGCCATGGACACAGAAGGAGGAAAATTTGAGAAGGACATAGGAATTGATGTGGAGAACTGAGGAAGAGAAAAATTGAGGAAAAATGATAGGACTTGGCAATTTAGGGATCACCTGTAGCAATTTAAAGAGTAACTTTTTACAGTGATGGAAAAGGAGGCCACATTGTATGGGAACAAAGTAAACAGTGTGGAAAAGGGGGAATACTAATAGAATCTCCAAAGTGGTCATTCATAAAATGGACAGTTTATGGAATTAAGAGTAGCAGAATGAGAGCAGGAGAAGGAACTATGCAGAAGAAAGGGTTTTCAATTAAATACAAAGTACCTAGGGATAAATGTAATAATACCAACAACAAGGAAATCAATCATATGACCTACCTGACAGGCGTAAAAGAAGACTTGAATAAGTGGAGCGGATACTATGTGCACAGATGAGGGGATCCATCACATTGAAGATGTCAGTTTTCCCCAAACTAATATACAAAGCAACACAAAACTAAACAAAAATGCCAACAAAATTTTTCTTGGAAGAAGCAAACGTGGGTGGGTAGGGATAAGGCAGACTGATTCTACTAGAGAGCAAAACACACAAGCAACAGTGTGGCATTGGTGCAATATTAGATAAAACAACCAAACAGAATAGACTCATACATATGATGGTATTGATATATGAAAGGGGTAGCATTTCAAGAAAATGGTAAAAGATGAACTGTTAATAAGCATGAGCTTCCCAGGTGGCTCAGTGGTGAAGAATCTGCCTGCAATGCAGGAGACATGGTTTTGATCTCTGGGTTGGGAAGATCCCCTGGAGAAAGAAATGGCAACCCACTCCAGTATTCTTGCCTGGAAAATCCCATGGATATAAGAGCCTGGCGAACTATAGTCCACGGGGTCACAAAAAAGTCGGATATGACTTAGCAATTAGAAATAGTTAATATAGATAAAATAAAAATTAGACACCTACAGTATAATACCTGAAAGAATTAATTTCAGAAAGCATAAAAATAGAATATAAAGTTTTTAAACCTAGGAAAGCATCAAAAGTGGAGCTGTAGTATCAGTTCATGACCTCAAGTAGGAAAGGCCTTTTGTATTAAATAGGATGCAAAAGCCAAAAAACTATAGTGTAAAAGATTGATAACCTTGATTACATTAAGATGTTAAAAAGATACCAGATATATAGTTGAAACACAAGAAATAGACTGTCAGTTCAGTTGAGTTGCTCAGTCGTATCTGACTCTTTGCGACCCCATGGATTGCAGCACTCCAGGCTTCCCTGTCCATTCCAGAGCTTGCTAAAACTCATGTCCATTGAGTCAGTGACGTTATCCAACCATCTCATCCTCTGTCGTGCCCTTCTCTTGCCTTCACTCTTTCCCAGCATCAGGGTCTTTTCCAATGAGTCAGTTCTTTACATCAGGTGGCCAAAGTATTGGAGATTCAGCTTCAACATCAGTCCTTCCAATGAATATTCAGGACTGATTTCCTTTAGGATTGACTGGTTTGATCTCCTTGCTGTCCAAGGGACTTTCAAGAGTCTTCTCCAACATTTTAATAGACTGTAATAAAATAAAAATTGTACAGTAAGAAATGAAAAATTAGCACTTAAAATGTACAAAAATTTGTATCAATCACTGAAAAAGAGACAAACAGACGTGAGATTGATAGCTCACAAAAATGAAAGGCAAACAACTGATAAAACTGAAAAATATGTTCCATGATGATGGAATAAAGTAATACACCAATTGAAAAAGTGATATGCAATTTTTTAATGAATAGATTATTTAAATTTTTAAAATATCAAAAATTGATGAGGCAGAACTTGAGCTTAGGTGTCTTTGATTCCAAAAATCCTGATTTTAACCACTTTTTTCTCTAAGCGAATGTAAGTTTTGTTACTGAACAAGAATAGTGACTCAGAGGGCAGTTTCCAGAGCAGCAGCAACATCACTTGAAACCTGTTAGAACTGTAAATTCTCAGGCCTCGTCTCAGACTTATGGAATCCAAAACTCTGGAGGTAAGGCCCACAGAATATAGTTCAATGAGTAATTAGGATATACATTAGAGTTAGAGGGCCACTGAACAAGAAGATTGGAGGATCATTAGGACCTGAAGTAGAAAAGAGGGATATCCAACCAACTAGTAGAAGTAAGAAAACAAATGGAGCCAAAAAAAAAGCTTTTGTGGGGGGGCGGGGATTAAAAAATGTTAAGAGTTTGGGATACTAGCAATAAAGTAGTACTAAATGATGATGAAATTTAAATTATTATCATAGACTGACTAAATTGAATGGAGACAGAAATCGTGCGTTTTGTAAAGATCAGAGAGTTGGAAGAAAAACTGAGTAGTGTTGAAGTCATTGCATTGCCAAGAAGGGTGAAAAACAGGTGTGTGCTTCCATATTGAAACTATAGAGAAATATTCCCTGGATATCAGCTGATTGTGCCAATAAAAGACAAGTGTTCTCCTATTGGGCTTCCCTGGTGACTCAGTGGTAAAAAACCCACCTGCCAATACAGGAGATGCAGATTCTATCCCAGGGTCAGGAAGATCCCTGGAGAAGGAAAGGACAACCCACTCCAGTATTCTTGCCTAGGAAATCCCATGGAGAGAAAGAACCTGGCAGGCTACAGTCCATGGGGTCGCAAAGGAGTTGGACACAACTTGGCAACTAAACAACAAATCTCTTGTTAGATGAAATTCACTTAGAAAAGTCTGGGATGTTTAGTGATGTGGTTGAGCATGAGAACCTCATCCCCAAGGTTCATGAGTCTATAAAAAGGGAAAGATTTCCACTGGAAAGATTTTTTTGCAGTATTCAGTGGCCACAGGACTGGAAAAGGTCAGTTTTCATTCCAATCCTAAAGAAAGGCAATGCCAAAAAATGCTCAAACTACCGCACAATTGCACTCATCTCACAGGCTAGCAAAGTAATGCTCAAAATTCTCCAAGCCAGGCTTCAGCAATATGTGAACTGTGAACTTCCTGATGTGAGAGCTGGTTTTAGAAAAGGCAGAGGAACCAGAGATCAAATTGCCAACATCCGCTGGATCATGGAAAAAGCAAGAGAGTTCCAGAAAAACATCTATTTCTGCTTTATTGACTATGCCTGGCCTGGGGTGGGATGGGTGGGATGGGATGGGGTGGGATGGATGGGATGGGATGAGGTGGGGTGGATGGGATGGGATGGGGTGGGATGATGGATGGGATGGGATGGGATGGGGTGGATGGGATGGGATGGGATGGGGTGGATGGGATGGGATGGGATGGGATGGGGTGGATGGGATGGGGTGAGGTGGATGGGATGGGGTGAGGTGGGTGAGATGGGGTGGGGTGGGGTGTGGTGGCCTGGGGTGGGATGGATGGGATGGGATGGGATGGATGGGATGGGGTGGGATGGATGGGATGGGATTGTGGATCACCATAAACTGGGGAAAATTCTTCAAGAGATGGGAATACCAGACCACCTGATCTGCCTCTTGAGAAATTTGTATGCAGGTCAGGAAGCAACAGTTAGAACTGGACATGGAACAACAGACTGGTTCCAAATAGGAAAAGGAGGACGTCAAGGCTGTATATTGTCACCCTGCTTATTTAACTTATATGCAGAGTACATCATAGGAAACGCTGGACTGGAATAAACACAAGCTGGAATCAAGATTGCCGGTAGAAATATCAATAACCTCAGATATGCAGATGACACCACCCTTATGGCAGAAAGTGAAGAGGAACTAAAGAGCCTCTTGATGAAAGTGAAAGTGGAAAGTGAAAAAGTTGGCTTAAAGCTCAACATTCAGAAAACGAAGATCATGGCATCTGGTCCCATCACTTCATGGGAAATAGATGGGGAAACAGTGGAAACAGTGTCCGACTTTATTTTTCTGGGCTCCAAAATCACTGCAGATGGTGATTGCAGCCATGAAATTAAAGGACGCTTACTCCTTGGAAGGAAAGTTATGACCAACCTAGATAGCATATTCAAAAGCAGAGACATTACTTTGCCAACAAAGGTTCGTCTAGTCAAGGCTATGGTTTTTCCTGTGGTCATGTATGGATGCGAGAGTTGGACTGTGAAGAAAGCTGAGTGCCGAAGAATTGATGCTTTTGAACTGTGGTGTTGGAGAAGACTCTTGAGAGTCCCTTGGACTGCAAGGAGATCCAACCAGTCCATTCTGAAGGAGATCAGCCCTGGGATTTCTTTGGAAGGAATGATGCTAAAGCTGAAACTCCAGTACTTTGGCCACCTCATGCGAAGAGTTGACTTATTGGAAGACTCTGATGCTGGGAGGGGTTGGGGGCAGAAGGAGAAGGGGACGACAGAGGATGAGATGGTTGGATGGCATCACTGACTTGATGGACGTGAGTCTGAGTGAACTCCGGGAGATGGTGATGGACAGGGAGGCCTGGCATGCTGCGATTCATGGGGTCACAAAGAGTCGGACACGACTGAGCGACTGAACTGAACTGAATGACAGTGAAAATTATAATAATTTAATTATTAATATTGACTAGCTTATATAATAGCTAGTTATTAACATTTGTTAAGCTTAAAGATTATAACATAATATTGATTCCATTTTATTTTGAAAACTAAATCGTTCAATCGTGTCCAACTCTTTGCGACCCTATGGTCTGTAGCCTGTCAAGTTCCTCCCTCCATGGGATTTTCTAGGCAAGAATACTGGAGTGGGTTGCCATCATCCCGACCCAGGGATTGAACCTAGGTTTCCCGCACTGCAGGCAGACTACCGTCTGAGCTACCAGGAACACCATAATAAGTTTGCATCTATTGAACATCAGTAGTTGGAAACTACATTTAACACACAATGGAATATGTTAACCAAATGTACGCCTTCTCCATACATTGCTGCCAATTCTCTGTGTTTCAGATTTTGAAAAGTTTAAGGCTTAGGAAAAAGTTGAAAAGGTTTTTTTTTAAGTTGAAAAGTTGAAGTATTTCTACTCTTAAACCTTATTCTGCCAAACACGGCAAAATTACCAGCAGTCTCTTCCAGGAAACTTCTTCCTTGTGTTCTCAGATCTTTGGTTTCTGCCCTTCTGCCTTGCTATTCCTGGTGGCCTAATCAGAATCTTCTGATCATAATCCTAATTATAGACCTGGGTGACTAATTCTTAGAGTGCTGTCTATTAGAACAATATTTTTAATCCTTAAGAGCTAGAGATTTATACTGAAAACTTCAGTGGAATACACTGTAGGTCCTGGGAAGTTACCAAATGCAACCAGGAAGTGAGTGTGTCACAGCAAGGCAGCACCATCCTCTCTCATCAATGGGAGGTAGTAAAAAGGACATTGCAATGTGCAAAAATCCACAAAAATGTCACAGTTTTAGACAAAATTCTTCAAAATCCAAACTGGCTGCTGTGCATCGGGAAGAACTTGTTTTAAAAGGAGAACCACCACAACTTTCTTCCCCCCAAAGACTATGGAGGCAGGTTTCCAATGTTCACCATGAAACAGTGTGTGTAAAGACTGCAAGATCAACCCTGGAATTAAAAAGCAAATAAACAAAACACTTTATAGGGTCAGACTCAAAAAGGCTGTACTGTTCTCTGGACAGAAATGAGGCTGCAGGTTGGTATTTCAAAAAAGCCACAAATTCTGTATCTGTCCCACATGGGAAATAATAATTTTATTGAATAATAAATTAAAAATGAATCCACTTCTTTCTCCTTATAACTTTAGCAAGTACTTATGATGTGGTCTTTGTAGCCAGAGTGCAGTTCATCAGTTAATGAATGAAAGAAGTGTTTTATGAGTTGTGTGTACAATTATCCAAAATAAAAGTTAAGAACAAAGTAAAAAATATTTCAAGCAACTTAATTTTTGAAAGAAAAACAAACTAATGTCCTTCAGGGTTTCAAGTATGTGGGTGGTGTTGGCACGGGCCCCATATGATTTTAGGCTCCACAAGCAGCAAGCACAGGACAGCTTTGAGGCCCTTGCTATCTCCATTTACAGGAGGAAAATACAAATAAGTTCATAAAGATCAGTTTAGGATTTTATCACTTTCAGCCAAAGACCATTTGAACTCTTGTAAAGTCAATGTCATATGGTTATTTAAATAAAATAAAGAGGGAGCAAAGATGAATGCTTCTTCAGTAGGTAATGCTTCAAAATACATTTAATAAGAAAGATAAATAACAGTAATAAATGATTAGGCTGTTTAGTTGTAATATGAAATTTTGATTCTTACTCTTACAGGAATCAAGATATATTGGAGTTTTGATGATAAGATATAGTTCTTATCACACAATAAATAATTTACCTTTTCTGCTATAGTTTCCAGTAAATGTTAATTTTATTTGTGCTCTTAAGTATTCTGGCTTTGTTTCAAATATACATAGAAAGCTAAAATTTAATGTGACAGGCTCACTTAGCCAAAGAGCTTATATACATAGAGTCTTTGAAATAAGAAGTGTGGAGACACCTACTTTGAAATGTCATCTTGAGCAGGATTTAGAACAGGTTACCAGAAAGCAGTTTTCCTTAGGCCTTAGAGGGTCACAGACCACTTTGAGAATTCAGTGAAATATGGATCCTCTTCTAAGAACATTGACTTCCCTGGTGGCCTGCAATGGGGGGAGCTCCAGCTTCAATCCCTGGGTCAGGAAGATCCCCTGCAAAAAGGAATGGCAACCCATTCCAGTATTCTTGCCTGGAGAATCCCATGGACAGAGGAGTCTGGCAGGCTACAGTCCATGGGGTCACAAAGAGTCGGACACGACTGAGTGCCTAACACTTTCACTTTCATTTTTCTAAGAACAATATATATACAAACGCAGCATCCTGCACAGCATCTCATGCGGTTCACAAATTCTTTGACACCTATCCATGGACCTTCTTGGAGCTCAAGTACTCTGGGTAAAGAATGCCTGATGGCTTAACTAGGTTCACATTGTCAGCCTGTCTAAATAGGACAATCTACTGAAATATATACTCATTGTAGAAAATGTGGGAAATACTAAAAACACATATGATTGCACATAAGTAATAAAATCATGATTCCAGCATTCTACTGAACAATTGGACATATATTCTTCCAGTCTATTTTCTAAGTAAAAATACATTTCTCCACAAATAGATTCATACCACATACAGTAATTTACTATAGCTTTTTAATTCAAATATTATGATAATATTCTCATGCAATTAACATTCAGTGATACCACTATATTTTATCAAAATGCAATAATTTATTTAACTCAGTTTTTATTATAAAACATTTATATTATTTCTAATTTTTTTACTTCAACAATCACTACTGCTATGAAAATAGCTTTTGTATGATCCATGCTTATTTACCACAATCATTTTATCTTATATTTTCTAAAGTGAAAGTGAAGTCGCTCAGTCATGTCCGACTCTTTGCAACCCCATGGAATGTAACCTACCAGGCTCCTCTGTCCATGGGATTTTCCAGGCAAGAGTAGTGGAGTGGGTTGCCATTTCCTTCTCCAGGGGATCTTCCCAACCCAGGGATCAAACTCTGGTATCCCGCATTGCAAGCAGACGCTTTACCATCTGACCCACCAGGGAAGCCAGTCTTCTAAAATCACCTCATAAAAAATGACCAACCTATTGAACACAAAGTTTGAATCAGTCTTTGTTACATGCTCATGAAATACCATGTAAATATAAGAAAGGAAATAATAAAATTTGTCCCCAGTGGGTTTCATCTAAGAATCAAGATCTGGTATAAACTGAGCAGAAAATTCTCAGAGATCACTTTGGTGGCAATGGGGAAATAGGCGGGATGTTTGGTTGGTTTTATTTGATTGCTGTGACATAGTCTGGATTTTTAATTCTGTAATTATTTACCAGTGGGTTCTAGTTGAGGGGAGTTCAAATTGAATCTATACAAATTCAAGTTCCTTTGACACTAAAAAATAAATAACGAAAGTTTGTGTTTTCTTTCTTATCACTTTTTATGCTTTTCATATTTCTAGCCTGGTTTATCTTCCCCAGCTTGTTCTTTCCTTCATTCTTTTCAGAATATATTTACATGCATTCCAAGGGCTCTGTTAGTGCTAAAAAATTTTATTCTAGACTGAAAGGAAATCGATACATCAAAAGAACAGTGGTTGGTTCTGAATAGGGGAGTATGTGCAATATTTTCTTTTTAATATGTTATATTCTAACTTTTCTAACGAGCTTGTATAAGGTTGATCACCAAAAAAACTACACACACACAAGTCAAATATTGCATTCAATGATCCTACTTGAACAATGCTAATTTCATGTTTAATTGTTTCATACAAATGTCTCCTAGCCATTTGATACCCCAAATAATAGGGTAATTTTCCATAAAAAATGTTTTGTACTCTAATAAATGAGCAAAATCTATGAACCTATATACGGACCCAGAATAGGTCTATCCAAGACATCATGACAGAAACAGGAAACCATTAAGTGACAGCGTTAGGCCCAGTCTTTTCTTTATTCTATATACATGTTGGGTCCGAATGAAGATAAAGGAAATGTACATGATGAAACTGAAAGCTCTTGAACAAGAAGAAAGATATCATCTTACACAATCAATCAGCTGGTCCTAAAATTTAAGGTGGGTTCATTCCAATATTGGTTCATTCATTCTTTCATTCACCAAATATTTGTTTGAGTTTTCTAGGTGGCAGGTGGTATGCAAGGTGCAGAATATAAAGTAGCAAACAAAACTGACATGGCCCCTGCCTTCATGTCGATAAAATATTGAATAAGTAAATGTGTATATGAGCATATAAATTCTCACTATAGATATAAATGGCTTATATTGCTCAAACACTTCTAGGTACCATACCTGGGAAGTACACTATCTGGTAGGGAATATTTAGCATTCCTGTAGATTTCAAAGTGTCCTGACCTCAATTTCACCCAAATTAATTATTTGTAAGTAACTGATTTGCTTTACAAGAGCTCAAATTGCCAACATCCACTGGATCATGGAAAAAGCAAGAGAGTTCAAGAAAAACATCTATTTCTGCTTTATTGACTATGCCAAAGCCTTTGATTGTGTGGATCACAATAAACTGTGGAAAACTCTGAAAGAGATGGGAATACCAGATCATCTGACCTGCCTCTTGAGAAACCTGTATGCAGGTCAGGAGGCAACAGTCGGAACTGGACATGGAACAACAGACTGGTTCCAAATAGGAAAAGGGGTACATCAAGGCTGTATATTGTCACCCTGCTTATTTAACTTATATGCAGAGTACATCATGAGAAATGCTGCCTGGATGAAGTACAAGCTGGAATCAAGATTGCTGGGAGAAATATCAATAACCTCAGATATGCAGATGACACCACCCTTATGGCAGAAAGTGAAGAAGAACTAAAGAGCCTCTTGATGAAAGTGAAAGAGGAGAGTGAAATAGTTGGCTTAAAGCTCAACATTCAGAAAACTAAGATCATGGCATCCGGTTCCATCACTTTATGGCAAATAGATGGGGGAAACAGTAGACGACTTTATTTTTCTGGGCTCCAAAATCACTGCAGCCATGAAATTGAAAGATGCTTACTCCTTGGAAGGAAAGTTATGACCAACCTAGACAGAATATTAAAAAGCAGAGACATTACTTTGTCCACAAAGGTCCATCTAGTCAAGGCTATGGTTTTTCCAGTGGTCATGCCTGGATGTGAGAGTTGGACTATAAATAAAGCTGAGCACTGAATAATTGATGTTTTTGAACTGTGGTGTTGGAGAAGACTCTTGAGAGTCCCTTGGACTGCAAGGAGATCCAACCAGACCATCCTAAAGGAGATTAGTCCTGGGTGTTCATTGGAAGGACTGATGTTGAAGCTGAAACTCCAATACTTTGGCCATCTGATGTGAACAGCTGACTTGCCTGAAAAGACCCTGATGCTGGGAAAGATCTAGGGCAGGAGGAGAAGACAATGACAGAGGATGAGTTGGTTGGATGGCATCACCGACTCAATGGACATGGGTTTGGGTGGACTCTGGGAGTTGGTGATGGACAGGGAGGCCTGGCGTGCTGCGGATCATGGGGTCACAAAGAGTTGGGCACGACTGAGCGATTGAACTGAACTGAACTGATTTGCTTTATAATACAGCTCTGAGATTTATTAACTATAATAGATTTGGAATAATAAGTCAAGAGGTCTTAGTTTTGGAGACCTTTTTATTTCTGTTATTGCTGTGCTTTAAAATAGAGTCCTCTGCAGGGACAGTTGTCTGCCCAAATCCCAAGTGGTCACCTCCTCAATGACTATCTGGGGCACCATATCATCAGTGGTCTCTTGAATTCATAAGTCTACCAACCCAATGCTCTCAATCCAAGGCAGTGCATCTAACTCTAACCTGCAATGGGGATGGTGCTTGAGGATGATGTATTAAAAAGAAAGCAAAATTTTTTTCAATATTCACATTTGTTGAGTACTCGATATCAAAGACTTTAGGGCTGTCTATGTAGAGACATAAAAATAAATGAGCTGATGGACAATTAAAGAAACATGTATACAAGCACACATTAGAAAAGAACCTGAAATCTTTTACATGCAGTTTTCCTAAATGAAAACATATTCTATATCATGAACCATATAAGTCCTTCACAAATAGTCAGATTTTAAAAATCAATTATTATATGTTTAAATGCTAAAAGAATTTACTCTATACAGCATATAAAGTAAAATATTCTGTTTTTTCTTTTACTAAATACTATTTTGTAAGCATTCTTCTCTTTCATTAAGTAGTATTTAAAAAATTCTATCACACAGTATTATAATTTATTTCTTGATTATTCCATCATTGAACATAATGATTTATTCCTGATTTAATTTATGAATAAAAATAGAATCTTAAATATAAGTATTGGTATACTTCATTTTTTTTAAGAATAGATTTATAACAGTTCAAATGTATGATTTTCTTAAAGCTCACTTTCCAAAAACGATATACTAATTTCTCCTTCTAGCAGCAGTATAATAAATGATCATGTTATTATACTATTGCCTTAAGTATTATTATAAGCAATTCTTATATTGATAGAGGAAAATAGCATTTTTACATATGTATTTTACTTAATAATACATATTTTAATTGGCTGTTTGTATTTATTTAAAGTGCTTTCTTTTTACAAGGGTGTTTTCTTTTTATCTGTTTTTGAAACTCTTGATATATTAATTGTATTAACTCTTTTGCCAGTCATATTTGGTGCCTTTTTGCATATTTTTGTTTGTTGTACTCATGTCCAGTCACTCAGTTGTGTCTAACTCTTTGTGACCCCATGAACCTAGCCCACCAGGTCTCTGTCCATGGGATTTTCCAGGCAAAAATACTGGAGTGGGTTGCCATTTCCTCCTCCAGGGGATCTTCCCGACCCAGGGATCAAACCCGCATCTTCCACATCTCCTGAATTAGCAGACAGATTCTTTATCACTGAGCCACCTGAGCTTCCCATTTTTGTTTATTTCATTTAAGTAAAAAAATTCTGGAAATAATTTTGGTTTGTAATATAAGTTGAAAGTCCGATTTGAGTTTTTTCTGAAAAGCAATTCCTCAGCATTATTTATAGAATAATCTTACCTCTTGTAATTGGTTAATGCTGTGGCCTTCACAGCCACTGTATGAATGTATATGTGCTGTGGTATATAAACTAGCATGAAGTGTTCAGGGAGAATTTTTAGGATGAAGTATTGTATTCAACTGACCTACAGGTTGATGTACTAGTCACTCACTTTTTTCTTTATGCACTGTATCTTGCTTTCCAAATTTTTCATGTTATTTTCATATATTCATTCTTCTCAACAATCCATTTAATATCATGTTGATTATAATTGAGTTATATCAATAAGTGGACTTGGGAAATGTTGCTCTTTTGTTCTTTTTAATATTAAGTTTTGTTTTGTTTTTATATTCAGTTTTGTTTTTTTTTTAAATCCAGAAAGGTTATTCTAAACTTTCTATATATACCTAAGTAAAATTTTGTAGCTTTCTTCAAAATATTCTAGTTTAGTTTTACTGTAAATTTTTCTCTGCTGTTTTTGCCATTGTGAAGGCAATCTATATTTTATAATTATTGTTGATAAATATAAAAACTTTTATGAATTTTGCACAATTTTTCTATACATGGCCATGCTACCGATGTAAACTATCAAATTCTGAGGAATTTTAGTTGACTCTATTAGGTTTATTGACTATCAAAAATATTAATTTGATCTCTACATAAATTCATTCTGTAAATATTCACTGAGCATTAGTGGCAACCAAAACAGATCCGTGGAGACAATTACCCTTTAAGATGAATAGACTTACTGTATTTTAAGTCTTGTCACACTGAAGAAAACATGCACAAAAATATCAGTTCAGTTCAGTTCAGTTGCTCAGTCATGTCCTACTCCGACCCCATGGACTGCAGCACGCCAGTCCTCCCTGTCCATCACCAACTCCCAGAGCTTTTTCAAACTCATGTCCATTGTGTCAGTGATGCCATCCAACCATCTCTCATCCTCGGTTGTCCCCTTCTCTTGCCTTCAATCTTTCCCAGCATCAGGGTCTTTTCAAATGAGTCAGTTCTTCACATCAGGTGGCCAAAGTATTGGAGTTTCAGCTTCAACATCAGTCCTTCCAATGAACATTCAGGACTGATTTCCTTTAGGATGGACTGGTTGGATCTCCTTGCAGTCCAAGGGACTCTCAAGAGTCTCCTCCAAAATATCACATAATCAAACTCCACAGGCATTGTTGTGCTATCCTGATTAAGCAGCAACTCCTGTAGTATTTTTCTTTCTAAATATGATGTTGGGTCCTGGCTTGTGGGTAAGACTACTGTCTAACGCTGCTGTGCAGTATACAATCGCAGGGACCAGATTCACAAAGATCATGATTCAATCGGGACTTTTGCACTTATATCCTTACATAAAATGAATCTAATGTTTTGTTTTATGTTCTACTTCCAACTCCTTTTTTACATACATATTTTCACATAGATAGATTACTACCTGCTCATCATAGCATACTCTTATGGAACTGTCCCAGCCACAGCTCCTGGTATTTAGGTGATCATCTTGATGGCTGGGACTCTTCTCTCCATGGCAGCCAAAGAAGGGCAAAATGTGATGATCTGAGCCAATCAGACTTCCTTCTTGGAAATCTGAATTCAAACAAGGCTCAAACAGACGATGGACACTGTGGAAATAAGAGTAGTGGTGGCCGGGGGAGCAGTGGTCAATGAAGCTGTATCCATAAGCCAAGTTCTGAGAAAGCAGAAACTCAGAGGGAGGAGAGGATATGACTGGTAGAGAAATTCACAGAGTGGAGCAGCAATATTAAGAGAGAAACGATGCAGCTCAAGAACGAAGATCCAGTCCCAGGGCTGATGCAAACTTACTTAACAGGAAGTGCACATTTTTGTGACATAATGTCATCAATTCTCTCTTCCTTTAGAGATTAAAAAAAAAATACATAGAACAAAAATATTTGCAACTTCTGAGAATGAACTGGGCATTCCCCATACTTTCCTAGGGTCTGGGATTAGTTACATGTTTCAGAGTTGAAATAAACCTTGAGAGTAATCACTGGCAATAATACTTTTCCCACATTACCTGGCAGGCTGCTCTAAGTACTTCACATAGATGAACTCTTTTAATAATTACAAGGGGTGCCCCTTGCAAGGGCAGCAGTCACAGCAAGAATGCTGGAGCTGCATGGCTTACTTGACGTGCTGATTCTGCAGTGGAAAAGAATGTGTATGAAGAAAAGTCTTGACCAACAAAAGACTAATCTGATAAAAATCTATAAAAAATGTAATTGAAAGTGAATGTTAGCAGTATTCGTTCTAAAGTCAGGAATAAGACAAGGATGCTCTCTGTTGTGGGTTGTATTGTGTCTCCCTGCCCCCAAATTAACTGAAGTCTTAACTCCCAGGACTTCAGAATGTGACCTTATTTGGAGATAAGGTTTCTACAGAAGCAATCAAGTTAAAATGAAGTCATTAGGGTGGACCCTAATCAAACATGACTGGTATCCTTTTAAAAAAGGGGAAATTTAGAGACAGATGTTTACGGGAAGAGTGTTACTATAAAGACAGTCAAGGAAACAAGCCTGGAAGAGAAACTTTCCTCATGTTCAACCCTGTCAACACCTTCATTTCTTTTCAGTTTTTGGCCTTACTCCACAGCACATGTGACCTTATTCCCCCATCAGGGATGGAACCCTGCACCCTCTGCATTGGAAAGGGAGTCTTAACCAATGGACCGTCAAGGAAGTCTCAACACCTTGATTTCCAACATCCAAAATGGTAAGAGAATAAATTCCTGTTATTTAAGCCATTCAGTTTGTGGTGCTTTGTAAACGGCAGCCCTACTGTCAATGAGCTTCCCAGGTGGCTCAGACAGTAAAGAATGTGCCTAAAATGCGGGAGACCCAGGTTCGATCCCTGGGTCAGGAAGATCCCCTGGAGAAGGAAATGGCAACCCATGCCGGTAATCTTGGACAGAGGAACGTGGCAGGCCACAGTCCATTGGCTGCAAAGAGTCAGACATGACTGAGGCACTACCACACTTTCATACACAGTACCCTCTACACACTCATAACTGCAATAAAACATTTACGTGGAGATACTAGTCATCTCAGTATAAATAGAATAAGAAATAAAAAAGTATAAAGATAATAAAGAAACATTACTGTCAGTTACTGCAGAAAATATATTTATATTTATAGAAAGCCCAAGAGGATCTACCAAAGAATCATTAGAATTAATACAATGAATTAGAGAGTTCAACAGGGTGACTAGATATATATTAGTATAGAAATCCATTACATCAATAAAAATCTACAACAATAGAAAATGAAATTATAATATGCTGTAATAATTAGTTACCATAATGACTTATAAAGTACTTTGGAATCTAAAAAAATGACCATGTCTTTATAGATATAATTATGAAACATTTTTGTAAGTCTTTAAGAAGACCTAAAAAAAATGATGTTTTTGTGAAAATTAAATAATCCACATAGTTTAGAGAAGATGAAGGACCTTATGTGCACTCTGTAAATTGTAACTATTATGTTTGCTATATTTTTATAGTTGTGATTTTTTATTAAATATTTAAAGTCCTTTTGTTTTAGGTGCATTTCTGGTAAGCAGCAAATTAATTGTTACCATTTTGCATTTTGGTTTTACTAAATTTGCAAATTATCTTTCCAGCCTTATAACAGCCTTATCACAGGGGCTATTACAGGCCAAACCCTCTAGGCAAACAGCTTTTGTTACATTCCTCAAATACATTTATATAAGGCTTTAAAATATGCAAATAATACTTCCTATGGCTTGAAAATACACAGAAATATGTAGCAAAACTGGAAACAAATTTACATTAGAGATAACTGTGTAGAGAGAAGAAACACAAGCAGGGAGCACTACACAGCAGGTCCAACAGAATGTTTTAAGTTTCATTTTTCAAGCTAGAGGCAAATGTCTGGGTATTCATTATTTTATCCTTTGTTTTTTTGATATTTGGTATATCTGATATATGTCATAATAACCTGATTGGAAAGAGACCTGGTCACAGCTCATGTGAAACAAACAAACGTTGGGGAATTCCTTTTAACCGTAAGCTCAGTATGAGTCATCAGTAAGATGTGGTTTTTCAAAACTACGGCAGTCTTGGGCAGCACTAAGAAAACCACTGTCTCAGTCAAGGCTGATACTAGGGACTCTGTTATTTACGGATTCTCATTTATTTCCTTCTGCTAGACTCTAAGAGATCTTTGTGTATGTGTTCTCTGATGTGTGATGTGTCTAAAGTTGTTATGTGGCTGCTAGGCACATACTGGCTCAAAAATGTTTGTTGAATGGTGAACGAGTTTGTCCATGTGTATAAATACAAATATGTTTTTGTTTGGGTTGAATTTGCTATTATGCTGCTTAAAATTTCTCCATCTATTTCATAAATCATATTATTTCTTTCTCATACAGTTTTCTTTGGGTGTTGGTATTAATGTTATTTTAGCCTTGTGTGTGTATGCTAAGTCACTTCAGTCATGTCCAATTCTTTGCAACCCTTTGGCCTATGACCCACAAGGCTCCTCTGTCTATGGGATTCTCCAGGCAAGAACACTGAAGAGGGTTGCCATGTCATCCTCCAAGGGATCTTCCCAGCTCAGGAATCAAACCCGTATCTTTTGTCTCTTATATCTCTCGCATTGGCAGGCAGGCTCTTTACCATTAGTGCCACCTAGGAAGCCCTGTTTTAGCCTTATCACTCTCTTACTCTGGAATAATTTATATAAGATTAGAATGAGGTGATCCTTGAACACTGGTTAGAGTTGTCTGTGTAATTGTCTGGGATGTGTGTTTTAGTGGGGAGGATTATAACAGCAGCTATTGTCAACAGTCCTTAAATATCATTTGCTTCCCACACAGAAAGTTTCTTTGTCTGTCTTCATGTATGTAGCAACTGGATGCTGGTCTCAGCTTCTCTATTCCGTAGCTCTCTTCCAGCTTTTTCTATTGGATGGCTCTACCATCTAAACTTTTTTTTACCTTCAGCTCCAAGTGAAAGTAAGCCAAGAACTCTAAGAAAGATTTTGGGTGGCAGTCCTTGTGAGTGTTATACTCCTTTTTGTACTCACCTACTACATGGCAAGGGTGAACACTGACATTTGAGGAATCAGCGAATTAAAATTGACTGGAATGGGTAAATGTAGCTCAGATGACCATTATATCTACTACTGTGGGCAAGAACCCCTTAGAAGAAAAGGAGTAGCCATCACAGTCAACAAAAGAGTCCAAATGCAGTACTTAGATGCAATCTCAAAAATGACAGAATGATCTCTGTTTGTTTCCAAGGCAAACCATTTTATATTACGGTAATCCAAGTCTATGCACTGACCAGTAATGCTGAAGAAGCTGAAGTTGAATGGTTCTATAAATACCTACAAGACCTTCTAGAACTAACACCCCAAAAAGATGTCCTTTTCATTATAGGGAACTGGAATGCAAAAGTATGAAGTCAAGAAACACCGGGAGTAACAGGCAAATTTGGCCTTGCAGTACAGAATGAAGCAGGGCAAAGGCTAATAGAGTTTTGCCAAGAGAACACATCGGTCATAGCAAACACCGTCTTCCAACAACACAAGAGAAGACTCTACACATGGACATCACCAGATGGTCAACACCAAAAACAGACTGATTATATTCTTTCCAGCCAAAGATGGAGAAGCTCTATACAGTCAACAAAAACAAGACCAGGAGCTGACTGTGGCTCAGATCATGAACTAGTTATTGCCAAATTCAGACTTAAATTGAAGAAAGTAGGGAAAACCACTAGACCATTCAAGTATGACCTAAATCAAATCCCTTATGATTATACAGTGGAAGTGAGAAATAAATTTAAGGGACTAGATCTGATAGAGTACCTGAAGAACTATGGATGGAGGTTTGTGACATTGTACAGGAGACAGGGAGCAAGACCATTCCCAAGAAAAAGAAATGCAAAAGAAGCAAAATGGCTGTCTGAGGAGGCCTTACAAATAGTTGTGAAAAGAAGAGAAGCAAAAAGAAAAGGAGAAAAGGAAGATATGCTCATTTGAATGCAGAGTTCCAAAGAATACCAAGGAGAGATAACAAAGCCTTCATCAGTGATCAGTGCAAAAGAATAGAGGAAAACAATAGAATGGGAAAGATTAGAGATCTCTTCAAGAAAATTACAGATACCAAGGGGACATTTCATGCAAAGATAGGCTCTATAAAGGACATAAATGGTATGGACCTAACAGAAGCAGAAGATATTAAGAAGAGGTGGCAAGAGTACACAGAAGAACTGGACAAAAAAGATCTTCATGACCCAGGTAATCACGATGCTGTGATCACTCACCTAGAGCCAGACATCCTGGAATGCGAAGTCAAGTGGGCCTTAGGAAGCATCACTATGAACAAAGCTAGTGGAAGTGATGGAATTCTGGTTGAGCTATTTCAACTCCTAAAAGATGATGCTGTGAAAGTGCTGCACTCAATATGCCAGCAAATTTGGAAAACTCAGCAGTGGCCACAGAACTGGAAAAGGTCAGTTTTCATTCCAATCCCTAAGAAAGGCAATGCCAAAGAATGTTCAAACTTCTGCCCAATTGCACACATCTCACATGCTAGTAAAGTAATACTCAAAATTCTCCAAACCAGGCTTCAACAATACGTGAACCATGAACTTGCAGATGTTCAAGCTGGTTTTAGAAAAGGCAAAGGAACCAGAGATCAAATTGCCAACAACTGCTGGATCATGGAAAAAGCTAGAGAGTTCCAGAAAAACATCTATTTCTGCTTTATTGACTATGCCAAAGCCTTTGACTGTGTGGATCACAATAAACTGTGGAAAATTCTGAAAGAGATTGGAATAGCAGACCACTTGACCTGCCGCTTGAGAAATCTGTATGCAGGTCAGGAAGTAACAGTTAGAACTGGACACAGAACAATAGACTGGTTCCAAATAGGAAAAGCACTATGTCAAGGCTGTATATTGTCACCCTGTTTATTTAACTTATATGCAGAGTACATCATGAGAAACGCTGCCTGGATGAAGCACAAGCTGGAATCAAGATTGCCGGGAGAAATATCAATAACCTCTGATATGCAGATGACACCACCCTTATGGCAGAAAGTAACGAAGAACTAAAGAGCCTCTTGATGAAAGTGAAAGAGTGAAAAAGTGGAAAAGTTGGCTTAAAGCTCAACATTCAGAAAACAAAGATCATGGCATCTGGTCCCATCACTTCATGGCAGACAGATGGGGAAACAGTGGAAACACTGGCAGGTTTATTTTGGGGGGGGGGGGGTCCCAAATCACTGCAGATGGTGACTGCAGACATGAAATTAAAGACGCTTACTCCTTGGGAGAAAAGTTATGACCAACCTAGACAGCATATTAAAAAGCAGAGACATTATTTTGCCAACAAAGGTCTGTCTAGTAAAGGCTATGGTTTTTCCAGCAGTCATGTATGGATGTGAGAGTTGGACTATAAAGAAAGCTGAGCACTGAAGAACTGATGCTTTTGAACTATGGTGTTGGAGAAGACTCTTGAGAGTCCCTTGTACTGCAAGGAGATCCAACCAGTCCATCCTAAAGGAAATTAGTCCTGAATATTCATTGGAAGGATTGATGTTGAAGCTGAAACTCCAATACTTTAGCCACCTGATGCGAAGAGCTGACTCATTTGAAAAGACCCTGATGCTGGGAAAGATTGAAGGCAGGAGGAAAACGGGATGACTGAGGATGAGATAATTGGATGGCATCACTAAGTCAATGGACATGGGTTTGGGTGGACTCCGGGAGTTGGTGATGGACAGGCAGGCCTGGCGTATTGCAGTCCATGGGGTCGCAAAGAGTTGACACAACTGAGCGACTGAACTGAACTGAACTAGCTGGCACTCTACTTGTGGATTCAACCTAATTGGAAGGCAGATGTATCAATATTTCCTGGAAAAGGAAATAGCCTTGCTGAGTATCCAGCCAATCTATCATATGACCGATATCAGTTTCCATATTACTTGCAATTCTACTTAGGCCTTCTATTTCTTTCTAAGTCAATTTTGTAAGCTATATCTTTCTAGGGATTTTTTTCCTCCAGAGTTTTAAAATATACTGCCGTAAATTTGTTTTTAGAATTACATAAAAAGGGATAAATCTTTGTTGTTTCTGTAGCTATGCTGCACTTTAAAAAAATATCATTTGTGTCTATTTCCTATTTCTCCTTTGCCCAAATTCATTACAGCTCTATCCATTTTATCAGCTTTAAAAATCGTATTTTATCATTATGCCGTGATCTTCTTTGAACCTAATAATATTTTTAGTTCAAATTTTCATTTGACTGTAAAACAGCTACACTAGGAACATGATTCATTTGTGTTTTCTGAGTATAATTTTTCTCTAATTTTATTCTCAATCTATGTATCTATGTTTTACACTTTAGATATGCCACTTTTAAACAGCAATAACTGGACTAAAGCACATTTTAAAATGCTTTCATTTCAAATGCCTCCCTCCTTTGCCTTACACTGTTGGTATCGGTAGTAGTTTTCTATTGCTGCTGTATCAAAATTCCACAAACTTAGCAGCTTAATAAAAATTTTATTATCTTAGCATCTGTGGACCTTAAATCTGGCACAGATCCCAGCAGGCTAAAATCAAGGTGCTAGCAGACCTTAATCCTCTCCTACAGCTTCTTGTAGCTGTAGCATCTGAGTAGCATCTTGTTCTGCGCTTTTTTATGTTTCTGGAGGCCACTTGTACTCCTTGGCCCAAGGCCTTTCCACTATCTTCAAAGTCAGCAAAGGCTGTCAAGCCTTTCTCACAGTACATTCACTCTTACTTTATCTCTAGTCACATCTCCCTCTCACGGACTCTTTTCTGGTTTCCTCTTCCATGTTCAAGAACCTTTTTGATTATATCGGATCCTGGTGATAACACAGAATGTGTGTGTGTGTGCACATGTGTGCTTAGTCATGTCTGTCTCTTTGTGACCCCATGGGCTGCAGTCTGCCAGACTCTGCTCTTCATGGAATTTTCCAGGCAAGAATACTGGAGTGGGTTGCCATTTCTTTCTCCAGGGGATCTTCCTGATCCAGGGACTGAACCCTCATCTCTTGCATCTCCTGAATTGGCAGGCAGATTCTTTATCATTGTGCCATCTGGGAAGCCTTTATACAGGATAATCTTATTTTAAGGCCAGCTGGTCAGAAACCTTAGTTCCATCTGCAACCTAAATTTCCCTTTGCCATATAACATAATGTTCATAGATTCTGAGGAGTGAGACATGGACATCCTTGGGAATTCATTATTATACCTACCATGGTAACTTGTATTTTTTAACTTCCAAAAATAATACATTCTATAATATGCTTATTTAGCTTTTCTACAAGTTTACAAATTTCTTTGTTCTCTATTCTTGTACCTCATTCTTTTCCTCTGCGTTTATTTTTCCTCTTTTAGAAAAATATTAATTATAAAAGATGATTAGTGATCAACTCTCAGTTTTGGTTTACCTGAAAAATGTCATAGTTTTTCCTTGCATCTTGAAAGTTAGTTTTCTGAATATGTTAATATAAGATGACAGATTTTTCTTCTCAAAATTTGAAAGCCACTATTACACCATCTTCTGCTTCCATTTTTGTTATTGAGAAGTCAGCTCTTGGTCTAGTTGTCATTCCTTTGTAGATAATCTATCTTGTCTGTTTAAGATTTTATTCTCGCCTCTGATATTCTACATATTTTTATCATAATTACTCTTTGTGTGCATTTCTTTAAATTTGTTCTCTTTGGGATTTGTTCTGCTTTCTGAATTAAGGAGTAATGTCCTGCTGCATTTCCTAAATTCTCACTTTCTAAAATACTGAGATGTTTATTGCACCAAATAATTCGACTCTTCACATTCCTTAACCTCTCCTTCCTAGTTTCCATTATTTCCATTTCTCTCTGGTGCACATTGGAAAATACATTTAGAATGTATCTTAAATTTAATTGCGGCTTCCCTGATGGCTCAGTGGTATAGAATCTACCCCTGTAATGCAGGAGTCGCAGGTTTGACCCCTGGGGCAGGAAGATCCCCTGGTGGAGGAAATGGCAACACACTCCAGTACTCCTGCCTGAAAAATCCTATAGACAGAGGAGCCTGGAGGGCTACACTCCATGGGGTCACAAAGAGTCATACACGACTGAGCAACTGTGTATATATGTATGTATATTTAATTAATTCTATTCAGCTTTATTTATTGTGTAACCCACTCAATGAAAATTCATTTCAATAATTTATGTTAATTTCTAGAAATTGTATTTGCTTCTTATATTTGTCAGTCTTTTTTGAAATATCCTTTTCCATGCTAATGTTATTAAATTACTATATAATTCCCTTAAGGACTTTCAACATTTTTTTTTTCTAATTTTATTTTATTTTTAAACTTTACATAATTGTATTAGTTTTGCCAAATATCAAAATGAATCCGCCACAGGTATACATGTGTTCCGCATCCCGAACCCTCCTCCCTCCTCCCTCCCCATACCATCCCTCTGGGCCGTCCCAGTGCATCAGCCCCAAGCATCCAGCATTGTGCATCGAACCTGGACTGGCAACTCGTTTCCTACATGATATTTTACATGTTTCATTGCCATTCTCCCAAATCTTCCCACCCTCTCCCTCTCCCACAGAGTCCATAAGACTGTTCTATACATCAGTGTCTCTTTTGCTGTCTCATACACCGGGTTATTGTTACCATCTTTCTAAATACCATATATATGCGTTAGTATACTGTATTTATGTTTTTCCTTCTGGCTTACTTCACTCTGTATAATAGGCTCCAGTTTCATCCACCTCATTAGAACTGATTCAAATGTATTCTTTTTAATGGCTGAGTAATACTCCATCGTGTATATGTACCACAGCTTTCTTATCCATTCATCTGCTGATGGACATCTAGGTTGCTTCCATGTCTTGGCTATTATAAACAGTGCTGAGATGAACATTGGGGTACACGTGTCTCTTTCCCTTCTGGTTTCCTCAGTGTGTATGCCCAGCAGTGGGATTGCTGGATCATAAGGCAGTTCTATTTCCAGTTTTTTAAGGAATCTCCACACTGTTCTCCATAGTGGCTGTACTAGTTTGCATTCCCACCAACAGTGTAAGAGGGTTCCCTTTTCTCCACACCCTCTCCAGCATTTATTATTTGTAGACTTTTGGATCACAGCCATTCTGACTGGTGTGAAATGGTACCTCATAGTGGTTTTGATTTGCATTTCTCTGATAATGAGTGATGTTGAGCATCTTTTCATGTGTTTGTTAGCCATCTGTATGTCTTCTTTGGAGAAATGTCTATTTAGTTCTTTGGCCCATTTTTTGATTGGGTCGTTTATTTTTCTGGAGTTGAGCTGTAGGAGTTGCTTGTATATTTTTGAGATTAGTTGTT
Organism: Bos indicus; assembly: GCF_029378745.1. Lineage (NCBI taxonomy): Eukaryota > Metazoa > Chordata > Mammalia > Artiodactyla > Bovidae > Bos > Bos indicus. The sequence goes on along the minus strand of NC_091768.1, from coordinate 73,931,630 downwards.
TGTCAGTTGCTTCATTTGCTATTATTTTCTCCCATTCTGAAGGCTGTCTTTTCACCTTGCTAATAGTTTCCTTTGATGTGCAGAAGCTTCTAAGGTTAATTAGGCCCCATTTGTTTATTTTTGCTTTTATTTCCAATATTCTGGGAGGTGGGTCATAGAGGATCCTGCTGTGATGTATGTCGGAGAGTGTTTTGCCTATGTTCTCCTCTAGGAGTTTTATAGTTTCTGGTCTTACGTTTAGATCTTTAATCAACATTTTTATCTTGGCTATAGTGAGTTCAATATCTGAAATCCTTGGAGTCAAATTGTTCTCAAGCAAACAAGTTCAACGTTGTAAGCTTGCTTTGTGCTGCGAGTTCACGTTTTTCTGAGCTTTATCTGTGTTAATCCTGCAAGGTATTCACAGTAGGTGCATCCCTCCTGGACCTAGTTAGATTTGTTTCAAAGGGAACTATGGGGCACTACAAAGTCAGCACCACCTGAAGTCAGTATCTCCACTTGGGGCTTTTCAAATTGTGCTATTAGGACAAGCTTGCAGTTACCAATTTTTAGAAGGGAATTTTCACCCCTTAGATTCAATGAGTTAAGAGTCTTCTGCCTTTATTAGTAGTTAAAAGGTTTTTGTAATCCACCATTTCACTGACTAAATATGTAGCTTTAGAAGATTCTGGCTTTATATAGGGTTACATTTCTTCACCTTGTGCTGACCCAAAGCTTTAACAAGTGCACCCATAAAAATCCAAGACTCTCAGTTACTGAGAACAATTTATTCTCCCAAGATAGCTTTATATCAAGTGTAAGTTCACCATTCTGGTTTCAAACTTCCCTTTAATTCCCTGCTATTTGCAATTTTGCCTTACTTTTTTGCATGCTCAAATATGTATTTAATATCTGTCATACTTTATCCTGTTTTCTAGTATATTGTGTGGAAAGGTTTTAGAGCATCTTATCCACACTGATTCTGGAAAGGAGGCCCCATCAGATGGGATATTTATCTTCTGTAATCGGCTATCATTTATTCTTGAACATTTTATAGCTTTTCTCCATCATATTCTGGCTTGTACTATACCTGTATTTTTATAGATCTTTATATCCCTATATGGTGGTTAAGTTTCATGAAAAGGAACAAAATAAAAGAGCAATGCTTTCCATTTACTTTGCTCATTTCAACTGTGACCATGGAGAAGTGAATGTTTGCATCTATTTCTGAAAATTTGACATTTTCATACTTTATTACTTTATTCTTTCTATTCTGGGGCATTTTAAACTGAACTGTTCTGCTCTGTAATTCAAACCATGCCAGAGTAAAAAGATCCTTAAAGAAGAAATATTACCAAAGTCTAGATTGGGACATGGAAGGAGGCCAGAGAAGGGGGAGTCCTTTATTCTTTCAAAATATTGAACTTTTATGTGATATACAAATGTGACCAAGAAAAGTTTTTACCAGCAGCCTAGAGGTGGGTGAGATGAAATTTTATTATACATGGCATGCAACCAGGCTGCAATATAAATGCCATTTCTGTTCCTCTCTCATACAGAAATTTGATCATGATTCCATTAAACCTTATACACTGGTATGAAAGATACATGTAATTTAACCACACATAATGCTGCTCTAGTGCTCAGAAGTATTTTTTGCTTCAAAGATGGAGCCTTTTGTTCCAATACCACCTACAAGACAACTATTTCAGCACTTTTAAAGCTGGACCAGAAAATAAGCATGCATTTGCTAAGCAACAAGAGTACCTCAACTGCCTGGGATTTAAGCCACTGACGTCAGTACACATTAGCCAAAATACTTTCCCCTCCTCCACAGCCCCAAACTGTAAACACCCAGCTTGTATGAAATTGGCCTGACAACAATTTTGGGAGAGTGAACAAGAGAATGTGAAATGCAATTTCCCAGCATGACTGCCAGGTTGCCAGAAAGCGTCTTCATTCCACTAACTCACAAAACTGTCCATGTCTACTGGTGCACAGTATGTAGCAGAGAGATAAAAATCTAAACGACACAACCCTGGACACAGATGTAAGACCTGACCAAAAGCCTGGTCCAGGCTGAAAAGAATGTCCTTCATTTACAAGCAAGCATAATTTCTTCATTTCAATATTTCTGCATCTTCTTATCACACTTTCTGCCTTAACATTTTAGGACATTTATGTTAAAGGATGAGTACATTGTATTGCTTTTATGCAGCCTGATCATGATGACTTGTTTCTCACAGGATTTTTATTCACAGCATTGCCTTTCTATAAGGAATGCACATTAGGAAATTCTTGGTTTGTCATTTGCTGCAATACAACGCAGATTACATCAAATGTATGAATAATCTTACATAAGAATGGATCATGGAACAGAAATTGAAATGAACTGCTGGAAACCTAAAGGTGTCACCCAGAAATGAGGGAGGGCTCAACCCTCCTGCCAATTTTCAAAGCTCTGCCTAGTTCCAGAAAAGACTGAGTGGTTGTTACTACAGAAGGATGAGAGATTACTCTTGAGGTTTCTTTCCCATAGCCAAAGACTACCTTCTATAGTCACCTGTTAGGAATGGACCCATGTCTAGTCACCATGGGAAGGAGTAGTAAATGGCAAAGAGAGAGAAGCTTACCACTGGAACATTTTGTCTAACGCCAGGTTCTTGAAAGCATACAATATTTCTTCTCTCTTCTACATGCAGAGAGAAAGTTTACTGCATCTTTTCCATTTTTTTCTCCTTGTTAGTATTAAAGTACAAATCTCAAAGGATCCACCAGCTAAAAGATCATGAGAAATAGACACAAAATTCTAGTATCATCTCACAATTCAAAGTCCTTAATAGCACAAGAGAACAGTAATGATATTGATACTTAAATGGCATGCTAGACATTATTGGGACTTTTTAGAATACAGAACTCTTCTTACTAAATGTGCCAGAACCAAACCCAATACACACATGGTCAGGACATTTGTGAGAAATCAGAACATTATATCTGTGCTATTCTGAGAGGCTCACAAGCCCAGAGTTAAGCAAAACTATATTGGAATCCTCACTCTGCCTTTTACTAACTCTACAGACCTGCTCTGCTAAATGAGTTATAGTTTTTAAAACAGGAATAATAATTTCAAGAAGCATTGCTGTGCAGATAAAGAAAACACATGTCAATTTCTGGTATACAGTACACACAGAATAAGTGATAGATTTTATTCATGTGTTGTTCAATTGCTAAATTGTGTCTGACTCTGCAATCCCATGGACAGCAGTGTGCCAGGATCCTCTGTCCTCCACTATCTCCTGGAGTTTGCTCAAATGTCCACTGAGTTGGTGATGCCATCCAATCATCTCATCCTCTGTCACCCCATTCTCCTCCTGCGTTCAATCTTTCCCACCATCAGGGTCTATTCCAATGACTTGGCTCTTTGCATCAAGTGGCCAAAGTATTGGAGCATCAGCATCAGTCCTTCCAATGAATATTCAGAGGTGATTGCATTTAGAAATGACTCTTTTGATCTCCTTGCAGTCCAAGGGACTCTCAAGAGTCTTCTCCAGCACCACAATTCGAAAGCATCAATTCTTTGGGGCTCAGCCTTCTTTATGGACCATCTCTCATATCCATACATGACTAATAGAAACACCATAGTTTTAACTAGATGGACCTTTGTGGAAAAAGTATGTCTCTGCTTTTGAATATGCTGCCTAGGTTTGTCATAGCTTTCCTTCAAGAAGCAAGCATCTTTAAATTTCATGGCTGTAGTCACTCCTCAGTGATTCTTGAGCCAAAGAAAATAAAATCTGTCACCATTTCCACTTTTTTCCCCTTCTGTTTGCCATGAAGTGATGGGACCATACACCATGATCTTAGTTTTTTCTTTTTCTTTTTTTTTTTAATGTTGTATTTCAAGCCTGCTATTTTACTCTTCTCTTTCACCCTCATCAAGAGGCTCTTCAGTTCCTCCTCACTTCCTGCCATTATTCATACCCCAAATGTTAATAGATTACTCAGTGTTGAATATTTGATGCACATCTCTGTTATGCAAGGCTTCTCAAACACTTTGGAGAATGTATAAAAGCAAGCCAGATTCCCAAGGTCCATCTTAGAGATTCTGAGATTCTCCAATCTGAACCCTTCACGAAGTTCCACAGCTGTTCCTGCTGATTAGCTGGGTTTGGGGATACCAGGATAATGAATCCATATGAGAACTAAGTTCTAAAATGTGGTTTGCGGATAGACAAGAATTCTAGGAAGTGATCTGGGGATACACATTAGAGTGCAACCTTGATGCAACCAATAAGAAAGACAATTGTATTTATAAAGTGACTTAATTCATCTCCAAGGGCTCATTTCTCATTAAGTTCCTATTTATTAATATAATCATCTTTATTCATTGTGATGGCCTGAAGACAAGTGTCCATGTCTCACACTTATTTTAGGAAAGTTATACTCACCCTTTAAAATTTCTAGAATAGCATATGTACTCCAAGCCCATCACTAATACTCTTAGTATGAGTGCTTTCTATGATTTTTCAAGCACAATTATGACTAATAATATGAATCTGAAAATTGTCAGCAATATTAGAACTTTTGGACATGCTGTTGCTGCGATTATGTCTAATCCAGGTCTATCTTTTCTATGTTTCTACTTCTCACAACCTTCCTCAATACTCCTTGGTTAAAATACTTCTTCTAATTCTATCTTCTGGCTTTCCCAATGGCCATTTCCATTTATAAGATCTCCATCTCTGGTCACAAGTCTGAAATTAATAAAAACTTTTATTCTAAACATCTCAAAATGCTGTGCAAACATTAACATATCCTCATATTCTAAACGTAGCAGTGATGGAGGAACAGATAATCACTCTCTTAGGAGCAACTCTGGGCTATCATTCCAGATCACATGTTTCAAGATTGCTGCAACATCCAAGCAAGATACATTTATAAAAATTATAAAATATGACTGTGTACATTTACATGAAATGTGAAGCAATTACAATGGAAAAAATCCTTTCAATGTATTTTTAAAAAGTTTAAACACCCAGTTTTATCGAATTCTTAAATTTTGGAAGAACATTTTTGGGTCCAAACATTTATATTTCTGATTCCTGGTCTTTTTCCAATAAAGAATTGTTCTGGAAAATTTGAGTAAGGTCTGTTTAGTTGTTTTCAAATATATAGTGAGCCAAAACAAAAAGCGAACAGGGATGCAACAGGATAATTCAAAGCATATTTTTAAATTGACATTTTGAGTGGAGATCATTTCTCACAGAGGAATACTCTTTTAGGAGTATTTTTTCACAGAGAATTTTCTTTCAAGGTAATATTTTTAAGAGCGAAAACTCACATCTGAAAGCACAATACATGAGGCAGAATAACAAAGCTGTTCTTATTCCAAAGTAACATTCAAGAAGATAGAAGAGTTTTTAACTCCTTTTCTTAGCATAAGCAGTCATTTGCTATTAAAAACATATTCCTCTTTGCATAAACATTAATACAGATGAACGGCATGTTGATTATTGCATCCAATAGAAAAATTTCAGGACCATCTACTGCACATAAATGTTCCAAATTTACACTTCAGTAAAGAAAAAACGTGGATTACTTTTAGAACGAAGAGTTCAAAGTTTTTATTTAAAGCAACACACTCACACAGACACAAAACCACACAGCCAATATAAGGTCTACTTGACAATCATATGTAAATGTCCAAGAATATTTGAGTGCTTTTTTTGGCTTCAATTCTCATTCAGTATTCTCACGCCACATAATGTGAATTGAATGGGAAGTCCTGTGGATTTGTATTCCTTCCAAGTTAGTGCTATCACAATTGATCAAGGGAGTCAAAGGAAATGATTAGATTTGATATTTTTAAAGCTTTTATCCCAAGAGTACTTTTTAATAGATTTTTAAAATTTTATTTTATTTTTAAACTTTACATAATTGTATTAGTTTTGCCAAATATCAAAATGATATTGTAACTTCTAAGAAATAGGAGATATATATTTATATTTATTAACTAACATTTGTTCTTTTTTAATGATGCTATCAAATGAAGTCTATATGAAACAGACTTTAGCCACTAGAATTACTATAGAAAGTTGGGAAGTTACCCTATTTCTTTAAAATATGTTTCCTTGTCAAAATAATTACCACATTAAAATAATTGAAAAATACATAAAATAATAGAAAAACATTCATGTTTTCACCAATAATTGAAAACTGGTAGCATTTTCCATATTTGCTTTATCCCCCAACAAATACTGCACATGAAGTTGAAGTCTTCTTTGACCACCATCCTTTCCCTATCCCTCTTCCCAGAGGAACCACTAGCATGAGTTTGATGGGCCACAGTCTGGCCTTCTGGGTTTCATGGCTCCAAACTTGGGCTTAAATTAGAGCCTTGGGGATCCTGTTCCACACAAATTGTGTATTTTGAACCCCATGTAAAGGAAGTGGGCCAGGAGCCAATTCTTGATGGTGATTCTTCCTCCTCACTGAGCCGAATTAATTCAGTCCCCCATTCCCTATAAGATTCCACCCCCACAACACACACACACAGCTTTCCCCAGTGGTCCCTCTCCACTCCCCCACTTTGGCCAGCAGACAGACAGCTCCACCTCCTGAGTGGACACTGAAGCCCCAGCCTCTTCTATCCTAAACTGGTCCTGGCACGATGTCAGCCATGAGGTTTTAGCCCCACTCTCATGGACTTTCTCTTTCCTGTTGTTTTTCAGTTGCTAAGTTGTGTCCAACTCCTTGTGACTCCATGGACTGCAGCACACCAGGCTTCCCTGACCTTCACTATCTCCTGAAGTTTACTCAAATTCAGTCCATTGAGTCGGTGATACCATCCAACCATCTCCTCTTCTGTGGGCCCATTCTCCTCTTGACCTCAATTCTTACAAGCATCAGGGTCTCTTCCAATAAGTCAGCTCTTTCCTTCATTTCAGTCACTCAGTTGGTCCGACTCTTTGTGACCCCATGGACTGCAGCACGCCAGGCCTCCCTGTCCATCACCAGTCCTGGCATGTACTCAAACTCAAGTCCATTGAGTAGGTAATGCCATGCAACCATCTCATCCTCTATCGTCCCCTTTTCCTCCTGCCCTCAATCTTTCCCAGCATCAGTGCTTTTCAAATGAGTCACATCTTTGCTTAGGTGGCCAAAGTATTGGAGTTTCAGCTTCAACATCAGTCCTTCCAATGAATACCCAGGACTGATCTCCTTTAGGATGGACTGCTTGGATCTCCTTGCAGTCCAAGGGACTCTCAAGGGTCTTCTCCAACACCACAGTTCAAAAGCATCAATTCTTTGGCACTCAGCTTTCTTTATAGTCCAACTCTCACATCCATACATGACTACTAGAAAAATCATAGCCTTGACTAGACTGACCCTTGTTAGTAAAGTAATGTCTCTGCTTTTTAATATGTTGTCTAGGTTGGTCATAACTTTTCTCCCAAGGAGAAAGCATCTTTTAATTTCATGGCTGCAATCACCAACTGCAGTGATTTTGGAGCCCAAAAAAATAAAGTCTGCCACTGTTTCTGCTGTTTCCCCATCTATTTGCCATGAAGTGATGGGACTGGATGCCATGATCTTTGTTTTCTGAATGTTGAGCTTTAGGCCAACTTTTTCACTCTCTTCTTTCACTTTCATCAAGAGGCTCTTTAGTTCTTCTTCACTTTCTGCCATAAGGGTGGTGTCATCTGCATATCTGAGGTTATTGATATTTCTCCCGGCAATCTTGATTCCAGCTTGTGCTTCTTTCAGCCCAGTGTTTCTCATGATGTACTCTGCATATAAGTTAAATAAGCAGGGTGACAATATACAGCCTTGACGTACTCCTTTTCCTATTTGGAACCAGTCTGTTGTCCCATGTCCAGGTCTAACTGTTGCTTCCTGACCTGCATACAGATTTCTCTAGAGGCGGTCAGGTGGTCTGTTATTCCAATCTGTTTCAGAATTTTCCACGGTTTATTGTGATCCATATAGTCAAAGGCTTTAGCATAGTCAATAAAGCAGAAATAGATATTTTTCTGGAACTCTTGCTATTTCGATGATCCAGCAGATGTTGGCAATTTAATCTCTGGTTCCTCTGCCTTTTCTAAAACTAGCTTGAACATCTGGAAGTTCACAATTCATGTACTGTTGATCCCTGGCTTGGAGAATTTTGAGCATTACTCTGCTAGTATGTGAGATGAGTGCAATTGTGCAGTAGTTGAAGCATTTTTGGGATTGGAATGAAAACTGACCTTTTCCAGTCCTGTGGCCACTGCTGAGTTTTCCAAATTTGCTGGCATATTGAGTGCAGCACTTTCAGAGCACCATCTTTTAGGATTTGAAAATAGCTCAACAGGAATTCCACCACCTCCACTAGCTTTGTTCGTAGTGATGCTTCCTAAGGCCCACTTGACTTCACATTCCAGCATTCCGGTTCTAGTTGAGTGATCACACCATCGTGATTATCTGGGTCATGAAGATCTTTTTTGTCCAGTTCTTCTGTGTATTCTTGCCACTTCTTCTTAATATCTTCTGCTTCTGTTGGGTCCGTACCATTTCTGTCCTTTATCGAGCCCATCTTTGCATGAAGTGTTCCCTTGGTATCTCTAATTTTCTTGAAGAGATCTCTAGTCTTTCCCATTCTATTATTTTCCTCTATTCCTTTGCACTGATCACTGATGAAGGCTTTTTTATCTCTTCTTGCTCTTCTTTGGAACTCTGTATTCAAATGGGTATATCATTCCTTTTCTCCTTTGCTTTTTACTTCTTTTCTTTTCACAGCTATTTGTAAGCCCTCCTCAGACAGCCATTTTGCTTTTTTGCATTTCTTTTTCTTGGGAATGGTCTTGCTCCCTGTCTCCTGTACAGTGTCACAAACCTCCATCCATAGTTCTTCAGGCACTCTGTCTATCAGATCTAGTCCCTTAAATTTATTTCTCACTTCCACTGTATAATCTTTAGGGATTTGATTTAGGTCATACTTGAATGGTCTAGTGGTTTTCCCTACTTTCTTCAATTTAAGTCTGAATTTGGCAATAACTAGTTCATGATCTGAGCCACAGTCAGCTCCTGGTCTTGTTTTTGTTGACTGTATAGAGCTTCTCCATCTTTGGCTGGAAAGAATATAATCAGTCTGTTTTTGGTGTTGACCATCTGGTGATGTCCATGTGTAGAGTCTTCTCTTGTGTTGTTGGAAGATGGTGTTTGCTATGACCAATGTGTTCTCTTGGCAAAACTCTTATTAGCCTTTGCCCTGCTTCATTCTGTACTGCAAGGCCAAATTTGCCTGTTACTCCAGGTGTTTCTTGGCTTCGTACTTTTGCATTCCAGTCCCCTATAATTAAAAGGACATCTTTTTTGGGTGTTAGTTCTAGAAGGTCTTGTAGGTCTTCATAGAACCGTTCACCTTCAGCTTCTTCAGTGTTATGGTGAGGGCATAGACTTGGATCACCGTGATATTGAATGGTTTGCCTTGGAGACAAAGAGATCATTCTGTGATTTCTAAAACTGCATCCAAGTATTGCACTTTGGACTCTTTTGTAGACTATGATGGCTACTCCATTTCTTCTAAGGGATTCTTGCCCACAGTAGTAGATATAATGGTCATCTGAGTTAAATTCACCCATTCCAGTCCATTTTAGTTTGCTGATTCCTAAAATGTCAGTGTTCACTCTTGCCATCTCCTGTTTGATCACTTCCAATTTGCCTTGATTCATGGACCTAACAATCTAGGATCCTCTGCAATATTGCTGTTTATAGCATCGGATCTTGCTTCCATCACCAGTCACATCCACAACTGGGTATTGTTTTTGCTTTGGCTCCATCCCTTCATTCTTTCTGGAGTTATTTCTCTAGTGATCTCCAGTAGTATATTGGGCACCTACCAACCTGTGGATTTCATCTTTCGGTGTCCTATTTTTTTGCCTTTCATACTGTTCATGATGTTCTCAAGGCAGGAATACTGAAGTGGTTTGCCATTACCTTCTCCAATGGACCACATTTTGTCAGAACTCTCCACCATGACCCATCAGTCTTGGGTGGCCCTACACGGCATGGCTCAAAGTTTCATTGAGTTAGACAAGGCTGTGGTCCATGTGATTAGATTGGTTAGTTTTCTGTGACCAATCTAATCAATCTGACCAATTGGTTAGCTCTTTCCTAGCCCCTGACAATTTTCCTCTCTTCTTCAGAGCAGAATGGCTTGTATTTAACATTTGTAAAAATAATTCTCTTAATTTTTTGTTTCAGAGGATGGCAAGTGGTTTTAATATATCTTCCATTCCCTTCCTGACCTAAAAGTCACTTATTATCTAAAGAATTAAAATAAGTTTTAGAAGTCTAAAATGAAACAGAACATCTTAATTAAAATACATACATATATATTTTACAACTACTGTGAATACTATCATTCACTCATCACATAAGTAGCTACAGAACATTTACTGTGTGCCAAGGACTTAGCAATGAATTAAACAAGCATAATAGTGATGAAATACAAATAAAACTGGTCTGTATTTGGTATAGCAAAGTTAAAAGAAGTTTAGTGATTCAGACAAATCAATCAAATCCAGTTTTCAATCACAGAAGGATAATTATCACTATATTAACCCAAATAACTGAGTAATAATATTTGTAAAAAAAACAAATTTCAGATTAAGCTTTATATTCAGTAAAAATTATTTTATGAATTAATAGATTAGATCTTACAGTTCCATTTGCCAGTACCATCTGACAAATACTTCCACAAGCATATTTTCGTCTTGTCAGAATCATAAAGTTACAAAAGAAAATAAAAGGCAAACATTCATTGAGTGTCTACTATATATTCCTAGCACTGGGCTGGTGACTCGTCACAATTTGTCTCTAGAAACTGAAGCTCAGAAACTTTTCATAGTTCAGAAATTAGAAAGTCTTCAAGTTTGCATTGTAACTCAAAATCTATAATACCAAAGCTTCCTCCCTTAAAATACTATGCGTAAAAATCTTTATGCAGAAGGATAAAGAATGAGTATGTACAGAGGCTTCTTCCAATGTGCCAACTTGACATTTTCTAGAATGCCTATTGTATTTGAGAGCTTTTAACTATAACTTGCCTAACTAAGACATCTTTTGCCAGTCTACAAAGTTCCAGGACATGAGAGAGTGATTTCCTGCAAGTAACTTCTAATTCATCTGGGCACTGAGAGTCTAATATAGTGCCTGGAACATCAGAAGTCCTAGTTCACTGAATGGATGAGAAAACTGGAAAGATCTCAATCACTGGATTTGGTGATAACGGAGCCAAAGTTTCTGTTTGTGTTCTGTTAATTATTATTATTTTTACTTTCTGTTATTTTGTTTTCTGTTATTTCCATTCCACCTTCTGCAAAATAAGAGTGACTTAGACAAGATGGTACTTTTCAGTTCCATTTAGATTCTAAATGTTGGTTGGATAATTAAGAGTCTTAAAAACACTTAGCCTAGATTTTAAAGATCTAGAGGATGAAGATTTATTTGGTTGGGGATTTACTGACACAAAAATCTCACTTACAACAAAAATCTCACAACAAAAATTATATCCAACATTCCTGAGGTTAATCTGCAATCAGAATGTTTATCCAAAGTGCATATTTGAAAAAACCTAAGAAAGCTGATTTTTTCCCCTGTATTAAAGTTTACCCCTAGTTCAAGAATGAGGGCAAACTAAAAGATATGAATGTATAAAACCTCTAAAATGTCTAAAATCTTATTCAAAAGTAATTTATTTCCAAAGTATTGTTAGCTTTTCCTCCCTACTTGGGCTGCTTTTGTGATGTCTATAATTTCCTTTGCCCCCAACTGTGCAATAGATGGGTTCATAATAATTATTTGACTCATTACTGTCACGCTTCTTGGGCTTTCCTGGTAGCTGAGTTGGTAAAGAATCCGCCTACAATGCATGAGATCCCAGTTCTATTCCTGGATTGGGAAGATCCACTGGAGAAGGGATAGGCTACCCACTCCAGTATTCTTGGGCTTCCCTTGTGGCTCAGCTGGTAAAGAATCCATCTGAGATGTGTGCCGGGAGCAGGAGCTCCACCCATGACAAAGGTCATGAGGAAGAAGGCTCGGCATACGCAAAGGCGGGATCGAGCCTCTGGAGTCCCCCTGGAAATTCTCGAGCATCTACCCCCAAAACCAGAGTCTGCCTACTTTCTACTTTGTGCTCTCACCTACACCTCTGACTTTACGTGGGGCTGTCCCCCACTACCTCTCTCTGAAAAAAAGAGTTAACTTACAGCTCCAGTTAATAAAGTTCCTGGGTGTGATAGTGTTTCAACCTACAAACTCCTTTGGAAGTCCTCTAGCCTGCCTGAATAGGTTTTTCCGGCCACGTGTGATTGCTCAGAGCCTCCCAACTGTGAGAGGCATGAGATGTTCTAAACTGTCTAAACACAGATTCCTTTGAGCAGTTAAAAGATTGATTAGAAATTGTATTGGTGAAGGGTTTTTCACTTCTTGGGCCAATGCTTGCTGCCAAGTCTCCATATCCCTTACCTGCTGTGTCCCTGGCAGTGTATTGATTAATATGATTGGTGTAAGTAGTAGCTTTAATGTTTGTAACCTTGGACCCTTGAGTTAATTCTTTTTCTTGTTATAGCCCACCATACCTTTGCCCTATAGGAATGCAACTTTATCTAATGCTTTTGGATGGTGGCGCCTGACTTTAGAATAATCACCTTTAGAGAAAAATAAGTTTCTTAAAATGTTAACAGGCCTCCGGGCCAGAAGATGATGCAAATCACCTAAACTTCTGCATATGATAAGTTTGCAGGAAGAAAGCTTGGCTTACTGCATGACTCTACCCCTTTCCCCATTATCCTCTATGCATAACTTAAGGTGTAAAAACTACTTTGGAAAATAAAGTGCAGGCCTTGTTCACTGAAACTTGGTCTCCCCATGTCGTTCTTTCTTTCTCCTTTGGCTGAATTTTTCCTCTGAGGTGGGGAAGCTCGTCAAGCCTACTAATTTTGCCTGGGCTTCTAAGATCTGATCGGGGAAGCCTTAGTGTCTCCTCTCCTTTGGGAGAACAGGAGGACGCCTGCGGCCTTCGTAGGTGATATAAATTCCCTGCTTTGGAATTTTATTCAGCCTCTTTTCTTCACTGAATTTCTTCGATGAGCTACCCTTATTTCACCACTCTTTATATCCTTAATTAACGTTTTATTAAGCAGTTGTTTCCTGATCCTCGCCAAAGCCGTCCCCGCTTCGAATTCCCTGGATCCACCGGGGCTGGACCCCGGCAGATGTGGGAGACCTGGGTTTGATCCCTGAGTTGGGAAGATCCCCTGGAGAAGGGAAAGGCTACCCACTCCAGTGTTCTGGCCTGGATTGGATGTGACTGAGCGAATTTCACTTTCATTTTGTCATGCTCCTCTACCTCACCCCACCCCTAGAGGGGTCACCTGGTCTCATCTAATTACCCTTTACCTATAATTTATTTATTCTTTTCTTCATTAAATACCATTTACCTTCTTTATTTATCTGTTTATTGTTCTCTTGCCTCTCCTTACACCTAGATGAAGCCTGGCAAAGCCTTTATTCTCTGCTGCATTTCCACACCTTTAGTAGATACTAAGTGAATATTTTATCAAGTGAATGAATTTCTCTAGAGAAGCAGCCTTATTTACCTTTGGATTCAGATGCCAAGCACAGTAACTGACATGTGGTGGGCACCCAATAAATGCTTGGGTGCTATGAGATAATTCTAAGAATAATTTTTAATAATGACAAGTTTATATGCGGAAGCAAAGAAATATCATTTTGGAGGTTTTAAAAAATTATTCTCCTTGAAAACTATAATCAATTTTATTGGAGCAAAATACTTTTTTCCTGAGTGGGGAAGAGATAAGAGAAAAAATTAAGTCTACATGATTATCTTCATAATACAAACAATTTATATGTTGCAAAATTATGTTACTCTTCTATCTCCTTTCATAATAACTTCTATTTATTGAACAAAAACTATATGCTAGGGACTACTATATATATTATATATATATAATAGAATTGTCTCATTTAACCATAAAAGTTCTCTAAAGTGGATACAATTAACCTCAGTATGGAGCTCAAAGAAGTAACATGGTGAAAGTCACAGAAATTTGGTGAATTTGGGTTCCAACACAGGTCCCTGCATGCCACAAAGTCATTCACCTACTCGTAGTCCATGCTTCAAAATCAGAGCCACAGAATTCTGTACACTCCACACAACCTGCTTTCTGCAGTTTTACTCAAAATTCATCTCCCTACCTCCAGAATGGCTTAACTGGGTATTCAGCAATCTAAAGGGGATATTCCAAAGAAGAGTCAGTTTTTAACAGTTTAAAATGAGGAAAGTTTTTAATTGACTAGCTGCTGTTTCCTCTTCTATTATCTTACTCCTTCATATGATTCCAACCACTCCATATGTGCTACCAGTGACCCCCAATGCCTACATCCACACCTCATTGCCAAAACCACTCCAATCTCAAAGAAAGGCAACGCCAAAGAATGTTCAAACTACCATACAATTGCACTCATTTCACATGCTAGCAAGATCATGCTCAAAATCCTTCAAGCTAGACTTTAGTAGTACATGAACCTAAAACTTCCATGTGTACAAGCTAGATTTAAAAAAAGCAGAGGAAATCAAAGAGGACACTAATAGGTGGAGAAATATACCATATTCATGGATTGGAAGAATCAATATAGTGAAAATGAGTATACAACCCAAAGCAATTTATAGATTCAACGCAATCCCTATCAAGCTACCAACAGTATTCTTCACAGAGCTAGAACAAATAATTTCACAATTTGTATGGAAATACAAAAAACCTCGAATAGCCAAAGCGATCTTGAGAAAGAAGAATGGAACTGGAGGAATCAACCTACCTGACTTCAGGCTCTACTACAAAGCCACAGTTATCAAGACAGTATGGTACTGGCACAAAGACAGAAATATAGATCAATGGAATAAAATAGAAAGCCCAGAGATAAATCCACGCACATATGGACACCTTATCTTTGACAAAGGAGGCAAGAATATACAATGGATTAAAGACAATCTCTTTAACAAGTGGTGCTGGGAAAACTGGTCAACCACTTGTAAAAGAATGAAACTAGAACACTTTCTAACACCATACACAAAAATAAACTCAAAATGGATTAAAGATCTAAACGTAAGACCAGAAACTATAAAACTCCTAGAGGAGAACATAGGCAAAACACTCTCTGACATACATCACAGCAGGATCCTCTATGACCCACCTCCCAGAATATTGGAAATAAAAGCAAAAATAAACAAATGGGACCTAATTAACCTTAAAAGCTTCTGCACATCAAAGGAAACTATTAGCAAGGTGAAAAGACAGTCTTCAGAATGGGAGAAAATAATAGCAAATGAAGCAACTGACAAACAACTAATCTCAAAAATATACAAGCAACTCCTACAGCTCAACTCCAGAAAAATAAACGACCCAATCAAAAAATGGGCCAAAGAACTAAATAGACATTTCTCCAAAGAAGACATACAGATGGCTAACAAACACATGAAAAGATGCTCAACATCACTCATTATCAGAGAAATGCAAATCAAAACCACTATGAGGTACCATTTCACACCAGTCAGAATGGCTGCGATCCAAAAGTCTACAAATAATAAATGCTGGAGAGGGTGTGGAGAAAAGGGAACCCTCTTACACTATTGGTGGGAATGCAAACTAGTACAGCCACTATGGAGAACAGTGTGGAGATTCCTTAAAAAACTGGAAATAGAACTGCCTTATGATCCAGCAATCCCACTGCTGGGCATACACACTGAGGAAACCAGAAGGGAAAGAGACACATGTACCCCAATGTTCATCTCAGCACTGTTTATAATAGCCAGGACATGGAAGCAACCTAGATGTCCATCAGCAGATGAATGGATAAGAAAGCTGTGGTACATATACACAATGGAGTATTATTCAGCCATTAAAAAGAATACATTTGAATCAGTTCTAATGAGGTGGATGAAACTGGAGCCTATTATACAGAGTGAAGTAAGCCAGAAGGAAAAACATAAATACAGTATACTAACGCATATATATGGAATTTAGAAAGATGGTAACGATAACCCGGTGTACGAGACAGCAAAAGAGACACTGATGTATAGAACAGTCTTATGGACTCTGTGGGAGAGGGAGAGGGTGGGAAGATTTGGGAGAATGACATTGAAACATGTAAAATATCATGTAAGAAACGAGTTGCCAGTCCAGGTTCAATGCACGATACTGGATGCTTGGGGCTAGTGCACTGGGACGACCCAGAGGGATGGTATGGGGAGGGAGGAGGGAGGAGGGTTCAGGATGAGGAACACATGTATACCTGTGGCAGATTCATTTTGATATTTGGCAAAACTAATACAATTATGTAAAGTTTAAAAATAAAATAAAATTAAAAAAAAAAAAGCAGAGGAATCAGAGATCAAATGGCCAACATCTGTTGGATCATAGAAAGAGCAAGAGAATTCCAAAAAAACTATTTACTTTGGCTTCACTGACTACACTAAAGCCTTTGACTGTGTAGATTACAATAAACTGTGGAAAAGTCTTAAAGAGATAGGAATACCAGACCACCCTACCTGCCCCCAGAGAAACCTGTATGTAGGACAACAAGCAACAGTTAGAACTGGACAGGGAAAAACAGACTGTTAAAAACTGGGAAAGAAGTCCATCAAGGCTGTATACGGTCACCCTGCTTATTTAACTTATATGCAGAGTCCACCATGTGAAATGCCAGGCTGGATGAAGCACATGTTGGAATCAAGATTGCCAGGAGAAATATCAACAACATCAGATATGCAGATAATAGAACTTTAATGGCAAAAAGCAAAGAGGAACTAGAAAGTGTCTTGATGAGGGTGAAAGAGGAGAGTGAAAAAAGCTGGCTTACGACTCAATATTCAAAAAGCTAAGATCATGGCATCTGGTCCCATCACTTCATGGCAAATAAATGGGGAAAACAGGGACAGACTTTATTTTCTTGGGCTCCAAAATCACTGTGGATGGTGACTGCAGCCATGAAATTAAAAGATGCTTGCTCCTTGGAAGAAAAGCTATGAAAAACCTAGGCAATGTATTAAAAAGCAAAGATATCACTTTTCTGACAAAAGTGCACATAGTCAAAGGTATAGGTTTTCCAGTAGTCATGTATGGATGTGAGAGCTGGACCATAAAGAAGGCTGAGTGTCAAAGAACTGATGCTTTAGAACTGTGGTGCTGGAGAAGGCTCGTAAGAGTCCCTTGGACAGCAAGATCAAACCAGTCAATCCTAAAGGAAATCAGTCCTGAATATTCATTGGAAGGACTGATGTTGAAGCTGAAGCTCCAATCTTTTGGCCACCTGATGCAAAGAGCTGATTCACTGGAAAAGACTCTGCTGCTGGGAAAGATTGAGGGCAGGATGAGAAGGAGGATTACATGGTTGGATGGCATCACTTGACTCAATGGACATGAGTTTAAGCAAACTCCAGGAAATAGTGAAGGATAGGGAAGCCTGGCATCATGGGGTCACAAAGAGTTGAACACAGCTTAGCAACTAAACAACAACTCCAACTTTATAAGCCCCAGAGACACATCCGGAGTTGAACTTGACGTCCTCACCCATAAACTATCATACTCCCTATTTTTCATACTTAGGTCTATGCATTGTTGTACAATCATGAAGCTAAAAACTTTCATTGTTTTTGGGTCTTTTCAATCTTTATGTTATAATATCAATCAGTCATCAAGCTCTATTCATTCCATTGCCTAGATATTCCATTTATCTATTCAGAAACATAATATTTATAGAGCACTCCTTCTGTGTCCAAAATGCTGCCCTGGTCATCTTTATCTGCCCTCTGCTGCATCCTTACTGTCTCTGCCCCATCAAGGTTTTCTTTCAATCTATAAAATATTGCCCTAGTTTGCACACAAGCTTCCAGTTTCCTGACACACCTCATGCACATTTTCTCCTGTCACAAAAATTATCTTCCTAAAACACAAGTCTAATAAGTGTTGGCTGGCGACCATTCCTCTCTTCTCTGGAGTCCATAAGGTTATGTCTTGGAATAGCATTTAAAGTCCATGACATTTTGATTCCAAGCTTTCTTTCCTGGCTCATTGTTTGCTCCCCCACCCTCCTAGGCTCAAGCTTCTCTCAAAGGTCATTGCTTCCCGAACACTACTTGCCTGTTTGTTTCTTTGCAAATGTTGTAATCTCTGGTAGCAATTTCTTTTCATATTCCCTCTGCTTTAGATTTCAAGATTTATCTCAAATATTGCCTTTAGTGTGAAGTCTTCTCAAATATCCCCAAGAGGACTGAATCACTCTTTTCATTATACACTCAGAAGAGTGTATCACTATATCATTTATTACTAAGGCACTGAATACACAAACAGATGATGGCCAGACCATATGTGAAAACAGAACTTTGACTCAAAACCTGGCCAAAAAATCAACCCCCTTATTCACAATAAGTAGGCGAGGAAGCCAGCTTACCATCCATCAGACAGTTATCTCTAGTAACTATCCAGGAAGCTGAACAATTACTTCTCTAACAACAAGTTCGAATGTCCTGGACTTGATTAATAACTGACAGTTTCCTTATTTTCTGTCCCTGCTTCCAACTTAGGATAAACCAGAGTAAGTAAAATTTTCACCCTGAATAAATCATGTAGAATGTTTTGCTTCTAGCTATTTAGCCTATAGCTTCCCCATGCCAACAGCCTCCAGTTAGGACATATCTGAAGATTGCCCTTTTATCCAGTATTAAGTTCTCCAACTCTCTGCCTGTCTTTGAGTGTCTGCCAAAATGCAACTAATAGTGATTGGCTCCCTTGGTATAGGAATCTCTAAATAAAATAGCCTTTGTTTTCCTCTTTTGGTTGGTCTTTATTTCTACCTTGCTTGGTGGCTCACATGGTAAAGAATCTGCCTGTAGTGCAGGATATCTGGTTCCACCCCTAGGTCAGGAAGATCGCCTGGAGAATGGAATGGCTACCCGCTCCAACATTTTTGCCTGGAGAATTCCATGGACAGAGAAACCTGGTGGGCTACAGTCCATGGGGTCACAGAGAGTCAGACAAGACTGAGCAATTAATGCTTTTGCTTTTCACACTTCTGACTGGTCTTTATTTCTACCTTGCCTATTCAGGACCTGCCACAGAAAATCATTCAATAAATGCTTTATTGTTGCTATTTTGCTGTTTTTTGGATGGCTACTGCCATCACAGGTTATTTTCGACAACAACTTTACAGTCATAATTTTCTAAATTCCCTTATTATCCAGTTGAAGTCTGTAGGGTCTATAGTTATTGTCCTTCTTTGATCCCTGATATTGACAATTTGTCTTCCCTCTTTTTCCTTCATCAACTTAGTTAGACATGTTGTCAAAGACTTGGCTTTGGGTCATGAGTTTCTTCAATATTTATTTGTATTTTGATTTCTGCTCTTACATTTTTAATTCTTTCCCTTACAATTAATTTACATTTGGTTTTTCTTCTTTTCCTCATTTCTTATGGTGGAGACTAATAGACCTTAATAAGTTTAAAACATTTTTGTTGATATTTATTCTATTCTTAGAATATTTCCTTAGATCACTTTAAGGCTTGTTTTTAGGTTTTGTTTGGGTGTGTCTGAAGGGACATCTGGGCTTCCCAGGTGGCTCAGCAGTGAAGAATCTGCCTGCCAATGCAGGAAACTGCAGGAGATGTGGGTTTGATCCCTAGGTCGGGAAGATCCCCTGGAATAGGAAATGGCAACTTGCTCCAATATTCTTGCCTAGAAAACTGGATGCACAGAGGAGCCTGGTGGGCTACAGTCCATGGGATCACAAAGAGTCAGATACTACTAAGGGATTGAGAAAACACACACACACACACACACGGAACATTTACTTCAGTAATAATTTACCCTACTAGTAAAATGCAGCCCTTCTAGAGTCACTACAGCATTCCTCAAGAGACCAATGAGGGCTCTTCATTCTATCTGGTAGTAATATAAGTAATTCCCAGGCCTGTGTGAGTTGTGGAAACCTGTTCAACTCACAAGTTTCTAGTTGTTATTTGTCCAGTCTTGCAGAGTTTCACCCTATTCATGCATGTCCTTATATTTTTCAAAGACTCACAGGCCCCCTTATATGTATTTCCAGAATTCTTTCCCTACGTAGCTCCTTACTCTGCCCCAACATTTATAAACACCTCAGACTTCCTAAACTATCTAAATCCATCTCCTCATTTACGTAAGACAACTGTTCCTCTCTGCTCTTCAGTGTTGAATGCACCCCCAGAAAGAAATCCTGCACAGTCGTGGGGCTTACCTCCTTCATTTCCCTTTCCTCAGGATTCACTGTCCTGTGCTGCCTGTCATCTGGTGTCTGAAAGAGTGGCTTTTAAATATTTTATTCAGTTTTATTGTTGATTAAGACATAAGGGTAAATCCAATCTCTTTTATTCCATGACTGTTAGCTTTGCCTTCACTCTTGATCCCCCAAGTACAACCCCCCAATGCTGCTTTCAGAAGGATCATTCTAAAATGAAAATATTAATATCTCACTTTCCTGCTTAAAGCTGCCAATAATTCCATAATCTTACAGGGTTCATAGTCTTGGATGAATGCCAAACACCTTCGTATGCCATGAAAGATAGTTATACTTCAAACCCTGCCTTCTCTTCTAGCCTGATCTCTTGCCAGGCACCCCTTCCCACTTCTCTTTCCATACCTTAAATTTTGGCCACATTTTTAGCTCTTCATAGTCTAATCTTTTTTCATCTTTGGGCATTTCTGTTTGTTTGCTGCTCCATTTATCTAGAATACCCAATATCCACCCTTAAACTAAAACTGTGGAGCTAATGTTAACTACTAGTTCTTCCAAGAAGATATAGCTGACCTCTGAAGTCCACACTCAAGGTCCCTTCCATGTGTTTCCACAGAACATTGTGATACTGGGCTAGAACACCTGCCACATTGTCCTATGGTTATCAGTGGTCTCTCTGGTTCTACAGGACTATAAATTTCTTCATGCAATGTCCTTGTCTCATTTATTTTTCTAGACCAAGCACTTATACAAATGACTCACACCTATCAAGAGCTACATAAGTGTCTGTTGAGTAAATGAAAACATGAACATTTTTTTCAGTTACAATTGGCATTTGGTTTCCAAGAGGCAGGCTAACTTACCAGGATAGAAGGAAAAATAGCTCTAGAACAGGAGTCAGCAAATATGTTCTGTAAATATCCAGATGTAAGTATTATAGACTTTGAATAGTCTTCTTCCCATTTTTAAAACAACCCTTTAAAAGTATTAAAAAACCATTCTTATTTTGCCAACCCCTATTATACAATTATACAGCCCTAGATTTGAATCTTGACTCTTAATCTTGATAGCCACACAAATGTTGCCATTTACCAAATTTTTTTCATCTACCATATGGGAAAAGTATAATACTACTTATCCTCCAGGGATATTGTAAGGATCAAATAAAATCATGTACACTCAGGGTGCAATAGGGCTTGGCATGTAGTGGTTACCCACCCCACCCCTCCCCACTGCCCTCTGCCCAGGCTCCTCTGTCCATGGAATTCTCCAGGCAAGAGTACTGGAGTGGGTTAGCCACCTCCTTCTTCAGGGGATCTTTCCAAGCCAGAGATAAAGCCTGGGTCTCCTGCATTGCAGGCAGATTCTTTACTGTCTGAGCCATCAGGGAAGCCCATAGTGGTAATGTCTGCTACTTATTGAACACTTATCATGTGCCAAGTACCATCCCAAGCCTTTTATATTATTAAGCCATCACCACAACCCTGTGAGATAAGTACGCACTATGGTTATCTCCATTTTACAAATGAAAAACAAAAGTAGAAATGATGTAACTTGCAAAATGACAAATAATAAATTTAAAAATTGCATATAAACTTAGTTTTATCTTTTAACCTTTCAGCAATAAATTTTTTGGAGTAAAAGTTAGTTCTGGAAATCTCTTTCTGTCTCATGATTATATATTCCAGGCCTTTCAGTTCCTATCAACTTCCTATAAAGATCCTTCTAGCTCTTTAAAGACAGGGAAGAGAAACAAGATTTAGTAGAATGATTGTGTATGAATTTGCACATTTGAGTTCTAATTCTAGTCATTCTGTAATTTTGAAAAAAGCACTTCACTTCTATGAACTTCAGTTATCAGAAATCAGTGTGTGTATCATAACCTAATTAAAAATAACACAGATGTATTATCAGGAGTATCATATATATGTGTGTGTCTTGGTCACTCAGTCATGTCTGATTCTTTGTGATCCCATGGACTGCAGCCCACCAGGCTCCTCTGTCCATGAAATTCTCCAGGCAAGAATACTGGAATGGGTTGCCATTTCCTTCTCCAGGGGATCTTCCCAACCCAAGGATCGAACCGAGGTCTCCCATATTGCAGGCAGACTCTTTACCATCTGAGCCACTAAGGAAGCCCCCAGGAGTGTTATAAATCTATTTTAAAAACAAATCTAGATCTATGGCTTTATTACAAGTCACTGATCACTATTATCTATTTTAATGAAAAATTTATATTGAACAAATTAGACTATTGTGGTGAATTCTGGAGCATACACAGAACATACATAATACTGAATTACTCATGGTAGATCTCAGCATAAAGTTTAGCAGATTTAGAGGGATTATCAAGTTTGCATAAACTAGGCAGCATAACTAGAAATCACAGGTTGATTTTACATAGCCAGTCTTAAAAACCTCAGGGTTTGTATTCCAGCCAATCACATACTATAATATCAACATTTTTATGTATACTCATCTAGTATCATGTATTTTCATACCCAATCTTCTTTTTTAAAAAGTATTAAAATAACTTTCTAAAAAAACCCCAGTCTTTCCATTGCAAATGTCTTCCCAGATTCCAAAGAGTGACCTCAACTTTTCCATGTTAAGGCCATGCTTTGTTAATTTGCTTCTAGAAATGTGGTTAGGTCTTAACCATGTGAACTTGCTAATTCTCTTTCTAAAAGTGAATTTTTCTGCAGTTCTCACCTGCAAAGACAGATGCCCCTGCAGTCTGCTGATGTGGCCCTTTCCACTGATAACATTCTGAGAACTTGTTCTTTGGCATGGAATGTATTCCAATTCCTCATCACTTTTCACATATTTAAAATACTGTGTACCAACCAGGGTTACCATTTATTTTTGCAACTGAGATATTTATATCATTCTTATATTGGCATTTGAAATATATCACATTCTTAGTTGCAGTTTACCTTGCATTTTTGTTTCTTGTCATCATCCCGCCTACTTTCCAGCCAGAAGACCCAGAGGAAATGAAGCAGAGATTATTGATAGCATGCACTAATGTATCCAAGGGTAAAATACAATTTGACTTTCATTCCAAACTATCATAATTTGGAACTTGATTCCAAATGAGTGAAAACGAACTTCATTCTCTTTTTGATGGCTCATTTTCTAATAGATTTGCTCCCCTGTAAATACTATTTACAAATTTATTAGCCAACCTTTCGTAATTGCTGTTACATTTGCAACATTCACAAATTTCATTGAGAAATACTATACACGTGTAACTTTTTCCTCATGGGCAAAAACATTAAATGATCATGACACAAGTATATATTTGATACTATATAACAAATATATATTTGATACTAAACAATGCATCAGTATAGGTAGTTCCGTGAAAAACAGCCACCTTTTCAGTGGTAGAAAACTGTCTTTTTCTCCCCCTGGCTTCTGTTCCCTCTTTGCCCAACAGTTAGACCACTTTCATTCTTACCTCCACCTCTGTTTGCTCTAGTTCCAAAGACAGGTCTCAACCACAGATATGGAGGATTAACTAGCTCTAAACCATCAGCATGGGGCTCAACATCATTTCGCCCCTTTGGCTGATCTCAGGCTTTAACAGATTTTTTCCTGGTTCCTCAGCCTCAATTCTCATCTTGCCACCAGGCCTGACAGCTAGATTACTATCTTCTTTCTGTGTATGACAGGCTCTGTCTTGGAGATCCACCTCCTTATCTTTCCTAGGACCTTCCTTTCTTTGAAACCTACTAGGTGGCTAAGACCCTGTTTCACACTAGCAAACGTCCCTAAAGTAGTAGCTTGCCCATGTAAATTTCTTAGCCCCCTTTGTAAATAATCCAGTTTTTTAGAAAGTTGACCCTGTCACTTCATACGTCACTCTCAATACATACTTTTTCTATACATATACACACTGTATTCTACTAAGTAACTTCCACAGCTTCAGTTCAGTTCAGTCGCTCAGTCGTGTCCGACTCTTTGTGACCCCATGAACCGCGCAGCATGCCAAGCCTCCCTGTCCATCACCAACTCCTGGAGTCCACCCAAACCCACGTCCAATGAGTCGGTGATGCCATCCAACCATCTCATCCTCTGTCATCCCCTTGTCCTCCTGCCCTCAATCTTTCCCAGCATTAGGTCTTTTCAAATGAGTCAGCTCTTCGCATCAGGTGGCCAAAGTACTGGAGCTTCAGCTTCAACATCAGTCCTTCCAATGAACACCCAGGACTGATCTCCCTTAGGATGGACTTGTTGGATCTCCTTGCAGTCCAAGGAACTCTCAAGAGTCTTCTCCAACACCACAGTTCAAAAGCATCAATTCTTTGGCACTCAGCAGCTTCCCATATCCCAAAGCTAGGTTCACCCTCCCCACCACTCTCACTCTACCTCCTTGCCTTATATAGCTGACCAAGTTCTAGATCCCAGCTTCTCTGGCTATACTCAAGAAGGCTCCTTGAGTATACGGCCATGTACTGAGAGGAAAAAACAGTATACCTCTGAAATTCTACACTAAAGATAATTTCTCTAGGTATCCCATTTAGCACAAATATCAAATTATATAAAATTGCTTTCCTTAATACAAAGATGTAATCTTCTGACCGGAATGTCTTTCTGGAGTCTACAATTATTCCCCAATGGCATATACCTCCATGAGGGAGCCTCATTACTGCTGTGGGGGCTGGAGAAGATGTATTTTGAGTTTCCTCAGTTACCATAAGATGTATTATACTTTGCCAGAAAAATAGTATTATAAAATACTGTTATGTGTATTTGATAGCACCGTTTTTCCTATCCTGAATCATATAATATATAAATGTGGGATTTGTGATAAGGCCCAAGAAACTAACCAACATTTAAAATATTGTTTCAGTGGAATATCATTTTGATTTCCAAATAACCAACTAAAGACTAACATTTTGTCTGTAACATTCATGATATAAGACATTTCCTTGTTTGGTTTTATAGGTTGCCAAAATTATTTCCACAGTGATAGCTGTGGATGTATATTGTTGAAAATAGTTCAATTGAACATCTTAAGAGGAAGCAGAAGCTCCAAGCAGGCATACATGAAATGGTTAATTTGAATCTGGGTTTATCTCATTAAAGCAAACTCCCTTGTAATCCATGTTAGTCTTAATTCTCCCATTGAGACAAAAATATAACAGATATTTTTGTCTATTATAATAGATATCATCTATCTATTATATCATCTATCTATCATCTATCATCATCTATCTATATCATCTAATAGATAGATGATATCTATCTATTATAGCTATAATAGATAGATGAAGGCTTCTAAGTAATAAGAAAGAAAATTCAGATTTAGCTTTCAATCTTTCTACCAAAAGCCATAGATGGTACTCAGTAAATATTTATTATCCCTGTTTTACAAATGAGAAAACTGACAATAAAATAGAAATATCTGAATCAGAAATGAAATGGACACAAATTTAGTATTTTATACAACAATTATACTTTAGTACACTGTAAAGCATTAAAAGAATCAATTCAACCAAAATTAAAATGCAAAAAATTAAACCATAATAACACTCAAAGAAAGCACAGGAGAATTCTTAATAACCTTACTATGGGAAGACTAACTAAGTAAGTAAAACAGAAACTGATGAATGTGACCATATAAAAATGAATAGTTTTTAAACTACTAAACAGCAAAAAAAAAAGAGAGAAAAAAACATTAAAAAGTCAAAAAACAAATGACACATTGGAAGTAAATACGTGCCACTCACGTTCTTGTAATAGAGCTAATTTCTTTAATTGCTAAAGAACTTCGAGTTACTAATGAGAAAAAAAAGACAAGTCCAAATAAAAAGTGGGCAAAATTAAGTATACGTAGTTGGTAGCGAAATAAATGAGGGAATTTTAAGCATTAAAATGAAGTCCAACCTCATTTATAATAAGAGAAATAGAAATTAAAGTACAACTTCCGACCATTTTGTTCACATAAAATCAGCAAACATCAGGTGGATAACCTATTGTACTGTCAAGGGTTTGGAGAAACGGGCACTCAGATTTTCACGACGGCAACAAATTGATTTCCAGGAAAAAAGAGAGACTTACTTTGCAACCATAAACTTTTGTACCTTTTACATTTTTCATCATTTGTATATATTAATATTGTATATATTAATTATTCCAAAAACTGGATAAAATCTGTTTACTTGTTATTGAATAGAGATACCTGAATTATGTAAGATGTGCAATTTCAACTATAATCCTGGAGCCAGAATAATTAGACAAGTGAAATAACATCCTCAATAAATTTTCTCCAACAAGCCCTTTCCCTATTTGTCTGTGGTGACCCATGAACTCTGGTCTTTCCCTGCAGATGACGCTGCTGTCTGCAGAATGAGTCATTACCTATAGCTTTGTCCCAGCCCCAGGTTTACATCTTGTGAAGTAGGTCTACACATATTGCCCTTGTTTAATTTTTTAAATTTATTTTACTGAAGTACAGTTGATTTACAGTGCTGCATTAATTTCTGCTATACAGCAAAGTGATTCAGTTATATACTTTCTTTTTCATATTCTTTTCCAATATGGTTTATCACAGGATATGCAGGACACCCAGGTTTGATAACTGGTTCAGGAAGATCCCTTGGAGTCGGAAATGGCAACTCACTCCAGTATACTTGCCTGGAGAATTCCGCAGACATAGCAGGCTACAGTCCATGGGGTCACAAAGAGTCAGACACGACTGAGCAACTCACACACACTTACCACAGGACACTGATATAATTCCCTGTGCTATACAGTAGTACCTTGTTGTTTATCTATTTTATACTAACTAGTATATATTTTGGAGAAGGCAATGGCACCCCACTCCAGTGTTCTTGCCTGGACAATCCCAGGGATAGGGGAGCCTGGTGGGCTGCCATCTCTGGGGTTGCACAGAGTCGGACACGACTGAAGCGACTTGCCTGGAGAATCCCATGGACGGAGGAACCTGGTAGGCTGCAGTCCATGGGGTCGCTGGGAGTTGGACACGACTGAGCAACTTCACTTTCATTTTCACTTTCATGCATTGGAGAAAGAAATGGCAACCCACTCCAGTGTTCTTGCCTGGACAATCCCAGGGATAGGGGAGCCTGGTGGGCTGCCATCTCTGGGGTTGCACAGAGTCGGACACGACTGAAGCGACTTAGCGGCAGCAGCAGTATATATTTTAAAACATGCCCATACATTTTTGATATTGTATCTTTCAAGAGGTGGCATTTAATTTCCCTTACTTTGAGTGTGGGATGGACGTAGTGACTTTCTGGTGACTTGCAGTGGAGGTGATACTGCTTCACTTCCAAGGCTAGGTCATAACAAAACCCTGCAGCTTCTGTCTTCGTCTCTCTCTCAAGTCACTCTGGGAGAAGCCAGTTTCATGGTTTGAGGAGAGTTTCAAGGGTGAGGACCTGAGGCCTCCAGTCAATTGCTGTATAAGTAAGCCATTTTAGAAGTGGTGTCAGTCCCGGCTTCAAATGATGGTGGCCTCAGTTGACTGCCTTGACTGCAACTCCATCAGAGACTCTGAGCCAGAACCACTCAGCCATACCCTTCTCGATTCCCGAGTCTCAGGGATGGAGTGAGATAATAAATGACTGTTTTCAGCTGCTAAATGTTGGTATAATTTGTTATGCTGCAGTGGATAGCTAATATACCTGTCTTCCTCTCTCCTGTCCCCTTCCCAGAGAACAGATGTGTCTTTAAACTCACCACATTGCTTGCCCATCTGTTTGGTCCATTTCCAGGGACAGTGAACTCAGGTAACCTCAACAAAACAAGTGGGAGAAGAAGAAGAGGTCAAGAGAAGTGATATAATCACTATAGGTTCTGGCAGAAGAGGGGAAAATACATGTCAGAACATTTCTGACCCAACCTCAATTTACTACATAATAAGTTTTCTCAGATTCTGCTGACTTGAACAAAACATCTAGTTGGTTTCTTTCAGGACACTTCCAATCATTTACTTCCCCAATTCCATCTTCCTCCTCCCAACCCAGGTGGTACGCACTCTTAGATAAGAGCCACAAATGTGGTAAGATTCAGAGCTTATATAATATTGCAACATCAACAAAGAAAACAGATGCTAGCACATTTAGCTACTTTTTCTAAACTGCATTTTGTTATAAATATGTAAATTTTGTTCCAATAAATTTTCACTCTATGCATTCTGGGAGTCATAGTCCATAGAGTAAGTAGCAATCAACACTTTGCCTTCCGGCCTTCATATTCTACCCTTTCCCTGGCCATCCCCCTTCTCCCTCTCCCCATGATTTGGCAATATTAATTCTGAAAATTTCTCTCTCTCTCAATGGAACTGTACTTTTAAAAAACTATAGAAGCCTTTTGGAAATTCAAAACTGAAAGACATGTATTTCTTGCTACAGAGGACCATTCCTAAACATACAGGAAAGCATGGAACTGTAAAATCACCCCCTTTGGCATGCACACTTCTATTTTTTCAGTTTGCTTACTACTAGAAAAACAACACTGTCTAGGCATTATTTCTGCTGAGACTCACACATCATAGTTTGTCCTTTGGCCCAGCTGCTGTTTTACCTGACAGAGGAAGGAAATCAGCAAACTCATTCCTACCATCTAGTGAACTGAAATCTCACCATCCTGCCAATAGAGCCCATAGCCAGAGTGCCAGAAATGAGGCTGTCCCCAAGCAGTCAACAAACTGCCACCATACTCCTTGGGTTTTTACCTAGTATCTAGGTCTAATATACTACTTCTCTATCAAGACCACCGATCTTGCTTAGAACCCTTACCTGCATGGTTGGGAACTGATTCAATAAACCAAAAAGATCATGCCTACTTCTATATATCTGGCATCATTCCCCTGGAACATTTCCTCCTCCTATCAGGCTGGTTCTAATGTCTGTGCTTATTGGGACATCCTGCTTTGAGCTGCAAAGCAGCAGAGGCCCAGACTCTGAAGGTAATCTGGGATCCCAGCTCTTGGACTCCAAATCTCCTCCATCCTCTTCCCTGTCTACAGCTGAGTGCCCAGCATGTTTTGTACTCAGCCTCACTCCTATTTCATCACCCCTGCCCCCAGACTGAAACTGACTCTAGCCATCCTTCCAGGTACAGGCTGGTCACGAAAGCTTAGTCATTTCCCCCACTGTCACAACAGGGAAAAATTCACTAGTGCTTCAGAAGTTTTGTTTTAAAAAAAAGGGGGATATTTGAAGGAGAGGAAGAAGAAGAGAAGGAAAATAAAACTGAATATAAAAATAGAGTAAACAAGCAAAACAAGAGCACAGAATAATGTAAGCCCTCTGCTACTACAACCACCTCCCAGAAAAGTGTCAGGGAAAAGACAAAGTGTGTCTACATGTGGCCTGATTATTTTAACTTTTTTCACATTAGACATGTTTCTAAATATCAAGACGAATAAAAAATAATTAGGAATATCAAGTTTATAAGCACGGGCTTCCTAAGCAGTGCAATGATAAAGAATCTGCCTGCCAGTGTAGGAGATGCAAGAGACTTGTGTTCAATCCCTGGGTGGGGAAGATCCCCTGGAGTAGGAAATGGCAACCCACTCCAGTATTCTTGCTTGGAAAATCCCATGGACAAAGGAACCTGTCCATGGCAGGCTACAGGCTCATAGGGTCCCAAAGAGTCAGACACAACTGAGCGAGAAAACACGCATGCACACACACACACACACACACAGAGTTAATAAGCACTTCTGCATTAGTAATGTCCCATCAGCAAGATAGTGACCAGAATGCTTCTGTTCACAAAGTTTCCAGAGCTCACCATTGCTCACAACACAAAACATCTAAGCCTTTGCATGTCTCCTCAGGCCTCTGACAGCTTCTGACTCATCTTTCCTGACATTCACGCCCTCCCATTCCCACCAGACTCTCTGCTCTTACACACAGAACGATTTGTAATCCTCAAAGAGGGCCATGTTCTTCTGTCTCTTGGCCTTTGCACGCTCTGTACTTTCTAAAAGGCTCACCCTTCCCATCATTGCCACCCCTCCCAACCCCACCTCGTTTAGCTGGGGAACTGTCACTCATTCTTCGGGGCTCAGCTTCTGAGTCAGGTCCTCGGTTAAGGCTTTCCTGACACTTCACGCTCTGACCTGAAAGAGCCCAACAATGCCTTCACGTCAGCTTTATGCCTGGTGCCTACCTTCAGTACATACCTACCTGCCTCCATGTAGAGAGCTTCCCAGGTGGCTCAGTGGTAAAGAATCTGCCTGCCAATGCAGGAGTGCGGATTCCATTCCTGGGTCAGGAAAATCTCCTGGAGAAGGAAATGACAACTCACACCAGTCTTCTTGCTCCTCTTGCTCGTAGCTCTGAAACAGTGGGTAATCCTTAGTTACATCCATTTTCCCTATCTCCAGGAATCAAGGTCGTCTACAAGACTTGCGCGTCTTCCAAGTGGCACAAAGCCTAAACAGTAAGACCTTTGCCTGAGTTATTTTCTAGGAACTTGGAGTCCGCTGCAGCATCTAGTTGGAGTTCGGCTGTCTGAACCGTCCAGGACCACCAACCCTCCACCTGGGCACACGAGCTTCTGATAAGTGACCTTTTGACTCAGAGGACTGAAAATTCCACCCTCAGGTGGTGTTAAGCGCCTGTGTATTTTGCAGAGACCTATAACTGTTACACATGTGCACAACACCAACACCACTTTCTTGTCACCGCTCCCCACGCTCTGCACGCCACTCACGCCCCCTATGTGCCCATGCCCACCAAACCAGCCCCCACCACGCCCCCACATTCAGACTGCCTTCTTCTTTATTTTTATCTCCTGTAAACCTCCAGGCTGGAGAATCCCAGAGGGGCCTGGTGGGCTACAGTCCATGGGGTTGCAAAGAGTCGGACACGACTATGCAACTAACACACACACACAAACCTCCAGGGAGGCAGATTTTAGAGTTGTTCTCCTGTCTCCTGGGTTGGCCGCCTTGCGAATAAACCCTCTCTTTGCCGCAAACCTGAGCATCTTAGCGTTTTGATTTACTGGGCAAAATAAACCTGGTCCAGTAACCCTTTTAGTGGCTAGCTGGCACTTAAAAGTGTTCAGTAAGCATTTAGTAAAAGGATGGGTGGATTTAGTATAAGAATGGTGAAGAGTAAGGATTTGTCAAGGTTTTCCAAACTAGCAGACACAGAGATACTGTGCTAGGTTTTAGAGAAATGCTTTTTACCTGTATAATCTCAGCAAAAAAATAAGGAATCTGAGGCTCAGAGAGGTATAATCACATGTTAAGTTCATAATTAGTAAATAGTGGCGATGGAAAGGTAATAGTAACAATAATAGTAAGTAGTAGAGTAGGTTCATTTGTCTCCGAAGCCAATAGTCTTTTCACAACATGATAAGTTTTTATCCTACTGAGTACAGCTGTGACAGAAATAATATATACAACAAGGCATTTTAAAACACAAATGTCCTGAGAAAAAGAATATGGGGGTGGCTACTATAGCTTGAAGGAAACAGTTAATACCTAGCTGGTTTTGCTTTGCATCTTTTCACACCAATAACTTACCAAACTGTAAGGTAGCCAGCCTTCTGAAAGACATTCCTATCGGGAGGTCATACCTGAAAATTACTGGTGTCTGGTGTTAACTCTCACTACAAAGTCCTAGGAATCTTGTCATCAAGCACATATAGGTTGCTAGTTTTTTAATCAGGTTTATTTGTCTTAATACAAACTGATGGTCTAGAGGGTCATCAGTAGTGCATGAACTGTGGGCAGAAAGAGGCTAGGAAACAGAGCTGCCTCCGTCCCAAGTGTGCAGGGTTAAGGACCTGATCGACAGTATACCACCTGAAGCCTGGTCTGAAAAGTAAGCTAGTGGGCACCATTCTCTTCCAGATGCAAAAGTCTCTCAGCTCTGACAAGCTGGAGGGCCTGAAGCAGTGGTCAGCTGCACAGCAGTTTGTTTCTAAGATGACAAAGAGCAGAAAATACAAACAAGGCAAGGTTGGAGACCTCGGTCAGAGGCCCTGGGTGATCCCAGTGTTGCCAAGAGCCTGAACTTGGTAGTGTAACTTCTTTGCTTGAAAGCCCTCAATCAAGCGGGACCTCTGAGGCATACAACTGTAATTTCAAACCACAAAAGAAAACACAACCCTCTCAAACTTTTATTTTGCTGAGGAAGCGGATGATTTAAATAAGTCTGTTTGACACATGCCTATCTGACTTCCCAGTTCCCTTAGGTTTCTTGCAAGTCAGCCATAAAGCTATTCCCCACTTGTTCTGACAGGATTTATGCATTCTACATCTGGTATTCAGCAAGCATATTTTTCTTCCTTTTTCATTGAACTTCTGCCCGTACACACATACAGGGTCTCATTTTAATAGTGGGATTATTCCCTGTGTATTTAAATACACAGGAAACAGGAAATCATCTAAAAGAACACAATGATCTCATGGTTATATCACTTTCCCCCACAAGTCCATTTGGAATCAGAGACAAAGAGAAGATTCTGGAGCTTATAGCTTAAGAGTTTCTCAACCTGAGAGGCCGACTGACCTTAAGTTCCCTCTTCTGGTTCTTAACACAGCTCAAATTAACAAAATGAAATAGCACATTTATTCCAAGACACGGAAGAAAAAAGGGGGCTTTTTTTTTTTTTTTTTTTCAAAATAAATCTGTGTTCAGCTCTCAGAAAAGGAAAGAGGCTTCTCACATTTGGTTGGCTGACTAAAGCAGGAGTCTGAAAGTCTAGCAGTAGCCCTCTCCCAAGGAAGCAGTGAAGGCCCCCAGACAGTCTAACATAGTTCACAGTTGGACATAGGTTCTCTCCAAGACATACTGAGAATGTAGAAACCTGTGTTTACTGAGCACTAACATGTCTTGACCAGGCTTCCCTTGTGGCTCAGCTGGTAAAGAATCTGCCCACAATGTGGGAGACCAGGGTTTGATCCCTGGGTTGGAAAGATCCCCTGGAGAAGGGAAAGGCTACCCACTCCAGTATTCTGGCCTGGAGAATTCCATGGACTGTATGGTCCATGGGGCCACAAAGAGTTGTGGGCTTCCCTGGTGGCTCAGAGGTTAAAGCATCTGCCTGCAATGAGGGACACCTGGGTTCGATCCCTGGGTCGGGAAGATCCCCTGGAGAAGGAAATGGCAACCCACTCCAGTATTCTTGCCTGGATAATCCCATGGATGGAGGAGCTTGGTGGGCTACAGTCCACGGGGTCGCAAAGAGTCGGACATGACTGAGTGACTTCACTTTCACTTTTCAACATGTCTTGACCAGGTTCCATTTAATCCTTACAAAAGCCATATAAGCTAGGTATTATTAGACCCATTTAACAGGAAGAAACTGAGGTTGAACTCCTAAAGACTCAATACATATTAAGAGAGAGTGTTTCCCCCAACTAGCAATTCTCTCCATGAGATAGAGTTTCTTAGGATGCCCTTACACCATAGCCCTGGGAAAGGGCTTGTGAGCATCCTTGTCTTATAGCATTCTGGGAACAGAACTTCCAAGCTCCATGCCCAACTCTACCAGAATCTCACCAAAGGTGCTCAAAGTGATGGCTATGAGAAATGGCAGCTCTAGAAGTCTTTTCTCCATTAAATAACAAAGAAATTATGTTCTATATACTTTATAATTTAAAGGAATGGTTTTTCCAGTAGTCATGTATGGATGTGGGAGTTGGATCTTAAAGAAAGCTGAGTGCCAAAGAATTGATGGTTTTGAATTGTGGTGTTGGAGAAGACTCTTGAGAGTCCTTTGGACTGCAAGGAGATCCAACCAGTCAATCCTAAAGGAAATCAGTCCTGACTATTCATTGGAAGGACTGATGCTAAAGCTGAAACTCCAATACTTTGGCCACCTGATGCAAAGAACTGACTCATTGGAAAAGACCCTGACACTGGGAAAGATTGAAGACAGGAGGAGAAGGAGACGACAGAGGATGAGATGGTTGGATGGCATCACTGACTCAATGGACATGAGTCTAAGCAAGCTCCAGGAGTTTGTGATGGACAGGGAAGCCTGGCGTGCTGCAGTCCATGGGGTCTCAAAGAGTTGGACACCACTGAGCAACTGAACTGAACTGATTACTTTATATATTGGTATCTCTTTTTGGCATCTGTGTCTACCCTGTTAACTTGGAAGTTTGATTAATCTGAATATTTTGTTCTCTAATCATGCCAGAGAATAAAACATCTGTGAAAGCAGGATGCCTTTGTTCTGCTTCTGGAACAACCACCACCCTACTCCCAACTCCTTAGTAATGCTAAGGTCTATCCCCATCTCATGTGATTCAGACATTTTGCTGGTTCTTTCCCCACTTCCTTTTCTGTGAATCTTCTTTTCTGTTCATCTGAAGCTGCCACCCTCAAAACCTGGTTCAAATCTCCCTCAAAGTTTCTATTATTGGCCCCATGCAATTTTTAACTTTTTAAACATACTCTCTAATTCAGTCTATATAATCTGGGAACTATATTACTTTGAACTGATTCTCAACACTTCGTAACTAATCTCTGGTCATTTTCCCTACAACATTCTTTGTCTCTCTAACCTTATTAAAATTCTTTGCAGAGTGGAACCGCACCATTTGCTATTTTGAATCTTGAAACAGGGTGTGCTTGAAGTCACGTAGAACCCTGGTGTGCTGGGGCTGGGCTGTGTCTGCTTGGGAGAGTCCATTGTGTGCAATATGCTCACAGTCTCTTCTCAACTCAGTTTTCAGTGACATCATGCTGGTAGCTTGAACTTGGCCATTGTAGGAGTACTTATACCAGGGAAATTAGCAAATGCTACCAATCAAGGCTTTGTTTTCCTCCGCTGGGGAGAGCCAGTTTACCAGCAGTGTCCTTCAGGACAGCAGCCTCCATCACTTGGGAGCCTGCTAGAAATATGAAGTCCAGGAGCTCACCTCCCACCTCCTGAATCACATTTTTGTGTTATTTTAACAAGGCCCTTGAGGGATTTGTTTGCATCAAAACATGAAACAAGGAACTTCTAAAATCACCCTTTAAAATCTAGAACTGATTCACTATATATAGATGGTGCCCCATAAGTTTGTTACACTGATTGAAATCTACAGTGAGAAACTGTTTCAGTTCTCAAGGCTGCTTGCCAAAGGCTGAGATGTATTTGTCCTATTTACATAGTTGTTGTAAAACTATGATAACTTGTTTTTAAAAGTTTGAAATGGGACGATGTTCAAAAGCTGGAAGAAATCTGGATTTTTAGTACTGAATTAAGGGCACACTAAACTAATAAAGGGAAATAAAAAGAGTCTCAGACATGAAATGTAACAGAGATTTGGGAAGGGACATAGAGACTCTTTTCTTGCTTTTACATGCAACTCTGATGAATTTTACAGTATGTAACACAAATCAAATAAATTTTGAAACCATGGGCTAATATTAGGAAAGCAACTATAGCATCACTTTATTAATGGCTTCTCCAGTGCAGCAGAAATAGAGAAAAGTCCTGGGTAAAATATGAAGAATAAATCTAGAAGCACCCATGAAACTTGCAATATCCAATTCCTATATGCCATAGCAGAAGTTTC
Source organism: Bos indicus (assembly GCF_029378745.1). Taxonomy (NCBI): domain Eukaryota; kingdom Metazoa; phylum Chordata; class Mammalia; order Artiodactyla; family Bovidae; genus Bos; species Bos indicus. The sequence continues at coordinate 73,895,802 of NC_091768.1, read as the reverse complement.
TGAAAAGCTGCATCAGACAAGTATCTGTGGAAAAAGTCTCAGGACTTCCCTGGTGGTCCTGAGTGGCTAAGACTCCACTCTCCCAATGCAAGGGATCTGGGTTCAATCCCTGGTCAGGGAACTAGATCCCACATGCTGCAACTAGAGAACCCACAAGCTCCAGTGAAGACTGATGATGCCATGTGTTGCCACTAGGATCCGGTGAAGTCAAGTAAAAAAATAAATATATATTTTTAGAAATTGTAATTATTGGCAAAGAATAAACTTAGAGCCAAACTGTTTGAGTTCGGATTCCAGCTCTGTCACTGACTAGCTGTGTGATCCCAGGAAAGTGCCTCTGCATCTCAGTTCCTTGCCTGTAAAATGGAAGTGCAAGAATATTACTGTCTACCTTGTTGCATCTAATGGTTCTAACATGCATGCCTGCTAGTCGCTTGTGGCCTGTGGTGTGGCCCAGGCTTCGAGAGTCCTAAAATATCCCAGGTGATTTTAATGTGCAGCCAGGACTAAGAGAACACTGGTCCAAGGGCATGATTAAGCAGATGTAAGAAACAAGCGTGTAGTATTTTTGGGGAAGTACACTGGAAAACTGTAATCGCCTTGATGTGACTGTTATCTGTTTTTGTTTCTAGGGCTAGTCTCCTAGCTTTGTAAGCCTGGAATCTTGATGAAGATATGTTTATCTGAGACTGATCGGCTTGAGGGGTGAATGACACAGGAAATGTCTTAATATGCTCTAATCCGCTATCTCCTAAATGTCCATAAGCTTCTTTTCTGACATAGATTCTTCTAGATAATGAGACTATAATTAATTATTGAATTCACATAATCCATTAAACATGCAAGTATTCTGGATAGAATTATGGGGAGTATCTGTTTATGCCTGACTTTTTAGAAGGCAGGACTTACTCATTTGAAGTTTAATTTGCATTTACAGTATGTATCTTATAAAACTAGAGAGAAAAAGTGAAGTAAGTCACAAGGTTTTGTGACTCCTTTTATGAGTTATGCTGCATTGTTTCTACAAATGACCGTGAACTGGCAACAATAGCTCACAGTGCATCTTGTCACCTGATTATAACAGAAACTCCCTTTCCTTTGAAGAACTGGTAGAGAAAAGAGCTTCTGCCTCTCATGTTCATTACCAGCTGCAATGAAATGCAAATAATAGATACTCAGTGATGTTTTGAGAATTAAATTGCCTTAAATCCCTTTAAGACTAAGATAAAATCAATAAAGCAGGTCTACCATTGTGAAGACTTGGGCTTTGCCTCTTGAGTATATAGTCTATGTTACAAGCACACATTATTTGAGTGAAGTCAAGAATGAGCATTTGGAATCAGGTGTTAGAGCACTCTGTAGCATCCTCAGAAGAGAATTTTCTCTGCTCAACTTCAAGATCGTTAATGAGATTCTCAGAAAGTATACTCTGATGAAATACAGCCTTCCAAAGGTCACCACCTCTCCTACCTGGATCCTACCTTTCTTGCCTTTAGTCCTCCCACTAAACACTCTTTGGTTCAAGAAATTCTAGGCAAATGCTGAAGGTCACTGTGATTGGAGTTCCAGTGTCATAATGGTTTGGTCATTATCCAGTTAGAATTATAAGCTTCAGTCAAGAGATTTCTTAAACCTGATTGGGAATTTGAGGCAAAATGACTACCTTTAGCTATTTATCATTTTTGTAAAAATGCATACATATAATGATGGAAGATATGAAGAGGACGATCAGTTCTCATTTTCCCATCCTTCTTATTCAGTCATTTGTTTCTCATGAATTTGTTTGTCTGACATTATCAAACAACAAAATAAATGACCTTTGTGAGCACTGAAACTCAACCTCAAAGAAATAATTAATATAATAAATATATCTTACTATATACTTATTATAGTCTATTCTATTTATCTATTTTATGTAAAAATATATTTACATTTTAAAATATTTAATTCAACTAAACATATCCAAAATATTACCACTTTAATGTCTTTTCAATGTAAAAACTGAGATATTTTACTTCTTTTGGTTACTAATTGTTTGAAATCTGGTATTTATCACACATGCCAATTCAGACCGGTCATTTTTCATGTACTCAGTGGTTGCATGTTGCTGCTGCTGCTGCTAAGTCACTTCAGTCGTGTCCGACTCTGTGCGACCCCAGAGACGGCAGCCCAGCAGGCTCTGCTGTCCCTGGGATTCTCCAGGCAAGAACACTGGAGTGGGTTGCCATTGCCTTCTCCAATGCATGAAAGTGAAAAGTGAAAGTGAAGTCGCTCAGTCGTGTCTGACTCTGTGCGACCCCATGGACTGCAGCCTACCAGGCTCCTCCGTCCATGGAATTTTCCAGGCAAGAGTACTGGAGTGGGGTGCCATTGCCTTCTCTGCTGCATGTTGCTAGTGACTACTATGTGGGTAGTGTAGTTTTAGGCTATTTAAGTGCCTATCTTTTGGGTCTCGGCTTATTCTCTCCTTCCTCCAGGAAGCCATCTCTTTCTGCTTCACATGCTGTTCATAAGGTGCCCCTTCTCGGTCTCTTTGCATCATCAGTGCAGATCTCTGTGTACAGAACTGAGGGGAGGAGCTGTGTCTCCTTCCACCATTAAATCTTTACTATTCCACCTGCCAGTAGGTATCAGGTACATGTTTGCTGGACAAGTGAGCAATCCTAGGTCACTAGTCAGTTGCGAAAGTTCAATAATGATGTCATGTGTGCTAGTAAAGTAATGCTCAAAATTCTCCAAGACAGGCTCCAGCAATATGTGAAGCGTGAACATCCAGATGTTCAAGCTGGTTTTAGAAAAGGCAGAGGAACCAGAGATCAAATTGCCAACATCTGCTGGATCATCAAAAAAGCAAGAGAGTTCCAGAAAAACATCTATTTCTGCTTTAATGACTATGCCAAAGCCTTTAACAGTGTGGATCACAATAAACTGTAGAAAATTCGGAAAGAGATGGGAATACCAGACTACCTGACCTGCCTCTTGAGAAATCTGTATGCAGGTCAGGAAGCAACAGTTAGAACTGGACATGGAACAACAGACTGGTTCCAAATAGGAAAAGGAGTTCGTCAAGGCTGTATATTGTCACCCTGCTTATTTAACTTATATGCAGAGTACTTCATGAGAAACACTGGGCTGGAAGAAGTGCAAGCTGGAATCAAGATTGCTGGGAGAAATATCAATCACCTCAGATATGCAGATGACACCACCCTTATGGCAGAAAGTGAAGAAGAACTAAAAAGCCTCTTGATGAAAGTGAAAGAGGAGAGTGAAAAATTTGGCTTAAAGCTCAACATTCAGAAAACTAAGATCATGGCATCAAGTCCCATCACTTTGTGCCAAATAGATGGGGAAACAATGGAAACAGTGTCAGACTTTATTTTGGGGGGCTCCAAAATCACTGCAGATGGTGATTGCAGCCGTGAAGTTAAAAGACACTTACTCCTTGGAAGGAAAGTTATGACCAACCTAGACAGCATATTAAAAAGCAGAGACATTACTTTGTCAACAAAGGTTCATCTAGTCGAGGCTATGGTTTTTCCAGTAGTCATGTATGGATGTGAGAGTTGGACTGTAAAGAAAGCTGAGTGCCAAAGAATTGATGCTTTTGAACTGTGGTGTTGGAGAAGACTCTTGAGAGTCCCTTGGACTGCAAGGAAATCCAACCAGTCCATTCTAAAGGAGATCAGTCCTGGGTATTCTTTGGAAGGACTGATGCTTAAGCTGAAACTCCAGTACTTTGGCCACCTGATGCAAAGAGCTGACTCATTGGGAAAGACCCTGATGCTTGGAGGGATTGGGGGCAGGAGGAAAAGGGGACGACAGAGGATGAGATGGCTTGATGGCATCATTGACTCAATGGACATGGGTTAGGGTGAACTCCAGGAGTTGGTGATGGACAGGGAGGCCTGGTGTGCTGTGGTTCATGGGGTTGCAAGGAGTTGGACACAACTGAGTGACTGAACTGAACTGAACTGTGTGGCCTCCCACTGTAGAGTTCTTTCCATGGTTGCCTCCTCCTTTGGTATCATTGGTCACACAAGATCTCAACTTATGGTGGATTTGGCTGGAGAGCTGGATCCCAGATCCATCTTGACAGCATCTGCTCTTCACTGAGCCCTTACCAGGGGCTGGGCACTGTGGTAAGGATTTGACATACATTCTCTTCTCTAGTTCCACCATGTAGGCTCTACTGTGATTAGTTCTACCTTCTAGATAAGATGTTCCACAAGGTTGTAAGAGAGATTGCTGAGATTAGAACCAAGTCTTTCTGACTCTAAATCATTGTTTTTAAATAAACAGCTCCTTTGAAAGATACCTTTATGTGTATCCTTAGTCCAGTTCCACCCTCTCTTCGGTTTCCTCAGCTATAAAGTGACAGGTTGGAGTAGACAGGTGAAGCAGCGGGGGCCCATAGACACCCAAGGTCTTAGAACTTTTGGTAAAGATCTGTAAGACTCATGTTACACAGTCAGTCCATGGGTCCACATAGTGTCTTTGAAACCCCAACTGCCATATTGCATATTTAGGCAAAGAGCAAAAGTCATCATTATGTGAAAGTAGTGGCTATGAACTGACCATTAAAAAAAATAAAATAAAAGCATTTCCTCTTCAAACATTTCTCCTCATTAACATCAGTATCCGATCTGAGCCACTGAGTCATTATACACAAAATATATGCCTTTGGCTGAGTTTTGTAGGTAAGTCAAGGCAAATTCAGGCTTCCCCAATGGCTCAAGTGGTAAAGAATCCACCTGTAATGCAGGAGACACAGGTGTTTGATCTCTGGGTCAGGAAGATCCCCTAGGGGAGGAAAGGGCAACCCACTCCAGTATTCTTGCCTGGAAAATCCCACAGACAGAGGAGCCTGGTGGGCCACAGTCCATGGGGTCGCAAAGAGTCAGACATGACTGAACATATACATGCAGACATGCAAGACAAATTCTGTCCAGTATAATGGACTGCAGCAGAAGTTTTGTGTTTTGCAGAAGATCCAGGATGTCACATGCTCAAAGGCACTGGCAACTTAGGATCCAACAGGCTTAGGCCAGTTAACTATAAAAAAAGGAAAACCAACAAGGGTTAAGACACAAACATTTTTGTTAAAAATGAATTAAAACCCTCACAGGTAACGAAAAGAATTTTGTGTGCTGTGTAATTTAATATCAGGCGAAGGATATTGATTGTGCTGTCAAACCATTTTGGAAAAATTATGATTGCTGCTTTGTTCAAATCATTGGTGTGTAGTTGCAGTTAGAATCTAAGTATTTAAATATGAAAAACTATAAATTTCTATTTCCTTTTTTAAAGTAGAGCCTCAATCAAATTTTTTAATCTACAGCTTACTCTGAAATTTTGTCCCATGTTTTTAAAAAGTGGATCCACTTTAAATGGCCTTTATGTTGGTACTAATTATTGCCAGCCAGTGAGGCTCTGGTCTGCAGGTGGCCTTCTCTTGGCCTGGAAGGTGAGAGTAGAGGCCAGGGCTAAGGTCAGGGCAATTCCCAAGTGGTTACTAAGCTTTCTCTCCCCTCTCTCCATAGACTGTGAACAACGTGAGCAGGGAAGAGGTGAACAGTGGCTGCTCTGTGTGAGACAGGGAGGCTCTGGTGAAGGTGAAATGGCAGAATGAGCTGAAACTCAAGTTTGAGCAGATGAAGCAGTTACCAGGTAAGCCTGATCTCCATGTATGGAGGGTCCTGAATGGGACTCCTTCCTCTAGTTCCACTTGGGAACCTGGCTCAGGACAGGAATAAATCAGCACTGGGCTGTTTCCTACTATTTCATTTGTAAGAATGGAGAAACGACACAATGCAATTGCCCAGCCATAGGGGTGCTGGTTGGGAGCGCTCTTGGCTTTTTAAAGACTTTTTTAGAGCAGTTTTAGGTCTACAGTAAAGTTAATAGGATGGAACTGAGATTTCCCATGTGCCCCCTGCCCCAACTCATGCAAAGTCTTTCCCATTATCAATACTCTCCACCAGACAGATATGTTCATTACAACTTATGAACCTGTATTGACAGTAATATGTATTTAAGTTTCTTCTATGTTTTTTAGGGCTTAGTAGATCATTTCTTTTTAGCTGAATAATATTCCATATGGTTGTATCAGTATATCCATTCATCTACTGAACAACATCATGGTTGCTTCCAAGTTTCAGCAGTTATGATTAAAACATATATATATATATGCAGATTTTTGTGCAGATGTTAAGTTTCCCTTCGGGTAAATTCAGAATGAGCTGAAATTACCCAAATTCCTTTGGGTAATTCCTTTGGGTAAATATCAAAGAGAGTGATTCCTGGATGTTACTGTAAGATTGTATTCATTTTTGTAAGAAACCATTAAATGGCCTGCCAAATAGGCTATAAAATACATATATATATATATATATATATATATATATATATATATTCAATGGACTTCTCTGGTGGCTCAGATGAGAAAGAATCTGCCTGCAATGTGGGAGACCTGGGTTCAGTTCCTCGGTCTGGAAGATCCCTGGCAAAGGGAATGCCTACCCACTCCAGTATTCTTGTCTGGAGAATTCTATGGACAGAGGACCTTGGGGGGCTATAGTCCACAGGGTCACAAAGAGTTGAACATGACTAAGTGACTAACACACATATATATATTCCTAAAACATAATGCATCAGACTCACACAAAGCAATTAAATTCAGAATCTTGGAACAGAAAAGGAGGGTAGAAGGGGAAGATGCAGAAATCTTTACTTTTATAAGCTCCTCAAGGGGAGTATATTTTATCAAAAGTTGAGAAACTTTACTGTAATTTCGTGCCCTGCTTATTTTTATTGCCTAAAAGTTCGAACAGAGTACTAGTGACAGCAACGTCCTTAATTTTTCATGTAGCATGGCATTTGTATTTATAGGGAACCAGAAAATAGCTTCTTTTCTTAAAACAAGTTATAAAGGCCTATATTTTCACTGGAGTGAATCATAAATAACAGCAAGAGAAGGTTGGAAGGAAGTTTAAAATGCAGTCAATTGATACCCTATTATTCCATCTTAAGGAGTACAGGTAAGACAATTTTCAGGACCTCTAAAGACATTTAAAACAAAGCTAGTGGAGGTGATGGGATTCCAGTAGAGCTATTTCAAAGCCTGGTAGATGATGCTGTGAAAGTGCTGTACTCAATATGCCAGCAAATTTGGAAAACTCAGCAGTGGCCACAGGACTGGAAATGGTCAGTTTTCATTTCAATCCCAAAGAAAGACAATGCCAAAGAATGCTCAACCTACCAAACAATTGCACTCATCTCACATGCTAGTAAAGTAATGCTCAAAATTCTCCAAGACAGGCTTCAGCAATACATGAAGCGTGAACATCCAGATGTTCAAGCTGGTTTTAGAAAAGACAGAGGAACCAGAGATCAAATTGCCAACATCCACTGGATCATGGAAAAAGCAAGAGAGTTCCAGAAAAACATCTATTTCTGCTTTATTGACTATGCCAAAGCCTTTGACTGTGTGGATCACAATAAACTGTGGAAAATTCGGAAAGAGATGGGAATACCAGACCATCTGACCTGTCGCTTGAGAAATCTGTATGCAGGTCAGGAAGCAACAGTTGGAACTGGACATGGAACAACAGACTGGTTCCAAATAGGAAAAGGAGTACGTCAAGGCTGAATATTGTCACCCTGCTTATTTAACTTATACGCAGAGTACATCATGAGAAACACTGGGCTGGAAGAAGCACAAGCTGGAATCAAGATTGCCGGGAGAAATGTCAATAACCTCAGATATGCAGATGACACCACCATTACGGCAGAAAGTGAAGAAGAACTAAAGAGCCTCTTGATGAAAGTGAAAGAGGAGAGTGAAAAATTTGGCTTAAAGCTCAACATTCAGAAAATGGCATCCGGCCCCATCACTTCATGGGAAATAGATGGGGAAACAGTGGAAACTGTGGCAGACTTTCTTTTTAGGGGCTCCAAAATCACTGCAGATGGTGATTGCAGCCATGAAATTAAAAGACGCTTACTCCTTGGAAGGAAAGTTATGACCAACTTAGATAGCATATTGAAAAGCAGAGACATTACTTTGCCAACAAAGGTCCATCTAGTCAAGGCTATGGTTTTTCCAGTGGTCATGTATGGATGTGAAAGTTGGACTGTGAAGAAAGCTGAGCACTGAAGAATTGATGCTTTTGAACTGTGGTGTTGGAGAAGACTCTTGAGAGTCCCTTGGCCTGCAAGGAGATCCAACCAGTCCATTCTAAAGGAGATCAGCCCCGGGTGTCCTTTGAAGGAATGGTGCTAAAGCTGAAACTCCAGTACTTTGGCCACCTCATGTGAAGAGTTGACTCATTAGAAAAGACTCTAATGCTGGGAGAGATTTGGGGGCAGGAGGAGAAGGGGACAACAGAGGATGAGATGGCTGGATGGCATCGCCAACTCGATGGACATGAGTTTGTGTGAACTCCAGGAGTTGGTGATGGACAGGGAGGCCTGGCATGCTGCAGTTCATGGGGTCGCAAAGAGTCCGACACAACTGAGCGACTGAACTGAACTGAACTGACATTTCAAAAGCTTTCCCAGTAATAAATTCTGTAGTTGAGATAATTTAATTTGCAACAGTTTATTTATAGTAACCCAATTTCTTTTTTCTTTTCTTATCCAAAGTTCTCTGAGTTTAAAAATATTGTTTCCAACAAATATGAAATTCAATATCTAGGCCTTCATTGAAGAAAGGGGGAAAGCATTGACCATATCCTTCCCTTAAATAAATCTGCTCTAAACATTATAAGCTTTTCAGAAGTCATAGTTTCCAAACTTTACTCCTTTGCCAGTCAATATTTAAGGATACAACTCTCCAAGGAAAAAAATGACAAACAGGGATTCCAGGCACACAGAATGATTTGTGACCTATCCCCACACAGCCAGTAACAGGCTCTCAGCTTGTAAGACAACCTGGATTGCAGTGTGGGATGAAGAGAGCATACAGTATACAGGTATGATGGACCAGCTAAAATGGATTTGTGTCACTGTTTTTTAATTTACATTTAATCCATATCAGATGTGTCCACGTTCAGAGAGTGGTTGGAAGCCATCCTTTTAAATCTAAGATTAGTGGTAATAATGGAGTTTCCAGAAAGAGAGGCTTAGAGGAACTTTATAATCAAACTATGACAAAATAGAAAGGGCTTGAGTTTAGACTGCCAGCAGGTTAACCAACACTGCAGTTTTCCCTCTAATCCCAATAAAATCTAAATTCTCCCAGAGAACCCTGGACAAATGTTTCTAATGTAGGGTCATAGGAGGACGGTAAGAATTTCTTAGTAGCTTAAATCTACTTTGTGACTGAAGTTAACTAACCCTTCTGAATCTCAGTTTTCTCCATTTGCAAGTAGGAAATAACTATTGTAATGATACCATAGGGTATTTAGGTATTAAGTAAGACATTTGTGAAGAACAAGAACATAACTTCTCATAAGAAATTATATATAGATGTTAGCTAGTATTTTTACTAATATAGTATCATCTGATAGGTGCACTGTGAGTTTTATTCACGAAGTATGGGAGAGCAGAGGTTGGCCCAGCATATTTGAATCTGGAGTTAAAGGTCATTGACTTACACTTATGACTGGAAAGGTCCTAACCTTACCTGAATTCTATTTTCTTCGTAGACTCTGTTACTATAAAAAGACATCCCTTAAATTTCTACCAAATTACACATCCAGGACTCTTTAGAACAGTGTGTTTATTTTTAATTTGAAGGTGCCCTTGGGTGTTCCTGTGTTCACAGGCAAAGCCAAAGACCTCAAAGTGTTCAAGTTTTTATTGGTTGGTTCTTGTTGGAATGTAACCTGCATCCCATACCTTCCTGAGTTCCTTTGGACTGGAACTCAGAAATTGTTCCCTGTGAAAGTGACTCAGAAGATCAGCTGGTGTTAGTTCATTTACTCAGGACCAAATCAAAGCAGATATGTGCAAAAGTAGCTAAATTTCCCCACTGGTTTAAGAAAGCTTCTTTTGTGGGCACAAACACATTCCCTTCAGATTTTATCTATTATATTAATTCTATACTGCTTGAAATAAATTATGTCTGTTCTCCTTCAGTAACCTCGGACTTGGAAATCTCTCTGGCCTTATAAATTTATTAATACAGAGTAAAATGATTAAACATGAAACAAAGGAAAACAAAATTTGAAAAAGAAATCCTGTTTTTCTGGACACGTGGATCTATTTAAATTAAACCTGAAATACTGTAAACTTTCCTGGAAATGGGTGATGTTAAACATCTTTTCACGTGCATGTCTGCCATCTATGCATCTTAAGAAAAACATCCATTCAGATCCTCTGCATATTTTTTAATCAGGTTCTTTGTTTTTTGCTGTTGAGTTATATGAGCTCTTTCATATTTTGAATATTATTGTATACATGATTTGCAACTGTCTTCTATATTCCCACAATGAGATATTACTTCACACCCATTAGAATTGCTATTATTAATATTAAAGGGGGAGAAATAACAAATGTTGGAGAAAAGGAACCTTCATATACTGTTGGTGGGAATGTAAATTGGTGCAGCCACTATGGAAAATAGTATGGAGGGTTCTCAAAAAATGAAGACTAGAACTACCATATGATCCAGCTATTCCATTTCTGATCATTTATCCTATGAGTATGAAAACACTAATTAGAAAAGATATATGCACCCTTATGTTTATCACAGAATGGTTTACAATAGCCAAGGTATAGAAACAATCCAAGTGCACATCAGTGGGTGAATTAATAAAGAAGCTGTGCAATGAAATACTACTTACCAATAAAAAAGATAAAAATTTTGCTATTTGTGACAACATGGGCAGACCTTGAAGCTATTATGCTGAGTGAAATGTCAAATGGATAATGACAAGTATTATATAATTTTACTTATATGTGGAATATATATATATATATATATGACCAAACCAAACCAAAATAAACACATAGATACAAAGAACAGATTAATGTTTACCAGAGCGGAAAGGGATGGGTGGAGAGCAAAATGGTTAGAGGAGTTTAGCTGCATGGTGACAGATGGAAACTAAACTTTTGGTGGTGAATCTTGTGTAGACAGTGTAAACAGAAGTCAAAATACTATGTTGCATTCATGAAACTTTAAAAAGTTTTAAAAAATAAAAGTATAATAGTATAAAATTATTATTTCTAGTGTATTTTTTATTTCAGTCATTCTCACACTAGAAAGTATTTATTTGAATACCCAATTCTATATATATATATTACTGTGGAGAAATTCAAGAAGCTTAAGAAATAGCCCCAAATCTCAAAAATTTTATAATCTCACTAGAAGACAAATAGTCAGAAAGCAATTATAACAAAATATTAAGTATCAAAAGATGTCAAAGGAATACAAATAAGGAAGTGATTAGAGGTTAATTGGTCCTTGGAGGGGGAAAAAAGCATTGAAGAGTTTACCTTTAGCAAGCCCTCAAATCATGGAATGTTAGAATAAATTTCCAATAGGCAGTGATAATTGGAGAGATTATTCAAAATGGAGATAACAATAGAAACAGAGGACTACATATTTAGACAGTTAATAACTATTAATAGTAGACAGTTTTCCAGCTAAGATCAATATGTAACATTTCCAACTATACAGAAATAGGGACAATGGGCATTTTTAGATATTAGATGTATCAGTCAGTTCAGTCGCTCAGTCGTGTCCGACTCTTTGTGACCCCATGAATCGCAACATGCCAGGCCTCCCTGTCCATCACCAACTCCTGGAGTTCACACAAACTCATGTCCATCGAGTCAGTGATGCCATCCAGCCATCTCATCCTCTGTCATCCCCTTCTCCTCTTGCCCCCAATCCCTCCCAGCATCAGAGTCTTTTCTAATGAGTCAACTCTTAGCATGAGGTGGCCAAAGAATTGGAGTTTCAGCTTTAGCATCAGTCCTTCCAAAGAATACCCAGGACCGATCTCCTTTAGAATGGATTGGTTGGATCTCCTTGCAGGCCAAGGGACTCTCAAGAGTCTTCCCCAACACCACAGTTCAAAGGCATCAATTCTTCGGCGCTCAGCTTTCTTCACAGTCCAACTCTCACATCCATACATGACCACTGGAAAAACCATAGCCTTGACTAGACGGACCTTTGTTGGCAAAGTAATGTCTCTGCTTTTGAATATGCTATCTAGGTTGGTCATAACTATATAGCAGAACACAAAAACAAAAAAAAGAAATCTCCACATGCTAGAAATAGAAAATAGAAAAATGAATCAGGAACCGGAGAGATTACAGGTCGCAAAGCCTGGTATTTAGACGGACATTAAAGGTCAGAATCTGGCCCAGGAAAACATGTACGTGGCTGGCATCAGAACTGGGATCCCTGTGCAAAACTGGCAGAACCCCAGAAAGCAATGCAGAAACCATGAAGGACCCAGAACATCTCTGCCTGCAGACCCAATGTAGCCACTGGAAATAAGCCAACAGCCCCACCCTGTGGGTAAAAAAGGAGTCTTCTAGGAATATTAGAACCCCAAGACTGAGCGATTATGGGAGTGGGAACTGGATTCTTATTACAGGTTGTGCTCTGAAGAACTAACACACAAAATAATTTGGAATAAACATCTTGAAAGTACAGATAGATGTATCAGTGGAAATCACTCCAAAATGGTTATCAAGATCTCCAGAAAAGATAATTCCCTCTTAAAGAAAGCTCATGAATGATAACCCTAGAACAAAATAGATCACTCAACATGAAAGACAGTTCATAAGACATGAGGAACTAGCAACAACAGAACAATATTAAAGGGAGTTTACAATAAGTATGTTTACAGTATTTAAACTATAAAGAAAGAATTTCCATTTGTAAATTAAAGCCAGAAAGTTATGAAAGATCTCTGAAACATCAAGATACAGTATAACCATTAAATTTAAATTTCAAGAAAATGATTATAAAGCAGACAAGTCATATTCAAAGACAAACTCAAAGGTAGAACAGAACATCTCACTAGCATGTTGGAGAAAGATAAAACAATGAAGGACATAAAAAAGAAATCAGTGATCAAGGAAATTCCCATATCTGCCTCACAAAAATTCCACATGTATGAACAAAGATTGTATGTATAATATCTAAGATGTAATGATGGAGAATTTCCAGAAATAAGAACATATAAGTCCTCAGGTTGAAAAACATCAACTAATAATCATGTAGAATAACTAGAAATACTATGGGGAAAGATCTAAGTGAGGCAAAAATAATTGTGTCAAAGATTAGTGAGTAATGTGACTGAGGAAGTCACTTGGGGTCAAATTATAGAGGATTTGGAAACCAGGCTAAGAAATTTCAACTTTATCTTGTGGGTGATATTAAATCTGTGGCTGGGCCACTACAAGAAAAGAAAGTAATGCTTTAGGATATTTGAAATAGGAAGACTGCAGTGATATTTTTCATTAAAGAAGATCTTTCTATCCAAATTTTATAATTTCTATTTTATATTTTTATTTATATTTTAAAGAGTCAAAAAGTCTTACCTAATATTCTGAAATGCTATTTCCAAACATTATGTTTACAAGGGTTATTAAATTCTAAAAATACAAAAAACGAAGAATCAAAGCAATATAAACAAAACCTTGAAGACATTTTGTCTATATTTAATGACCAAATCTTTTCAAATGAATCAAGCAGATAAAAATCTATTGCTTTCAATAATCTCTGCAAAGGAAAACATTAATTCATGTAGTTGTTAAAAAAACAAGGTGACGGCCGAGTACAGGGCCAAGGTCTCAGGAAACTGAGTTGATGAGCCAGCCCCTAACCCAAGGTGCTCTCTGCAGTGGGAAGACAACCAAAACATCCATGAATACAACAGTGTGGGAAATTCACTGTCAGAGAAGGATGCATTTCATTGCTATGAGATCCAGGTTGGAGGACTCCTGAGTCAAGAAGCAGAAGCAGAGGAACATTCTAAGAGTAGGTTATGCTGAAGCTGCCTCTGAAAAGTTGAATTAGCCAAGCCGACAGCATTCTGTACCTTCAAGGCATTGCAAGTGCAAGTCGTTTGTTATGGCTGATGCATAGGCCACAAATGAAGGCAGCTCGAAAATGGAGCAGGAGAGAGGGAGGTAGAGGCTGGTCATGAAATGCTTTCTAAGTGCCGGTCTATAAAGTTTCATTTTATACTGAAGGTGATAGGAAGACAATAAATGCCATGGAGAAAGAAAGAAATGCTAGGACTGGATTTGTGTTTGAGCATGATCACTTTGGGAGCAATATGGCAGGTGGATTACAAAGGGAGCATGAGGTAGGGAGACCGATTGGAAGAACAATAAAATCATCCAAGCAAGAAATGTTGATAGCCTCAGATAAGTCTTCTGAACATTGTAACTGGAGAAGCAAATGTTTTTGCTTTCGTTTGTGTTATTGATAGTGTGGAACTCTCTAGCAAATGGAATCTTAAATGGTGTGAAACAAGTAATTGCCGAGCTGGTGGAGGTGGAAGTGGAAGCCATGAGTCGCTCTGCTCCACCCTCCCCTGCATCCCATGGCAGCCACTGGGGTCCCTCCAAGAAACAGTGTGAAAACGTGCATGCAAGAGAAGGAGCATCAGTGTTTCGACCCATTTTATTTGATAAACTCTTCTGGTGTCTAGTAATCTGTAGTGTCAAGTTGTTCTTTGTTATCTAACATAAATCTCTACAAGAGTTCATAAGAATCCTTGCTTTATTTCTTTAGGTATCAAATAAACACTCACTCAATACATCTCTCAGTGTGTCTCTGACCCCTGTAACCATACATCAAGACCCAGTTAATAATAGTCTTGAGTAAGTAGACATTCTGACCCCCAACTTCCTGCATCAATCTGAGAGTGATGACTCTGGATCCAGAGTGCATGAACAATGTAGCAGTTTAGATCTCACTTATTCTCATACTATATCCTCTCCTTTAGAAGAATCCAATCATTCACCTGCGCCTCCAGCATTATTGTTGATTGTGAACAAATATCAAGAGCTAGCCCTGACTCAGTTTTGAGCTCCAGACTTGCAGTTACCACTGGACATATTTCATCAAGCTGCACAGATACCAGTACTGGCCAAAATGAACTGTATCACTCTTACCTCCACAGCTGGGCCTCTCTCAGTTTTACTAAGTTGAGTGCACTGGCAGCACTTAGTACTTACGCAGTAATCATCCTCTGTCACTCCTCTTTCCTCCCCACAAAATTACCTTGGTTGTTGCTTCTACCACCTGAAGCCCACTCACGCTGACTGTGTTTTCTCCAGTCCCATGTGCTTAGTTGCTCAGTCATGTCCAACTCTTTGTGGCCCCATGGGCTGTAGCCCGCCAGGCTCCACTGTCTTTGGAACTTTCCAGCAAGAATACTGGAGTGGGTTGCCATTTCCTTCTCCAGGGGATCTTCCCAACCCAGCAATCAAAACTGCATCCCTTGCATCTCCTGCATTGGCAAGCAGATTCTGTACCATCCCATAGCAGCCTTCATCTTGTCATCTGAACTTACTATGGCAAAGACTGTGGTATTCGGCAAGCATTCCATCTGCTCTCCTCCATTTCTCAGCCTTCCGTGATCTGGCAGAGCCATGTAACTTGTTGTGATTATATAAAAATGACACTGATGACCTTCATCCCAAAGCATCCCAAAGAGCCATTGCACAACCTTTTTTTTTAGTTAATTCTTACCAAATTCTGGTGATGGAAAAGCCGTGTGTTCCAGATGGTGCAGCTAAAACATGGTGGAGCCTGAGTCCCTGAGTGACGTTGTGGGACAGAGACCCAAAGATCTGTGTAGAGCTCACAGAACAAGTGGGTAATACCCTTTGGTTGCACTGAGTCACTGAGATTTAAGCATCGTTTGTTACCACGCAAGATTGGTCTCCTCATCTTCACAACAGTCCTACTTCAGTATTCTACACAACCTCAGAAGTGATCTTTCTAAAATGAATATATTAACATGTTACAAGCACTTCACCAGCGTGTCCTGCACAAAACTTTTCAGGAACTCACACCACCTATACCATATATTCCAAAATCTCTGGCCTGGTCTGTGAAGGGCCATGGTCTGCCACAGCTTGCCTTAACGGCTTCTCTTCTCATGGCCATGGACACACTCACTGAGTCTAGCTACCTGCACACCCTCAAGTGAGCTAGTTCGCTCACTTCTGGACCTTGAAGTGTGTTGCATGTAACGTTCTCCCCCATCGTCACCCTGGTCTGCCTGGCAGACTTCGATCCCATATTCAGGACTCATCTCTGACACATATTCCCTATGGATGCCCTTCTGACTCCAAAGGGCCAGGAAAGCCCCACAATATTCTGTTCTGAGCTCTGCAACCCACCACACCGAAGCTCAGTCCCTTATTTTCTTTCTTATTCTCTGTCCCCCTGCCTTTTGGGCTTTTCCATTCTTAACACTAATTCCCAGTCACACAGAATTCCTTATAACGAGTGCCAGGAAAACAACCTAACAAAACAAAAATTAAACACAAAAACCAATACTAAAGTTTTTACTAACTGTATTTCATAAGAATGTAACAGGTTGCTTTCCTTTATTTTCAATTCAATTTATTAAAAATAGGGAACATAGATAACACAGGATAATTTCATATACATCTAGATATTTGGTTAATTTCTTTTTAATGATGAGCAGAATTATATAGAAGGGAATCTGAAGAAAGAGGAATTAAGTGGAGGTATGTTTTTTTATTTATCTGACTACAATTTGCTTCTGATGTGCAAAGCAAAGCTCAAACAATTATCATTATCTATATCTGGGAGCTTCCCTGGTGGCTCAGAAGGTAAACAATCTGCCTGCAATGCAGGAGACCTGGATTCAATCCCAGGATCAGGAAGATCCCCTGAAGAAGGGAATCATTACCCACTCTAGTATTCTTGCCTGGAGAATTCCATGGACAGAGGAGCCTGGTGGGCTACAGTCCATTAGTTGCAAAGAGTTGAACACAACTGAGGAACTAACACTTTCACACATCTAAAATTTAACTCTCACAACAATGCTTTTGGCTTGGTAATGAGACGTGCTTTTAAAAAACTTGAATATTTTCTATTCTGTCATTATGAAATTTAAAAATAACTTATTTTTTAAAATACAATAATTTTGTCAATTTTTGATCCATCACAAAAATATGTAATGCTTTGTCATGAATATGTGTAGAAAATATGTCTTGGAAAAATAAGTTGATTAATTTTTGCCTTATTTCTGACCAACCAATTAGTGGAACTATAACCATGAAATTGATTCTCCTTCTGCTTTAATTTTCTGACAAGACACTTCTAAGTATTTCTTATCTAGGGATCCTTCAAATCACTTGCTTTTCAGAAGCAAAATGGGAAAGCCTCTGAAACTAAAGTCTTTATGGCTTGATAATAGTCTAAAGAATCAAAGGTCTATGCGTTTAAAAATCCTTTATGTTTTTTGACTCTAAAACAAATGCATATAAAACAAAACTTTGAAAAAATGCAGAAAGAGGGAAAAGACAAATTTAGAAATTAAAATCAGTTGCGGGAAAAGACCAATTTCGAAGCTAAAATCAGTTGATGTCTACTAATTGGTCATGGAATCACCTGACAGAGTGGTGTGTGAAGTCGCTCAGTCGTGTCCAACTCTTTGCGACCCCATAGACTGTAGCCTGCCAGGCTCCTCTCCCCATGGGATTCTCCAGGCAAGAATACTGGAGTGGATTGCCATTTCCTTCTCCAGGAGATCTTCCCAACCCAGGGATTGAACCCGGGTCTCCTGCATTGCAGGCAGACGCTTTATCCTCTGAGCCACCAGGGAAGCCCAAGACATAGTGGTAGGACTAGTTAAAATTAAATCATAACAGAAAGTGATATCTATTCTATATCTAATAGAATTTCCCCTCTGTGGGGATGAGGCAGGGACAGAAGCAGACTCAAATGGTCAAATTGTCCTTACTCTTTACTTCTGAATTCTGATATTCGCCTATCTATTTGTGTTTATAGATCCACGTCCTTTCTTTCATCAAGTGACTCTCTACTGACCAACTGTATTGGATAAAACATTGGAATAGAACCCTTCAGCCTGAATAACACCTGACCTAGTTCTAGGTTGAAATTTATAGGCATTTTTAATATATTAACACGTAAAGACTTATATTCTCCAACACTCAACTACAATCATGCAAAAGAAATGCCAATGATCCCCAGTGATTCCCTCTGCCCGCTCTCCAGGATATGCCTCATTCTCCATGTCTCATCCATTTAACTGTAATTTACAAACCTTCTCATTAGCTTGGACCATTTTGGCAGGGATTTGATTTGGCAGCTTAATGTAAAGGCTTTTTATGCCCTTGAAAATGTAATGTAGTACTCTGTAGACATATTACCAGCTTTCATGATCCATATGAAATATCTGAGTGCAAACGTAAACACACTGGAAAAAGATGGAAGGACAAAGGAGCAGAACTGGAGAGACAGAGCATGTCCACAGCTCTTGTCTCTCATTCTGAAGTCCTGGCACGTGAAAGAGCCTTGTGCAGGGTGAGTGCCAGCTGGCCAGCAGCACCTCTGACTGCGGAGGCAGAGGCCACTCCACAGAACTGCATCCTCTCTAATCCCACAGCTTATTATCCAGTCCCCTCACTTGGCTGTCCTTATGCTCTGTTTTCCTCATTTCAGTACAGAGGAAATCAATGTTAAAAGTGTTTTATGCATATCGCATTGACTTTATTTTATCCTGATTTACACTTTTTTCTCTCTCTCTTTCTGAGGAAAATGGCATATGGTCTGGTTCTCTGATTTGTGTCCATGAAACTCTCTGTTCTCTGTCAGGTCACTTAATCCCAGGGAGGTTCATGATAGGTGTCTATGTCCTGCTTCATGTTATTCTGTACCCTGTCACCTTCATTTCCTCTTGGAATCATGTTTTGTTGATTCTACTTCAAATTAGGAAATGGATTGCTCCCCAGAGTATATGACATCATTGAATTTTTAATGGATGTGACATGGAAATTAAATGCTTTTAAACCCTTCTGAAACAGTAGTAGGATGGATCCATTACCACACTGATTCCATTTCTTGTAGAACATTTAATTTAAAAATTTGTAGCAACATGTCAGTAAGTGGCAGGCTTCCAGCTAGGGCTTTGTGGAAACCACCGTCTGGAAAGAACTGTGTGGACAGTAATGGAAGACACTCTTGTCAACCTGACCTCCTCCTGTATATGACACAAACGCTCCTGGAGGACAGAGAACTACCTTTTTCCTCTGCCACAGCCCTAACACCTGGCTCAGGATCTAGAGCACAGTGGGTGCCTAATAAAAGGTGACTGAATAGAAACTGATGGAACACATATAACTTGAATATTCATTTATGGATGGCAAAAATGATGAAAGTTTTTTTTTTTCATTTTCTCAAGGCAAACACCTTAATATGATAAAAAGCTTTCTTTTTTTCCTTTCAGAAAATGAGAATACATGATTGAATAGTTTCCATCTCTCTGATCTTTCTGGATAAAGTGTCCTTTGGCTACCTCTCTGACCTAATTCCCTACTGCTCCCACCCCTACTCAAAATTAATTCCAGGCCCCTTGCCTCTTTGCTATTCCCTGCAAACATGCCAAGAACACTGACACTCCAGAGCCTTTGTTCTTCCTGTTCTTCTGTCTGGAACTGTGCTCCTTCCAATATCCCTCTGGCATGCTTCCTGGCTTCATTCAGGTCTCTGCTTGAGTGTAACTTCAGAGATGTTGTCCCTAATCACCCTAATTAAAAAGCATACTTTTCCCATCACTTTCTCTATGGAACTTGTTGTCATGGGACATCATATATATTTATTTTCTGTTTCTGCCTCTAGGACATTAACTCCATGAGATCAGAGACTTATCTATCTTATAGTATATACTCTGCATCCAAAACAGGGCCTGTCAATAAGTACTTGGTGGACATATAAATAAATGTAGGTGTTGTTCAGTTAGCAACATATTTAATGAAGAGATAGTATCTATGCTGGGAAGAAAACTAGTCTGTGGTGAGAAGGATTCCATTTACCACTTACTGCTTGCAGCCCTGAGACTTGTAAGAGAATGAAAGTGAAAAAGGTAAATACTGTTTTGAAATTGTTATGAATGTATGTTCAACTTTTTGTATTCTCTGAAGGGTCTCAGAGGCACTCAGACACATGTAAACATTTGTTTGTAAGCTGTCTGATTACCTGCTGGACCCACTGACTTGCACTAAGTAATCAGGCAGCTTACAAGCAAATGTTTGAAACACACTACATTCTAAATTGGGGACCATCAAGAATTGTTACCACTGTAAAAATGTGTATGTTTGTATATGTCTGTGTGATGTATATGGTATTCATTCTGTTACAACAGAGTAACAATTTTTAAAGTACTTCTGAGACCCTTTCAGAGAGTACATAAGGTTGAACATACTTTCATAGTAATTTCAAAACATTATTTACCTTTTTCACTATCATTCTTTTACAAGTATACAGTGGAGTTTTCCAGAGGCCTAATGATGTGCCGTCTATGGGGTCGCACCGAGTCAGACACGACTGAAGTGACTTAGCAGCAGCAGCAGCAGCAGCAATGATGTGTAATGTCATAATAGAGTAAATGAAGAAATAGATGAGAATCTAATGTATCCTACTGAACTAAACTGAAGAGATTTGCAAAATAAAATATCAAACAATGACACTCTTTGAAAATTATAGTTATTCTTCATAAAATATCTCTTATTTGTACTAACATGAAGTGATTTTATTGTCTTTTTAAATGAGTAATAAATACAGATTTTAAAAAATTTATTTTAATTTATAATCTGATAAATATTGATGGGTATGGCTCACATTAATATAAGAGTCTTGAGGTTCTCAATAATTTTTAAGGTTGAGAAAGGCTCCAAAGATCAAAATGTTGAACAACCACTGAAAAAAGATTCAGGTAAATATTTATTAACTACATATTGTAGAATTTAGCTACAAAATATAAATTCTCTACATTTTTAGAAGTCTAAAAGTTACTTTTCGTGAACTTCAGGAAGATTCTTATTATAATTTATTTAAATGGTTATTTTACATGTCTAAATTGACTTTAAAGTGTCTCTATGAGAAAACACTGATTTGCTAGAGCTTACTGTTATCTTTAGCACACCTGTTCTCTTCAAAAGAAGTTATTATTGCTACTATTACCCTTTTGTAAAGTCAGAGGCCAGGCCTAGCAATATCATCGAAAGCAAGTGTTGGCAATTTTTTGTTTAAAAAGGCCAGATTATAAATATGGTCATCTTTCCAGGACATGTGACTTTTTTCTTCAAATGCTCAAATATGTCACTGTAGAAAGAAGGAGAAGGCAATGGCACCCCACTCCAGTACTCTTGCCTGGAGAATCCCAGGGACGGAGGAGCCTGTTGGGCTGCCGTCTATGGGGTCGCGCAGAGTTGGACACGACTGAAGTGACTTAGCAGCAGCAGCAGCAGCATGAAAGAAAACATAGGTAACACATCCAAATAAACATGGCTGTATTCCAGCAAACCTTTACTTATGAACACTGAAATTTGAATTTCATGAAATGAAAATTAATTTTAATTTAATTTAATTTAATTTTCATGAAATGTTATTCTCTTTTGGCTTTATCCATGTCATGAAGTATTGTTCTTTGATTTGCAATCACTTAAATACCTAAAAACTTTTCTTGGCTCATGGGTAGTATGAAAACAAGAGGTGGGTTGAATTCGTTCTGCAGCGTGTAGTTCGCCAACAGCTGATCTAAAGTATATTCTACAGGACTTTAATCCTTTGAGATCCTCTGTGACAAAGGGTTCCATGTCTAAATTAGTTTGGGAAATGTCACTGTGTATATTTAAACTGTATGCTGTAATTTAAAGTCTCTGAAATATCCTTCAAAATTTGTTTTTGTTTCATTCAAACCTAGTGGATCATAGAAACATTTTTTCAGTTAACACTTGTTATTTCCCTCAAAATATTCTCCATAGAATTTACATTGGGAATTACTGCTCTTAAGGATTCCACCTCTTGAGAAACCTGTATGCAGGTCAGGAAGCAACAGTTAGAACTGGACATGGAACAACAGGTTTGAAATAGGAAAAGGAGTACATCAAGGCTATATATTGTCACACTGCTTATTTAACTTATATGAAGAGTACATCATGAGAAATGCTGGGCTGGAAGAAGCACCAACTGGAATCAAGATTGCCAGGAGAAATATCAATAACCTCAGATATGCAGATGACACCACCCTTATGGCAGAAAGTGAAGAAGAACTAAAGAGCTTCTTGATGAAAGTGAAAGAAGAGAGTGAAAAAGTTGGCTTAAAGCTCAACATTCAGAAAATGAAGATCATGGCATCCAGTCTAATCATTTCATGGCAAAAAGACGGGGAAACTGTGGAAACAGTGGCTGACTTTATTTTTCTGGGCTCCAAAATCACTGCAGATGGTGATTGCAGCCATGACATTAAAAGACGCTTACTCCTTGGAAGGAAAGTTATGACCAACCTAGATAGCATATTGAAAAGCAGAAACATCACTTGTCAACAAAGGTCCGTCTAGTCAAGGCTATGGTTTTTCCAGTAGTCATGTATGGATGTGAGAGTTGGACTCTAAAGAAAGCTGAGTGCTGAAGAATTCATGCTTTTGAACTGTGGTGTTGGAGATGACTCTTGAGAGTCCCTTGGACTGCAAGAAGATCCAACCAGTCCATCCTAAAGGCAATCAGTCCTGGGTGTTCATTGGAAAGACTGTTGTTGAAGCTGAAACTCCAATATGTTGGCCACCTGACGCAAAGAGCTGACTCATTGGAAAAGACCCTGATGTTGGGAAGGATTGAAGGCAGGAGGAGAAAGGGACAATAGAGGATGAGATGGTTGGATGGCATCACTGACTCAATGGACATGAGTTTGAGCAGGCTCTGAGAGTTGGTGATAGACGGGGAGGCCTGGCATGCTGTGGTTCATGGGGTTGCAAAGAATCGGACATGACTGAGTGACTGGACTGAACTGAACTGAACTGAAGGATTCCACACTCAAATGCCTCTAAGTATGTTGTGTGATACCTATGCATGATATAGAAACTGTGTAAGAAAATAGGAATAAGTCTTCACACTTGCTCATTAACACTGCCTTTTAATCGTGCAAGACACATAAAATTACCAACAAAATATATCTTCATTCTATTCCCAGCCTTGAGGCACCAGCTTCCAACCATTGTTATATTGGTAGTGGAAATGACTTCAATATTTCACAATTCAGTACACAAAGAAAGGTAGTTCAGACAAGTTACAAAAGTGAATGAGCCAAGCCTCATCAGAACGCAAACCATGAACTTCCATATGTTCAAGCTGGATTTAGAAAAGGCAGAGGAACCAGAGATCAAATTGCCAACATCCACTGTATCATCGAAAAAGCAAGAGAGTTCCAGATAAACATCTACTTCCGCTTTAATGACTATGCCAAAGACTCTGTGGATCACAAAAAACTGGAAAATTCTTAAAGAGATGGGAATACCAGACCACCTGAACTTCCTCCTGACAGATCTGTATGCAGGTCAAGGAGCAACAGTTAGAACTGGACAGGGAACAACAGACTGGTTCCAAATTGGGAAAGGAGTACGTCAAGGGTGCATATTGTCACCCTGCTTATTTAACGTATATGCAGAGTACATCATGCAAAATGCTGGGCTGGATGAAGCACAAGTTGGAATCAAGACTGCAGGGAGAAATATCAAAACTTCAGATATGCAGATGACACCACCCTTATGGTAGAAAGTGAAGAAGAAGTAAAGAACCTCTTGATGAAAGTGAAAGAAGAGAGTGGAAAAGTTGGCTTAAAAGTCAACATTCAGGAAACTAAGATCATAGCATCTGGTTCCATCACTTCATGGCAAATAAATGGGGAAACAATGGAAACAGTGAGAGAATTTATTTTGGGGGGGCTCCAAAATCACTGCAGATGGTGACTATAGCCATGAAATTAAAAGACGCTTGCTCCTTGGAAGGAAAGCTATGATCAACTTAGCATATTAAAAAGCAGAGACATACTTTGCCAACAAAGGTCCATCTAGTCAAGGCTATGGTTTTTCCAGTGGTCATGTATGGATGTGAAAAAATTGATGTGAGAGTTGGACTATAAAGAAAACTGAATGCCAAAAAATTGATGCTTTTGGACTGTGGTGTTGGAGAAGACTCTTGAGAGTCCCTTGGACTGCAAGGAGATCCAACCAGTCCATCCTAAAGGAAATCAGTCCTGAATATTCATTGGAAGGACTGATGCTGAAGCTGAAACTCCAATACTTTGGCCACCTGATGCAAAGAACTGACACACTAGAAAAGACCCTGATGCTGGGAAAGACTGAAGGCAGGAGGAGAAGGGGACAACAGAGGATGAGATGATTGGATGGCATCACTGACTCGATGGACATGAGTTTGAGTAAGCTCCAGAAGTTGGTGGTGGACAGGGAAGCCTGGCATGCTGCAGAGTCGGATACAACTGAACTGAATTAATGATACTATATGCAGCCATGTCCCCATGGAATATTCAGAGAAGGACTCAGTAGAGATACAATGAAAGAGGTTATAATATTAATAATTGTGCTTTTGCCAGATTCTGTGTGATTTTTAGGATGATGTTTCCCAAACTTTGATGTACAAAAAAGTTACCTGGGATCTTGTTAAAATGCAGATTCTGATTTGGTAAATGTGGGTGGTACCCAAGTGTCACATTTCTAACAAACTCCAGGTAACGCTGGTGATCCTTGGGGTCAGAGTTCAGGAAGGGACTGCTTGCATTGCACAAATTCAGTAAAATTCAGTGACCTACTGAATAGAAGAATTTGCATGTTCACAAGATCACCAGGCAATTTATATCACATTCAAATCAGAGAAGCACTGCTCTAGAGCCAGTTTCCACGAACACATTCTTTGTGCATTGGCAAGTCAGTCCAACTGTACAAAATAATCTCAACCAATAGAGAAATATAGTCTGAGTATCTTCAAATAAGTAAGGAGAACAGAAAAGAAGAAAATTCTTCCCTTCTAAAACTCTGTTCGGAGAAGGCAATAGCACCCCACTCCAGTACTTTTGCCTAGAAAATCCCATGGATGGAGGAGCCTGGTAGGCTGCAGTCCATGGGGTCGCTAGAGTCTGACACGACTGAGCGACTTCGCTTTCACTTTTCACTTTCATGCATTGGAGAGGGAAATGGCAACCCACTCCAGCGTTCTTGCCTGGAGAGTCCCGGGTACGGGGGAGCCTGGTGGGCTGCCATCTCTGGGGTCGTACAGAGTTGGACACGACTGAAGCGACTTAGCAGCAGCAGCAGCAAAACTCCGTTAAGGGAGCATTGCTTCACCTCCAAAGACTGGTTTAACATCTAATGAATCCACATTTATATCCAAGAGACAAAAGGGAATACAGAGCAAGAGCTCAGAGGTCAGTTAAAAAACTTATGATATCAGGAACTGGCAAAGAGGACTCCATAGTAGAGCCACAAAAAATCGTTTTAGGAATGCAAAGTTTTGATGGAAATATTCCCATTAATGAAAACTGGCAGGGTCACAAGTAGTGAGTAATCAGTAAAACCACACCCTACGCCTGCAGCACATCCTTAGGGACTTGGCATGAGGTGGTCATCAAAAGCTAGGTGCTTTTTACCCAACCAATGTCACTGAATAAGAACACATATGCTGAAAGGCTTACAGATATTATACAAGGCACATGTATATAAAACAGGAACCATATGAGGATACTTGATAAATATTTGTTGAATGAGCTCAAGAATATCTGACTTGTGTTCTGAATAAAAGAGTTGTAATTTGTGTGATTGCTTTTCGAAATTTTTGGGTGACAACTGTAATATTCCTTAGACTCTGGAATGCTGTATCTTGGCATTTTGATTTGGTGGGTGCTGAAAGCAGGACTTAGGAAGGATATTGTGTTTGTCAACCAAGTATTAAAAATCAGCAAATAATGTTTGAGACACTATGCTAAGATGCTATGAGGGAAAGCCATGTTCTTATTGAGAAGAATACTAAAATGTCAAGAATGGGACCAAGAAAATTGATCTGTTAAGAAGTGGTCACTTATGGGCAATAAACAAAGGCACCCACTCAAATGACAGAGAGCAGCACAATTATATTTAGCTTAGAGTCTAGCCTTACAGAGTGGTGCTTTTGCAGGCCACCTGAACCCTGGAAACCTTTCCTAGAGCCCTGCATGAAGGAAGGGACTTGTACATTCCCTCTGTTCACAGACTTAGCTTCCTAAGTCACCTAACTCTTTCATTATCTGTCCCTTCCTTTAGTTTTTTCCTCCTTTGGCTTCAGGCCTGACTTTTCCCCCTCATCACAATCAAGTTTTTATCCTTAAAGCACATTCTCCCTCTTCTGCTCATTACCCCAGTCACTCATGACAATAGTTTAACTCCAGTTTTTTCAGTGAATTAATGAACTTGTTTGGTAATGTCTCTCTTTATTTCACCAGCCTCAGCATCCATTAATAATTTGCATCTGGTCCACTTTGTAAGCAGGGTCAAAACAGATTTCAGGTCTGATCAGAACAGACCATTTAATAGTCTATTATCTGTAGTTGACCCTAAGCTCTCATTCTGCATCTTTTCTTGTATGTTTTCGGTTGTATTTCTCTTAATTTCACCATTAGATCATTTATTACATGAGAGGTCTTCTTTTATTTTGTTAACTCTCTCAGAAAGTATATAGACATCCTATATTCAACTAAGTACATCCCAAATTTTGATGATTGAGTGATTCTTTGGAAATAGAAATATATATTGTATATGTACTGTGCTTAGTCACTCAGTCATGTCTGACTCTTTGCTACCCCATTGGCTGCAGCCCACCAGGCTTTTCTGTCATGGGGATTCTCCAAGCAAAATACTAGAGTGGGTTGCCATGCCCTCCTCCAGGGGATCTTCCTGCCCAGGAATCAAACCCTGGTCTCCTGCATTACAGGTGGATTCTTTACCAACTGAGTTACCAGGGAAGCCCTGGCCTATATTGTACATAGGCCCAGATTGAAAATAGTTACCTATCCTTTGGCTAACATGTTCTCTAAAATAAAGAGAGAAATCATTCATTATGAAACAACATACCTTCATCAATGGC
Source organism: Bos indicus (assembly GCF_029378745.1). Taxonomy (NCBI): domain Eukaryota; kingdom Metazoa; phylum Chordata; class Mammalia; order Artiodactyla; family Bovidae; genus Bos; species Bos indicus. The sequence continues at coordinate 73,868,696 of NC_091768.1, read as the reverse complement.
TAACACATTTGTACATTTTTATTTAAAAGTGGTTTTTCTAAAAGAATATATAGATAGAATTTTTATACATTCTGAACATCTCTGTCTTTTACTTGAACTATTTAGTTGGAGTCTATTTATATTTAATGTAATTACTAATATGGTTGCATTTTATTTTCCCATCTTGTTGTCTATACCATTTAACCTTTATTCCATTTCTCTTTTCTTGCCTTATTTTTGAATAAAGTAGTTTTTAGTATTTACTCTATTCCTATCAGTTGACTCTTTTGATATGCTTCTTTGCTTTTTATAGATTGCTCAGTCTAGAAATAATAATATATCTTTAAGTTTTCACAGTTTAATCTAAATAACATTATGGCACTTCACAAACAATGTGAGAACATTATAAGCTTATAATTGTAAAATGTTCCCACTTTCTGACTTTTGTTCCCTATTTTATTCTACACTTGTAATAGACCCAATAGATTGTTATTATTATTTTATATAGTCAATATATTTTTGAAGAAACTAAAATATAGTTTTAGTATTTTAATTTTCATTAAAATATTGTTTTAGCATTCTTATTTTTAATATGTGCATATATACATTAACCAAATATTTACTCATTCTGGTACTCTTCACTACTTACTGTAGGTCTAGAGTTGTTCAGTCTGGTATTACTTTTAATTCTGAAAACCTCTCAGAATTTTGTATAGTGCTAGTTAACTGAAAACTAAAACTCTCACCTTTTGCCTGTTGGAAATGCTTTTGGCTTCTTCTTTTTTTGCTTTCTATTATTAAGAATTTTTTTTGGAAATAGAACTCTAAACTGATTTTTTTTTCTTTCTGTACTTTAAAGATAGTATTTTACAGTCATTCATTGCTTCCATATATAACATGTCTTTTTCCTCTGCTTACTTTAAAAATTTATGTTTGTTCTTGGTTTTCTGCCATTTAAGTGTGTTGTACCAATAAGTGGTTTCCTTTATATTTGTTCTACCTAGGATTTATATGCGTATTAGGTAGAATTTTTCTAGGAAATGAATTGTACAAATTCAAATATATTAAATGGAACGTAGTGAGGAATATTTTCTGTCCCAGATGTTCTGCAAATCCAGGTTTATTTTATTAGAGAGTAAAAGACTCGTAGACACAACAGTCTCTGAGAGCACCAGGTTATGACACTCTTAAATCATAGTGGCTGGAAATTTCTGGAAAACAAATTGCCATTTTGGAAAAGACAAGACAAACTTTTAAAATATGTTGATCTCTTATATTAACATTAGGAAAATGTGAGATCAGACTAGCAATTCAAAGAACTAATTTGCATACCTTATATTCTTTAGGAGATTTTGTTTTGGTTGTCACATATTCATTCTTGGAGCTGGTAAAAACAAAACATTACACTTTCTATGGTTGGATGGCATCACCAACTCAATGGATATGAGTTTCAGCAAACTCTAGGATATGGTGAAGGACAGAGAAGCCTGGCAAGCCACAGTCCATGGGGTTGCAGTCAGACACATTGAGTGACTGAACAACAACACTTTCTATAAGTATAGTAGGTAGTTCTAGTCAAAATACCCTTCAGCTGATGCAGTCACGTCCAGGCGACCAGCAAGGAGCTGGCCCTCAGCAGTGGACAGCCACAGTAGTGCATCAGCCTGGATCTGTGGTGTGTGTAAAGAAAGAAAAGACTAAATAGGTATAAAATAGACCTTAAAAGGCATGTTCTTTTCTACCTCTGATTTTGTATTTCTCTTTGATAAATTACTGTTGTTGTTCAGTCACTAAGTCATGTCTGACTTTTTGTAACCCCCAGAAGCCTGCCAGACTCCTCTGTCCATGGGATTTTTCAGGCAAGAATACTGGAGTGGGTTGCCATTTCCTTCTCCAGGGGATCTTCCCAGATGAGGGATTAACTCACATCTCCTGCATTGGCAGGCAGATTCTTTACCCTTGAGCCACCATGGAAGATCCTTTAATAAATACCTACCTTGTTTTTCAAAAATATGATTGAGGAAAAAAACACGTAGTCCACATCAGGAGTTTAATTTTTAATCTTTATACTTAAGTAATAATTGATCACATTTTGACAACTTTTGTTTGCAATAACTACTCAGCCTAAGTGATTTCAAGGTGAAATAACAATATTCTTTAATTTTGCCAGAACTGCTAATTAATTTTTTTAAGTCTTGATATAAATCCAGTCTGGAAGAACTAAAGCCAAAGTGAACATCCTGTGAACTCTAAATGAACAGTTCATTTACATCTGGATGTTCTGATTGAATTTGAATAGTGCTTTCTTGTATCCCAGGAGAAAAGAGCTAAGTTCATGTCTATGCTGGTTTGTATTCAAACAGAAAAGAAAATAAATATTAATTTTGGCATATAAATGTATTAAAATTATATATTTTGTATTTTTCTCTATAAGAAATACTGATTTGAAAATATCACTTTCTAGATAGTAGTAGGAAAACATACTATAGAATAATTGTTCTATTTTCCTTGAACTTTCAAAAATTATGTCTTGCAATAATTAATGGGCCCTGAAATACTGAACAGCTGCAGTGCTAATCTCAAATCAATATTTATATTTGCTCTTACAAATAAATGGGATGATTTTTCATGCCAATAAATTCAAACCACAGATAATTATTGTTATAACTTAACATTTCATGTTGTTCTTTAATTTGCTGTGTATCAAAATATATTTTATCACATAAAACTTATAATACATGAGATGGTAAGGTCGACAGTACTTTAAAAAAAGTCTCAAATGTTAAGCAGTTTGCTTACTATAAAAAGTGTAATTAATTTACAAAGTCAAAATAAAAATGCAGGTTTCTTTATGTAATGGTTATGGAAAATTCTATTCCTCAAGAACAGAGCTGTAGCAAAGGAATGAGTTTAAGGGTTCATTCATTTACTCATTTATCCCACCAATTGTGTTTAGCATGTTTTAATGCTGAAGATAAGGTGGTAACCATAACAAATACATTCTCTGCCTTCCAGGAGCAACCAGAGTTGCCTCGGGGATAAATGATAACTAACACATTGTGCAATTAACTGTGTAATTAGAATTGTTGTAAGTGAAATTAGGCAGAAGTGCACAGTCCCGAGGAATTTCCAGTTTCTCTTGGAAAATGACATTTCAACTCAGATCTGAAAGATGAGTAAGAGTGAGATAAGCATGACGTATTTAGGTAGAGGGTAGATGACACGAGCAGGCTTTCCCAGGTGGCACTAGTGGTAAAGAACCCACCTGCCAGGGCAGAAGACATGAGACATGGGTTTGCTCCCTGGGTTGGGAAGATCACCCGGAGGAGGGCATGGCAACCCACTCCAGTATTCTTACCTGGAGAATCCTAAGGACAGAGGAGCCTGGAGGGCTACAGACCAAAGTGTCACAAAGAGTCAGACATGACTGAAGCAACTTCTCAAGCACACGCACAGGTGATATAGGCAACAGTGCAGCAACCAGAAGGAGCCTTGAAGAACTGGGTATTTTTAGGTTTATATGAGTGGAACGCAATGATAAAAGGGGGTATGTCAGAGGTGATGCCTGTGAGGTTAGCAGGGGCCAAATCCCACTCCCAGTAAATCACTACATGTCTTAATAGGAGTTTCAGTCTTTATCGTCAGAGCAATACACTGACGGTTATTAAGGAATCTCAAGTAGGGAGAGGCATGATAAGATTAAGCACTGTAAAAATCATCCATCGGCAAAATAGTGGAGAATATAGTGGCCTGGTTAATAGTAGATGAGGAAGACCACTTAAGCATGTTCTGGAAGTGCAGCCCAAAAGAAGAGAGCAGTCTGATGAGGGGTGACAGGGATACAGATAAGAGCAATGTTCAATTTACAGATACTTAGGAAGTAGAATCAACAATAATTGGAGACTAGTTAAATATGGAGGTTAAAGAGACTGAGAAGAGAATGATGCCCAGGTGTGGATGTTTGCAATTAGTGGATATTGGTGTTTTTTCCTGGGTAGCAACATGAGGAGTGGCTCACAATTTGCTTTTTTGAGCAATGGGAGATAGACAAAAGACCTAGTCAGGAATTTGGGTTTTGGCACGTTGAAACATTCAAGTGGAGACAGTGAGTAAGCAATTTTATACACCCAGAACTATGAGGAGACATGAGTTTGAAAGAAGTGAAGCCTGTGAACAGGTGAGATTGTCTCTGCAGAGTTTCTCAGGAGACCTGCAGTGTCTGAGGGTCTGTGAGATATCGTCACAGCTCCTATGTGAAAAAATGATTGAAAAAACACTAAGCATCAGTTTTGGAACTTCACATGCTACACGATGTAATGGGTTGAGGCTGAATATTCTGATTAACAAAATTTTTTAGAGAATATTTGGCCCCAACAGCAAGTAGCCAGGGGGATAGACAGCATCCATCAGGATGAATTCATGCTCAGAATTTGATGCCAAGTTGGGGAGTGTTGGGTTGTTACACAGACTAGAGGAAGGTAAAATGATGTCAATATCTCCTCAAATTACATTCTGCAACTCTCTTTATGTACAGCCAACCGACTTAAGAAAGCAAATAGGTTTTACTCATATAATGGAAAATCAAAGGGAAATTGTCATTCTAAAGAAGACACATTCACACAAACAGTAATATGCCTCCTGGTGCTTCATATCAAAAGTAAAGGCTGCCAAATGGGGACTCCATTGGTTAAAAGTAAACTGTATTGTGAGGTTTTCCCATTTCTTAATATTTTCTCACTTAGTAGTTATTGTGTCTTTCTGTTTCATATTATATTTGCATTTGTGTTTCACAAATATGCCTATGGTTAGAAAGGGTGATTTCTAAAGACAAGGTATGAGATGGAAAAAGAGGCTTCTAGGCTTAGGTCTATGGACAGTTTTGATAAGGTTGATGAGGAGTTACCTTCTGAGTCAATTCACTGAAGGAGTTCAGCAAGGGACCCAGAGGAAGTTCACCTTTATGACAAAAGCTACCTACTGAGTTTTACATCCCAGCTGTCCTGTCCACTGTGTATAGTCTGTGGCAAACAACTAAGAAGGCAGCAATAACTCTAGTAAAATTGAAAAGACATTTAAATCACAATCATTTGACAAGGATTTGAATTTTGAATCTCAAATAAGATAACGATTTTGGGTAAAAAAAGAAAGTCGCTTTCAGTGAAAATTTTCTGAAAGTAATTTGGGAGTTTTTGTTCAGTCATTAAGTCATGTCTGACTCTTTGTGACCCCATGGACTACAGCATGCCCCACTTCCCTGTCCTTCACTATATCCTGCAGTTTGCTCAAATTTATGTCCATTGAGTTGGTAATGCTCTCTAACCATCTCATCCTCTGTCACCCTCTTCTTCTTTTGCGTTCAAACTCTCCCAGCATTAAGATCATTTCTAATAAGCCTGCTCTTTGCATCAGGTGGCCAAAGGCCTGGAGCTTCAGCTTCAGCATCAGTCCTTCCAATGATATTCAAGGTTGATGTTCTTTAGGATTGACTGATTTGATCTCCTTGCAGTCCAAGGGACTTTCAGGAGTCTTCTCCAGCACCACGGTTCAAAAGCATCAATTCTTCAGTGCTCAGCCTTCTTTATGGCCCAACTCTCACGTCTGTACATGACTACTGGAAAAAACCATAGCTTTGACTATATGAATCTTTGTCGGCAAAATGATATCTCTCCTTTTTAATAGGCTGTCTAGGTTTGTCATAGCTTTCCTTCCAAGGAGCAAGTGTCTTTTAATTTCATGGCTGCAGTCAATGTCTGCAATGATTCTGGAGTCCAAGAAAATAAAATCTGACACTACTTCCATTTTTCCCCTTCTATTTGCCATGAAGTAATGGTACCAGATGCCATGATCTTAGTTTTTTTAATGTTGAGTTTTAAGACAATTTTTTCACTCTTCTCTTTCACCCTCATCAAGAGGCTCTTGAGTTACTCTTCATTTTTTGCCATTAGAGTGGTATCCTCTGCATATCTGAGATTGTTGATATTTCTCTCTGCAATCTTGATTCCAGCCTGTGCTTCATCCAGCCCAACATTTCGTGTGATGTACACTGCATGAAAGTTAAATAAATGGGGTGACAATATACACTATTCCTTTCCCAATTTTGAACCAGTCAGTTATTCCATGTAAGTTTCTAATTGTTGCTTCCTGACCTATGTAAGTTTCTAATTGTTGCTTCCTGATCTGCATACAGGTTTGTCAGGAGACAGGTCAGGCAGTCTGTATTCCCATCTTTTAAAGAATTTTCCAGTTTGTTGTGATCCACACCATCAAAGGCTTTAGCATAGTCAATGAAGCAGAAGCTATATTTTATTTACATTGTTTTGGCTTATGATTTAAGGAGGTTTATTATTCATCATTGACAATAAAACTTTGTATTGTAAAAAACAATTAAAATCAATTTAAATTTTATTTGAATTAAATGGATCAAGTTTACTTTTTAAAAAGTAAGTCTTGTTTTGGCTAAATTTGTTATTTCATAGAAACATCCTGTTTGCCTTATGAATTTTAAAAATTAATGAAAATAAAGCAATTAATTTTGTAAAGGTGAGCTAAGTTTAATTACCCTTTGTTTTTCCAATAAAGGTAAACTAAAAATTCATTTTTGGTCATAAATATGGAAAATACATTCTTGCTATACACTATATATCATATATCACATCTAATTCAAATTTTGTATAGCAGAAACTTATTAAAAATTGTTTAGGTCTTGGATGAGGTTTAAAAAAATCAAGAAGAAAACTTTAAGATAAAGAAAAAAATTAATGTTTCCTCTATTACCATTCAAATTGATATCTTTAGTGAGAACAGGAATGTACAAGATGAATAGGCTGATAATAAGTTGGCCAAAATAAACATATCAATAGAAAACTATCGTTCTCTCCTCGAAGAGCATTAATGTTATTATTGGTTTATTATACCTACAATTTACTGATCATGCTAATTTATCAAGAGATGTAGGAATAATCATTTTTACGTATAGATTCCTCAGACTGGGAAACTACTGAATAAGGTTGGTATGGCACCCCACTCCAGTCCTCTTGCCTGGAAAATCCCATGGACGGAGGAGTCTGGTGGGCTGCAGTCCATGGGGTCACTAAGAGTTGGACATGACTGAGCGACTTCACTTTCACTTTTCACTTTCATGCATTGGAGAAGGAAATGGCAACCCACTCCAGTGTTCTTGCCTGGAGAATGCCAGGGACAGGGGAGCCTGGTGGGCTGCCGTCTATGGGGTCGCGCAGAGTTGACACGACTGAAGCGACTTAGCAGCAGCAGCAGCAGGGAAAACAGAAGAGGTCTAGGACTGAAGATCTAAGTTTAAAGCTCACAGATCAGATGGCTGAGGATTCACTGGTAAAGGAGAATGAGCAAGTAGAGAGTTCGTGGAAATTTGAGGCTCTGGTGTCACGAGAACTAAGGCAGTAAAGTTTTCCACTAGGATGGAATGATTGGGTTTATTATACTTTGTTAGGAGGTCAAGTGATATGAAATGTTAATAATGTGTGCTGGACTTAGCACTGATCAAAGAAGTGATTAATGACTTTGGTTTACCCTTTCAAAGGAAGGTTAATTAGTAAATGCAAGCGAAGGAAATGGAACTATTGAGTTAAGACAACTGTTTTCTTTCTATGTTATTTGTTGTGTGCAGGTAAATAAAGAGTAAGGGTTGTAACTGGAGGGAATGAAGAGATGCTTAAAATTAAAATACATGTACATGTGTAAATACTGATAGGAAGGATCAATTAGAAAAAGAGATGAGAAAAAGGATAATAGAAAGAAGAGGGATGGAATTTAAGCATGGTAGGGCGGTTGGCCCTGGTGGCAAGGAGGGTCCCCTCCCCCGCAGAAGTGGGAGAAGCAGGGGACAATGGGTAAAAAGGAAGATAAACTTTTATGGTGAAGGATTGTTGGATTTTGCAGACTGGAAACCCATCTTCTTAACTTTTAATTGTGTGCTCTATTATATAACAATGACTAAGTATAAACTAAAATGAAACTTTCAGGTTTAAAATAACTTCATTTTACAGTGTTCATAACCCTCTCCTTGTTTGCCCTCCTTATCCCTCCCACTACCCTTCTGAGCTCCCCTTGTCCCCAGGGGACCAAGAACAATGACCTCTTTTAAGGCTGTTAAATAGAGTCAATAATCAAAGCCCTTTGTGGACTTCTGTAGTGGTGGACACATTTGCCAGGATTCATAACCACAATCAGACTTGAACAAGAACAAAATCCATATGTGGTTGCTTTATCAGGCTGAAATCAAAAAGAGGGGGAAAAAAGCTCTGAATTCAAGTACACACATCAGTCCCCATTCAAGTACCATTCTAATTTCATGCCCCATGTCTGTGTATATTATGAAAGCTTTGGCATTGGAAGTATGTGGTAAGTGAAATTATTTGTGCTTTGAAAAGGGGGTAGGTAGGGATATGGAAAGTTAAAGACTAGTTATTTCTACCAAGCAGGAAAAAAACCTGGTCTGCTATTTTTCTCCTCATTTTAATTTTAATTATAAATTAGTTTTTAAAATCACAACAAAGTAGACAAATAAGTAATTCTTTATGATACAGCACAAGGATTAAGAAATCATATGTTACTCTGGGATACTTAATGTAGGAAACAAGTTCCTCTAAATGAGACTAGGTATCAGAAGGCAATGGCACCCCACTCCAGTACTCTTGCCTGGAAAATCCCATGGACAGAGGAGCCTGGTAGGCTGCAGTCCATGGGGTCGCTAAGAGTCGAACATGACTGAGTGACTTCAGTTTCACTTTTCACTTTCATGCATTGGAGAAGGAAATCGCAACCCACTCCAGTGTTCTTGCCTGGAGAATCCCGGGGACGGGGGAGCCTGGTGGGCTGCCGTCCATGGGGTCGCACAGAGTCGGACACGACTGAAGTGACTTAGCAGCATCAGGGAAACAGTTTAATTACACAAAAATATTTTTGACCTACAGAATTTTATATTTCCAAGGCCACAAAATTTTAAGTTGGTATAAAGAAAGCTGAGCGCCGAAGAATTAATGCTTTTGAACTGTGGTGTTGGAGAAGATTCTTGAGAGTCCCTTGGACTGCAAGGAGATCCAACCAGTCCACCCTTTTTTTTTTAATTTTATTTTTTAACTTTACAATATTGTATTGATTTTGCCATATATCAAAATGAATCCGCCACAGGTATATATGTGCTCCCCATCCTGAACCCTCCTCCTTCCTCCCTCTCCATACCATCCCTCTGGGTCATCCCAGTGCACCAGCCCCAAGCATCCAGTATTGTGCATCGAACCTGGACTGGCGACTCGTTTCATATATGATATTATACATGTTTCAATGCCATTCTCCCAAATCATCCCACCCTCTCCCTCTCCCACAGAGTCCAAAAGACTGTTCTATACATCAGTGTCCCTTTTGCTGTCTCGTATACAGGGTTGTTGTTACCATCTTTCTAAATTCCATATATATGCGTTAGTATACTGTATTCAACCAGTCCATCCTAAAGGAGATCAGTCCTGGGTATTCATTGGAAGGACTGATGTTGAAGCTGAAACTCGAATACTTTGGCCAACTGATGCAAAGAGTTGACTCATTTGAAAAGACCCTGATGCTGGGAAAGATTGAGGGCAGGAGGAGAAGGGGACGACAGAGGATGAGATGGTTGGATGGCATCACCGACTTGATGGACATGGGTTTGGGTAGACTCCTGGAGCTGGTGATGGACAGGGAGGCCTGGTGTGCTGCGGTTCATGGGGTCGCAGAGTCGGACACGACTGAGTGATTGAACTGAAGTAAAAAGTAAAATTCTCAAAGGCATTCCTTTGTTTATCCATCTACAACTTTATATTCTACTGAAAGTTCTTTAAAGGAGAATTTTTTTTAATAAATTGAACTATTACAAATTTTTTATTTTTCAGGCAAAGAAGGCAGAAGTATCAAAGTAGTATCAGTTCAGTTCAGTTGCTCAGTCGTGTCCGACTCTTTGTGACCCCATGAATCGCAGCACGCAAGGCCTCCCTGTCCATCACCAACTCCTGGAGTTCACTCAAACTCATGTCCATCGAGTCGGTGATGCCATCCAGCCATCTCATCCTCTGTTATCCCCTTCTCCTCCTGCCCCGAGTCCCTCCCAGCATCAGAGTCTTTTCTAATGAGTCAACTCTTCGCATGAGGTGGCCAAAGTATTGGAGTTTCAGCTTTATCATCATTCCTTCCAAAGAACACCCAGGGCTGCTCTCCTTTAGAATGGACTGGTTGGATCTCCTTGCAGTCCAAGGGACTCTCAAGAGTCTTCTCCAACACCACAGTTCAAAAGCATCAATTCTTAGGCACTCAGCTTTCTTCATAGTCCAACTCTCGCATCCATACATGACCACTGGAAAAACCATAGCCTTGACTAGACGGACCTTTGTTGGCAAAGTAATGTCTCTGCTTTTGAATATGCTATCTAGGTTGATCATAACTTTTCTTCCGAGGAGTAAGCATCTTTTAATTTCATGGCTGCAGTCACCATCTGCAGTGATTTTGGGACTCAACCTAATATCACAAGCACTTGGCACATGATAGCCTCATGATAAATTCTTAATAAATGGATGAGTCTGAGAATTCAGGCATGTAATCTACTCTATCTGGGAAACTCATTATAGAAAAGGACATCATCACCAAGTCAACTTCAAATATTCAACAAAACAGTATATGATTGTAAATTAACTACTATACAAACACAAAAACTTATAATCATCCAAAGAGTTCTTAAGAATTTCTAATAGTGTCAATGAAAATCAACTGGGTAGAGTCCAGAGTAATCACTTGGTTGGCATTCTAGAAATGCCAGAATTGTAGAGGGCAATGAAACATTAGCCAAAGGGAGAAAAATCCATGCTTAACGATTTACCTGCAATTACTGAAAGTAACTTTGTTTTTTTTTCCAATTTCATTTTCAGGTGAAAGGAAGATAAAACACCAGAAGAAGTCCATGAACTCTGAGATAAATAAAATTTAACTTTTCACAAGAAAGTGTTTAATTTAAACTTGAAGTATTTATTATACATCTTCTGACAGTTTTTAATTTAGACATACTAAATAGGAATTTCCGTTTTCAAACAATTTGCAAATTTAGACTTTAGAACTAGCACCCAGTTTAAACTTGAAAGCATCAACCTCTCCTTCACACACACACAGCCCACTCAGTATCACATCACCCTACTTTACTTTTTTATAACACATATCACTATTCAAAATAAATGTTAGTTGATTAAATGGGTAGACTTATTCATTTTTAAAAAATTGAGGGAGGTGGGAGTGGGGGTTCAGGATGGGGAACGCATGTACATCCATGGCTGATTCATGTGAATGTATGGCAAAAACCACCACAATATTGTAAAGTAATTAGCCTCCAATTAAAAAAAAATTATTGAGACCCTATCATATTAAAATAACCATCTCTGTTTCTTAATTATAAAATGTTTTCATCAAATGATACTTCTAATTCAGGATGCAGAAAACCTTTCTTTTCTTTTGATCTCACTGTGTTGAAAATATAAACTGCAGAAACTTCCCTGGTGATACAGTGGCTCCCAGCACAGGGGGCCTGGGTTCAATCCCGGGTCAGGGAACTAGATCCCACATGCTGCAACTAAGAGTTCGTGTGTCACAGTTAAGAGCCAGCACAGCCAAATAAATAAGTAAATATTTTTTAAAATATAAACTGCATTATGTGATAAAAGCTGATTATATCAATGGTATTTTGATAGAGCCATAATAAATTATAATACTAATTTTTACCAAAAATGTTTAAAAGCCATGTGTGCTCATTTTTGTAAGCAAGTACTATGCTGAAATGCTTCAGTAGCTCCTCCAGTTGGTCACTGTTGAATCTGGACCCCCACAACATATTATGAGAAATGTGGTAAACATCATACCTGCCTCATCTCTTACAATTCTCGTAAAAATCCTTTGTAATGGGTGCTAATATTTACCACTATTTAACTCATGAGGAAATAGAAGCTCAGAAAGATTAAGTAACTTTCTTAAGGTGACATGACTGTAATTCATATCCATACTGCATCCCAATTCGTGCCTTTAATCTTTATATTATATGGCTTCTTATTAGGAAATAAAAGAGATGTTTAAATAATTGAAATATTTTTTCCCTATAGCCTCACTCTACTTCTTGATATATAGTGTTTTATACCATGTTTAAGCACTTGAAAGGTTTACCCAAGTTCTTGGCTCCCATTCACATATCATTCTCTTTGCCTCAGAGCTAAGGTCTGCAGAAGTTCTCTTTAACTAGAATGACTGCACCCTTCTCTCCATCTAAACATATTGTTATTCTCCTCAACTTTTCTCAAGACTCCCCTCAGTGAAGGGATTCCTGAATAGCCTTCCCTGACTCCAGGGCAAAGTAATGTCTGCTTATCACTACTGAGCACCAGCACACTACAAGGCAGTGAAGGTTGGGTATATCTTTGTTTTTCTCCCCTGAATTAGCCAGTAGTTATCCTCTCTACCTTATTAAATTGGAGATTTTCCCTGGTGTGCAGATGGTAAAGAATCTGCCTGCAATGCAGAAGACCCAGGTTTGATCTCTGGGTCAGGAAGATCCCCTGGAAAAGTGAACGGCTATCCACTCCAGTATTCTTGCCTGGAAAATTCCAAGTACAGAGGAACCTGGTGGCTACAGTCCACGGGGTCACAAAGAGTTGGACGTGACTGAGTGACTAAGACTTTTCTTGAAAGTAAATATCCTGCAAGAAGTGAGTTTGTTGTTATTGTTTGTTGTTTTAGTCACTAAGTCATGTCTGACTCTTTGTAATTCCATGGACGTCCCAGATCCATGGGATTTCCCAGTCAAGAATACTGGAGTGGGTTGCCATTTCTTTCTACAGAGGATCTTCCAGACCAAGGGATCAAACCTGCATTTTACTGCTGAGCCACCAAAGAATAGCCAGTAAGTGTTCCCAGTAGTTATTCACTGAGTTCAGATTGAAGTTTGACAAGTGATTGTATCATTCTGCTGAAAAGCAAAACTCTGTTGACAAGGTCACCAAATCCCTTCCCACTTCAGGCTGTTTGCTTTTACTGGCTGCTCCATATCCCTGTGCCACCTCCAAAACCAGGAAGCACATGGTGTTTCCTGTCCCTTCTGCTACCTTGCAGGAAATTCCATGCTTTGGGTCATCTGAGATTCACTGGCTGGACATGCCAGCAGAAGAGACAGAGGAGGAGCTGACAGCAAATGCAGACAGTGGAGGGACTTTTGCTGGACAGGAGTTTGACTCTCTCTACTACCCTTTAGCTGGCCCTCCTCAAAGTCATGTCTACATATATATATAGTGATCCTGTACACCAATGTAGATTTTACTAGTCCATTTAGATGTAAAGTCTAAGACTAAGTGATATGAAATACTTTCACTTAAAATATTCATTTCTTCTTAAAATTCTTCAGTAAATTCTAAACTATCATTCTTCTGAAATAATGAGTTGTTTCGTAACAAACAGGAAGATCATTCCTACTTTTCCATTAAAAATTAACAAAATTCCAACTCACTTTAACTCTATATCCAACAACAGGAAGAAACTGTTCATAGAAAGAAAGCAAATTGATTTGGAATCATAAAGGGAAGAGTAAAACAGCTAAAATTCAAATAAATAGTGAATGTCTATTGTTCATTTATCCCTATGTCAGTTCAGACCATCCAAGAAGCAGACATCAAGACAGGATAAGATGGGAAGGACACATGCTGAAAGAAATCCTTGTGAAAGAAAGAGGCAGAGACACTGGTGAGAACCTCCAATTGTGTTGCAGCTTCTTATACTTTTCCTATTTAGATCTAAATGGAATTGTCAGAGTTTTGACAATTTTTAACGTATTTCTAGAGCCTCATGCTGGGAAAGATTGAAGGCAGGAGAAGGAGGTAACAGAGGATGAGATGGTTGGATGGTATCATCAACTCAATGGACATTAGTTTGAGCAAACTCTGGGAGACAGTGAAGGACAGGGAAGCCTGGAGTGCTGCAGTCCATGGGGTTGCAAAGAGTTGGACATGACTGAGCAACTGCACAACAAACAACAGAGCTTATTTTATTCCTGATTAATGAAAAAACAGCTAGGTAGTGTGCCTTAAAAATAGTCACATCTGAAATTAGTATGTGAATTTTTTAAATTGTAATTTCAAAACTAACATTGGTATTCATAAAACCATAGAATGGAAGTAAGTTTGAGTGCCTGGGACCCTTGAGGTCATGAAATTGAGTTTTCCACCCAGACAGACATGGTTGTTCAACTTTTCCCTAAATATTACCCTTGTGAGGAAATAGCTTCATCACAAAGCAATCCAATTTATTACTAGAGAACTTTAATCATTAGAACATCCTATTTTATCTATTTTTATGTAGCCTTTAGGAAAAACTTATAACCTTCTGCCTAGAGCTTCAAGAAGAGACATTAGAAGAAAGTTTCTGGGAGCCTCCTTCTTCTCTGGCCTTGGATAATGAACCCTAGTTCATCTTACCATTTTTTCCATAATATTGTTTCCAGAATCATAAACACTTTAGTCACCCTCCTCCAGATGTGCTATTAATTTTCCAGTATCCTTCCAAATATATGGCAGCCAGAACTTGATTGTCCAGCCAAATGAAGTGACTGGTGTTGAATACCGTGGGATGATCTAGTCTCTGTATTTCTCCTAATGAATTAGATTTTGGGATCATATGTCACAGCATTGCTTCATGTTGAATTTATGCTTAATGAAAACCTCTAAACTATAAAATTATAAAATTAAATCCAGATAGAACTCCAAAGATGATCTTATCCTACATCCTCTTTCTCTGCTGCTGCTAAGTCACTTCAGTCGTGTCCGACTCTGTGTGACCCCATAGACAGAAGCCCACCAGGCTCCCCCATCCCTGGGATTCTCCAGGCAAGAATAGGGAAATTAAGAATCTAAAAAGATTTCGTGCCAACAGTCACACAGTTAATTTGTGACATAAACAAGATTAAATTTTAAACATCTGAATACAATGCTTCATTTCCCTTAAAAAATTTTTATTTTCATGCAAAGTGCTTTGAGTTTGTTCTTCCTCCCCATTTTCCACTTAAGTAGTTAGTCTTTTAAGCTAACTGCAAAATTTTCCATTTATCTTTCTGCATGTGATATTTATGGCTTTGTGGACTCCATGAAATTTCCAGTTACTGGAACTTTTTAAAAGATTAAGTGAAGAAGCTTAAGAAAAGCTAGTGAAAAACCCATAATCTTTGTATTAAAATGGTTTTCTGGTTTTTCCAATGGGAAATGTTATTTAATCCCATTCGCCTCTTGAGGGCAGCCCTGTGTACTGCTCTGTCTGGGTCAGTCGCTTTGTCTTGCTTGATCTGATAGCAAAACATCCAATATTAGATAATACTTCTCATTCACTTGTTAATCTCTGACTGTCCTTGTCTTCATCCAAGGAACATATGCCACCCTAGAAACAACTTCGCCTCTGTTAACCTTTGAGTCCTTAAGTAATATCGCCTCCTACTAACTTCATTCAGTTGGATCTCAGCAATGATTGAGCATGACGTTTTATTAGTTCACTCCACCTTCCAGAGGCCTGGGTTTCAATCCTCCCCAGTAAAATCTCACAGTTTGGCACCTTGAATTCATCAGTTTATCCCCACCTATTCATGCTGCTGCTGCTGCTAAGTCGCGTCAGTCATGATCGACTCTGTAGACAGACTCTGTAGACTCCCATAGACAGCAGCCTGCCAGGCTCCCCCATCCTTGGGATTCTCCAGGCAAGAACACTGGAGTGGGTTGCCATTTCCTTCTCCAATGCATGAAAGTGAAAAGTGAAAGTGAATTCACTCAGTTGTGTCCAACTCTTTGTGACCCCATGGACTGTAGCTCACCAGGCTCCTCCGTCCATGGGATTTCCCAGACAAGAGTACTGGAGTGAGTTACCATTGCCTTCTCCATCTATTCATGTCCACCTACATTTTCTCAATTACTTGTAGCATGTCAACTATGTAGAGCACAAATTAGCTGTCATCCTATTTCACTTAGTTCCTCGCTTTGGCTTTTTAAAACTATGGTCAAGCCTACTAATTTCTTCTAATTAATATACAAATATAATTAAATCAAAGAAAACCAATGTGTTATGTATACATCTTGAATGTATACATTATCAATCTTTTGCATTCAATTGCAAACATTGACTTGTAAAGTATTTCATAGTACTCTTGCTAGAGTTCCTTGCTAGAAGATACTGACGGGAGCTACCCTATAATATGGAGAAGGAAATGGCAACCCACTCCAACTTCTTGCCTGGAAAATCCTATGGATGGAGGAGCCTGGTAGGCTATAGTTCTTGGGGTCACAAAGAGTCGGACACGACTGAGTGACTTCACTTTACCCTATAATAACATGGCCTGCAGAGCCCATAGATTAAGGTGTCATGACATAGTTCCCAGTTGCTAGTTCAATGACTTCATTTTACCTACTGTGTGCTTATTATAGTTATTCTAGTTTCTATTCCTGTTTATATTCCTAGCCTCTCACCAAGAATAGCATGGAGATTATTTTTTCCATATTTTGTGGCAACTATGGTTAAGAAGAAGAAAGAAAATGACCTGGACAGCACCCCCTCTTTCTACAGCCCCTTTTCCTTGCCTATCAAGGACTGGGTGTGTGTGTGCTCAGTTGCTCAGTCATGTCCAACTTTCTGTGACCCTATGGGAGATAGCATGCTGGGCTCCTCTGTCCATGGAATTTTTCAGGCAGGAATACTGGAGAGGGTTGCCATTTCTTACTCCAGGGAATCTTCCCAACCAGGGATCAAATCCACGTTTCCTGGGTCTCCTGCATTGGCAGGTGGGTTCTTTACCACTGAGCCACTTGGGAAGGCCCTATCAAGGATTGAAGTGAAATAAAGTAAGTCACTCAGTCATGTCCGACTCTTTGCGACCCCATGGACTGTAGCCTACCAGGCTTCTCATCCATGGGATCCTCCAGGCAAGAATACTGGAGTGGGTTGCCATTTCCTTCTCCAGGGGATTAGGAGAGGACAAAACTATTAAAATAAAAAAAGAAAATCATTTAAAAATTGCTTGGTAGCCTCAACAAACCATGGCAAGTTGAAATGTTATGTACTTCAGTTCTCTTTCTTTCGCTTATCCATTCATCATCCATCTATCCATCCAAATCTACAAGCAAAAATATTTTGAGAGCCCTGACCATGGTCTCAGCTGTTTGATCTAGTTAATTTAAGTGAATATCAGGGTGATATAACTTTTTAAGGTTCTGAAATTTATCAAAAATTCACATGAGAATTATGAGAATTTTGCCCTTGCTTTTAGAAAAGATGGTTCCTATGAAACATTTCAATTACTGGAGCCTGATACAGTTAGTAATCTCAGCTCAATGCTCTCTGCATTTGGTTGATATTGCCTGGTATACCCTGATCTGCCCTGGTAGGCTAGTGTGGATTCTTCATTCTGACTTGGCTGATCCTCTAGGTAGAAGCATTGCTAACCCCACACTATTGGTCCTTAGGAATCAGGAAAAAGTTTTCCACTGGTTTAGAGGAAGTCAATCACACATTCAAACACAAGAATCATAGAGGCACGTGTCACTAGATGAATCCTGAAATCACAAATTTAGTTAATACTTACTTCTTATAACAACTCAAGGCAGTCCAGCATAGGAAAAGAGCTACTTTGCCTGCATTCAAATCCTAGCTCTGCCATTTACATATTGTAGGATCATGTACAAGATTCTTAACGTTTCTCTGTCTCAGTTTCTTTAAGACAAGGATAGTAATAATACTTAATTATCAAGATGATTAATATGTTGATACATACATAGAACTTAAATAGTATATGGTAAATATTATGTTATTATAATTTACTCACAACCAGCTAATTATAAAAATGAAAACTAAACATATTCCATTATGTTCCACCATTGTAACTTGTGAATTCTGAATGGTGATACTGTTATATTATCCATATGTCTTTGGTTTATAATTCCATGGTCTGTTTGATCCCAAACAATATTCAATGGGACAAAACAAAGGATTTTCTCCTGTTGGTGAAATTCTGGCATCAGGCCAGTGAAGGCATGAAATAACAGAAGCTGCTATTACATGAATACAGTGTTTATTATTATGTATAAATTTGTAGGCAAATGAATGCCTCTGCTTCAGGGTCCAAGTTTCCAACTTTAATGCTAAGTAGGAAACTGAGACAATCATATGTTTGGCAGAATAGTGAAGGGCAGATGAGAGAGGTGAATTTTAATTAGCTTATTAACTCATTCAACATTTTTCCTCACTTGAGCATGGGGCTCATTCTGGGCAGGCTTCAATAAACATTCACATACTCATAATAGCAATTATAGAAAACATTTTAAACATGTTAGATTAAACTAAAAATCTAAAAATAAACAAAATCCCAACCACTGACCTTGAAACTACAAGCAATAGTTCATTATGCTTCAGAATCCCAAGTGATATATAAACTTAAAGTAGAGAGCTCATAAAAACCACAATAGAAAGGAAACAGCTGGTTAGCAGCTACACAGTAATACCATAGGTTTGTTCTCGTGACAATGAAAAATAAAACATTTAATTAGAGCCTATATGCTCAACTTCTTATCCCTGGTTATTCTGTGGCTAAACAGGAAGGTTCTCCCCTGTTTTATTCCCTTCACATTTGGGCCCAATCCTACAGCCTTAGATGAAAAGCAAAGACACAAGTATCAGCCACATTATCTTCTTTCTAAATGTAAATTCAAAACTCTAATTCATTCAAAGTAAATAGGCACAGCACATCATGAGAGAAAGTGTTTTGTTCAGGGAAACCCAAAGAAAGCATGTTAATTACAACTTATATTTTCTCAGCACCTAACTTAGGAAGAGTTCAAAGCAAATGCACGTGTGGAAAAGGTCAAACTCACCAGCCAAACAGGAAAGCTGTGGAGCTTCTTTTCCATTCTAAGTCATCCATATAAGGTGGGGTTTCCTTTTGTGTTTAAGTTTAGACAGCATCAGAAAAGTCAAACCACAGGAGAATGATGAAGGTTGTGCTAAAATGTGGCTGATGTTTACGTTGTCTATGCCCAACACAACTCTTTGGTGGAAAGTCTGAATCAGCTTCTCTGAGAACTTTATTACATGACATCATCAGAAACTTTTACTGTTGAAAAAATTAGCACATTTGATTAAGCTCAGCTTGGTACCTAAAGAGCCAAATAAATTATGAGTTTCACATAAAAGGCTGTTAATGACAATTCTTTAAATCCTGAAAATGGCAAATAGAATAATGAATTAGAACCCATTCTTGTTTCCTTTTGAGAAGAAGGGAAAGTAATCATTTAACAGCATGAATTTAGGGGAACATACTGATTGATCCCAGATTTTTGGTAGGCACTTTGAGAATATAAAGTTAAATCTCAAAATTCAAGAAACCCTTAAGGTACAGGAGCCATATATAGTTTGTATAATCAAGAAAGGACATAGCACTATGTGAGTTTACCCACCCCCCTCCCCCCCCCCCACACACACAACAACTTTAGTTCTGTGGTAGGAAAGGTCAAATATATCCACAGCCGTGAAGGGCAATCATTACTCAACAGAGATGGGAAAGATTAAGGAGGATGTTATGACAATAAGACAAGACCATGAAGTGGAAAAAGTATGGCATGTAAGGGGAGCAGTGAGCTACACCATTTATATATCAATTATGTCTCAATAAAGCTGGGGGGAAAGGGAGCCAGTGAGTGATCCAGTAGAGTTAGAGATGGGTCAGGTTCAGAACGATGACAAGCAGTATATTATTGGACCTGAAATTGAGGATGTGAATTCCAGCTCTACCACTTAGGGATCTTGTGACATTGAATAATTTATGCACATTCTCAAACCTGTCTTCTCTTTAGTAAAGTGGAGTTACTAATTGTACATACTGCATACAATTTCTGTGAAAATTAAATGAGGTAATCACTGTGATACTCATAAATGCATACAGTATGTCATGTTCATCTTTATATAACCAGAGACAAGCACAGTGCTTCAAATATAGTAAGTGCTCAATATATGTTAGCCTCCCTGATTGTTATGAGTTTTCAGGTAAAACTAGAAAGGTAGTTAGATCCACACCAGCAAGGCCATGACTGTCAGACAAAGGGGTTTGAATGTACACAGAAAAATAGAGAGCCACTGGCAGCTTTTGCAATCAGAGCATTGGGTAAATTAATCTATAAAACAGATTGTAAGGAAACTAGAGTTAGGACCATACTGAGGAGACAAAAGAGAACCTAATCTAGGTTGGTGCTTGTAAACAAGGAAAAGAGGAGAAAGGTAGAAGAGATATCTTGAAAGACTCGGCAGTAAACCATAAGAAACTCAGAGAAGATTCTCGGTATCTTCATAAAAAACAAATGAAAGGACTGAATTCAGAAATGACTTGAGCTCAACATTAGACTGACCACTGGGTAATAAAACATTCTCTAGGGCTTGAATATCCTTAAGACATAAATTCCAAATAAATGAGACATTTATTGGCAGGAAGCTTCTATCTTAAGTGAAAAATAAATAAATAAAGCCAGGAAAACAGATTATTTCTATGACTTAGATCTAAATCTAAATCCTAAGGGAGACATTTATTTAATGAAGTAGTTAAGAGTGCTGACTGCCATACTGCCAGCATTCAGTCCCAGTTCCATCACTTTCTGGCTAGGCAGCAAGTTATTTAACCACTCCATGCTTCAATTTGCTTTATCTGTGAAATACTTGGACCTACTGGTATCTAATTAATGTCAATGTCTATTTCAAGAGGTTTTTTTTAGGATTAATTACTTCTTACACCTTAAATGTGTAGGACTGTGCCTGATACACAATTAGCTACAAATAAGTGTTAGTCTTAATTCCTAAGTTATTTCTGTTTGATCTAGGTGGAGATTTACTGGTGGCACATGGATCACTCACAAATGCTATACAACTTTCCTGTATCTTGCAAGGATTGACTCATATACCACAATGCACTTCTACTCTAATAAGACTGATTAGTTTTCCACTTCACCCCACCTGCCACATCCCTAGGATATAAGATTTAATAACCTTACATGTAATGTGAAATATTATCCCTCCTTGCATGCATATTCATATCACACAGTGAAAGAGCTCTAGAGACCAAGTATTAAAGCTTCAGATGACTGATAACAAACTATTAAAACAAATCCCTTTTTGGGTTTAAAAATATGAAAGACCGGGAGTTCCCTGGTAGTCAAGTGGCTAAGATTCTGCACTCCCAATGCAAGGGGCCCAGGTTCCATCCCTGGTCAGGGAAATAGATCCCACACGCTGCAACTAAGAGTTCACATGGTGCAACTAAGAACCGGAGTAGCCAAATAAATAAATAATATTTTTTAAAAGAATCTCGAAGATCATCAATGCTACTGTGATTTTAAAAAGTGACATTTTCCAACATGTGTTACAGAACCAAAACCCATGTTGAAAGTTTCTCCTATATATGAATTTAAAAGAAAATGAAACAACTTTGTGTTATCTTCTTGGTTAATGAATTTTAAAATAATGTAAAATGTTCTGCTGTTTATCACCACAAGGCAGACAGTTATTGTGTAACTATTGTATAAAGATATAAAATGTAGATAATGTGTTCATAAATAATGAAACATTATACTATTTATCACCACAAAAATACTATAAAAATAGAAAATGTATATCAATTCAAGACTTTTATATTATCATTCTAATATACAAACTTCCCATTGCTTGTCATAGGCCTTTTCAAGCCTTTGGCAATTGATTATTGTTTAATGATAGATGAGCTATTCTAAACAACTCGTTAAATTGAAACTGTATTTTGGATCAATAAAGCATCTGCTGAAATTTTAACTACCCTGAATTATTAATTTAGTGTTGTCATGCTAAATGAATTAATTCCTTCACCCTTCATTGGGTAT
Source organism: Bos indicus (assembly GCF_029378745.1). NCBI lineage: Eukaryota > Metazoa > Chordata > Mammalia > Artiodactyla > Bovidae > Bos > Bos indicus. The sequence goes on along the minus strand of NC_091768.1, from coordinate 73,846,767 downwards.
AAGCTAAGTGCATTGGAGGCTTCCCAGGTGGTTCAGTAGTAAAGAATCTGCCTGCCAATACAGGAGATGTAAAAGACGCTTGTTCAATCCCTGGGTTGGAAAGATTCCCTGGAGCAGGAAATGATGACCCACTCCAGTAGTTTTGCCTGGAAAATTCCTCCAGGACAGAGGAGCCTGGAGGGCTACAGTTCATGGTGTTGTAAAGAGTTGGACATGACTGAGTGACTGAGCACAGACATAAGTGCATTGGAAATCCCTGTTTCTTGATATCTGAAAAAAATAAAGAATGAGCGACAGATTTTAAAAATATCATTCAGAAGGCTGATGAGTGAATTATTGCAAGTTACCACAATTTCAATTTTTAGGCAACTACTTTATTGATTTAAACATTCTCCTTTAAAGCAAAATATAATTAAATGTATCTCGACCTGATCTCAACCTGATCTCACACTGATCGGGATGTGACAATCATGAATGCCAAAAAAGAGCCATTGGAAGTCCAGGTGACCTTTCCAGAAAGTATTTGTGTAGTGACTCTGTAAGTCACACTAAAAGACCATTCATGATAACTTCATAAAACTACATCCGTCTAGATAAAGCCAACCATGTTTTTACATCACTTCATAATAGAAAGGAACATGATTAAGTGTTCACACCTGTTATCCTCTTATTCATCTTCTTTATCAGCAAAATAAAAACAAAACATGAAAGAAATGAGCTGATCTTTAACCAAAGAACAAAAGAAAATACTCCACCTTCTGCTTATCAGTACTGGCAAACATGTTGCCAAGCTCTAGACTCAACAGAACTTAAAATTACCTGCAGCTAATGGACAGTAACAACATTCAAATTCCTCCCAATAGAGCTGCTGCTGCTGCTGCTAAGTCGCTTCAGTCGTGTCCGACTCTATGCGACCCCAGAGACAGCAGCCCACCAGGCTCCCCCGTCCCTGGGATTGTCCAGGCAAGAACACTGGAGTGGGTTGCCATTTCCTTCTCCAATGTATGAAAGTGAAAATTGAAAATGAAGTCGCTCAGTCGTGTCCGACTTAGCGACCCCAGAGCTACCCAGATGCAATTTATCTCATTACCTCTTGGAAACTGGGTGCCTATGTTTTGTTTGCAGTCAGTTCCATCCCTCTTATTCTTCAAAGCAGGAAATTAGCAGAAAGTAGTGAGAACTTAAAGAACTCAAGTTTCAGTTAGAATGCCCTTACATTCAAATCCTAGCGGCCCTGACTGCCCTGGTGGCTCAGACGGTAAAGCATCTGCCTACCATGCGGCAGACCCAGGTTCGATCCCTGGGTTGGGAAGATCCCCTGGAGAAGGAAATGGCAACCCACTCCAGTATTCTTGCCTGGGAAATCCCATGGATGGAGGAGCCTGGTAGGCTACAGTCCACGGGGCTGCAAAGAGTCAGACATGACTGAGCGAAGCAGCCCTACTTATTAACTGTTTGATACTGGGTAAGCCAGTTTTCTAAACCTCAGCTTTCCTCTACAAAGTAGATGCGTGCAAAGGGTTTAGCACATACCCTGGTCCAACATAAGCCCTTAATAAACAGTAAAATTACTATTACAACCTAACTCCCTCCAAGAGAAAAAAAAAAAAGAAATACAGCCTTATCAGTTGTACTTAGTCAAGAGTGGTAAATTTATTCAGCATCAAAGACATGATTTGTGAGTGGATAAGAGCCTTTGTGTTACTTTGTGTTACTTTCAGTTAGAAGAGACAGCAGTAGAGAGAAAAGCAAGGTCAGGATTCAGTTTTTAGGAGGACTGAATAAGATCTCCTAATCATCGTAGCCATTGTGTGTGTGTGCTCAGTGCTGTTGGACTCTTTGCAATTATGCGGACTGTAGCCCACCAGGCTCCTCTGTCCATGGAGTTTTCCAGGCAAAAATACTAGAGTGGATTGCCATTTCTTACTCCAGGGGATCTTCCCAACCCAGGGATTGAACATGTCTCCTGTGTCTCTTGCATTGACAGACGGATTCTTTATCACTGAGCCACCTGGGAAGCCCTAGCAGCCATTAATTTTTTAAATCAATTACATAAATGATCAAAATTATTCTAGCGGTGAGTATAGCAGAAGACACAGATGAAGAAGGGATTGAAGACTAGAGCCCAGTTAGAAGTCAACAGTAATAAATCAAGCTAGAGAAGCTTAGGACCCAAACTAAGGCAATGAATAAAATTAAGTAAAATGCAAAAATCCTGATGCAATTTCAACAATTTGTTGTAGTCAGATTTTGAGTTCTTAGCCTTAGGTCTGTGGAGAAGATTTGTCTATATTATGTGAGGAAAGGAAAAAGCAATTCTTATAGAGAAGTTCAAAGATATACATACATATATATATATAAAACTAAATCACTTTGCTAAACACCAGAAACTAACACATTGTAAATCAACTATACTTCAATAAAATAAATTTTAAAAATAGACCAGTACTCAATTGTTTCTTAAAAAATAAAATTAATAAAGATAATAGGGTAACAAATTGGTGTCTTAGTTATATATTCAATAAAATGAGAATAATAATGGTACCTGACTTATATGTTATTTTAAAGATTATATAAATTAGTATGTGTACAACATCAATGCATGATATATACTAAATAATTGTAGTTATTCTTAAAATAATAGTAGTGATAGCATTGTTGTATAGATTATGAACCAGATAAGTAAATGACCATAGATTTCATCTTAGCATTCCATTCAAATCTTTATTGTTTTTAACATATAATTCTTAGAAAGGTTTAAAAAAATCTTATTATCTGGGTAAAACTGAGACAAAAAGAATGCTAAGCATGAAAACTAATGAGTGCTGAGGAATAAAACAGGAAAGCTAGAAAGTAAAACACCATAGTAAAAGAAAGTTGATGTTCATTAGGGCAGTCGCTTAATATATATAGATTCATGTAATCTTCAACTTTTTCATTCCCAAATTTATCACAAAGGAGACATTGATCAGCAAATTAGATACGGGGGAAAAAAACAACCTGAATTTAGAAGGAAAAGACAAACCAGAGAAATTCTTCTAGAACTCAGATCACAAAGGTAAAGAGACCGAAAATACATACATATACATGGATACATATATATATAAACCAATAAAAGTATAGATCAAAAAAAAGAAACCCCAATCATAGTATCAATATAATAGGAACTTCGCAATGAGAGCAGGGGAAGCATCGGTATTCAAAGGAACAATAGGAAAAAATATTTTCTGATGTAACAAAAAAAAAAGCTTTAGTCTGAAAACTGAGAGTACACATTGTATTTTAGATGAACTTCATGAAAACAGAACCACGCCTACATGAATCTAGACCTAACCCATATTTTTTAGGGGCTGAAGTTCTACTGGTATGCATGGGCCTGGGCTACTAATAGCTGTGCAAGAGACCACCAAGCCAGTAGTCATTTGTACAACAACCTTACACATTCAAAGCATCTCAAGCTCCTCCTAGAATGAGTTTGAGTTGTAAAATATATGTGTGTGTATGTGTGTGTGTGTGTGTGTGTTTGCATGTACACACCCATGCATGCACACATTTTTGTTTGCAGAGGGAATAAAGATGGGGAAATGAGGACTGAATATACCTTATTTTCAAGTACCAAAACCATTTCTTAAAAAAAAAATTCTTATCTGTAAGCTCAGTACCTATTCAATATGATAAGATTGATATAGAACATTTTTGACTGAATTTGGTGGAATGAACAATTATTCATTGTGATTGATTAAGAATCAAAAGCTGAAATAACAGATTAAACTAGAAAGATGTTTATTTCTCCTGATTTTAAGCAGTTCCGGGCTGTTGTGATCAGGCACTCAAATTCTATCTTACTGATCTACCATCCCTAAGGCTCTGCCCACACCCCACATAGTACAAGATGGCTTACCACCATATCCACATTCTACGCAGCAGAATGGAGGGACACAACATTCCCTTTAGGGAATTCACAGCTTGTTCAGAGCATGCTCATACAGCCATATGCCACTACAGAGAAAAATGAGAAATATAATATTTAGCTCATCAACCACACACCAAAATAAAATTCTACGGAAATAGGGGAAAATAGATTCTGGATAGACAGCTACTATTCTCTAACACAGTTGTCTATCAAACTTCCACCTAGAGAATTCTGAGGCACTTTTGCAAATGTCTCCAGGACACAGCATGAACACCTAAGAGACACTAACAGCACATTCATCCAACAATGGCTGTCAACACATTCTTAAAGAATGGCCCATGAGTGTTCGAAAGATTGTGTTTTCTACTATTGTTGGGCCATATGTATAAATGTTGGGCCATTAAATATAACTTTAAGTAATTAAAATGGAAAAGATTTATATTCTCTGACCAAATAGAGTTAAGCTATATATCAGAAGAGGGAAATCTGTGAAAATTCCTAAATATTTAGAAATTAAATAACAGCCTTTTGAATAACCCATGGTCAAGGAGAAATCACACAAGTAATTAGAAAATATTTTTAACTAAATGACAATGAAAACACAGCATGTCAATATTTATCCAGTTCAGCTGAAACAGTGTTATGGGGAAAAAGGTATAATGTCAAGTGTTTACATTAGAAAGGAAAAAAGTCCTAAAATTCACAGTCTAAGCTTTCACCATAAACTTAAGCCAGTTAAAACTAGAGAAAAGAATGAAAAATTGAGCGAAACAATCAATGAAATAAGAAATAAACAATAGAACATTGAAATAAAAAGTTCAGTTGTTTTAAAAAAAGTCAATATAGTTGATAAGCATATAGCTAGACTTATTTAAAAAATAAAGTATTAATACCATGAATAAAATACCATCACTACATGTTTTTTGGCTAGTAAAGGGATAATAATGGAATATTATGAAAAACAGAATACAGTATTATATATTTGCTTACTTAGATAAAATACTAAAATACAAAGGAAACAGGTTCAAGTGGCTTCATTAATGAATTATATCAAATATTAAGAAATAAATTATATCAATACTATACAAATTTGCCTCAAAAATGTCTCAACTCATTTTAGAAGATTAGCATTTCTCTAACACCAAAACCAGATAAAGGCATTACTGAAAATATTTTCTAATTTAAATAACAACTACAGACCAAAATTCTCATGAATGTAGTTGCAAATATTCATAACAGAATATTACCAAATTTAACACAGCATTAAATAAAATGATAATACATCATAGTTTATTGCAGAATTTCAAGGCTACATAACTTTTGAAAAATCAATAAATGCAATTCAACACATAAATAAAGGAAGAATCATAAAGTCATCTCAGTTGGTACAAAAACTAATACTCTTTCATGAAAAAAACTCTCAATGAACTAGGAATAGAAAAGAATTCCCCTAACTTGATAAAGGATTTTTGTGACTCTTACAAACTATTATCATACCTAATGTTGAAATATTAAATACTCCCCCACCACAGCCCATAACTGGGAACAAGAAATAATGTCCACTTTCATCATTTCTATTCAGTGTTTTATTGGAGGTCCAAAGCAGACCAATAAGGGAGAAAGAAAAATAAAAAGCATGAATATTGGAAATAAAAAAGTAAAAGTAAAATGTCTTTGTTTTCAGGTAATGTACTAAATCCCAAGAAATCTACTAAAAGCCTACTAGATTTAATAAATCAATTTATAAAGGCAGCAGATTATAAAATCAATATATAAGAAGTATTTGTTTCTACTTACTAGCAAGAAACAAGTGCAAAATTAAAATTTTCAAATGTTATTTTTAGTACATCAATAACCATGAAATTCTTAGAGATATATATGTGCCAGACTTGTACAAGCAAAACTATAAAAAATTCTTACAATAAATTAATGAAAAATTAACTAAATGGAGACATATACTATGTTCATAGATTAGAAGACTCAATGCTGTTAAGAGGTCAATTCTTTTCCAAGAGGTTTACTGTTTCAGTGAAATTCTGGTAAATATTCAGACAGCTTTATGACAAAAATAGGCAAGCTGATTCTGAGATTTAAATCAAAATGCTGAAGACTTCAAATAGCCTAGACTAAATTTTTTGAAAGAACAAATTTTAAGCACTTTTTCTTTGATTTCAAGATTCATTATAAAGCCACAGTCATCAAGACAATACAGTATTGATTTAAGGACAGGCACATAGATCAACAGAATGAAGTACCCATAAAGGGGCTTCCCTGGTGGCTCAGGGGTAAAGAATCCTCCTGCAATGCAGGAGCCGCAGGTTCGATCACTGAGTTGGGAAGATTCCCTGGAGGAGGGCATGGTAACCCACTTTAGTATTCTTGCCTGGAGAATCCCATGGGCAGAGGAGCCTGGCAGGCTGCAGTCCACAGGCTTGCAAAGAGTTGGACACGACTGAAGCAACGTAGTATGCATGCACATGTTCCATAAATGGGCCCGTACATATACGGTCAGTTGACTTAACAAATGTTCCAAAGTGCTTCAATAAAGAATAGTGATTGCAACAAGGAGTTCTAGAAAACTGGATATTCATGTAGGAAATTGAGCCTCCACTCATTTTACAAGGCAAATAAAAATGAATTTGAAATTGATCACAGACCTAACTATAAATGATGAATCTATAAAATTTAAAGAAGAAGGTAGAGAAGAGTTTCACAATACTTGGTTGGAGAATTACTAGACAGAACACAAAAAGCATACATCACTCCATATACAGACGGAAAAGACTAAATTAAAAAGAGACAATTCCAAGTGCTGGTGAAGATGTAAAACAACTGGAACTCTCATACATTTTGGCTGGAGGAGCAAAGAGGTATCAATACGGTAGTGTCCTGAGTGACCTCAAAAAATCATCAACAAGTCTATGGATTCCCTTTCCCAAACTTTCATCTGGTACAATATCCCCTCTACTCTGTGAGTTCCTGAAGCTCCCCTTTTCAGTTCTTCAGTCAAAAAGCTGGCACTTTGTTATCCCTCTCTGCCACTCCGTACTGTGACTGCATGCACCTCTGGACTCAGCGGTGGGAGGACAGATATAGAAAAACAACAATAAGGGTTTACCCCCTCTCTTGGGACCTTACATCCTCCAATCTGAGAAAAAAGGTCCATTCCCCCGGAGTCTGAGGCACCTATAAACTTTTGCTGACGCCACTGACACTCTGCCACTTTTCGGATCCTATACTTTGGACTAAAAACCTTTTGAAGCTCTTCCTGTTCACTCCTCTATGTGCACTTATAGATTCTGGTTGCCTTGAGCCTAAGCTAAAGGATACCAGAGGCAAAAATGACGAATTTAACGACTATTTTCTTCAAATTGTGGTCTCCTTCCCCACCACATCTGCTACCATTTATTTTTTAGGATCTGCAAATACTTGTTCTATGCGTTCAGTCCAGGATTTATAGCTGCATTCGGTGGGAAAGACAAGGTAGAATGTACTCTAAATGACTCTCACCATACTCACTCCATCTCTGCATACAGAATATGGCAACAAAGAACTGTGCTTTTATTAAGTATTTTAGTGTTGTTAAGTGATGCTAATTTTCATCTTAGAGAATAAAGACAATCTGAATATTTACCAAGTAAAACCATATACAACAGAAATAAAATTGTCCCCAGAGAACACTATCTAGCCAATAAATACTTAATAAAGAGTTAAAAGTAGACCTTTTTTTGGCGGGGTGGGGATTCTTCATGAGTACACATAAATTTTTTAAATTGCCAAAATGTGGTTTAATGGTCAAAATATAGTAAGTCACTTTGTTATATAATCAGTAAATTATTTTCACAGGTGGACTTAATAAACTCTTCACTGATATAAAATATGTAGTGTTTAACTCCACTGCTTAGTCAGTAAATGCCTCTCAGTGCCTCTCTCAGACATCATAGTGAAAAAGTGAAAGTGTTAGTCGCTCAGTAGTGTCCAGCTCTCTGCGACCCCATGGACTATAGCCCACCAGGCTCCTCTGTCCATGGAATTCTCCAAGCCAGAATACTGGAGAGGGTTGTCATTTCCTTCTCCAGGGGCAACCCAGGGATTGAACCCAGGTCTCCCGCACTTCAGGAAGATTCTTTACCATTTGTGCTACCCAGGAAATGCGTAAGTAAATGTTCTTTCGAATTCTAGAATAGGATTCTAAGAGGTGGAAGAGATGTGAGGGAGAACTCGTTCAAATACATCTTCCAGTTCAGGAGCCAGGCAGGAAGAAAATTCTCCCAAAGGAGAGGCAATTCTTTTGACTTTCACCTTAACTGTTCTTGACTGATAATGCCAAGTGGATGGCACCAATGGTTCAACCCCTCATTTTGGAATGAGGCTCTTATCCCACGCAGCTGCTGAGTTTGTCCACTGCCTTGCCCAAGACCCCACCCCTCTGGGACAGCCCACTTTGACCTAAAGACAGTCAGTGTGAGAAGGGAGTTCCCAGGGGGCAGGAATGGGGTACAAATTTTATCCCAATTCAAGAAAAATCTGAAGAGCAACCTGAACTCCTTGGGATGGCTGAAGACCACAGTTTCCCTTCTGCTCAAATCTGCTTCCAGTGTTGTGCTGCTGCTTCGGCTGCTAAGTCGCTTCAGTCGTGTCCAACTCTGTGCAGCCCACCAGCCTCCTCCGTCCCTGGGATTCTCCAGGCAAGAATACTGGAGTGGGTTGCCATTTCCTTCTCCAATGCATGAAAGTGAAAAGTGAAAGTGAAGTCGCTCAGTCGTGTCCAACTCTTTGAGACCCCATGGACTGCAGCCTACCAGGCTCCTCCGACCATGGGATTTTCCAGGCAAGAGTACTGGAGTGGGGTGCCATTGCCTTCTCCTCCAGTGTTGTAGCTGAGACCATTCTCCAATAAACTTCCCTCAAATAAACCTCTATCTCTATAAACTCTTTTCTTAAATTAGCCTAAGACAACTGAGCAAGAGAGAGGGATAGGGAAAACACATTTACACACACTATGGTGTGCAAATTAGTTTATCAGATCAGTTTTTCTTGCTTTGCAGAAGGAAATTAAAGTAACCTCAAAGTATTAAATCACCTAAGAGGGGGCAGAGTATGGGGGAAAATGCAAATCTTTTGATTCAGTAATTTAACTCCAAATGAAATATCTAAAGTAGTTACCAGAAAACCACATGAATATTTATGTTTAAGAATGTTTATTGAACCATTATACATAAAAGTGAAAAGTGTGAAAAATCTAAATGACCCAGATGAGACAGGGGAGTTCAATAAATTATAGAAATCTCATATGATGGCTGTTCCATTAAAGAGCAAATTATATAATGTTAAAGAAAAAAGTTAAACATATATGATCCCAATGGCATTAAAATGTTTATAGATATGCATTTTTAAGATAATTTGATACTTGTTAAAAACACTGATAATTTTTCTTTTTTTTATGTTTCTCTGATCTTATAAATCTTTACAATGAAATTGTATTGTTTATAACCAGAAAAAAAATCATGATTTTATAAAAGTTAGTTTCAACAAATATTTACAGCAAATTTCTAGTAAAATTACTAAAATGAAAGGAAAAAATATACTTTCTAAAGATTTGTTATGCTTTTAGTCATCTTTTAGACATAAAGATAAAAATAATTACTTAGGCAAGTTAGTGAACTTGTAGAATATTTCCACAACTGAAATTTATACGTGTACTTTCACACTTATTAAGAGAAGGCTCCTTGTTTTGTGGGGCTTAATGGGAACTAATTCTATTTTAAAATTGAATCCTCATAAAATGTCTACCTGTGTGTACTTTTGAGTTTAAAGGAATTTCTTTTGTGGATAAAGCAGCTTGGCACTCATAACTTTAAAATACAGAATAACGGTGGTTTAATCACTAAATTGTATCTGACTCTTGCGACCCTGTGGACTATAACCTGCCAGCCTTCTCTGTCCATGGGATTTCCCAGACAGGAATACTGGAGTGGGTTGCCATTTGCTTCTCCAGGGGATCTTCCCGACCCAGGGATCAAAGCTGTGTCTCTTGCATTGCAGGCAGATTCTTTACCACTGAGCCACGAGGGAAGCCCATAGAAGATTAAGTATACCAAATAATCCTTCATAAGAATATATTATGAACATATAAAGACAGTGGGCAGGGACTAATTGCCTGTGGGATTATCTTTTATATAACTAAATAAGCAAATATTAATAAATATACATTTAAGAATTGTACACAAGAAGTGCAAATGAACTATCAATAAAAAAAGTTACAGAAATGGATGTGTATTCTCTGAAGACAAGACACTTCAAATGACAAAATATAAATAAATGATAAGCAAATATCACATAAGATTTATGATTATGATAATTAACAGATTTGAACTTACAAGGTCTGTATATATATATATATATATATAGGTATATATATATACACATACATATATGGGCTTCCCTGATGGCTCAGCTGGTAAAGAATCCTCCTGCAATGTGGGAGACCTGGGTTCAATCCCTGGGCTGGATAGATCCCCTGGAGAAGGTAAAGTCTACCTACTCCAGTATTCTGTCCTGGAGAATTCCATGGACTATATAGTCCATGCAGAGGAGGCAATGGCACCCCACTCCAGTACTCTTGCCTGGACAATCCCATGGACAGAGGAACCTGGTAGGCTGCAGTCCATGGGGATGCTACGAGTCGGGCGTGACTGAATGACTTCACTTTCACTTTTCACTTTCATGCACTGGAGAAGGAAATAGCAACCCACTCCAGTGTTCTTGCCTGGAGAATCCCAAGGATGGAGGAGCCTGGTGGGCTGCCATCTATGGGGTTGCACAGAGTCAGACACAACTGAGTGAATTTCACTTTCACTTTCATATACACATATACGTTTGTAGGATGTTCTTCAACACAACAAAGCTAGTTTTGCTTGAAGTTTAGTCAAAGGATGAGAAACAATGAAACCACATTGTTTTAACCAAATAATTGTTTTAACCAAATAATATCTTGTATCTTCATATATAACTGTTTTTGTTATTTTTACTAAGGAAATGAATTTCCACACCAAAATTGGGGGGAAAAAAATCACAGTGAAGAATGTAAATGGCAACATTCAGGATGGATAGGAAGCAATCATTGGGAGAAGGGGCTGGTCTTCATTTCACTGAGACCCACAGAAGGTGAAAAGCAGTCAATAAGTAACATTACTAATTCTACTATCCGTAATCTAACTGGTGTGTTATCTCAAGGGCACATTCTCTTTAGTAGGAGAGGGAGGACAAATACTCATGGAAGTAGCTATGGGTTACACAGAATAGACTCTTCAGAAAAATGCATTGTGTCTGAACAGTCAACACAACTGAGTAAATAAGCACAATGCAAGTGACTAAGAGGACAATGAGGCCCTCCCCCTATAATTATAAATCCCACCTTGGAAAAGGTGATTTGGCTATATCTAAGGATAATGATAATGCATTTGTAATTCTACAGTATTTTTAATTGACTTAGCTAGGAATGATTGAAGGTGGGAGAAGAAGGGAACGAGAGAGGATGAGATCGTTGGATGGCATCACTGACTCAACGGACATGAGTTTGAGTAAACTCCAGGAGTTGGTGATGGACAGGGAAACCTGGCGTATTGCAGTCCATGGGGTCGCAAAGAGTCTGACACAACTGAGTGACTGAATTGAACTGAACTGAACTGAGACACATTTAATTCATGGTTGAAAAATAATATCTAAGATAGAAAGAGAATTATGCCTTACCCAGTCTTATATAAAAACAATTTTTAAATCAACTATGTTGTATGTTAGCATGTTGCATGTGTTCTCAGTCATCTCTGACGCTTTGTGACCCCATGGACTGTAGCCTACCAGGCTACCCTGTCCATGAGATTTTCCCAGCAAGAATACTAGAGTAGGTTGCTATTTCCTCCTTCGGATCTTCCTGACCCAGGGATCAAACCTATGTCTCCTACAGCTCCTACACTGAAGGAGGATTCTTTATAGCTAAGCTACCAGGGAAGCTCTTAAATCAACTACTCACGCCTGCTAATTTGCCTCAGTCATGTCTGACTTTTTTTAACTCCACGAAGCTCCTCTGTCTATGGGATTCTTCAGGCAAGAATACTGGAGTGGGTTGCCATCCCCTCCCCCAGGGAATCTTCCTGGCCCAGAAACCAAACCCACATCCCTTATGTCTCTTGCATTCGCAATCAGGTTCTTTACCACTAGCACCACAAGGGAAGCCCTAAAACAACTCTATTTAAATTTAAATACATAGATAAATAGAGATTTAGATGCTAACCAAGCCCTTCTTTAGGTGGAAGTCTAATCAACTTTGCTACACCACACTAAGGAGATTTTCTAAAAAGTACACATTGCACAGTGACCTTAAAATAGCAACCAGAAGCATCTGACCAGATGAATTCACTGGTAACCAGCCCAGCACCTGCCCGGGGTTCCAAATTTACACAGTGAGTATAAACATAAGACTGTTTGTGAAACAATTCCAGCGTAGAGAGCATTTTATGGAAATTAAAAGAAAAAATTTCTAAGATTTTGTGAGAGAATAGAGCTTGAGTAATGACATCTCATTGAGACTTTATTCCATTAGTACTATACATTTTTTTTAAAAAATAAAAATTAAAGATAATTTTTTCCAGCTTTACTGAAGAAGTAGAAGAAGTGAAGTCGCTCAGTTGTGTCTGACGCTTTGCGACCCCATGAACTGTAGCCTGCCAGGCTCCTCTGTCCATGGGATTTTCCCGGCAAGAATATTGGAGTGGGTTGCCATTTCCTTCCCCATTACTGAAGTATGATTGGCAAATAAAAATTGGGTATATTTAGATAGTGCAATATGATTTTTAAGGTGTACAACATTATAATATACATTGTGAAATGATGACTACAATCAAGTTAATTAACACATCCATTACTTCATATGGGGATTCCTTGGTGGAATTCCCTGAGGATTCCTCAGATGGTAAAGAATCTCCCTGCGATCTGCAGGAGACCTGGGTTCCATCTCTGGGTTGAGACGATTCTCTGGAGAAGGAAACGGCAACCCACTCCAGTATTCTTGCCTGGAAAATCCCATGGTCAGTGGAGTCTGGCAGGCTATAGTCCATGGGGTCGCAAAGAGTTGGACAGGACTGAGCAACTTCACTTACTTACTACTTCATATAGTTACTTTGTATTTGTACACGTGTGTGTCTGTGTATATGGTAAGCACACCTTTGAGATCTACTCTGTTAGTGAATTTCAAGTATACAGTACAGTATGATTAACAATAATCACCATGATGTTAATTAGATCCCAAGAACTTATTCTCTGTATAAATGAAAGTTTGTATTCTTTGACCAACTTCTCCCTATTTCCTCCAACACGTAGCCCCAAGCAACCACTATTACACACTCTAGTTTCATAATATAGATTTTTTCAGATTCTGCATATAAGTGAGGTCATACAGTTGGTCTTTTGGTTTCTGGCTTACTTTACTTAGCATGCTGTCCTTGAGGTTCATCAGTTCTGTTGAAAATGGCAAAACTTCCTTCTTTTTTATGGCTGAATTATATTTTACTGTGCATGTATGTGTGTGTGTATGCTCAGTCGTGTCTGACTCTTTATGAATCCATGGACTATAGCTCACCAGGCTCCTCTGTCCATGGGATTTTCCCAGCAAGAATACTGGAGCAGGTTGCCTTTTCCTCTTCCAGGGGATCATTTTTATTACCTATCAACTAACTTTTAGGTTGTTTCCATTTATTGGCTATTATGAATAATGCAGCAATGAACATGAAAGTGAATGTGAAACCGCTCAGTCATGTCTGACTCTTCGTGACCCCATGAACTGTAGCCTACCAGTCTCTTCCGTCCATGGGATTTTCCAAGTAAGAATACTGGAGTGGGTTGCAATTTCCTTCTCCAGGAGATCTTCCTGACCCAGGGATTGAACCCGGGTCTCCTGCATTGTAGGCAGACGCTTTACCATCTGAGACACCAGGGAAGTCCTTACATCTCTTTGAGATACTGATTTAATTTCATTTGGCTATGTATACACTTGGAAGTCAGACTTCTGGATCTTATGGTAGTGCTGTATTTAATTTTTTGAGGAATCTCCATACTGTTTTCCATAATGGTGTACCAATCTACATTCTTACCAACAGTTCACCAGGGTTCCGTTTTTCCCACATATTCACTGCATTTCACCAATAGTTATAATAGAATTAAGCAAGGGTTTTTAATGAACCTATAGAATCTGTAGAAATTTAGTTCACATGAAAGGAATACACTATACAAAATGAATTCAAAATCAAGAATGCCATTAAGATTTGTGAAAATAAAGAAACTTTATGTCCGCAGTACAAAATTATAGGTCTTCAGTATAACATTTAAAGTTACAAATATATCATTTTCCTGCTATAGAAGAAAAACACACAGAGAAGTTTGCACAAACATACTCCCCACACTGATCTTATAAAATTATTAAATAAAACTTTCATACTATTCTGAGTACTTAACTGGTTAGAGTTTGCCATTATTGAACATGTTTGCACACAGGGCTGCTGTTTTGAGATCAGCTATTTCTAATAATAGCAATTTCAATGGAAGTTTTTAGGAATACTATGAATTACATGCTATGATTTCATTGGTTTGAAGCAAGCTCAAACATAAAGAACCAAGATGGAGAAGAGGCAGTCTGCCCAGGTAGAAAGTGCTCTGGAGAAGGAATAGGAGGAGGAGAAGCAGGACTGGGAGCAGAGACAGGTATACCATCGCTTGGGTGGTTGTTGAACCTGAGTGTCAGTTTACTCATGGGACAAATGTGGTAATGATATGTACCTAGCCAAGGTAACAGGATTGCTATAATGACCAAATGTGTCAGGAAAGCACATGGCATTACACCTATCAGGTACTAATCACTGAGCTTGAACAGGACCCTACTCTGAACCTCAGTTTCTTCATCAATACACTGTGGAAATGAAAAAAATGAAAGGTTTTTCAAAATTAGTTTTGCAATACACTCATTTTTCAAGCCAAATCTCATATAGAACTTTGAAATACAGAATCTACTGAATACTAGTCCTAACCTGGGAAAATCTATCACTGAAATTATGGTTCTTTTGGTAAAAATCATCACCTGTATGCCTGCCTCTGCTCCAATAGCCTCTCATTACCTGAAAATATAGAACAAAATTACCTGCTGCTGCTTTTTCTTTAAAAAAAGAAAAAATATATATACATATATATATATAATGGCTTGTTAAGCTCTAAATTAATTTCCTTTCTTTGTTCTCAAAAGCAGAAAAGATTTACTGGATCCTCAAAGTGTATAATAAAACAAAACTATTTTTAGATGGTTTTATTTTTGACTAGTATTTGCTTATTAAATGTCTATGTTAAAAGAAAATGTTCTAAATACCTTTGGTTGATTAATGACTCACGCTAAGGTGAGGATCCTTCATCAAAGTCAAGTGAAAAATGAAAAGCATAATGAGAAACAGGAATATTTTCTGACTTCTAACAATGTTCCATTCATCAGATCAGGCTCACTTTTTTATTAAGCCTGAAAGAAAGCATGACTAATGTAGAATCTTTTCCAAAGCAGCCTTCTATACCTCCAAAATGACTTTACCATAAATTCTGAAATATTTCCTCCCTTTACAGAACCAAGCAAGCATGATTTTTATAGCAACCATGGCTGGGTGTGTGTGTATAAAACAGTATATGTTATCCATGCCTTCCTTACTAATACTCTACTTTTTAAATATTGGACTTTCTCCTGTTAATTTTATTAAGAGTCAGGTCCCTCTGCTCCAAAGAGAACAGGCTATCATTTGTGATGTGATTGCATGTCTCCTCTTTAAGAACTGTAGATATTTTCTATAGTTTTGACTCCATAATATAGAGTATCATACCCATACATTTTCCCCCAAGTTAATTATAATAAAATTCTCAATATCACTTTTTAAAAATAGAAACAGGCTTTCAGTCTTTTTGTGGTTATAAAAACTGCCTTTTAAGTGCATGAAACTACAAATAAAATGTATAAAAAATAGTAAGAAAATAAAATTACCCACAATCCTCTACTTAAAATATTTTGATAAATACCTTTTTATATATTTAATGCACATGCAACTATGTATATTATTGAAACAGGCCCCTATTTTTCACTTATCAATATAGCATGAATTTATTTTATGATAATAAATATAAGCATCTTATTTTAATAGTTCTCTGGTAACCCATTGTGTGGACATATCAACATACATTATTACCAATTTTATATTAACAGACATTACAATATTTCTAAGTATCTACTATTATAAAAGATTTGGTGATTAATGTCCTTGTACTCTTGAATACATATATTCAAAATATATAAACAGGCCTAAGCATCAATCAATCAAAACTGATGCCAGCTACAGAAAAGGTAAGGCATATATGCACCTTACACTTACATATGCAACCAACAGGGTCCACATGAGTCTGGTTTATACTTTGCAGATTTACTTTGTATAGAGAATTTTAATAATTGAATAGTATAATCCATTGATTCCAGGGCACACTTTAAAAAATCCTAACATCTTTGAAATTAGAATACATCTTACGATGTTATGTCATTATTTAACTGGTGGCATCCTATTTCCTGGGGCTTCCCTGGTGACTCAGTGGTAAAGAATCTACCTGCAATGCAGGACACGCAGGAGACTTGAGTTCAGTCCCTGGGTTGGGAAGATCCCCTGGAGGAAGGCATGGCAACCCACTCCAGTATTCTTGCCTGAAGAATCCCATGGACAGAGGAGGCTAGCAGACTGCAGTCCACAGGGTCCCAAAGAGTTGGACATGACTGAAGTGACTGAGCATGCACTCACTCCTTAGTTCTTAGTAATATTAAATAATTATATCATAATCAATAGTATTTATTTGTTTAGTTTAAAAATGATTATGTGGCATTTTATAAAGGATCTTTTGTAAACAATAATATTTCTCTAATCTAGACTTTTAAAATCAGTGGTTGTAATATTTTAGGAGTTATCAGCTCCTTTTTCTTTGTTTTGTTGGTTTTTGGCTGCATGGCTTGTGGGATCTCAATTCCCTGACTAGGGACTGAACCCGGGCCATGATGGTGAAAGCACAGAATCCTAACTATTAGGCAACCAGGTAACTCTCAGGGTTTATCAGCTCTTTAACAAAGTAATTGATAGTAATTGATAGCTATGATAGAAAGAGGAAGTCCTATAAAGGGAACATCCCTCACAGCTTAATTTCTGTTGATATATTAGGAGATTTTGATGTTGAAAACAACTAATTGATTAACTTTACTAAGATATTCCTTTAATTAATTTTATCAGGAGATAATTCTAAATATTCTTGAATTACCAACAGATTTATAGCCTGGCTCACTTTTCCTTGCTGAGTTATAAGGTCTCAATTATCTTTCTCTTCCTTCACCAGTTACTATGAATTAAAGATATATAGTGTATTATAGGCAAGAGACAGGGGTTCCATCCCTGAGTTAGGAAGATCCGCTAGAGTAGGAAATGGCAGCATGTTCCAGTATTCTTGCCTGGAAAATTCCATGGACAGAGGAGCCTGGCGGGCTATAGTCCATGGGGTCACAAAGAGCTGGACACAACTGAGCAACTGAGCATAGTGTATTATATTGTCCTTTCTCACTTTAAACATACCACAGAATGTTCTCGGGCTTTAGAAAAAGTGAAGCTTTTTCTACTACAAAATACTACAAAAAGAGAGATAACAGTAGGAGCAATTGAGGGATTTTGTGTGTGTGTTGTTGTTTGTTATCTTCATAGTCTCAAGAGCATTATCCTGCACTCATGATTTCTCATTTTATTAAGTTTCTGCTTTTCCTTCTTATTCATGGAAAGGCAAGCTAAACTTACAAAATTACTAAGTACCAGCATTTTAGAAGAGTTTTACTTTGTTATATATCTGGAAAGATAAACTGACCCACAGTCTTTTGCACAATCTATAACTCTCCAGACCTGTAAGAAAACCAAAGAAACAACCACATTTATGCACAACAGCGTCAGAGCTTACCATGGGAGCTACAAAGTGGAAATAACAGGCTTGGGCCAGTGCTGTTGGAATGTACTTGTGACAGAACCATCTAAAAGTGACCCTCCAAATGAAGTCGCCTGAACAGCAAACAACATTTAACCTGTGCGTTACATAGCATGTTTTTAACTCTTAAGAGATAATTAATAGAATTAACATATTAACTATCAAACTGGCCCCAGCTATTTTACTAAGCTTCTCCAGGTAACTTACATATTAGTCTCCTGTTTACTATGCAAGAATGCCCATTCGTTTGTTTCTGCCATTATTGTGAATAGTTAATAAAAACCAGTATTACCAAACAGTGTGTATTTGACTCATTTGTGACAATGGAATTGGGACCTCACCAGCAGATGGGGGCGATGCTAGGTAGTCTCTTTATTATTTTGCTTCAATAAGGCAATCTGTGATTTATCCAGTCTCTATCTTGAACAGTCTAGTTCTTGGTTCTTAGCAGGTAGCTCTATCAGTTCCCCTGCTGGAATGCTTTTTCATTGATTCTGCACAAGCAGTTCCTGCAGGCCATTCAGGTCTTCCTTGGCTACCTCCTCCAAATGAGTCCCAGCTCCCTCCCTATCATAGGCCTCTGCTTTATTTCCTTCAAAGCACCCATCACTATCTGAGCTATACACACACACACACACATACACACATAAAATGTTGAATATTTTCTAGCTTTCCCCATCAAAGTGTTTCCTTTAAAAGGGCAGAGACCTATCTTGTGACCAACTATATTCCCAGCCAGAAGAGAGCTTGGCCCATAGAAGTATTTCAATAAATATTCATTGAGTAAAAGAATGAGCCATTATGGCCAAAGGAATCAACTTTTAGGAATATCTAATAGTCTGATGTGTCAAAGCCAATATTAATCTGCAATGAGAAAGCTGTGGTCAGGTAGAATAATTTGCTGTAAATGAAAACCTGGGCATTTTTAAAATCTGCCATGTTAGATCTATTTAGATTAGAACAGGTTTATTTATCTTGTATTGCTCCTTTTCATTTATTCCACACAGAAAGAGCGAATTGCCTTGGCCCCAACCATTAAAACTTGACCCTGTGGTTCTTATGTGTTAGGCCAAGCCAGGGAAAAATATCCTAATTTTAAAATGCTAGAGATGTTTCTATTCTTGCAAAACACTTACTCGCTGATTTCCAAACAAATGGGTTTCAATTGAAATTTTAAAAATATTGTCATATTTTTGGTGCTTACTTTATTGCCTTGTAACCTTCTACAAATTTGTCTGTTTCCAAACCTAAGGGCTTGATTCCAAAAGAAATTTATTCACCGCTCAACCTTTCAATTTCAGAGGTTTACAACAATCAACCCTCAAGAATCTCTGTGATAGCATTTTATGCTGTTTAAGTTTGAAATGTACCCTCCCCAGAGAGAAATGAACCTCGCCAAGACAGAATTCTGTATCAGTTACCTTTTCTGCTCAACCTAGGCACCAGAACCTCTCTTTTTAATATTTGGTATGGCTCATGTGATCCAGGTATCCATAAAAATCACTACCTGAAACTCTACTTTGCCTTGATGACCTGCAAATGACACACACGCAATCTGTTGCAAGATGCTGAATACACACTCTAAAATTTTCTCTACCTATACTCTCCAAACTCTATAAAGACTATACAGGTTCTGAAGAGTTTCCAGTTGCTCCTCACATAAGGTATGAGGATGACAGGCAGGCAGTCTGGAAAGGCAGTGTATGTGGTGATTAAGACAGCTGACTCTGGAGTCAGACATCTGGGTCTGAATTCAGTCCCGCCAGTGGTCTGCTGTGAGACCTTAAGAAAGGTGCTTAGCCTTTCTGAACATCAGTTTTCCAAATGAGGGAAATAATAGTACCTACCTTAGTGTTGTGAGAAATTAAATGTCCCAAGGCAAACGGGTACAAACTGCTCAGCACAATACTGGACACAAACTCAGAAAGAAAAAAATGTTAACAGTTCAATGGCATATTTTCCCAATTTGTGGCATATCTTTGAATCGTATTGATCATATTAGTAATATAATAAAATTTTCATTTTATGAAAGTTTCATCTAATCTATACATGTATTTACAATTTTTCAATTGTAGGTGACTTCCAGCTAACTATTAGTACCAGCTGAGGGCTCAGTGCTTATGTCATCAGGGTCCTTTCATTGTGTACCACCCCTTCTTACTCTTGTACCACTCAATTGCATTGTTTCAGCATCTTTTGTGTTTTTTCTTTCCATTTAGTCCCTAATCACTCACTTTCTGGGGCTTTCCTTGTGGCTCAGCTGGTCAAGAATCTGCCTGCAATGTGGGAGACCTGGGTTTGATCCCTGGGTTGGGAAGATCCCCTGGAGAAGGGAAAGGCTGCCCACTCCAGTATTCTGGCCTGGAGAATTCCATGGACTACACCCCATGGGGTTGCAAAGAGTCAGACATGACTGAGAGACTTTCACCTTCATATTCACTTTCTGAATCATTAGGTTGTATTAGCTGATTACTGTTGAAGGCTCTGAATCTTGTCTAAATGCTCTCTGCCCAACAGTCGCACCCAGTATCTCCCTGTGATCAATCTGTCTTCTCACAGCAGACAGGCCCATCCACTCCAGCCATTGCTTTCTCTCTGTGGCATGAACTTGGCTTTTCTTATGTTTTCCATATGGAAAGGGGGTTTGGAATTAACATACACACTACTCTATGTATGTAAGATAACCAACAAGGACCTACTGTATACTACAATACTCAGTATTCTGTGATTATCTATATGAGAAAAGAACCTGAAAAAGAATTATTATATGTATAACTGAATCACTTTTCTGTATACCTGAAACTAATGCAACATTGTACATGCACTCTACTGAAATTTTTTTTTTTAAGTCAGTGAATGGAGAAAAATATACCATGTTAGCATTAACTTTCGAAAGAAAAAAAAGGGGGGGATTTGGTAGAATGAGACTTCTTTTGGCAGAAAGAGGCATTTCATTGTTGAAATTAGAGCTGAAGACAGATTCTCCCTGCCCCTACTGCCCACAAAAGTGAATGTCATGACATTTTCTGTATGACTCATTTAAGTATCTATCTATCAATACTTGCCCCCAATAACTCAGAATGTTACCAGAAAATTACTACTTGTTAATGTCATGTGATCACAGATTTGATTATAACAAAAGCATGAACTCCTCAGTAGCTTCTACAATTACTTGTGATATATATGCCAAAAAACAGAAATTTTGTTTTTTTCTTTTCAGGAGTTTGTCAAAAAAAAAAAAAAAAAAAGGACAAAAATTGTCAGTATTATAGTACAAATTGATACTATTAGTTGAGAAAATATTAACAAGACCAATATAAGTGTTTTAATCAGTTATTATTTCTATTAAGATACATTTAATAATAATAACTATTTGGTACAACTTAACGCTGTGAAAAGAAGGGAAGCAAAAAGCAAGGGTGAAAAGGAAAGATATACCCATTTGAATGCAGAGTTCCAAAGAATAGCAAGGAGAGATTAGAAAGCCTTCCTCAGTGATCAATGCAAAGAAATAGAGGAAAACAATAGAATGGGAAAGACTAGAGATCTCTTCAAGATAATTAGAGATACCAAGGGAACATTTCCTGCAAAGATGGGCTCAATAAAGGACAGAAATGGTAGGGATCTAACAGAAGCAGAAGAGATTAAGAAGAAGTGGCAAGAATACACAGAAGAACTATACAAAAAAGATCTTCACGACCCAGATAATCATGATGGTGTGATCACTCACCTAGCCAGACATCCTGGAATGTGAAGTCAAGTGGGCCTTAGGAAGCATTACTACAAACAAAGCTAGTGGAGGTGATGGAATTCCAATTGAGCTCTTTCAAATCCTGAAAGATGATGCTGTGAAAGTGCTGCACTCAATATGCCAGCAAATTTGGAAAACTCAGCAGTGACCACAGACTGGAAAAGGTCAGTTTTCATTCCAATCCCAAAGAAAGGCAATGCCAAAGAATGCTCAAACTACCACACAATTGCACTCATCTCACATGCTAGTAAAGTAATGCTCAAAATTCTCCAAGCCAGTCTTCAGCAGTACATGAACCATGAACTTCCAGATGTTCAAGCTGGTTTTAGAAAAGGCAGAGGAACAAGAGATCAAATTGCCAACATCTGCTGGATCATCAAAAAAACAAGACAGTTTCAGAAAAACATCTATTTCTGCTTTATTGACTATATCAAAGCCTTGGACTGTGTGGATCACAATAAACTATGGAAAATTCTGAAAGAGATAGGAATACCAGACCACCTGACCTGCCTCTTGAGAAATCTGTATGCAGGTCAGGAAGCAACAATTAGAACTGGACATGGAACAACAGACTGGTTCCAAATAGGAAAAGGAGTACGTCAAGGCTGTATATTGTCACCCTGCTTAATAACTTATATGCAGAGTACATCATGAGAAACACAGGGCTGGAGGAAGCACAAGCTGGAATCAAGATTGCCAGGAGAAATATCAATAACCTCAGATATGCAGATGACACCACCCTTATGGCAGAAAGTGAAGAAGAACTAAAAGCCTCTTGATGAAAGTGAAAGAGGAGAGTGAAAAAGTTGGCTTAAAGCTCAACATTCAGAAAACAAAGATCATGGCATCTGGTCCCATCACTTCATGGGAAATAGATGGGGAAACAGTGGAAACAATGGCTGACTTTATTTTTTTGGGCTCCAAAATCACTGCAGATGGTGATTGCAACCATGAAATTAAAAGCCGCTTGCTCCTTGGAAGGAAAGTTATGACCAACCTAGACAGCATATTCAAAAGCAGAGACATTACTTTGTCAACAAAGGTCCGTCTAGTCAAAGCTATGGTTTTTCCAGTAGTCATGTATGGATGTGAGATTTGGACTATAAAGAAAGCTGAGTGCTGAAGAATTGATGCTTTTGAACTGTAGTGTTGGAGAAGACTCTTGAGAGTCCCTTGGACTGCAAGGAGATCCAACCAGTCCATCCTAAAGGAGATCAGTCCTGGTGTTCATTGATAGGACTGATTTTGAAGCTGCAACTCCAATACATTGGCCACCTCATGCGAAGAGCTGACTCATTTGAAAAGACCCTGATGCTGGGAAAGATTGAGGGCAGGAAGAGAAGGGGACGACAGAGGATGAGATGGTTGGATGGCATCACCAACTCAATGGACATGAGTATGGGTGGACTCTGGGAGTTGGTGATGGACAGGGAGGCGTGGTGTGCTGCGGTTCATGGGGTTGCAATGAGTCAGACATGACTGAGTGAATGAACTGAACTGAATGCCAGTCATTGGTAATCAGTTTTGACCATTCAGTACTGAGTTTGCTTTGGTAATATTCCTCTAAAGTAATGCTTGTATTTTACTGATTACAAAAGTAATATATATTTGTTGTATATTTTTTAACATGTAAAGATGTACAGATAAGAAAATTTAAATAGCCTAGGCTTTCTCTGCTTCTTCTTAGACCATGCCCCTCTCTGATCATTGTCAACACTTCTAATTATGATGCTGAATTATCAAGCCATACATTTGGAAGCAGACTTTTCTTTATTTTCATGATCATTGAAACTGTTTTCCATCTCAGGTCCTTTTGGTGGTAGAAATATAATATTAGCCAACACATGATACAGTTAGTTCACTCTAATTTTTCCGCAGTAAAATCAGAATGTTCCTACTTACCTTCTTTTTTTTTCGAGTTTATAGTCTCATTCCAGAAGCTTCAGTTCAGTTCAGTTCAGTCGCTCAGTCGTGTCCAACTCTTTACGGCACCATGAACTGCAGTACGCCAGGCCTCCCTGTCCATCACCAACTCCCAGAGTCTACCCAAACACGTGTCCATTGTGTCAGTGATGCCATCCAACCATCTCATATTTTGTTGTCTCCTTCTCCTGCTGCCCTCAATCTTTCCCAGTATCAGGGTCTTTTCAAATGAGTCAGCTCTCCACATCAGGTGGCCTAGTATTGGAGTTGCAGCTTCAAAATCAGTCCTATCAATGAACACCAGGACTAATCTCCTTTAGGATGGACTGGTTGGATCTCCGTGCAGTCCAAGGGACTCTCAAGAGTCTTCTCCAACACTACAGTTCAAAAGCATCAATTCTTCAGCACTCAGCTTTCTTTATAGTCCAAATCTCACATCCATACATGACTACTGGAAAAACCATAGCCTTGACTAGACAGACCTTTGTTGGCAAAGTAATGTCTCTGCTTTTGAATATGCTGTCTAGGTTGGTCATAACTTTCCTTCCAAGGAGCAAGCGGCTTTTAATTCCATGGCTGCAATCACCATATGCAGTGATTTTAGAGCCCAGAAAAATAAAGTCAGCCCCTGTTTCCACTGTTTTCCATCTATTTGCCAAGAAGTGATGGGACTGGATGCCATGATCTTAGTTTTCTGAATGTTGAGCTTTAAGCCAACTTTTTTACTCTCTTCTTTCACTTTCATCAAAAGGCTCTTTAGTTCTTCACTTTCTGCCATAAGGGTGGTGTCATCTGCATATCTGAGGTTATTGATATTTCTCCCAGCAATCTTGATTCCAGCTTGTGTTTACTCCAGCCCAGTGTTTCTCATGATGTACTCTGCATAGAAGTTAAATAAGTAGGGTGGCAGTATACAGCCTTGACGTACTCCTTTTCCTATTTGGAACCAGTCCATTGTTCTATGTCCAGTTCTAACTGTTGCTTACTGACCTGTATACAGATTTCTCAAGAGGCAGGTCAGGTGGTCTGGTATTCCCATCTCTTTCAGAATTTTCCAGTTTATTGTGATCCACACAGTCAAAGGATTTGGCATAGTCAATAAAGCAGAAATAGATGTTTTTCTGGAACTGTCTTGCTTTTCTGATGATCCAGCAGATGTTGGCAATTTGATCTCTTGTTCCTCTGCCTTTTCTAAAACCAGCTTGAACATCTGGAGGCTCACGGTTCACGTATTGCTGAAGCCTGGCTTGGAGAATTTTAAGCATTACTTTACTAGCGTGTGAGATGAGTGAAATCCAGAGGCTTACGTAGGAACAATGTATCTGGAAGGACATGAGTGTGGTGGATTTCTGGTCCTCAGTCACCATGCCCCAGGCCAAGTCCAGTAGATGCTACTGCTCATGTCCACAGCACCATGTTCATGGCCACCGTAGAAAACTGCTTCCAGGAATCAACCCTAAACTGCCTTCATCCCAAAGAAGCATACTACTTGGAACATTATTTTTTCCCTAAAATAGTGTCTTAGCTTGAATTATCATGCCTGGAGAAGGATGAGGGTACAGACTGGGATAAAGTGTAGCAAGCCAAACTTCTATTCCAAGGAGTATGAGTGAGACAGGGAAGGAAAAAAGCCAATATAAAGAGCTGTTACTGAGATCAGTGTTATCCCCAATGGCTTTTTAAAACAATACTTATTTATTTGGCACTGTTGGGTCTTCGATGTGGCACATTGCCTCTAGTTGTGGCACATGAGCTCTAGAGTGCAAGGGCTCAGATGCTCCGTGGCATGTGGGATTTTACTTCCCTGAACAAGGTTGAAAACCATAGGCCCTGATTGCAAGGCAAATTCTTAAGCAATGGACAACCAGGGAAGCTGCCTACCAGTGGCTTTTAAAAGAGAGAAAAACAGCTTCTGACATGATTGACCTAGAACTATCAGCTACACTAATATCTGGCCTGGTACTCATAGCTAGGTCTTGGTATTCTCCTCCTAGACACAAATAATTTCATAGAACATCAACATCAGACAAGGCTACACTGCAATTAAAATAGACTAGAATAGAAAACTATTATTATATCTGAAACACAATTATATCTGAAAACAAGCAAAATATGAACACTGTCCAAACAATAAGAATCACAAAGCATCTCTCTAACCTTGTTAACGTGACTGCTACTTTACCAGTTATTGACATGACTTCACTTTATTCCTCCCACATTATAGATAAGATATAAAACACCTAATCATAGAATTATCCTCACTTCCTGATAGCATTGGATTCAGAGCCAAGCTCCTGTGTTGAACACTTCTCAAAGTACCCAGCACAACTAAAAATTCTCTAAGGAAACCTGTACACAGGTCAAGAAGCAATAGTTAGAATTGGAAATGGAACAACAGACTGGTTCCAAATAGGAAAAGGAGTATTTCAAGGCTGTATATTGTCACCCTGCTTATTTAATTTACATGCAGAGTACATCATGCAACATGCTGGGCTGGATGAAGCACAAGCTGAAATCAAAATTGTTGGGAAAAATATCAAATATGCAGATGACACCACCCCTATGGTAGAAAGCAAAGAGGAACTAAACAACCTCTTGATGAAAGTGAAAGAGGAGAGTGAAAAAGCTGGCTTAAAACTCAACTTTAAAAAACAAAGATCATGACATCTGGTCCCATCACTTCATGGCAAATAGATGAGGAAACAATGGAAACAGTGACAGACTTTATTTTCTTGGGCCCCAAAATCACTGCAGATGGTGACTGTAGCCATCAAATTATTAGGAGCAAAAAAAAAAAAAAGAAAAAGAAAAAAAAATAAAAAAAATAAGAAAAAAAAAATCAAATTAAAAGACACTTGCTCCTGGAGGAAAAGCTATGACAAACCTAGACAGCATATTAAAAAGCAGAGACATGATTTTGCCAAAAAAGTCTGTCTAGTCAAAGCTATGGTTTTTCTGGTAGTCATGTATGGATGTGAGAGTTGGACCATAAAGAAAGCTGAGTGCCAAAGGATAGATGCTTTGGAACTGTGGTGTTGGAGAAGACGCTTTAGAGTTCCTTGGACTGTAAGGAGATTAAGCCAGTTAATCCTAAAGGAAATCAACCAAGAATATTCATTGGAAGGACTGATGATGAAGCTGAAACTCCAATACTTTGGCCACCTGATGTGAAAAGCCAATTCATTGGAAAAGAAACTAATGCTGGGAAAGATTGAAGGCAGGAGGAGAAGGGGATGACAGAGGATAAGATGGTTGGATGGCATCACCAACTCAATGGACATGAATTTGAGCAAACTCCAAGAGATGGTGATGGACAGGGAAGCCTGAAAGGCTTCAGTCCTTGGGGTTGCAAAGAGTTGGATACAAGTGAGGAACTGAAAAATGACAACTTCCTCACTGCCTTTGACAGAGCTGTCCCACATTTCCTCATCTTGTATGTCCTTTCTGCCTGCAGCTAGTTGAAACCCAACTTGCTCAACTACAGCTGTGTTCCTGGTGGTCTTTGGTTGTGTGGTATAGACACACTGTTCTTCTGGGACCTCCTGATGAGTTTACAGAATGCCTCCCAGACTTGCCCATGAAAGAAGGGATAGTGTGCATGGACTCAGACCAAGCAAGTTCCCATGAACTTCCTTGGTAATAGAGGAGCCATGAGGCAGAAAGAGAAGTGACCCAGCTTTCCATCCCAGCTATCTCTTGAGTCAAAGGTATGAGTTTCCACCATAATTTTCTCATCAGCTCTTGCCACAGCATTCTGATCTTCTTTAGACACTCTAAGTAACATGGGATTCCCTTGGACACTAGAGCCAAGTGGTTGGGCTGCTTACACTGCAGCCTGAGCCAGTTGAAGAGCCTTCTCTTACTCTGGGCATTACTTAAAGTTGGCAGCTTTTTAGGTCATCCAGTTAATAGATTAGGCAGTATTCCAATATGTGGAATAAACTACTTCCAAAATTTAAACAGTCCTGTTTGTGTGTGTACTCAGTCACTTCAATTGTGTCTGACTCTTTGCGATCCCATGGACTGTAGCCAGCCAGACTCCCTGTCCATGGAATTCTCCAGCAAGAATACTGGAGTGGGTTGCCATGCCCTTCTCCAAGGGGTCTTCCTGACCCAGGGATCGAACCTGCGTCTCTTGCAGCTCCTACACTGCAGATAGATTCTTTACCATTGGGCCACCGGGGAAGCCCTTCAACAGTCCTACTAAAGGTTGACGAGTTCATTTGTGAAGATATCTATCTTTCACGTCAAGGACTTTTGAACTCCAAAAAATGTACTGAGGTGTCAGACCCCTGTATTTGTAGAAGTACATGTACTCCAACACACCCAGCAGACAAGCAAAATTTCCTGTCCTGACAGCATGATATCATCAATGTATATGAAGTCCTATGAAATGGCCAATGCCTTAGGAACTAATTAACTCAGGTAGTGTAAAACGATTTATTTGGTATGTTTTATATTTTGACATAGAAAAAAGAAAATATTTGTAATATCCCAAAATGGATATCATAAATGGAACAGTTGCTGTAAACAGAGTGACTATTGATTTATCCAGCATCATTCTCCAAAGCTAGTCATCTTTGATTCTGGCCAAACTACAGAATTAAAAGAGCATATGAAAAGAATCTCTATTCTTATATCTTTCATGAATGCACTAGTCTTTGTAATTATCATTTACTTTCTATTTTGAGAAAGAGGGATAACAACAAATTTTGTGTAAGATGGCAAACATCCTTGAGAAAAATTAAATGGTATACATAAATGGATAAGATATACATGTTTTTACTGAAAATAAAAAATCTTGCCCTTATTATCTCTTCTACTCTTAGAAGGAAAAGAAAAAAAGATTTCTAAAAAGTCACTTTTGTTCCATCTTCCTCATGGAATCAATTCACTGTTTCGTGATGACAGAATGAAAGTTAGTAACATAATATTGTTATGCCCTGTCTAGTTTCCAGTGCTCCTTTCACATTAAAATTGCTTCCTAAAAGCATTGCATAATTTCTGCCTCTTTTAACTAGACTGGCAATTTCACATTCGTGAAGTACCCAAGTTGCAACCCCAGAGACTCATAAGTGCCTGCATGTTCCTAAAGAGTCATTAAACTCACCAGCATTTGTTCATAGTAACTCCCTCTTGCCAAGCCCTCAATGAGTAATTCACTCTGCTGATCCATCTCTATATTTGTTCAAAGATAAAAATCACTTTGAGAGGTGCTCAGACCTCTAAGTCTGTTCACCAAAATAGTGCCACGACTGATGCTGTAGTAGTAACTACTGCGGGATGGCATTACCCTCATGACTTTATTGTTGTTTTTTAGTATGGTTGTAAATGAGCCATAGTATTTCACTTTCCCACAAAAGTCCCAGATGCACAAGGTGGCCAATAATGTTGTTCTTCTCCAATGGCAACCAATAGTAAAATAAAAACAAATCTTGTCTCTCAAAAATAAATTTAAAAGCTTCTGCACAACAAAGGAAACTATTAGCAAGGTGAAAAGGCAGCCTTCAGAATGGGAGAAAATAATAGCAAGTGAAGCAACTGACAAACAACTAAGCTCAAAAATATACAAGCAACTCCTACAGCTCAATTCCAGAAAAATAAATGACCCAATCAAAAAATGGGCCAAAGAACTAAATAGACATTTCTCCAAAGAAGACATACAGAGGGCTAACAAACACATGAAAAGATGCTCAACATCACTCATTATCAGAGAAATGCAAATCAAAACCACTATGAGGTACCATTTCACGCCAGAATGGCTGCGATCCAAAAGTCTACAAGCAATAAGTGCTGGAGAGGGTGTGAAGAAAAGGGAACCCTCTTACACTGTTGGTGGGAATGCAAACTAGTACAGCCACTCTGGAGAACAGTGTGGAGATTCCTTAAAAAACTGGAAATAGAACTGCCTTATGATCCAGCAATCCCACTGCTGGGCATACACACTGAGGAAACCAGAAGGGAAAGAGACACGTGTACCCCAATGTTCATCGCAGCACTGTTTATAATAGCCAGGACATGGAAGCAATCTAGATGTCTATCAGCAGATGAATGGATAAGAAAGCTGTGGTACATATACACAATGGAGTATTACTCAGCCATTAAAAAGAATACATTTGAATCAGTTCTAATGAGGTGGATGAAACTGGAACCTATTATACAGAGTGAAGTAAGCCAGAAAGAAAAACACCAATACTGTATACTAACGCATATATATGGAATTTAGAAAGATGGTAACAATAACCCTGTATACGAGACAGCAAAAGAGACACAGATGTATAGAACAGTCTTTTGGACTCTGTGGGAGAGGGAGAGGGTGGGAAGATTTGGGAGAATGGCATTGAAACATGTATAATATCATGTATGAAATGAGTCGCCAGTCCAGGTTCGATTCACGATACTGGATGCTTGGGGCTGGTGCACTGGGAGAACCCAGAGGGATGGTATGGGGAGGGAGGAGGGAGGAGGGTTCAGGATGGGGAACACATGTATACCTGTGGTGGATTCATTTCGATATTTGGCAAAACCAATACAATATTGTAAAGTTTAAAAATAAAATTTAAAAAATAAATAAATAAATAAAACCAAAAAATAAAATAAAAATAAAAATTAGATGTGAACATGTGAACACAGAAAACTCCTATGAATTTTTAAAAAAGACCACTATAATGGAAATCCTAAATCACAGAATTTTTAAAAAAGAAATTGCATACTATAGCCCAGATTGATTTGTATTAATACATTTGATAAATGACTGAAGTGACAAAGATGACAAATTTGCCATCAATAAAATAGCTTGTTTAACCATTGTCCCTCAAACTCACAAGATTTCCTGTAATTTTGTGTAAATTGTTACATTGATTTTCAAATTTTTTCTTCAGTTAGTACCAATGTTAACTTCTACTGACGTGAGATATCATAAATTAAGAATCTTACTCTAAGAGTTTTTAAATCTTTGAAGATGTTGCTTTTTGAATATATAAGAAGGAAGTTACATAAAAAGACAAGCTATTACTCTACCTTACCAATTACAATAGAGGGATTCCCAGGTGGCGCTACAGGTAAAGAATCTGCATGCCAATGCAAGAGACATGAGATTCGGGTTTGACTCCGGGGTTGGGAAGATCCCCTGGAGGAGGGCATGGCAACCCATTCCAGTATTCTTGTTTGGAGAATCTATGGGCAGAGGAGCCTCATGGGCTACAGTCCACAGGATTGCAAAGATTACAATCAAGAAATTATGTTGATGTTCAACTTCCAGACTTATCCTTGATAATTTGAATGTCCCTGAAACAATTTAAATAGCTGTGAAACACTAATTTTTTGCCAGTGTTGTATAAAGCAGAAGCTCTCTGTCTAATCTACATAGGTGAACATAGTAAAGAGCTCAAAGGCAAACACGTTTGCATCATTGGGCCATTTTTATTGACCTATTGCAAAGTGACTGGACTGTGAAATCACACAGTCCTTAGTAGTTTGCATTACAGACACATTTAGTCCCTGTGCTGAGAATGATGCTGGTTGGCTATGTTTTTCCACAGTAGAAGATAAGGACTTACTTGTAACCTGTGAAAAAGTCCCTCTGGTGCACACAATTATCTCTTAACCATGTGCTAATCACCCCTCAGTTTCTCATTATCCCTTGTAGGACATCAATACAGTGTTGCAATAATCAGCCTTCTGGCTGTCTGGTTTCCCAAATCACAAGTTGAAATCTTAAGTAATGGGGCCTCCAGCTGTACCAGGCGTCTCTTTCCTCTCACGATGAGGTCCACCTAACCTGGCAAAGAGCAAGCCAGTCCCCAAGTCCCATCTTAGTGCCTGTTTCCTCAGAACCCTCCCATCCAGCACCCTTGTGCCCACTTACGACCTCTAGGAAGCAGGGATCAAGATAAGATTAGACATGCAAGGTATTTATTGGGAGAAATGTCTGTGATGCATAAACGGGAATGGAGCAGGATTACGTAGGGAGACCTTTAGGCTGGAGTGCTGACTCGACACTTGAAAGGAGAAAGGTAAGGGAAGGATTTGGTAAGAAATTCCCAAACAATACCATCGTAAGAAATCTTTTTTTTTTTTTTTTTCATCGTAAGAAATCTTCAGCTAAGCCAGTGAAGATGGGAATTCCCAGGCAAAGACTGCTCACTGTTATTAGAGCAGAAAGGGGGCCCTGATCCCCCTGCTCTGCTCAGTCATTGGCTGGGAGCAACTCAGGGAAAGAGTGGTCTAGTCATTCATGGAAGCAGTAACTACAAGTGAGCCTCATGCACCCTGTAGCTGGCTCTCTCAATGGTCTGCATGTCTGCAACCACCGCACTTGGTGTGTTTAACCATACTGAGTAACGAGAGGAGACCTGCAGTCCTGTTGGGGAGCTTGGGAATAAGTGAATGATATGTGTGCACATAGGAAACTAGATTTGACAAAAGTCGGTTGGGAGGGAAAATGAAAAGTTGTACAAGAAAGAAATATGATAATAATTCCCTATGGCTCAGTGGTGAATTATATTTGAATAACCATTATAAGTATGAAATTTAACCAGGAAACATGCACCAAACGATTTAACAGAAAAACTATTATTGGAAAGATTGGAAAAGGAAAGTATAAACAGAGAAGCTAGGATTGTAAGAGACCAAAATTCATATCTTCTATAATAGGAAGTCATAGTTAATGAATAAGAATGAAAATTAAGAAACAACAATGTAAGCAGTATATTTTTAAAATATTAAAGTAAATAATAAAGGCTATGACTAAAATGATTGAAAGTGGTATCACTAGGGAGCTGGAATCTGTGGTGGAAAGAGGTTTAGCAGAGAACTGCTATTTTCCTTTTTAAGCCTGTGGTATTGTTTGACTTTTTAAACTCTTATCAATGTTTAACCTTGATTAAAATATTAAAATTAAATTTTAAAAGGCAAGTAAAGGCTATCCAATATTTTGTTCTAAATTCCAGTGAATGATTTATGCAGTTCTCAGATATTCTGCTATTAAAAGTACATCAATACTTCTATTGTGTGCCTAGCTCACATTCATTACAGGGGCATACTCTTGCTTTCAATTCATATTTCTGGAAGTGTGTTTGCATGCAAAACTTAAAACATCATCAGTCATTAACCGATTTCAAAAGGAATGTTTTCAAGTCAGGCAGTGGGGAGTTTTACGGGGTTTTTAGCTCGTTTTCTGATAATACACACTTGGCTTAAGATCCACATGTGTCAGCTGTTATCAGCTGCCTGTGTGCGTCACTGAGTTCGCTTTGTGGTATTATCTGCAGCCAAAGGAAACACAGAGGAAATCATCACAGCAGCTCCACACATTTTAATCAGTTAAAAAAAGAAATCTGCTCCCCTCCTGGTACTTTCACACATACTTTCAACAGCAACTCTATTATACTGTAGCAATTTTTAAAATGCAAAACAAAAAATTGTGTATGGATTCTGATAGCTACTAATTCAGCCTTAAAAAAAGAATTTGTATAAAGTCAATAATTCTAGGAAACCTTCCAAATTTGCATTGATCTTTCCCACAATATAGTCACTTCTACTTGTGCTCAGAACCATTTCCATGGTATTTCCCTCTTTCTCTAACACCTGATTCAGGGAAAGCTTTGTCTACCATTAGGTGAAAGTAAAGCCCCATCCACCTAAAAACAGGTCTTGTGAAAATCAATTTTGAAAATAAATGGTAAGCAATATATGTGCCTCATCACCCTTCATCATATGTACGATGCATAAATTGCTCCACAACATAAGGTACTAGAATTGTCTACTGTATCAAATTATTCCTAGATCTGAGTCCCCAGCCACCTCAGTGGGAAAACAGCTGATCAAAATCACCTATTAGTATTTACTTCCATTCTCTTCCAGCAACTGTACAAGGACCCCAGGATTGACAAGGTCCAGAGGAAATGGGGAGGGCCCAGATTCTTATCCCATTGAAATTGCTATCTTACTGTTTCTCTTTTGAGGACAGCCTTCTGCCATGGCACACTTATTCTTCCCCATCATCAAGGACAGTTGATGCAGTGGCCTGCAGAAATTACAAAGGTGCTTTTTCTCTGTCTCCCCAATGGACATCACCTTAACCGCATAAACTTTGATGGCTGCCCACAGGCTGTAGCTTCAAGGATTTCACTTTCACAAATGCTTTCACAACAGTCCTCCCTGTGAGCTGTCAACTTTTTTTTTTTCTTATAAGTATGCTCCAATAGGACAGGAAAGAGGTGACGCATAGGGGAAATTATTCCATTAAATTATTAATGCCTTGTCCTGCCACCCGTATTAAAATGTTTTCAGTTACTTATCCAATTTTCCTTAAGGTAATGAAGAGTGAGTGTCTAAATGTTTATTTTCATTCCTGAAATAATTACAGTAATTGTTTGCCAATACTGCTTTTGAAAATTTCTGGAGCTGGTAAAACAGTTAGAAATACTTTTCCATAGAAAATAAAAGGTCAAACAGGAAAAAAATTTAAATAGCTAAATATATATAATATTTTAAAGCAGAGTAAGTAAAAGTCTGGAAGACATCTTGTCCAAAACAAATCACATTTGTTATTAAAAGCCTGTCCTGGTAGGAAATCTTCCATGAGATCCTTCTTCAATTGTTCTAGAACCACTGCTGCTTTCCAGTAATCTGTTGAAGTATACGTACTCATAGCCTGACCATCCAGTTAAAAACAAATCAAGAATCATCACCTACTAGTTTGAAATTTAATATCTTACATTTACATTCTTCCTATATATAAATTCCCAAATCCCTGCCCGATACAGGCCTCATGAAAACCAGGACTACATATAGTGTTTCACAACATTTGCGGTGTTAAAACTGTCAAATTTCTTTATTTCTTTATATTAAGTAATACCTGACTGTGAACTTCCACTCACCAAGGATGGCAATCACTTCTATGTTAGTTATTATTGGTGCTCCCTTAATTCCCCTTTACAAAATGCTTACACCTTTTTAAATTTTATTAAGATGATTAAGAAATATTTCAGAACTTCCTTGGTGGGGAAACTTTAATAATAATAATAAAAGAAGTATTATTTCCCTAAACTAGTCTACTAAACATTTGTCAAAAGGGAAAAATATAAAAAATCTTTTTTCTTTGTGTGACCCCTCCCAGAGATATACATACATATCTGAAAGAGAAAAATTAATCAGAGGTTTTACTATTCCTTTGTTGAATAAGGATCACTGAAACAACTACTCAAATACTAATTTTTGGCCGCCATCCCTGGAGAGTATGATTTAAATGGTCTGGGGCAGGGCCCAGAAATTTGTGTTTTGTGTATTATAAAGCTTAATAGTAGATTTTGATAGCCAGATATGGAAACACGTGTCAAGGATGGAACTAAACTTTATATATGTAAATGACCTCAGATTTTAAAATTTCTTGTAAAAATTTAAATCACTATAAATGGACCCAAGAGTTCCAAAAACTGTATCTGGCAAGAGATTACTATAATTTGGGGGGATACAACTTCATTTATATGGCTGTCAGTTTTTTGTTATTGTGACAAAATATACATAACATAAAATTTACCACTTTAACTGATTTTAAGTTATAGAGTTCATTTGTTAAGTACATTTGCATAGTTATGCAGTCATCACCATCATACAGCTCCAGAACTTTTCGTCTTCCCCAACTAAACCTCTGCTGCTGCTAAGTCGATTCAGTCGTGTCCGACTCTGTGCGACCCCATGGACGGCAGCCCACCAGGCTCCCCCGTCCTTGGGATTCTCCAGGCAAGAACACTGGAGTGGGTTGCCATTTCCTTCTCCAATGCATGAAAGTGGAAAGTGAAAGTGAAGTCGCTCAGTCGGGTCTGACTCTTAGCGACCCCATCGACTGCAGCCTACCAGGCTCCTCCATCCATGGGATTTTCCGGGCAACAGTACTGGAGTGGGGTGCCATTGCCTTCTCCCAACTAAACCTCAATACCTATTAAATACTAACTCCCCATCCTCCTTCCCCACAGCCCCAGGCAACCACCATTCTACTTTATTTCTCTATAAATTTGACTATTTAAAGTACCGCATATAACTAGAATCATAGCAATATTTATCCTTTTGGGATTGGCCTATTTCACTTAGCACAATGTCCTCAAGGTTTATCCATGCTGAAGCATGTATCAGGATTTCCTTCCTTTTTAAGACTGGATAATATTTCATCGTATATATATATCACATTTTGTTTATCCTTTCATCCACTGAAGGACCCTTACTTTGCATCTACCTTTTGGCTATTGTGAATAATGCTGCTATGAACATGAGTATACACCAAGGAAACCAGAATTGAAAGAGACACGTGTACCCCAGTGTTCATCGCAGCACTGTTTATAATAGCCAGGACATGGAAGCAACCTAGATGCCCATCAGCAGATGAATGGATAAGAAAGCTGTGGTACATATACACAATGGAGTATTACTCAGCCATTAAAAAGAATACATTTGAATCAGTTCTAATGAGGTGGATGAAACTGGAGCCTATTATACAGAGTGAAGTAAGCCAGAAAGAAAAACACCAATACAGTATACTAACACATATATATGGAATTTCGAAAGATGGTAACAATAACCCTGTTATGTGAGACAGCAAAAGAGACACAGATGTATAGAACAGTCTTTTGGACTCTGTGGGAGAAGGTGAGGGTGGGATGATTGAGAGAATAGCATTGAAACATGTATGTTATCATATGTGAAACAGATCGCCAGTCCAGGTTCAATGCATGGGACAGGGTGCTCAGGGCTGGTGCACTGGGCTGACCCAGAGTGATGGGATGGGGAGGGAGGTGGAAGAGGGGTTCAAGATGGGGAACACATGTAAACCCATGGCTGATTCATATCAATGTATGGCAAAAACCACTACAATTATGTAAAGTAATTAGCCTCCAATTAAAATAAATAAATTAAAAAAAAAAAGAATATGAGTATACAAATACCTACTCAGATCTTTGCTTTCACTTTTTCTGAATATAAACTCAGAAGTGTAATTGCTTTAAGTCTTCTAATACTCTTAATAAAATGAAGGCATACTAGCGTGTATTTTATCCAAAAATTCTTGGGGAAAAATTTAATTCTGATTTTCTGAGGTGACAAGTATAGACTGCTACGACATTTGTAGACTAAAGCAACAAGATAGACAACACAGAACTCACACTCACAGGTTCTGTCTCCACTTGCTCCTTCTTTTCAGGTCTCCACATCTAAGTTTGTTTTTAGTTTTTCCACCTTCAGCATGATCTCCCACAACAAGTTCACCATTCCCATGACTTCAGTTATGTTCTCTTGCTCAGTTTCCAGATTCATCATCAAGCCACACTAGACTATCTCTTCCACTTTGTATTGCTCAGTCAGTCATACTCGTGAATTGTGAATAGGAGCATTGTTCTATTAGCCATTCCCTCTCTCTCCTGGATCTTTAACTTCTCTGGTTCTACCAGCTCTTTTCCCATAGTCTATAACTCTACTTAAAAACAGAAACTCCTTTTTTTTTCTTTAAAAACAGAAACACCCAAGGCTTGTTTAGTTTGGTGGGTCACCACTTCTATTTCAAATACTGGACATGGGCATGAGCATCCAGACACACACACATATGCACAAAGCATATGTGTGTCTTGGCCTTTGCTCTAATTAGCACACCAGCTAATGTGTTCATCTTACACTTTGCCCTAGCAAATAGACCCAGTAACCAGAAAAACATGTCTAGTTTTAATCAAGACAGAAAACTAAATATCTTTCAGTAAAGACTAAACACAAAAAACAGGGCTATATTGGTTCCCGCACCTTATACAGTATTACTTAGATAACAAAAATAATTCCAAACCCCATTACTTCCCTTGCCAATGTATGCATGTGTGCATGCACGTGCACACACACACACACACACACACACACAGTCAAGGTGGCAGACTGTCACAGACTTTCCCTCATGCCTGAAATACAGTAAGTCCCTGCCAGGTCCCATTGTCCTGCTCACTCCCAATTGCAAAAGTAATTGAATCACTTACTATAATTGACCAGTGGTCAAATTTCCTACGGCTATTTGAAGTCCTAGGTCTTCCAAGTACCAGTAATTATAAAACATAATACTTAAAAAAAAAAAAATCTACCGGAGTCTCCAAAAGTCAGACTTTCCATTCAGAAGTTGCCTCCTCCTCAGGCAGGACTCAGAAAACATTTGCAGAACTTCCCCAGACACCAGAGGTGTGACAGTGTGAGTGCACAGGAGAGTCCAGGTAAAATTTCAGATGAGACCCTATCTTCGGCTAACACACAGAAAACAGAGTCTGAGGGGATTAAAGTAATAAATCTCTTGTTAAAGTGGCAGGTGGTAGAGATTATTTCTTTACTTCCAACAAACAGGAGAACATGACAAATTTTAAAGCCTGAACCAAAAAGTAGGAGAAAAGCCCTGGGATTCTGAATGGAAACCCTCCTGTACTCTATCTACATCTAGCTGAAACACCTCATTAGTCACCCTCCCCTGGCCTTTACTGGTAAAACCCACCAAAACACCTTGGGTCTCTTGCTTCATTCTCTCTAACCACAACTGTATTTCCACAGGAGTACTGGACCTATTCTGCAAAGAATTTAAGACAATATCCAGAAAAGTATATCAAGTCTATTAAATTAGTTTCTTTAATTATATTTTGATGGTGGTGCAGTAAAACTGTCAGATTCATATATTGCTAATTGCACTCTAAAATTGCATAAAAGTTTTCTAAGCAACGTGGCTATATGTGTCAAAAAACACAAAGCATATTACACCCTTTAACTTAGTAATTATCCTTCTCAACAATATAATCCAAAATGGGTAAAAATGATTATGTATACATATATATGTATAAATCAATACATATTTATTATAATGATATTTCAGTAGAAAAATGGCAGACTCTCCAGCCAGTATGGAGAAGGAACTGGCAACCCACTCTAGTATTCTTGCCTGGAGAATCCCACAGACAGAGGAGCCTGGAGGGCTAGAGCCCATGGGGTTGCAAGAGTCAAACACAACTGAGCGACTAACACACACACACACACACGCGCGCGCGCGCACACATCCAGCCAATGAGCAATGTTTAAGCAAGTTATAGAAAAAATATTTGACTAGTGAACTACCTCTGCAACCATAAATAAGTAAAATATAGCAAATGCAAAACATACTTAACAGGCTATGGAACATAGATTCAACTGTAACTATGTAAAAATCTGCCTAAGACAAAGACTTGTGAGAATGGATGGAAAATTTACACACGGTGTGTTAAGGTAGTGGCACTGTGCTCTTCCCTGTATTGGAATGGTTTGTAACATTTCTGAAATATTTTTTATAATAAACAGTGTCTGGCATTTTTAAATGGTTAGCATTATATGGCCATATAAAATCATTAGTAAGACAGCTTTACAATGATTATGAATACACATTCTCTAATACAGAGTAATTTTAGTTTCTTTTAATGCATATGGATTATTTTTCTCATTCGGAATTCATCTAAGATGATTCCAAATGATCTAAAAATCTAATGCATTTACTCCATTTAGTCTGCTAAACCAGCTATTTTATAGTCTATTGCCCAAATGGATGTCTCAAATATGTGCAAATACAATATATTTTCAAGCTCATTCAATTCCTAACCATATATCCTGACTGAGGCTTGAAGTTTATATTATATTTCAGATACTAATGAAATGATTCTGTGTAATTTTCAACAAGACCAAATGAAATTTGCACAAATTATACAGCTGTGATGCTTTCTTCACTATGACTTGTGAGCATAAGTATAAAGTAACAGTAGAAAATGTAAAAAATAAAAGGAGCAAAGGTGAGAGATTTTGTTCCACTGATTATGTTCTGAATGAAGAAATGTGAAAGGTGCAAATTGACAGAGAAAAGCTTTTGTTTATTTAAAGATAACAAAAAACTTACTGTTATATCAGAACGAATCATGTAACATCTCATTTTTGCTTGCAGAGAATACTAATGAAAGATGCATTGAGATCCTAGCATAACACAGAGATCACATAGATCAAGATGAGTAAGTTATCTGAGGTGGCAATTTGGGGAGAACAAGAAAGTTGCAAAACAAGGGAACACACAAACTACCTTTCACCATCCACTCCTTCCCCATCTCCTGCCTGAGCTAAGGATGAGGAAAATTCTTCACAGACAGTTGGTGAGTTTCAGAGCTCTCCAGTCTCTTCTATCTTTTGCAAATGAGTTGTCGTTCTCAAGAAAAAAAAAAGAAAATGTTTGTATTCAAATGTTTGTGTTCAAAGCACAGGCATGTGGAGTCTCAGCAAATTCCCATCTGTTTCCTCTTTGCCAGCGAAAAGCTCAGTTGAAACCAATTTGACCTTTCTCAGCTTCTTAACTTCCTAGTTGCCATTCACACAATCATTGCACCAAAAAGGATACCCTTCTCTCCTCAATGTCTTCTGAGCAACAGTCAGTTCGAATTTTTGTACTACTTAAATCTATATTTTTTTAAAGATTTTATGGTACTTAGTCTCATGGCTTTCTCTTAAATTTTTGTTGATGATTTCCAGCATTTTTCTGAGAGTCAATTTAAACTGTTGTGAAAAGTTTCCCGTTACATCCAGATCATAGCACAATAAAGGTGCACACACACATAAATATATGCCACTTTTTTCTGTGTATTTATGTACTGTTTGTACACCAACATATGATAT
This sequence comes from Bos indicus, assembly GCF_029378745.1. Classification (NCBI taxonomy): domain Eukaryota; kingdom Metazoa; phylum Chordata; class Mammalia; order Artiodactyla; family Bovidae; genus Bos; species Bos indicus. The sequence goes on along the minus strand of NC_091768.1, from coordinate 73,806,415 downwards.
TTATCTCTAAGTCATGAAATTATGGGCGATTTTTACTTTTTTCTTTATGCTTTCTATGTTATTTTATACTTCTTATGAGGTTCTGTTGTATAACCAGTGAAGACAGTGCAGCTCCATTCTGAACAAAATAAATTAAAAATGTAGACGCAAGTTCCACCCAGTTACTTCTCTTAATGAGGAAAGCAAGCTTAGAACTTAACAACAGGATTTTCTTGCTGAGAATAGATGTGAATTATTATAAATAATCATATTAGAGACAGATTGGTATAAAAGTAGAACCATTCTATAGTTCGGTCAAGAGCTGAGAAGAAGAACCTCCCTCATTCACAGATCAGTCATAATTTTTTTTTAAGGAACTATCATGGGATTGAAGCCAAATGCTTTAATAAAGAGATAACAAAGACATATTACCAAAAAAAAAAAAAAATAGACGTGAGCCCACAATACACACTTCAAATATATTGCCATTAAGCTGGTGAGGGCTTGGAAAAAATTCTTCTGGAAATCAGAGAACTTAATGAAATAATGGCATCTATAAATGCTGGAAAAAAATGAGGGGGAGGCAGGTAAATAAGACCATCATAAAAATGAAAGTCACATTTGGGAAGCAACAGAAAGGAGAATAAATAAAACAAAATCAGAATCATGAAGGGCAAGCTTGAGAACACTGAGTCAAACTGAAAGAGTTTTCAAAGACTACAGAGACATTATACATGTTTTAATGCCATTCTCCCAAATCACCACCCCCCGCCCCACAGAGTCCAAAAGACTGTTCTATACATCTGTGTCTCTTTTGCTGTCTCGCATACAGGGTTGTCCTTACCATCTTTCTAAATTCCATATATATGCGTTAGTATACTGTATTGGTGTTTTTCTTTCTGGCTTACTTCACTCTGTATAATATAATCGCCAGTCCAGGTTCGATGCAGGATACAGGAAGCTTGGGGCTGGTGCACTGGGATGACCCAGAGGGATGGTATGGGAGGGAGGTGGGAGGGGGGTTCAGGATGGGGAACACGTGTACACCCATGGCGGATGCATGTTGATGTATGGCAAAACCAATACAATATTGTAAAGTAAAAAAAAATAATAAAAGACTACAGAGAAAATAAAAACTGTAAGAGACAAAAGAAATCAAATTTATACTTATTTGATATTTCTGGAAAAGAAAATAATAAAGCGCAAAAAAGTATTCAAAAATATAATTCAAAAATTATTTTTAAAATAAATATTTGAATCTATCAATTCAAAGCATGTTTGAAACCTTCATGATGTTTCAGCAAAAACACACACAACTGATCAAAATGGTTCAGTCTCTTTCCTGGTAAAGATACCAGACATCAAAGATAAAGCTATCTATGAAGGGTAAAAATCAGGTAAGCTTTGACTTTCCCAACATGATATAATGTTGAAAGATGATGGAGAAATGTCAAGTCTTCAGGGAAAAGATCATGGACTGCAGAGATTTTTAGTCAAAGTACTGTCTAGGCACAAAGAGACCAACATCAGACATCCCAAACATGGATGAACTTAGGAAATACAGTCCCATGAGTACTTCTCCAAGAGCAAACTTCAGTCAATCAATAAAAGGAAGAAGTTGTGGCAAAAGTGACATCAGTGAGCTGTGAGTCCATTTGAATGTAGAACAGAGATTAACCTGCTGTGACAATGGTGGTCAAGGTCTATCAATCAATAGACTTGATTGACCATGTGATATACAAAGGGTCATGATCCATCTAAGTAAGAAGATTACTGAGAAAAGGCTGATGAGTCAGAGGGACAAACTGATAAATGTGGTTTACAATAAACAATTTATGTACAGTCTAAACAATACTCTGTGAATACTATTTTACAGTATAAAAAATCTCACTAGGAACCTAAGAATATACATCCTTTAGAAAAAAAATAAATGAAAGGTAATAAAAAATAATCAGATGGGTTACATAATAAAACATGATATACTCAAAGGCTAAATTTAAAACAAAGTGACACTGTAAAATTGAAAATTAAAAAATCAGCAAAGACTACCTGGAAAACAAACCAAAAGAAAGCAGAATCATGATAGTAGATCAAATGATCTTGAACACATGTTAAAGAGCACCAGATATGGTACAGAGGATCACTTTAGAACAATAACTACACTCCACAATATAGATCTGATAGTCATGAGCATTTATGCACTGCATAATAACATAATATCCTTAAAAGCAAAAAATACAAAAAGAAATATATATAGACACAAATAGATATAGGAGACTAATTACATCTCTCAATGATAATAAATTAAGTGGAAGAAAAACTAATGGTGAACCAGATGACTTAACCAATAAGACACACATTAATTTAAATCAAACTCAATGCACTTCTCAGGTACACATAAAACACTTTTGAAATTGACTACATATTAGACAACAGAAATACTAATAAGTTCCTGGAAGTAAAAAGAACATAGATGATGTTTTCTTCTACAGCAAACATAGAAACTAATCACAAAATTAGAAATATTAAATAATCTTCTACATGTAAATCAAATTTTTTCTAATATAACTTTTTTACCAAAGAAAAAAATTTTTAATTGAAACCATCAACCATCTAATAAACAGCAATAGTTCTAACACCATGTATCAGAAACAAGATACAGTTTTAGCAGCAATAATTTATGCTTAAAAATATATCTAAATCATTAAGAATCAAAATAAATTGATACGGCATCAAATAAAGTTGGGAAAAATAAAATAAAAAGGGAGCCATAAGAATGAAAACGGAAAATAATGAAATGGAAAACAGAATTAAGAAATAAATAGAAGAGGTCAGTCTTCAGAAGAAAAAGTAAATTTCACAAATTATTAACTAAGCTAATAAAGAGGTGGCACAGTGGTAAAGAATCTGCCTGCCGATGCAGGAGACACAGGAGGCGTGGGTTGAATCCCTGGGTTGGGAATATTCTCTGGAGGAAGAAGTGGTGACTCACTCTAGTATTCTTGCCTGGAGAATCCCATGGACAGAGGAGCCTGGCGGGCTATAGTCCATAGGGTCGCAAAAAGTCAGACATGACTGAGCACCCACAAAAGCAAGCAAGCAAGCTAATAAAGAAACCTGATGGAAGGTTCAAATACTTAAATAAAATAGATGGCAGGGTCTAGCATAGGGTCTTACACATACAAATGCTCAGTAAATGTTTGCTGAGTGATTAAAGGAATCAACAAAATTAAACTATCTCAGATAAAATTTTTTAATTATCATATTTCATTCAATTCTCAGATGCACATTTTTAACATCTTTGAAGTTGAGACTTTACTTTCTATGATGGCATCTTACAATAGCTGTGGATGAATTTGGTTGTTATTTCTGGTACCATGACTGGATAACTACAGCCCCTCCACATCTCCCCCAACTGCAACCATTTCAGAAACACTTAAGAAGAAATGCAAGTTCTACTCATTGGCTGAGCTCCTTCCACTGTCACCTTCTAGTAAGACAAATACAGTACTATCATCAAAACATGCAGAATGGGTATAAGATACAACTTGGAAGAAACTCCCAGAGGTGATAGGAGAGTTTTATTTTATAAAGTGTTGTATCTTCATTTCTCAGTTGGCGTAGAAAACAAGGTTGTGTGGAAAAACATGACATCAATGAATTTGCCTCAAAGAGTAAATCAGAAAAAGTCAGACACTGGATATCAAGTTTTAGTAACTGTCATCAGAACCTAACTCCATTCCCTCTCCAGTTTGTCTGATGCTGTTGTAAAGTTCCTGATATGGTAACACAACATGTCTCCCAGCACAAGAACCCAAACTGACTCTTTCATTCCTCTAATGACAATTGCACAGCCATGCTCTCAAACTCAGTCTGGTGCCTGGCACTCTGTATCCTCTGACTCAATCCTGGAAACTGACCACCAGACCTCAGGATGTCCAAGTCTCATTAGTCCTTGTGTCTCCAAGGCTGAATTCCACTCTGCTGGTGGAACACCCTAACATGACTTTGATGTCAATATATCAAACTATTTTCCAGAATTGTGACTGGAGATGACAATATCCTTGGAGTACCAGTCCTAGCCAAATCCCCTCCATGGTCTGGACTCCTCCATGTTACACAAGACCCAATTCACTAGAAATCCTTTGGCAAGATGTGACTCTTGGCTCTAGCCAAACAAAACAGTAGGAAGGAGTTCACCCTTGGCATGAGACCCACACATCAGGGGGCTGAGAAGAAGGCCCAGGAAAAAAGGATTAAAACTATTTGAGTTTTGTGGGGCTATACCCTGATACTCAGGTTTTAATATATATTTTTATGCATTTTGAGAAGTTGAAACTAAAATAGTTGGCTGTAGAAGCTGTACTTTTGATGACAAACATTCAAACTGATGAATAAAATTGAACACTTTGGTAGCAATATGACCTTATCAATAAGCTAAGCTTTGCTGATAGGACCTCCATAAAAGACAAATAAATGTAGGTTAATAAAGCAATGGTAAATGTTGTTTGATTGATATAGGATTCATTAAAAGCAGTATCAATATGATTTATTTACTTTTTTCTATGTAGGGATTGATAATTCAATTTTAACATTCTTAATTAAAAGACGCTTACTCCTTGGAAGGAAAGTTATGACCAACCTAGATAGCATATTCAAAAGCAGAGACATTACTTTGCCAACAAAGGTCCGTCTAGTCAAGGCTATGGTTTTTCCTGTGGTCATCCATGGATGTGAGAGTTGGACTGTGAAGAAGGCTGAGTGCCGAAGAATTGATGCTTTTGAACTGTGGTGTTGGAGAAGACTCTTGAGAGTCCCTTGGACTGCAAGGAGATCCAACCAGTCCGTTCTGAAGGAGATCAGCCCTGGGATTTCTTTGGAAGGAATGATGCTAAAGCTGAAACTCCAGCACTTTGGCCACCTCATGCGAAGAGTTGACTCATTAGAAAAGACTCTGATGCTGGGAGGGATTGGGGGCAGGAGGAGAAGGGGACGACAGAGGATGAGATGGCTGGATGGTATCACTGACTCAATGGACGTGAGTCTCAGTGAACTCCAGGAGTTGGTAATGGACAGGGAGGCCTGGCGTGCTGCAATTCATGGGGTTGCAAAGAGTCAGACACAACTGAGCGACTGAACTGAACTGAACTGATGAAGTCATTAGGGTGAGACCTAATACAATACGATGGGTGTCTCTAAGAAAAAGGGGAAATTTGGACACAGACACACGTAAGAAGAATGCTACGTGAAGATGAAGAAAGAGAGTGGGGCAATGCATCTACAAGCTGAGGAATGCCAAAGATTGCCAACAAACCACCAGGAACTGGGTGGGAAGCTTGGAAGAGAGTGTCTCTCACAGCCCTCAGAAGAAATTCTGCCTCCAGATGTAGAAACTCTGTGTGAGTGTCAAGACTTTGGACTCAAGACCAGAGCATTAATTCAGTGAATTCACTGAATCTTCAACTTGCCAATTTGCTCTACAGATTTGGGATTTGCCAGCCCCCAAAATCATATGGCCCAAATCCTTAAAGTCTCTCTCTCTCCCTCTCTCCTCTAGATAGATAGATAGATGGATGGAATACATATCTTATCTTAGTGTTTGTTTCTTTGGAGAGCCCAGTACACCCTCTTCCATCCCCTCATCCCACTTGTGCTGTGTGGTCTCAAACTCCATAATCGCTGTTGAAGACTTTTCTCACGTGGCCCAGGACACCCTTTCCCCAGGCATTCACTGGTCTATATAGTCCAGCTGGGTAAAATAGCCCCAGCTTTCCCACACCCATATTTGTGTTTACAAATTATTTCCACTCAGTATAAAAATAAATTATAGTATGTAAAATGAGCATGACAAACTGTGAAACAAAATCGTGGTCTTGTTTTGTGCTTTTAAAAATCATAATACTGATTTCACAGGATTTTATTCTTTCCTTAAAAGGTAGATAACAACACACTCCGTTAAGACAGTCTCCCTTTAAAATTCACATCGAATATAAAAGAATTATCCAGCTCTTCAGATATTCCCTCCTTTCCTCCTTTTTCAAGACATCTATGTGCTCCCTCTCAATGTGTAATATTTCCGACCCAGGGATCGAACCCAGGTCTCCCATGTTGTAGGCAGACACCTTACCCTCTGAGCCACCAGGGAAGTCCTCAATGTATAAACACCCTGCCATTCCACTAACTGGCTCCAATCATAACTCCTTTCCTGATTACCCCAACCTTGGTGTCTCAACCTTGACATGACTGTTGACATTTGTTGTTCAGTCGCTGAGTCATGTCCAAATCTTTGCAACCCCATGGACTGCAGCATACCAGGCTTCCTTGTCCTTTATCATCTCCCAAAGCTTGCTCAAACTCATGTCCATTGAGTCGGTGATGCCATCCAAACATCTCATCCTCTGTCATCACCGTCTCCTCCTGCCTTCAATCTTTCCCAGCATCATGGTCTTCTCCAATGAATCAGCTCTTCACATCAGGTGGCCAAAGTATTGGAGTTGGTATCTGGGGCTAGAGAATTCTCTGTTGGAGGCGGGGCACTCTTCTGCTTTGCAGGATGTTTAGCAGCATCTCTGGCCTCTTCCTACTAGATGCAAGTGGGAAGACAAGCAAGACCTATGCAGGTTGATAAGAAGTCTGGGATTCTCGAGGAGGAGATAGGGGTCTAAAATTCTCGAGGAGTAGGAAAGGACGAACATTTTTTTTTCTACATTCCTTAGTCACATAAAACCTTTTTTTTTTCTTTAAGCCCACAACTGATGATTACACAACAAACAACTCAATTTAAATTCTGTTCTAAGGATTATATAACAACAATGTATCCTGCTCGAGGACAGTTTCTCCTTCCTGAAAACCTTCTGGCTAATCCTGTTATCTTAAAATGTAAATTATGGAGTGGGTCTAGTAAGATCTTTACAACCATGAGACATTCTTTTGATTTATTGTAATAACTAATTTAAAAAGTATATAACGCCCCTGCTTAGACTAGCGCAGGGGGCACTCTCTGTCCCCCTTCTGATGTCTATGTCAGAAATTTTCTCTGTCCCTTTTTCACTTTAATAAAACTCTGCTACACAAAAGCTCTTGAGTGATCAGGCCTGGTCCCTGGTCCCAAAGCTAAATCTTCTTCGAAGATCACGAATCCGACATCCTTTACCGTAAGCTATCACTAGTAGCAACCTCTCCGCTTTTTCCCGCCTGTAGGGATGTCCAAATATGTCTCCAGAAACTGTCCAATACCCTCGAGTACAAAATAATACCGTGAGAACACATACAGTTTCCCCTGGACCAGAATAACATCAAGGGCTCCCGTCTGCTTTGCCAGAGGAAAGCTTTACCATAGCTCACTTATTTTCTCTGCTTGCTTTTTTCTCAGGTGAAGGATGAGAAAAACAATATTAGAAAATGGAGGAGCTCTTAGCATAATCCCACTGCTCTTCGGTTGGTGGAGGAATTATTCAGCATAGCTGTTATGTTAATGTTTCCACAAAACCTGCTACGTATTAGAGGAGGGAAACAATTATATAAGATAAATGTGTTCTTGTTCTGTTACTTCATTGGTTCTATGTTAAAGAAAATGAAAATCTCTCTCAAGAGCTTGCTAATGAAACCCAGTGATTCACCCTGTCTCAATTAAGAATAGACTTCATAATCAAATGAAGAAAAAGCAGTTCTTCAAAATGAACAACAGTACATTGCAATGAAGCAAAATCTAGCAACACAAAATACAAATAACCCGTTCTAACACTTGCCTGCTGTTGGCTGCTGGTGCTCAGCCAAAATGTAACCGTCATGCTTGGGATGACTGAGAAGTGAAGTCAGCTCTTGGTTTTCCACACTGACATGAATATATCTGACCAAGAAGGTCATCAGTCTTCATCCATAAACTCAGGTGTGTGAGAAACTGTTTTATTTCACTCTGCCTGATTTCTATGTCAAACACAACAAACTCTGATGCTGCAGCAGGGGTAGAAGGCTGTGAAAATTCTATTCAAGAAATTCAGGACTCGCCTATCCCACAGTTCTGCCCTCGACCTTCGGCAGTTCCCTGGGTTTCCGCCAAAGCAGAGCTCGTGAACTCATCTGTACCACCGAGGGAGAGAAGGAGGAGGACAAATGGAGTTCTGAGGGCTACAGCCCGTCTCCCCTCCCTGCACCCTCACACCACGTGCTCTTGCCAGCTTCCCTGGGATCCACCCAGACCTACATATTGCTGTGCAGCCCATGTATCACATGGTAGAGGTCAGAGAAGGTACAGGAAGCTTCTTGAACCCAGCCACAGAATCCAAAAAAGATGCCCCAACCAGGCGTCCAGCAATGCAGAAGCCCTCTGTCTGGAGGTCACCTACATGCACTGCTATCACATCCTTTCTGTTTTCATTTTCCCTTCCTTTACATGGCTTCCCAGGAAGCACAGTGGTAAGCAGTCTGCCTGCCAATGCAGAAGACACAAGAGACATGAGTTCGACCCCTGGGTCAGGAAGATCCCCTGGAGTAGGAAATGGCAACCTGATCCAGTATTCTTGCCAGGAAAGTTCCATGGACGGAGCAGCCTGGGGGGCTACAGTCCATGCGGTTGCAAAGAGTCAGTTCAGTTCAGTTCAGTCGTTCAGTCATGTCCGACTCTTCGCGACCCCACGAATTGCAGCACGCCAGGCCTCCCTGTCCATCACCAACACCCAGTGTTCACTCAGACTCACATCCATCGAGTCAGTGATGCCATCCAGCCATCTCATCCTCTGTCGTCCCCTTCTCCTCCTGCCCCCAATCCCTCCCAGCATCAGAGTCTTTTCCAATGAGTCAACTCTTCGCATGAAGGGGCCAAAGTACTGGAGTTTCAGCTTTAGCATCATTCTTTCCAAAGAAATCCCAGGGCTGATCTCCTTCAGAACGGACTGGTTGGATCTCCTTGCAGTCCAAGGGACTCTCAAGAGTCTTCTCCAACACCACAGTTCAAAAGCATCAATTCTTCGGCGCTCAGCCTTCTTCACAGTCCAACTCTCACATCCATACCTGACCACAGGAAAAACCATAGCCTTGACTAGACGAACCTCTGGTGGCAATGTAACGTCTCTGCTTTTGAATATGCTATCTAGGTTGGTCATAACTTTCCTTCCAAGGAGTAAGCGTCTTTTAATTTCATGGCTGCAGTCACAATCTGCAGTGATTTTGGAGCCCCAAAAAAGAAAGTCTGACACTGTTTCCACTGTTTCCCCATCTATTTCCCATGAAGTGATGGGACCAGATGCCATGATCTTTGTTTTCTGAATGTTGAGCTTTAAGCCAACTTTTTCACTCTCTTCTTTCACTTTCATCAAGAGGCTTTTGAGTTCCTCTTCACTTTCTGCCATAAGGGTGGTGTTATCTGCATATCTGAAGTTATTGATATTTCTCCCAGCAATCTTGATTCCAGCTTGTGTTTCTTCCAGTCCAGTGTTTCTCATGATGTACTCTGCATATAAGTTAAATAAGCAGGGTGATAATATACAGCCTTGACGTAGTCCTTTTCCTATTTGGAACCAGTCTGTTGTTCCATGTCCAGTTCTAACTGTTGCTTCCTGACCTACATAGGGGTTTCTCAAGAGGCAGGTCAGGTGGTCTGGTATTCCCATCTCTTTCAGAATTTTCCACAGTTTATTGTGATCCACACAGTCAAAGGCTTTGGCATAGTCAATACAGCAGAAATAGATGTTTTTCTGGAACTCTCTTGCTTTTTCCATGATCCAGCGGATGTTGGCAATTTGATCTCTTGTTCCTCTGCCTTTTCTAAAACCAGCTTGAACATCAGGAAGTGTCTGCAAAGAGTCAGACACGATAAACACATGTGCACTAACTAACTTACTTTATACACTCTAGAGAATTTTTTCCTGTCTAGTAGGAAAAACAAACTTTATCCACAATATTTCAGTCAAATAATTTGTCTACACCCAAAGAACATCATCATCTAAAAGATGTGATCTTTTTGCCAGAAGTTTTCTGGGTTTGTGGGGTTTTCTGGTTTCTCTGTTTTGTTTTGTTTCTACCATGTCACAACGTTTCCCTAAATATAGAGCAGAAAGCAATTTTGCAGTTTAAATGGCAGGGTGTGGAATTAATAAGAGGGGAAAATTGATTTACATTTCCAAAAATATTACAAAATCAAAATAGTACATGTCTTTATATTCTTATTTGATTATGAGTCTATTCTGATAATGTCTAATATTTTGAATATTCAATTCAAACAGAATAATGGAACATATTACAAAGATTTTCCCTCTTGAACACCTCCATGCATTTCATTTGAATTTAAAAAATACAGTAGTGCTGCTATGTACAATGTGTACATAAAAAGTGAAGAGTCTATGTGAGATAAATCACATATGGGTAGTTCCAATAAGAGGATATAAAAATACCAAGTCCTGAAGTCTCTTGGTATTTATACTAGGGAAGACACAGACTTGCTCTAAACTGAAAGTCTTAGACACTAATTGCATCTCTTGAGCTTCCAGGATTTCTCCCAGAACTGGACAAAGTCAGGTCATAGAGGGTGCTATTAAGACAGATTTCCTGTCTTCTGCCAGGCATCTGCTGTTTTCACCATAAGGCAAAGATCTTGGGAACTAATTAACCCTGTACCCTACATACCTAAGGTGGGATTTCTTCCAAATGACTTTATCACTTAAGATTCTCTGGCTACAAGCAACAAAAACCAATTCCAGCTAATTTAAAATGAAAAAGAAGGTATTCACTTGCATCACTGAGGATTCCAGAGTTGGAACGGTTTCAGACAAACTTGATTAGGACCTCATCCTGAGGGGCCACCTGGCGGTTCTCAGCACTCTCAGGCTCTCACCTGAGGCAGCAGAGGAGACAGCTAGTTTCCTCAATAACTCGTACAAAGGTCTGGACACGTAATCCTGGGTTTTGTGCTAAACCACTCACTGCAATCATGGGACTAGAGTCATATACTGATAGTCTAGGGTAGGGGAGAGCAAACGTGTTCTGCACAGAGCTATTACAGTAATAGTAATAAATGTTACTATTTTTTGTAAATAGTAAATATATTTAACTTCGCAGATCATGTAGTCTGTCACAACTCCTTAACTCTGTCCTTTAGCACAAAAGCCACCACACATGAATGAATGATCATGGCTATGTTACCATGAAACTTTATTATGGACAGCAAAATTGGAATTTTATATATCAGGAGATATCATTCTTCTTTTGATTTTTTTCTGACCACTTAGAGATATAAAAGGAACCCCCTATTGGCTCAGTGGTAAAGAACCTGCCTGCCAATGCAGGAGACATGAGTTCAATCCCTGGGTTGGGAAAATCCCCTAGAGAAGGAAATGGCAATACACCCCTGTATTCTTGCCTGGGAAGTCCCATGGACAGCAGATCCTGGAGTATTACATGGTGTGTCAAAAGAGTCAGACACGACTGAGTGACTGAACATGCACATGTGATATAAAAACCATTCTCAGCTAACAGGTTTTTATGAAACAGGTAGCGTGGAGGGCTTAGCCCATGGGCCATAATTTGCCAACTTCTGCCCTGCGGAACCCACTTCCCTTGAAGTACATAGACTGAGAATGAAGAACTGGGTCCCTCTAAGGAAATTAGGGTAATGAGTGCTGAGCAACAAACACAATATATCTTCACCTGAGTACGGTTATGCTTCACAATTTTAAGCTAGGAAGGGTTGAGAAGCTGCTGTCTAATGAACTCTTAGAATTCATCCAAAAGCTAGAAGTTTAATGAATGGTCCATCTCCAGTTCCTCTATGCTGCTCCTAAACCCCCATCCGTCACCACTAGAGTTGTCCGGGAAGCAGAGCACATCTAACTGTCTATTTTCTGTGGCATCAGCAAAACAAGAAAGTCACCAATCAGAATGGCTCTGCACATTCTGGATGTGGACCACGTGGTCAATGCCCAGTTCCCACTGTTACTGACATCAAGAACTTGAGGCTAATCCAAGTATCCTTTCATTTATCCAACAAAGAACTAGTTATTGATCGCCACTCTTTGTTCTAGGCTCTGGGAATATACCAGAGAACAAAAGAGGGGAAAACCCCGCTCTCTGGGAGCTTATTAATTAACAGTAAATGGGGAAAAACAGAAAAATAAAGCAAGAATAGGAGTTAGGGAATGCTGGGTGTCATTTTAAATAGGTGGCCAAGGAAAGCCTTGCTGCAAAGACAACTTTCAAGCAAAGAATTGGAGAAGAATTCTCCAAGTGGCTGGGGGAAGAGTATTTTAAATAATGAGACTAGCAAGTGTAAGGGCCCTGGGGCAGAAATGTGACTGGCATTAAAGTGGTGGGAGCACAGTGAGTGTGGGCATGAGCAAGAGAAGATGAAGTCAGAGCAGCAGAAGGGAAGAGACCACAAATCACTAAGTGCCATGGAGCCATGGTACCGACTTTGATTTTTACTCTGAGTAGAGGTAGCATAGAAGGGCTTTGAGCAGAGAAGACATGATTTGACTCACTCTCTTAAGTGATCATTTCAACTTCTGTGTTGAGAATGAAGTTGTTGCCAGGGTGGGGGTTGAGGAGGGCATTGGCCAGGGGAGGGGGTGGGGGAGGGTTGGAAGCAGAGAGACCAGCTATGAGACTACTGTAATAACCTAAGTGTCTTGGCTCCACTCTCAAGCAGAGAATATTCCATGGGTTGAACTATAAATCAGTCTTCAAAATAATAAGCCTCCATGTGCAACCTATCATAGACTGAGGTGTCACACAGCTTTGAAGAAAAGATGCAAGCACAGCTGGCCCAGACACACACCACCTCAAGCTAGATCCCATGTGAGTGGACGTTGTCAGAGGGGCCCCAGTCCACATGCCCTGGCGCTGCACTCAAGGAGCTGAGAATAGTGATATTGTAACCTGTTGCCTCCCATTACCCTCAGCCTCTGCAAATCTCCTCCTCCTCTCATTCTGGAATATGTCCACTCCACTGTCTATGGCGAGCATTGTGAACATTCACTTGAGTTCCTCACTGAGCTGTGTCTCTCACTGCTGGGACTGAGCAAGGTGAATCAACAGGAATCGTATTTGTGTCAAAAGGTAGCAGAGATGCCACCAGTCATCTCACCATGGATGAGTGCCCACTTTCTTACCCGGCACACATATGATGTCTTTGAGCTTAGACACCAACCTTAGGCTATTTTCCTCCCCTGGAAGAGGCCCCCCACTGTGGAAAAAGGAGGAAACGGGCTCTGCTCCCTCTACCACAGCCAAACCCTGACAGGACAACTAGCTCAGCAGTACCACCTTGAGGCCTGCTTTGGGAAGTGCATCTCTAAGGGCCTGAATGTCAAAGTTTTATATGCAAAACATCCCCTAGAGAGACCCGTTATCTCAGCCTGAGAGGGTTTCAAGACGATCAGAGACGTCTGGTGAACCCCAAGGCTCACAAGGTAATGGCAGAAATCCATCCCGCATTCCCCCCCCCCCCACGGTAACTGCCTTCATCTAAAGGAACAAGAATTCCAATGGTGCTATACCTCCTCTGTGGATGGGCGCTGAAATTCACATTTACATCTCACCAGCTGCTCATCGACCCTAGCTCACTCTGATCCTGAGCCTGTGTCTTTAGAATAAGCTGCAAAGCAGTATCACCGGGGAGAGGGTAAAGAATTCCAATGCCCATGCTCATCCCCACTGTGGAGTGAACTCAGAATTTCTGTGAGTGCAGCCCAGGCATCACTGAGGGGGATAACAATGTGCAGACAGGTAAGCTATCAAAACTGATGCTTCCATTCCTTAAGTGAGGCCAAACTCGCTCAGGAAAATCCACTGAGAGAGTCACCTTTGTCCCTGAACCTAATTCAACAGAAAACCAGTTTCAGGCAAGGTCAGGTCTCCCTCTGGGCTTGGGAGCTGTTAGCTACCAAAGCTGCTTTGGAGGTATGGAGGTACTTCCCTCTGCTCTGTAACAGCAGCAAAGGCAAAATCGTCAACTTCCTTTGCTTGCATCTCTACCCTCCCCACCCATTCCCCCCAGAAAAAAAATTGGTTCCATTTCTCCATCTGCTTCCTGATCAGCAGCCTTGCTGCCTTCACACTTGTAGCTCCCTCTTCTCAGAATGCTCCCCCTTCGGCGGGTCCCTTTGCATCACTCCCTTTACCTAACTCTGCTCAAGGCAGTAAATCTTCCTCTTGACAACAGACAAGTCTCTTACTTGCTCGAGAGCAGGCCCCGCTTCTTGCTATTATAGTACCTAGCACACCGTGTTGTGCTGCTTTTCATCATGTCTAAGACACCATCAATTATGAGATACACTATGATTTTTCTAATTTATTTATTTTTTTTGAAGGATAATTGCTTTACAGAATTTTGCTGTTTTCTGTCAAACCTCAACATGAATCAGCCATAGGTATACATATATCCCCTCCCTTTTGAAACTCCCTCCCATCTCCCTCCCCATCCCACCCTTCTAGGTACACTATGATTTTTAAGAAATGCTAAGGAATCAAAAAAAGCTGTCAATAAAATTACAACAATGCTTTCTTATAACTTAGAATTTTCATTTCATGCATACAGAAAAAATTCTTTTAGTAAATTTGGAGATAAATCAAAAAGCCCCGGATTGGTTAGTCTTTCTTATTTAACCAACTTTCTTTAGTAGAATCACATGTCACAGAAAGTTAAGCAGCTGCTGTTCAAACTCAGCAGGAAGTTTCTGATATTGGTGTTTGATCTCTGAATGACAGTCCTGCCTGACGAATGAATTGATCACAACTCTTTGTTTTGAAATTTCTTCCATCTCTTCAAAGAGATTAGACAATTCCTCCTTCCTCTAGTTGACGGGCTTAGCATGTGATATCAGTATTTCTTAGAATTTAATGTGCAGATGAATCACCTGGGGATCTTCAAATGCACTTTTTGATTTTGTAAGTCTGGCATGCAGCCTGAGATTCTGCATTTTTCACAAGTTCCCTGGTAATGCTGGTGCTCTTGGTTCAGGAACCACACGTGGTGTAGCAAGGCGACAGACAATTCTTTATGCATTATCTCATTCACAACACCTTACACAAGTAATTTAACTTGTATTTCCCATTTTTAGGACCCACCAAGCATTTCATTAATTTGCAAGAAAATAAGATATGGGGATCATCCCTCCAGTAATAGTTACCTCACTGATATCAAATAGACATCCCACTCCATAGTTTCTAGCCTTTCTATACACACAATGACTTTTCGTTCTAATGATAAATTATAGTATAATTTTTAAAAAGCATTTCCAGTGGCAGTTAGCCCAGTCATACAGTATCAACAAAGTACGTATCAGTGAAGGAAAAACAAGGAGAACTGCTGTGGCCAAGCTTTCTCTTGCCTCTTTTCCCCAACTATACTGTGAGCTACTTGAGTGCAAGGACTAGGAAAACCTTTGTGCTAAAGCACAGAACTCAGCGCCAAGCAGCAGGTAAGCACATGAGGCGTTAATGCAGTCCTAATACTCTGTTGACCATGTTCCATGGGCTAAGCGTCGGTGACCTGTGTTTACTTGTAACATACATATTTGAAATCTTCTCTAGCTGTGCCTACTCAGGGATTTACTGTGAGTAAACTGGGACAAATAATGTGCCTTGCAAGCTAACACTAGTTTGGGGTGGTAGAGTAGATAGGAGTGGTATTTATCAATAAAAAGGCTAATTGAGTGATTCTTTGTGATTTGCTTTCTTGCACATTATGACGGGTTCACTCCCACTCTCCCAGCTGGCTTGTGATTCATCTATCCTTTTTTTCTGGATTATGGCTCTTGTCAAATAGAACTCAGTATCCCTAGTCTACGGCCATACCACCCTGAACGCGCCTGATCTCCCCTGATCTTGGAAGCTAACCAGGGTCGGGCCTGGTTAGTACTTGGATGGGAGAAACCAGCATCCCTGTATTGACTACACTAAAGCCTTTGACTGTGTGGATCACAACAAACTGTGGAAAATTCTTAAAGACATGGGAATACCAGACCACCTGACCTGCCTTCTGAGAAACCTGTATGCAGGACAAAAAGAAACAGTTAAAACCAACATGGAACAACAGACTGGTTCAAAATTGGAAAAGGAGTATGTCAAAGTTGTATATTGTCACCCTGTTTATTTAACTTGTATACAGAGTATCATGTGAAATGCCAGGATGGATGAAGCACAAGCTGAAATCAAGATTCCTGGGAGAAATATCAATAACTTCAGGAATGCAAATGGCACCACCCTTATGGCAGAAAGTGAAGAGGTACTAAAGAGCCTCTTGATGAGGGTGAAAGAGCAGAGTGAAAAAGCTGGCTTAAAACTCAACATTCAAAATACTAAGCTCATGGAACAGAGCTTAGTGAAACAATGGAAAGAGAGACTTCATTTTCTTGGGCTCCAAAATCATGCAGATGGTGACTGCAGCCATGATATTAAAGATGCTTGTTCCTTGGAAGAAAAGCTACGACAAACCTAGACAGCATACTGAAAAGCAGAGATATTACTTTGCTGACAAAGGTCCATATAGTGAAAACTATGCTTTTTCCAGTAGTCATGTACAGATGATGTGAGAGCTGGACCATAAAGAAGGCTGAGCGCTGAAGAATTGATGTTTTTGATCTGTGGTGTTGGACCGGACTCTTGAAAGTGCCCTAGACTGCAAGGAGATCCAACCAGTCAATCCTAAAGGAAATCAAACCTGAATATTCATTGGAAGGATGGATGCTGAAGCTGAAGCTCCAATAATTTGGCCACCTGATGCGAAGAGCCGGCTCATTGGAAAAGACCCTGACGCTGGGAAAGATTGAAAGCAGGAGGGAAAGGGGACGACAGAGAACAAGATGGTTGGATGGGATCACCAACTCAATGGATATGAGTTTGAGCAAACTCTGGGAGATGGTGAAGGACACAAAAGACTGGCATGCTACAG
The DNA here is from genome assembly GCF_029378745.1 of Bos indicus. NCBI lineage: Eukaryota > Metazoa > Chordata > Mammalia > Artiodactyla > Bovidae > Bos > Bos indicus. The sequence continues at coordinate 73,789,554 of NC_091768.1, read as the reverse complement.
TCCATAGGGTCTCAAAGAGTTCCCATGATTGAGCGACTGAACAACAATCCCTGTATTATTATTTACTTGGGGTTTTTTAGTTTGTGAGAATTCTGATACAAGTCTCTGAGTCTTGTATACTCCGAAAAGAAATGAGGCAAGAAATTATGCTAAGCATATTACAAAAGCATTTCATGAAACAGCATATTCATTAACACAGAAATTGGAAATACACATTTAAAAATTGCCAAGGAAATCATTAAACAAATCTCAGTAAGTGTAGAAAATTAGATTTTTGTGATCTGAATTTTAACTCCCAAGCCAAGACAACTTTAACTCCCAATAAGACAGCTATTCAAATAGAAAAGCACTTCACCCAAAGCAATCTCACTGAAATGGAAATGGACATTTTGTAGTCCAAAATATGGAATTTAAATAGTTATTATATTTCCCAGCTGGAAAGGATAAGGGAGATAATCTTATCTAAATCCCTTTATGTTCGTAGGGTTGGAATCTTTACAGATCTTTTCATCCTTACAATTCTAATTTTCTTTATAATTTTAACACTATTCCTATGAAAACACTGTGTTCCTGGTGGCTCAGATGGTAAAGAATCTGCCTGCAATGCGGGAGACTTGGGTTCAATCCCTGAGTTGGGAAGATACCCTGGAGGAGGGCAGGGAAATCCACTCTAGTATTCTTGCCTAGAGAAATTCACGGACTGAGGAGCCTGGAAAGAGTCGGACACAACTGAATGACTACTCACACAACACACTTATGGAAATATTAGTGTTCAAACACTTGATTCACAAAAATAAAACTCTTCATATACATTTAAATTACACTATTTTAAGTTAAATATTTAGATAAATATTCAAATATTTATTTAGATAAATAAAGTGAAAATATCATTAGAGAAGGTTCTGCCTGTATCCCCAACACCATATAATATATCCATTAAAAAATGTAACTGTGGTTTTGGACAAGACTCTTGAAAGTCCCCTGGACTGCAAGGAGATCCAACCAGTCAATCCTGAAGGAAATCAAACCTGAATATTCATTGGAAGGACAGATGCTGAAGCTGAAGCTCCAATAATTTGGCCACCTGAGAGCTGGCTCATTGGAAAAGACCCTGACACTGGGAAAGATTGAAAGCAGGAGGAAAAGGGGATGGCAGAGAACAAGATGGTTGGAAGGGATCACCAACTCAATGGATATTAATTTGAGCAAACTCTGGGAGATGGTGAAGGACACGAAAGAAAGCCAGTGACCCTGGCTAGGAAGATGTACAGTTAACAATGTTACTTTTCAAAAGTCTTAAAACAAACATCAATCCTTCTAAGATCTGGGGAATGGAGAAAGCAAAGAAAGATCTTATTTTTATATTAGGGTTCTATGCTTTTAAGAGTGTGCAGGGTATATTCAAAAATTAAGCTTAATTTTTTCTAAAATGCAATTTTAAGTGTGTTTTTTCACATTCTGGTTTGCTATGAAGAAAATAGAGGTTGTTCCTAAAAGAACACCTTGTTTTAAACCAAATTCTTTATAGGAAACTGACTGCATGTCTAAAAATCCTCCCAAGAAGTAGTTAAATCTAGCAGCAACTTTCCATCACTGAGAGTACCTTCTGTATTTCTTTATTCAATCTTTCCCAGAGTTATTCCTTGAGTTCAGGCTTCTGTTAGATCTCTGTTCTATCTTTCTGTTACCTGCAAGAATCTGGAATGTCAACCCAGGGCCTTTAAAAGGGTCTAATTTATGGCTAAAGGAGCTGAGTTGTTGAAGTCAGAAGGTGCTTGATTGTGTTTCCCTTTCTTTTCAGGTTAGTCCCTCCAGTGGGTCTTCAGACAACGGACAGCCCCATGGAATGGCAACGGCTGGCTACACGCCTCCATTAGCTGCCCTGCCCCTAACTAAACCCTGCTTCTCAGTTACTTACCTTCAGGTAAAGCTGGAACAGACTAGCAGATATGTGTACTGAGTAGGCAGAAAACCAGGAAACAAAATCATTTTCAATTCCTTTGCAGGAAGGACAAAAAGAAACATCACACGACAAAAAGTAGGGGAAAAAAAAAGAAAAAAATTCACACTCCAAAAAAAACTAGAGTTTTGGTGACCTCTTGTGGGATAATTTATTAGTGTTCTTATGTGAAATTCTCAGTCATGTCCGACTCTTTGCAAGCCCATGGACTGCTGCCTACCAGGCTCCTCTGTCTATGGGATTCTCCAGGCAACAGTACTGGAGTGGATTGCCATTTTCTTCTCCAAGGGATCTTACCGACCCAGGGATTGAACCTGGGTCTCCCGCTTTGTAGACAGACGCTTTACCATCTGAGCCACCAGGGAAGTCCTCTATTTATATCCTCTTATTATACTTAATTCTAAATCTGTTTATTGAAGAGATTATGCCTTCAATACAAGCCATTAGAAACTACCTGAAAATAATATTTTCTATTTAAAAAAACCTTATTTCAACCTTGGAAGTCAGAGTGTGTTAATAATTTTTAGCTTGGTTTTAGAATTTAGATGTAAGAAGAACAGTTTAAGAATTTAGTAATTGCTTTTCCTTTGCTTGGAGCATTTATCTTGATTTATACAAATATAACAATTTTAATATCCTAGTACTAATATTCATAAACCATTTCAAATAATTTTAATTTTTAATAATCTAAACTTCCAAAATTAAAAAGATTAGTAGATTTCACCACCGAAATATAATTATCTTCACATTTGCATATTACCTTTCAGTTCTTATTCAAAGACTCTCTTGCTTTTACAACATTTCAGTGCTAGATTAGATACATCCCACTTCAAATAATTTATTTCTACTTCCATATTTTCTACTGTCTTAAGTCTCACTGTAGAGACAAATAATATTTTACCCTGTAGATATAACATCATTTATTAATCATTTACTTTATGGTTATATGTTATTGAATGTATTGGCTATTGAACAAGCTGCTACCATGAGCATCTTTATAGTTTTGGTGGGGGGGGGGCTTTACTATTACCAATACTTTGTGCTGTATCTCTTCCGAAATTGTTTAGGAGCTCTCAGAGTCACAGCAAAAAAAGTGATGGCAGACTCCAAAGGTTTTGACTCGAGAGAATTTAATGAAAGGACTATGTAGCAGTGTGTGGGCAGGATTAAGGGCACTAACAAGAAAAGTGAAGTACATAGAAACCAGCAAAAGTAAGATACCATTACCAACCTATTAAAACTAAAGTGCAAACATAGGGAGCCTGGTGAGAAGTAGGAATTGTAGACAAAGGGATACCCAAAGATGAGTTGTGATTATTGAGGAACACAGACATTATTAGAACTGTGATGAAGGTAGGAAAGGAGAGATAAACACAGCTCCTTCTCTCTCCTTCTGCATTCCCATCTCCTGCCTTTCTACCAATTGGATGAGCTAAAATGGAAGCCATGAAAGTCGGGGGTGGGGAGGAGAGAGATGGGGCCTGGTGATTCAGTACACAGTGGTTAACTTCCTGGGGCACAGAGAATGTATTTGCATGATGCGGTGGGATGGTAGACAGAAACTACTGGTACAGAAGCCCTGTGCTGTGCTGTGCTTAGTCACTCAGTTGTGTCCGACTCTCTGCAACCCCATGGGGTTGCCCTTCAGGCTCTTCTATCCATGGGGATTCTCCAGGCAAGAATACTGAAGTGGGTTGCCATGCCCTCCTCCAGGGGATCTTTCTCACCCAGGGATAGAACCCATGGATTCTTTCCCATTTGAGCCACTAGGGAAGCCCAAGAATACTGTAGTGGGTAGACTAACTCTTCTCCAGGGGATCTTCCCAACCCAGGAATTGAACCAGGGTCTCCTGCATTGCAGGTGGTTTCTTTACCAGCTGAGCTACCAGGGAAGCCGTATAGAAGCACTATATTTTATTTATTCAAAAATTGAAGCAGAATAATATTTACATACTTAAAATTTCAAAAGTCTCTCAATGCTCTCTGTCCCCTTTCCTGATTTATTTTACTGCACAGCGCTTGTCCTGCTTTAACATATTTTATAATATATTACTTTATTTTATTTTCTAACTCTCACAAGAAAGCTCTTTGAAGACAGAATTTTGTCTTTTCTCCTGCTGTGACCTCAATATGACTTTGCTGAATGAATGAATATATTAAGTGTGCTTAGTGAACTAAAGAAGAAATCTTCAGATAGGAATCTTTAAAAACATAAATAACTAACAAGTAAAAGTAAGACTCACTCTGAATGTTTAAAAGTTATAATATGGATTTTTCAAAGTAAAGTCCTTGTAGTTATGCCTTTTTCAAATACACAATAATATACACAACAAATAAATGGACTCAAATTTAACATAACATGTAAAAATATCTCTACCATAGTAAAATCCACAGAGTGCTTTCTTAAAACTAATGTCATTAATATAACATAATGCCAAAAAGAATTAAAAACAGTACAATAAATAAATGCTCTATGTAAATTGATTGTCCTTTAGAATGGCATATCTGGAACTGAAAGTTAATACATACAGAGACTTCCCAGGTTGTCCAGTGGCTAAGACTTCACCCTCCCAATGCAGGAAACCCGGGTTCGATCCTTGGGTTGGGAGGATCCCCTGGAAGAGGGCATGGCAACCCATTCCAGTGTTCTTGCCTGGAGAAGCCCCATAGACAGAGGAGCCTTGTGGGCTACAAATCATGGGGTCACAAAGAGTTGGACACAATTGAGCAATTAAGCACAACACAGCACAAGAGAACGAGATCCCACATGTCACAACTAAGAACTGGTGCCACCAAATACATAAATAAAAGTTAAGATACAGATCACAGTTTTAATGCTATTGCTTTTCTGTGTAAGCTCAGATCTTCTGTTCACTTGTTTTTAAGATTAAAGTTTTGAGAGACTAATGGTCCAGCATGAAGCAGATATATAATGTATATCCAGTCCCTACTATGTGCCAAGCACTCTAGTGGAAGCACCGCATACAAATTGTGGCAGATTGATGATAAGTAATGTGTTTCCCATTTCACCCCCAGCTTCACCACATCTCTAGACACTAGAATTTAAGCTCCATAAAAGCAAGACCTTATCTTTCTTGTTCACTGTTGTATGACCAGTTGCTCCAGTTGCACATGGCCCACAGTTGATGTTCTATAAGTATTTGTTTGATGAAAGTCTGCACTCTTTGGCAGCAAAACTATATCAGGGAATTTGTAAGTCATTTCATTAATATTAGAATAGCAAATTACTTCGTGATTAAATCAGTAATAATATAATCAGTCTATGAGACTTTTATAATACATTAGGAAATAATCAAGTGAACCAATCACATTTATGGTCCTATTTAAACCTTAAGAAGTAAAAAATAATAACTATTATGATATACCATATAGTATATTTATCACTACATTTTTATTGACATTCCTTCCACCAAACATTTGTAGATTCCTACTGCACCCAGGGCAAGTGATGAACATTAGGATTTAACAGGAGGTGGTCTTTCCCTTCAATGAGCTTCTGAGTTAGCAAAGATGAGACATATTTGTGTAAGAGAGATAGAAGCAAGATGCTGTTGGTACAGAGGATGTTGAGTGAGATTACCTGGCTCAGGATCCCCAATTCCCCACCTGGTAGCTGCTTGTCCTTAAACATGCTACTTTTCCTTCCAGCAAAAGATTCAACAACATTAAAACAAGGATAACAACAGCACATACTTCACAGTGAGAATTAAATAAAATATAAAGAATATAATGTGCTTTTTAGCAAAATACCAAACAAATAGCGAGAACCTCAGTAAGTGCCAATCAACTGTTAGTGCTTCAGTTCCTATTAAAGGATTATTCAACTTAATTAACTTCCATGAAGTTTGTTTTACATAAAGTCAATAAAACATTTGCTAGCATTATCTCTGATAATTGATAATCAAGACCCATTCTTATGTTACTAATTATTAATAGTCTGATTGGACAAAAAGTAATCTGCATCTCAACTTCACAGTACATGCTTCAACAAACAAGAAAATTATTAATAATTAACGTTATTGAGTAAAATGTGACAATATGGGAATGAGTAGCTTTCCCCACTGAATTATGGGGAAAGCAAAGCTTTCACTAAAAAGAGAGAATCATTAATGAAACTAGGAATCTTTGCTGATCTGTGGAAATTATCTTTAATAATGAAAGTTTAGCTCACTAATCTGCAGAAATGTCAATTATGTAATACTATTTTTTATATACTTGCTTCTGGCACTCAGTCAGTCAGTCAGTTCAGTCGCTCAGTCGTGTCTGACTCTTTGCGACCCCATGAATCGCAGCACGCCAGGCCTCCCTGTCCATCACCAACTCCCGGAGTTCACCCAAACTCATGTCCATTGAGTCGGTGATGCCATCCAGCCATCTCACCCTCTGTCGTCCCCTTCTCCTCCTGCCCCCAATCCCTCCCAGCATCAGAGTCTTTTCCAATGAGTCAACTCTTGGCATGAGGTGGCCAAAGTACTGGAGTTTCAGCTTTAGCATCAGTCCTTCCAAAGAACACCCAGGGCTGATCTCCTTTAGAGAGTTGGATCTCCTTGCAGTCTAAGGGACTCTCAAGAGTCTTCTCCAACACCACAGTTGAAAAGCATCAATTCTTTGGCACTCAGCTTTCTTTACAGTCCAAATCTCACAGCCATACATGACTACTGGTAAAACCATAGCCTTGACTAGACGGACCTTTGTTGGCAAACTAATGTCTCTGCTTTTCAATATGCTATCTAGGTTGGTCATAACTTTTCTTCCAAGGAGTAAGTGTCTTTTAATTTCATGGCTGCAGTCACCATCTGCAGTGATTTTGGAGCCCAAAAAAATAAAGTCTGACACTGTTTCCACTGTTTCCCCAAGATCAAATGCCTTCTTCTAAAGGCAACTATGCTTTGATTTATAATAGTGTCTTTAACCATAAATGTTTGGGTCAGAAAGTCTTACAGAGAAAAATACTGTAGGAAACACATTGGAATAGTATAATAATTATATAAAACATGAACCATTTATTAGTACTTGAACAAGATATTTTTCCTGTAAAGTAATAGTCTTGTAGGTTTTTATGTTCACAGATGTAACATGTAAAGTACAGAATCAAAAGATTGATATTTCTAATTCAGATATCATCACATAAATATGTAAAACCATTATAGAGATTTATCTGTTTTCTGGTTCATCCCACATTTCAATCTGTTTTCCACTAATGAAGTATCTAATAAACAGAAACCAAAAGTCCTAATTATTCAAGCATGCAATTAAAATTCAACATTAGAAGCCTTCTGAAAGAAGTTTGACAGTGAAACACTTGGCCTGGTTTTAATCCTATACACACACAAAAATGTTGTCTCTTCATTCATCTTTATTATAGTAAGAGTATTAGAATATGTGGGAGGGAAATGGCAACCCACTCCAGCATTCTTGCCTGAGAAATCCCATGAACAGAGGAGCCTGGCGGGCTACAGTCCATGGGGTCACAAAGAGTTAGACACAACTTAGCGACTAAACAGAAGCATTATAAAATGTAAATATGCATTAAAACTGCTAAAAACTCTGGAACAATATTTTTTAAATTTGTTCATTTTTAATTTAAAAAGTTAAAGTTGATTTATTCTAGACATCATTGATAGAGTAAAGCAAAAAGAAGTAACATGAGATTTTTGTTGCAAGTCAGACTCATATATACTTTCAAAGGAAAAGTGAGCATCTTTAAATGTCTTCAAGATTAATGGTAAGACACTTTGAATTGACCGTGTCACAAAATAGCAAAGGAATGGGTAACTTATACAGTCTTCACATATATATGCAATGGTTTTTAGAGACAGTTTTCATTTTGGCTACTTATTCATACAGTAATATATTCTGTTAGTCGCTCAGTCGTGTCCATTTCCTTGTGACCTCATGGACTGTAGCCCACCAGGCTCTCAAAAAAATAATGCTTCATTTCATCATCTTGTTTTATTCAGATTTAAGCACATATCTATGGCATGTTGAGTTTTAAGGAGCAAAGTCAGGCCAGTTTAATGAGTTTGGGCTTCTTACTCCATATTTGAATCTATTTTTCCTGGAAAGGAAAAACAGTTATAGCAGCACCTGGTATGGTGCCATAAACATAGTGGAGGCTTAATAAATATGTGTCACTGTTGAAATTAGAAGAAGTACTGATCTGTACTCTCACGGGTATGCTGGAATAGGACCATACTGCTTGCACAAAAGTATAAACATTTGGTGCGGCATCTGAATCTTTAGACAATTTTTGAAAGTCATTATTTTGTAGGAGGGCTAATCTGCTACAGAAAGTATAAAACGATATTGATGACTATGATTAAGATACATTAAAATACAAAGAACTGTTTAGAAAAGCAAACTCCACAGGCTGCTGAGAATTCTTACTCTTTTGTGTTGTGATCTGATGGGCTTTAGCAGCAGATCCAGAAAAGAACCCCAGCTGCAGACCTGTAGGAGAGAGAGGAGTAAGCCAAGATTGTGGGGGCAGGGCCAGCATGATGGACAGAGCTCCCCCCAATTTCAGCTTCTAAGGGGACTCAAAAACTTGAGTCCAGTCCAGATGAATGTTGATAGTTATCGTCTCCAAAGTGTTGAGAGGGAGCATGGCACTGGAGAATGGTTATATGGGAAATGTTATTATCTGATGGATGACAGTTTTATGTTTGCAGAGGAAGGGGATGTCTGGCTTGTAAGAGGGCCTCAGCCAGTGGGCGGCAGAGAGGAGAACATCAGGATATCATCCAGATCCCCCAGAGAGAAGGAGCTGGCAAGACGAGTGAGGTTCTGAGGCCCAGACGATTTGGCCAGAGTTCAGGCCTGCAATCCATTACCAGCAAAAAAAAGAAGTGCAAATGCAGAACAGAGGCAAGAGTCTAGGTACACAGTGGGGCTGGAGTCAGGACCAACGAGCTTACTACTGGTGGCCACATAGATGTTTACATGGGTTCACTCAATAGCAGGCTTAGGATGACAGATGAGTTCCAGACATTGTTTACTGACAGGAATGGAACTCCTGACATCCTGCCAAGCTTGAGTCTCATCTGAGTAACAACTTGGTGGTGTTGTGTCTATAGGTTGATGTCATGTAGTAGCTGCTTGTTGGGCATAGCTTTGCAGGGGCTGTCGGTCTTCCCTGGTGGCTCAGCAGTAAAGAATCTGCCTGCAATGCAGGAGACCTGGGTTCGATCCTGAGGTTAGGAAAATCCCCTCGAGGAGGGCATGGCAACCCACTCCAGTATTCTTGCTGGAGAATCTCATGGACAGAGGAGTCTGGTGGGTTACAGTCCGTTGGGTCACACAGAGTTTGACACGACCGAAGCGACTAAGCAGCAGCAGCAACAGGCAGGGGCTGTCATTAATTATTTATTTTGGAATAAATTTAAATAAATCAAAAACTGTATTAAAATTGGAGACTCATTTACACACTATAACGTTAGATCCACAAAAGTACCTTTGCCTTTTTGTTCACTGAAGTATGCCATGTGCCTAGTTGGCACATGGTTAGCATTCAACACATATTTGTCAAATTAAAGAATAAATTAGACAAATATTAAGTGCCACACAAATGACCTGAAAGCTTCTATGTGTGCCCTGAAGGTGACCCTTATCTCCTGTAGCCACAGGGCTAAAATTGCCAAAAATCAAACTCAGAACTCCAGGGACAAAAGCAACAGGAAGGCTAGGTTGGCCATCCAACCTTATGCCACCTTGAAGAGATGATCTCTGGTGGCAAAGACTAGTAAGGAAGGAAAAAATTAAAAGTTTTATTCCCTCCCCAGTTCACTTCAGTTGTTTCATTTCAATATCAGATCTTGTGATCAATAATCAGTCCTTTATAGTCAATCTAAGAAATGTGCAAACTGAATTTATTGATACTCCTATATAGGGCCATTCACCCATAAGTTCGAGATGGGGCCAGGAGATAATTTTTTAAGTGACATAATATGAGCTAGAAAAAAGTATCATCATTACTTTATTTATATAAATTACTCACTTTTCTCACATATAGGTTCACATTTAAATGAATGGGGAAGAAATAAGAATAAAAACTTTTCAGCCTTAGTCCCAAGGCTAATCTTATATATCTTAATATTTTCAACCCCATTTGATAAAGATTCATATTAAGGGAGGTTGAAACATCAGGGGTACCAGGCATCAGATGGCATCATCAAACAGATGTATGCCACATCCATTAAAAGCAGCCAAGTTTGTCCAGCAGCAGTAACTTGGACCACATGGCATTTCTTCCACATGGCCTATTTCCTTTACCTTATCTTTCTTGCTGATTCCTATTATTTGGATCCCATTTGGGGTTTCTAGTGTTTTTTTCTATTTGATTCTCAACATTGCTCCCTTAATAACATAATAATTGCCTCTGAATCTATCACACAGGCACTTTCCCCTTACATTATTTCTGAGGGCACCAGCAGATTGCTAGGACTGATGCAATGTGCCTAAGTCTGGTGTTGCTATGGTCTGTGAAGTACATGGTGTTAGGATCCATGAGTGTGCCATGGAAAATATATCAAGAAGGGCATAAGATGTAAAACTGGATGATAGTGATCATTACACAATATATACATACCATTGAACCATATACTTACAATAGGTGTATCTTATGATTCATAAGTTATACTTCAGTAAAGCTTAGAAGAAAAAGTTTGTTCAGATAATGGACGTAGGTGGGACAAGGTTGGACTGATACTGAATTCATCTGAAGAATCAGTCAACCTACAGGATCTATCATCAAGACAAGGGCTGACCACACAGAAATCTAGCTTGTTGGAGCAAAGCATGGGATCTATCAGTTACATCAGTTCCCAGTCATGGGAAGATTGGGAAACTATTGAAAAACCCAATTGTTTCGGTATTGGTCATTCAGCATAGTTGGCAATGGGACTCCAACACTAGGTCTCAGTTGCTGGGAAGAACAGTGCAACAAGAATAATGCAACAAGAATTTGCATCTGTCAGTTTGAGCTTTGGTATGTAAACCAACTCTGTCTGATTTAAGGACACAAAAAAATGATTTATTATAAAGGTATGTTGGGCTTCCCTAGTGGCTCAGCTGGTAAAGACTGTCTGCAATGCAGGAGACCTGGGTTCAATCCCTGGGTGGGGAAGATCCCCTGGAGAAGGGAAAGGCTACCCACTCCAGTATTCTGGCCTGGAAAATTCCATGGATTGTATAGTCCATGGGGTCGCAAAGAGTCGGACACGACTGAGTGATTTCATTCATGTTGTTGTTGCTGTTCAGTTGGTAAGTTCTGTCTCTTTGAGACTCCATGGAATGTAGCCCACCACCAGGCTCCTCTCTCCTTGGGATTTCCCATGCAAGAATACTGGAGTGGGTTGCCATTTCCTTCTCCAGGAGATCTTCCTGACCCAGGGATCATACCTGTGTTTCCTGCATTGGCGGGAGGATTCTGCCGAGCCACCAGGGAAGCTCCTTGCAAAGGTATTAAGTCATTCATAGAATGGAATACAAAGCTGAACAATCAAGCACTGGTTAGAACACTACAGGAAACAGGACAATTCCAACAATCCAGTAGTCAGAATTAATGAATTGTCTCTTTGGAGTATAGCCATCAGTCTAATCATCAGCAACTGTGTTACTCCATTCAAAATTTAATTTCCAGAGAGAAGTTTGATTGCCCTTTCTTAGTTCAAGTGTTCATGTCTTGACCTTAAAAAGGTAAAGTTCTTTCACTGACGTTCCCTCCAAAAGCACATGCAATGGGAGAGGCATTCTTTTCCATAAGAAAATCAATGTATTTTCACCAAAATAAGAAGGGAGAGGTGTTGGGCAGAAAACACACACATGCACATGTCCTTTATTCTAAGATATTAGCAATGCATGAAATTTGAAATTTATTTTCTACATAATCTGACCATGAAAGTCAGGGCCTCTGCAGCTAGTATAAGATTAGAAAAATTGCTGTAGTTTCTCAGAAAAGAGGCTAGAAAGAACAAAACTGGGCCTCAATTCTGTAAGAGTACTGGAGTTACTACAAGAAAAACTAGAAGTTGAGCATAAACCGTTTAACTTTATAAATAGGGTGAAGAAGGGTCATGCGAGGAAGATTTGGATGCCCAAATCTCAAGAGAAAAGAAACAAGTAGCTATGACTCAGAGAGCAAAGACAGAATGTGGTGATCATTCCAGGGCAACAAGAGTGTCCAGCATACATTAGCCCAGCAGTCAGCCCAGAGCACCCACATCTATCCTCTCTCATTACTCCCAGCCAAGTTCCCAGTGGCTTTAAGTCAGTTTAATCAAGACTTTCTTCCAGTAGAATGAACTCAGTAATTAGGGATCAGCATTTATTAGTAAACTCATTGTGTTTTTTCCAAGAAATTTTCAATGTGTTTAAGAAATTAAAGTTCTTGAATTTCTAAGAAGTATAGATTAAAATAAAAACTAGTGGTAAGGAGGTTTTGAGTTTTTAAGAATTTTTACAGAGGCGTTGACATTTTCTGAGTGATACAGAAAGAACAAAATTCAGTCAAGATAAAATTAGTTAGTGCCTGTTGTCTATAGAGCATTTGACAGATACTGGAAATATAAAGATGAACAGCCACCATCATTACCCTCAAGGTACTTGCTAGAGACTGAATGTTGGCATGCCTGCCTCCCCCACTCCAATATTCATATGTTAAATCTTAATGTCCAAGGTGACAGTAGTTGGAGATCGGGCCTTTGGGGGTGATTAGGTCATGAAGATAAAATAATCATGAATGGGTTAGTGCCCTTTTAAGGAGGCTCCAGAGAGCTCCCTTGCCCCCTCTGTCATGTGTGGACACAGCAAGAAAATAGCAACCAGGAAGTGGAACCTCACCAGATATCAAATCAGTCAGCACCTTGATCTTGGACTTTCCAGGCTCTAGAACTGTGAACCAGTCCATCCTAAAGGAGATGAGTTCTGAGCTTTCATTGGAAAGATTGATGTTGAAGCTGAAACTCCAATACTTTGGCCACCTGATGCAGAGAGCTGACTCATTTGAAAAGACTCTGATGCTGGGAAAGATTGAAGGTGGGAGGAGAAGGGGCCAACAGAGGATGAGATGGCATCACCAACTCAGTGGACATGAGTTTGGATAAATTCCAAGAGTTGGCAATAGACAGGGAGGCCTGGCGTGCTGTGGTCCATGGGGTTGCAAAGACTCGGACACGACTGAGTGACTGAACTGAACTGAACTGAGAACTGTGAAAAATAAATTTTTATTGTTTATAAACTGCTCAGTCTCTGAGCAGTTTATATTCAGAGGAATTCCCTACTCTGGGAAATCAGGGACCACGTCAAAGGAGAGGTGACAGGGAAACATGGCAAAAGAAACAGGCATTTTTTTTACTGAGATATAACTGATATGTAACATAATAGTAATTTTATGTGTACAACATAATGATTGATATCTGTATATACTACAAAATGATCACTATAAGTCTAGTTAACTTCAGCCACCCATGTCGTTTTTGTTTAGTCAAGAAGTTCTGTCTGATTTTTTGCAGCTCCGTGGACTGAAGCCTGCCAGGCTTCTTTGTCCATGGGATTGCCCAGGCAAGAATACTGGAGTGTGTTGCCATTTCCTTCTCCAGGAGATCTTCCCAACCTAGGTACTGAACCCACATCTCCTGCATCAGCAGGTGGAGTCTTTACCACTGAGATAACTGGGAAGCCTTCTGTCATCATACATAATTACAAGAACTTTTTTCTTATGATTATGAGGACGTTTAAGATCTACTTTTCTTGGCAACTTTCATATATGCAATATATTATTATTAACCATAGTCACCATGCTATACATTAATACAAAGGATTTATTTATTTTATAACTGGAAACTTTTACCTTTTGATTCACTTTTAATAGATGGACAACGTAAGCAACAAGTATCCAAGCCAGAGAAAATAGAACGAAAAATTATGAGAGCATGTGGTATGTTCCTCCTTTAAATATAAAAGAAACTAACGTCACTGAGGAACAACATAAAGCATAATGTTTCTGGGGAGGGGATGGAGGAGGAATGATGTGGCCCAGAAGGCCCACTGAAGGTCCTGCACATCAAGTGGTTGAGGCATGCCATTGGAAAATGCAGAATAGGAAAGTGACATGTTCAAGTGCTTTGAAAAACCATAAGGAGGATATTGATTAAAGGAGGATGAGACGTTCTGCTACCAAAGGCTTTTTCATCATGTAGGTAAGACATGATGAGTGGATACAGAGAGAATGAAATAGATATTTAGTAGGAAAAATGGACAGTCATTAATATAATAACAAAAAAGTTAACATTTATAAACTTCTATTTGTTGGACACTGACACTGTGCAGAATGTGGTCCACTGGAGAAGAGAGTGACAAACCACTTCAGTTTTCTTGCCTTGAGAACCCCATGAACAGTATGAAAAGGCAAAATGATAGGACACTGAAAGGGGAACTCCCTGGGTCGGTAGGTGCCCAATATGCTACTGGAGAACAGTGAAGAAATAACTCCAGAAATAATGAAGGGATGGAGCCAAAGCAAAAACAACTCCCAGGTGTGGATGTGACTGGTGATAGAAGCAAGGTCCGATGCTGTAAAGAGCAATATTGCATAGGAACCTGGAATGTCAGGTCCATAAATCAAGGCAAATTGGAAATGGTCAAACAGGAGATGGCAAGACTGAAAGTCGACATTCTAGGAATCAGCGAACTAAAATGGACTGGAATGGGTGAATTTAACTCAGATGACCATTATATCTACTACTGTGGGCAGGAATCCCTCAGAAGAAATGGAGTAGCCATCATGGTCAACAAGAGAGTCTGAAATGCAGTACTTGGAAGCAATCTCAAAAATGACAGAATGATCTCTGTTCGTTTCCAAGGCAAACTATTCAATATCACGGTAATCCAAGCCTATGCCCCAACCAGTAACGCTGAAGAAACTGAAGTTGAACGGTTCTATGAAGACCTACAAGACCTTTTAGAACTAACACCCAAAAAAGATGTCCTTTTCATTATAGGGGACTGGAATGCAAAAGTAGGAAATCAAGAAACACCTGGAGTAACAGGCAAATTTGGCCTTGGAGTACAGAATGAAGCAGGGCAAAGGCTATTAGAGTTTTGCCAAGAGAACACACTGGTCATAGCAAACACTCTCTTCCAACAACACAAGAGAAGACTCTATACATGGACATCACCAGATGGTCAACACAGAAATCAGATTGATTATATTCTTTGCAGCCAAAGATGGAGAAGCTCTATACAGTCAGCAAAAAGAAGACTGGGAGCTGACTATGACTCAGATCATGAACTCCTTATTGTCAAATTCAGACTTAAATTGAAGAAAGTGGGGGAAACCACTAGACCATTCAGGTATGACCTAAATCAAATCCCTTATGATTATACAGTGGAAGTGAGAAATAGATTTAACAGATTAGACCTGATAGATAGAGTGCCTGATGAACTATGGACGGAGGTTCGTGACATTGTACAGGAGACAGGGATCAAGACCATCCCCATGGAAAAGAAATGCAAAAAAGCAAAATGGCTGTCTGGGGAGGCCTTACAAATAGCTGTGAAAAGAAGAGAAGCAAAAAGCAAAGGAGAAAAGAAAAGACATAAGCATCTGAAGCTTTCCTCAGTGATCAATGCGAAGAAATAGAGGAAAACAACAGAATGGGAAAGACTAGAGATCTCTTCAAGAAAATCAGAGATACCAAGGGAACATTTCTTGCAAAGATGAGCTCGATAAAGGACAGAAATGGTATGGACCTAACAGAAGCAGAAGATATTAAGAAGAGGTGGCAGGAATACACAGAACTGTACAAAAAAGATCTTCACAACCCATATAATCACGATGGTGTGATCACTCACCTAGAGCCAGACATCCTGGAATGTGAAGTCAAGTGGGCCTTAGAAAGCATCACTACGAACAAAGCTAGTGGAGGTGACGGAATTCCAGTTGAGCTATTCCAAATCCTGAAAGATGATGCTGTGAAAGTGCTGCACTCAATATGCCAGCAAATTTGGAAAACTCAGCAGTGGCCACAGGACTGGAAAAAGTCAGTTTTCATTCCAATCCCAAAGAAAGGCAATGCCAAAGAATGCTCAAACTACTGCACATTTGCACTCATCTCAGTTCAGTCAGTCAGTTCAGTCGCTCAGTCGTGTCCGACTCTTTGCAACCCCATGAATCGCAGCACGCCAGGCCTCCCTGTCCATCACCAACTCCCGCAGTTCACTCAGACTCACGTCCTTTGAGTCAGTGATGCCATCCAGCCATCTCATCCTCTGTCGCCCCCTTCTCCTCTTGCCCTCAATCCCTCCCAGCATCAGAGTCTTTTCCAATGAGTCAACTCTTTGCATGAGGTGGCCAAAGTACTGGAGTTTCAGCTTTAGCATCATTCTTTCCAAAGAAATCCCAGGGCTGATCTCCTTCAGAATGGACTGGTTGGATCTCCTTGCAGTCCAAGGGACTCTCAAGAGTCTTCTCCAACACTACAGTTCAAAAGCATCAAATCTTCGGCACTCAGCTTTCTTAACAGTCCAACTCTCACATCCATACATGATCACAGGAAAAACCATAGCCTTGACTAGACGGACCTTTGTTGGCAAAGTAATGTCTCTGCTTTTGAATATGCTATCTAGGTTGGTCATAACTTTTCTTCCAAGGAGTAAACGTCTTTTAATTTCATGGCTGCAGTCACCATCTGCAGTGATTTTGGAGCCCCAAAAAATAAAGTCTGACACTGTTTCCACTGTTTCCCCATCTATATCCCATGATCTTTGTCTTCTGAATGTTGAGCTTTAAGCCAACTTTTTCACTCTCCACTCTCACTTTCATCAAGAGGCTTTTTAGTTCCTCTTCACTTTCTGCCATAAGGGTGGTGTCATCTGCATATGTGAGGTTATTGATATTTCTCCTGGCAATCTTGAATCCAGCTTATGCTTCTTCCAGCCCAGCATTTCTTATGATGTACTCTGCATATAAGTTAAATAAGCAGGGTGACAATATACAGCTTGACATACTCCTTTTCCCATTTGGAACCAGTCTGTTGTTCCATCTCCAATTCTAACTCTTGCTTCCTGACCTATACACAGGTTTCTTAAGAGGCAGGTCAGGTGGTCTGGTATTCCCATCTCTTTCAGAATTTCCCACAGTTTATTGTTATTGTTATCTCATTTAACAGATGAGTAAACTTACTATATTTAGATTAAGTATTGTGTTGGCCAAAAAGTCCATTCAAGTTTTTCCATAGCATCTTAAGGAAAAACCCAAATGAACATTTTGGCCAACACAATGTTCCCAAGGATAGATATGTTCTATACAAATGTATTTCAAACTTACATTTGTCTACTCCAGAACATGAGCATATAATTTCTAGTAAATGACTCCAAGTCATCTAACAGACTATTCTCAATGATAGAAGCTTGACAGAAAGGAGAAAATATCTCAGTTTATTGATGATCTGTATATGATATGAATGTTTTACTTATACTTCATATTTCCTATAGTTTCAGGTTTGGTCCTAACATAATCTTTAATTCTAAGGATTTATTAAAGATACTGACTTTACCCTCTTACTATACTCTCTTCCAAGAGAACATTCCCCCTTCTCTAATAGTCCATGATGTACCCAGTTATAAACTAGGGGTATGCAACAGACCTAGAGGCTGCATTGGGCCAACTGAATTCTCTTTCT
This sequence comes from Bos indicus, assembly GCF_029378745.1. Taxonomy (NCBI): domain Eukaryota; kingdom Metazoa; phylum Chordata; class Mammalia; order Artiodactyla; family Bovidae; genus Bos; species Bos indicus. Next base: position 73,771,893 of record NC_091768.1, on the reverse strand, counting down.
TGAATATCTGCACGGAGAAAGTTAGTAGATAATGAAATAGATGGTGGATGCCATTTAGGGGAGGGAAGCAAAGTTCCGTTTCAGGTTAACAAGATTAAATCATAGGCAAAATATGGAAGGCAGACTAAAAGTTCTGATCTTATACTGGCAAGGGAAAAATCACCAAAGATTCCGAGTAGGAAAGTCACACTGTGAACATAAATAAGGATATTAAAATTTACAAGGTACATAAGGTGAACTAAAGCCAAAGAGGTCAAGTTTATTTGGAACATAAATTTTTGGATCAAAATACTGATCTGATATGCAAATAGCTGCAAAGGCCTTTCTGAGAGAGAATTTATAGGACTTCATGATAGTAAAACATTTAAGGTAATTTAAAAAAGGAACAAAAAATGATTAAAAGACTCAAGTTTAAAGTGCAAATTACTATAAATACAGAATCTAAGAAGCAAAGATGCTTTTAGGGTATTGAGTTAAATTTTTTGACAGTTTGAGTTTCCAGTAATACTGGAACATATAAGAGCAAGTAACTAGTGGGATGCTTGACATTAAAGCTAGAAAGTATATTAGAAATTGTCATAGTCCCATTGCTTTATTCCTCAAGTGAGAAAACTGAGATCTAGAAGGATAATTTATCCAATACAACACAAATAAGATAGAAATAGGACAAATTCAAGCTTTTGACTCTCAATCCAGTGCTCTTTGGAATACATTGCACTGCCTTCTCTAACTGATTGGTAGGAGTAGATGATATATCAAAATTACACTGAGAGAGATCTACAGTGATAAATTGCACTGAAGTCTTAAGATCTGCAGAGAGTTTAGAGCAGAGATGGCAGACAATTTTCAACTTATGTGCCAATTCCAATAAATAAGAAATGACTGCATGGATACTGCAATGAAAACAATTCTGGAATCTGTGTCCAGGCTTACTGAAAACAAATGATATAACCAGTACCAATCCTGGCCAACAGTAAAACTGAAGAGTTAAGGCAACCTATTGCCAACACTGGTCAGAAAGTAAACTGCAGTCATAATCATGAGAAAGAACAGAAAACATTCTTAAAAAACCACAGCCAGAAAAATATCAAAATGATCAGCTTTACATAAGGTGATAGCATTTCCTTTCTATTTTCTGATTCCTATCTTAAATGAGAGGTATTAGATAAACTGCTGAATAAGCTTATTTGAAACAGGAAGGTTCTGAGTATTGGGGCAGTTAGGATGGAAGAGGCTGAAAAAGATAAAGACAGAGACAGAAATGTAAATTATTCACTGAATTTTTAACATAAACTGGCTTATTTGTTCAGTATGTATCCAATTCTGTGTGGCACTATGGACCACAGCCCAGAAGTCTCTGCTATCCATGGGATTCTCCAGGCAAGAATACTGGGGTGGGTTGCCATGCCCTCCTCCAGGGGATCTTCCTGACTCAGGGATTGAACCTGCATCTCTTACATCTTCTGCATTGGCAGTTAGGTTCTTTACCATTAGCACCACTTGGGAAGCCCTAGTATGTTACTAGACTTTAGCTTAATTTGATTTTATATTAGAGACTACCTAAAGGAGTCAGACAGGACTGAAGCAACTTAGCACAGCACACACAGAACACAATAAAAATTTATCTGAAATTTTTGGGTTTTTACACAAGCCAAAGTCAAGATTATGAACTGACCACACACATTTATCTCCTTTTTTTCCTAATAACCCAGGACATAGTTATGAAGAAAACACACACACCAATACACATAATATACATATGTAATATATATCTGAATATATACACAAAATCAATAAAGAAGCCAGAAAGGAGACCATCAACAGACAAGAAATGTCACTGAATTTCTTAAAGAGAGTAGCATTTAGAAGAGTAGTATAGTGAGTTGAATGGTGGTCCCCTAAAAGATATGTCCATATACTAACTCCCAGAATCTGTGAATGTTACCTTATTTGGAAAGGAAGGCCTTTGCAGAGGTAATAAAGTTAAGGATATTGTGATGAGATCATCCTGGATTTTCATGACAAGCCCTAAATCTAATGACAGCATCCTTCTAAGCATGCAGCAGAGGGAGATTACCCAGACAGGAAGAAGGCCATGTGAATACAGAGACCACAGTGATGTGACTACAAGCCAACGAATGCCAACAGCCACCAGAAACTGGACAAGGTAAGGGACATATTCTTCTCTGAGCCTCTGAGGGAGCAGGGTCTTATGACACATTGATTTTTGACTTCTGGCCTCCAGATGTAAATAAAGGTGTGCTATTTTAAATTACCAAGTTTGTGTTAATTCATCATTATAGTCACAAGAAATCAATGCAAGTGATTTGTAAACAAGCTGAGAAAATTGCCCTTGCAGAAATACAGAGAAGCTCAGAAAACAGCAATTGGAAGCAGGGAGTGGAATGTAGAGTTAAGATGGGGGAATAAATATAAAGTGAATATAAATTATAATTGTCCCTCCCATCACTTCCTCATTCCAACAGGGGGAATGCCCAGCAGGAAGCCATTCTTTTCTATAGAAATTGCACTGTCAAGAGAAGCAGGGCAGCTGGTGTGGTCATTCCCCAGTTAAATTCTCTAAAGCAAGGTTGGCAAGCCTCAATTGGCAAGTCCAGCTCAGAACCCTAGACAGCTCATTGCCTTACTGTTAACAGATAACAAAGAATGAAAGTACACTAGCCATTTTTAAAGATTCTAGAATTAAAGAGAGGGCAGAAGTAAACAGGGGGAAAAAGTCCACAATGATATTTGAAATAATTCAAGTAACACAAAAGGACTAAAAAAACGGAAGGCAGGCTATTTATAGAATATATTCAGAGATAATTATGTCGTTATTAATTTATTGTCACTCAGCTCCAAACTATGTCAACATTTGAGTGTGGCTCACTTGCTAGAACATTTTTAGGATTTAACATTTTGCACATACAAGTCCTTCTCCAGGGGATCTTTCCAACCCAGGAATTGAACCCAGGTCTCCCTCATTGCAGGTGGATTCTTTACCAGCTCAGCCACAAGGGAACCCCAGGAATACTGGAATGGGTAGCCTATCCCTTCTCCAGGGGATCTTCCCAACCCAGGAATCGAACCAGGGTTTCCTGTATTGCAGGCAGATTCTTTACCAACTGAACTACTAGGGAAGCTTTGGCTTAAAACTCAACATTCAAAAAACTAAGATCATGGCATCCATTCCATCACTTCATTGCAAATAGATGGGGAAACAATGGAAACAGTGACAGACTTTATTTGGGGGGTTTCCAAAATCACTGCAGATGGTAACTGCAGCCATGAAATTAAAAGACACTTGCTCCTTGGAAGAAAAGCTATGACCAACCTAGACAGAATATTAAAAAGCAGAGATATTATCTCTGCCAACAAATGTCCATCTAGTCGAAGCTATGGTTTTTCCAGTAGTCATGTATGGATGGGAGAGTTGAACTATAAAGAAAGCTGAGTGCCAAAGAATTGATGCTTTTGAACTGTGGTGTTGGAGAAGACTCTTGAGAGTCCCTTGGACTGCAAGGAGATCCAACCAGTCCACCTTAAAGGAAATCAGTCCTGAATATTAATTGGAAAGTCTGATATTGAACTAATTGGAAAAGACCCTGATGCTGGGAAAGATTGAATGCAGGACGAGAAGGGGAAGACAGAGGATGAGATGGTTGAATGGCATCACCGACTCAATGGACATGAATTAAAGCAAGTTCTGGGAGTTGGTGATGGGACAGGGAAGCCTGGTGTGCTGCAATCCACGGGATAGCAAAGAGTCAGACACGACTGAGCGACTAACTGACGTTTGCTAGATGTAGGCTCTGCCGATAGAGGGCGCTGTAAGGTCGGGAGGGAAGGTGCTTTTTGTTCTAAGTTCTTTTACTTGTGTGTGGTCCTGCTGTGTGCTACTCTGGCAACCACGCCTCCTCCGCCCAAGTCTGAATCTCTGCCTCTGGACCTCCTCCTCTGCAGGTTCCAGGTTCCTTCTTTATTCACTATTCCTTCAACTTTGGAGTAGTATGTGCTCTCTGCAGTTATTACTTCTGTATACCTCAGAGTTCTCTATTACTCCTTGCAGTAGTGAATATATCTTTTACTTAGTTCACAATTTACTTAGTTCAGAGTTTTCTTAAACCAAATTACTGATGTGGTAATTTTTGTCGCCTGACCATACCCTAAGTAACACAACAGTAAGGTTTTGAATCTTTAAAATTCTATAAAAATAAACACTAGAGAAAAGGTGAAACTCTCAGACTGCTAAAGTAAAATTTTCAATAAATGATTAGACAATAAAATTGAGAAAATTTTCCAGAAAACAGAACATCCAGTTAAAAGATGGAAAATATGGGAAGTGAGACTGAGGTGTGTGTGGGGGAGGGGGCAGTTGAGGGCAGGGGTTGAAAGGAAAGCATAAAGTTGCCAGTATCTTCATCCTAAAATATGTGGTAACAAGACATACAAAACATACCTGACCAAAAATAAAGGAATATGGGGAATTCCCTGGAAGTTCAGTAATTAGGACTCCAGACTCCGCCCTTTCAGCTTGCCTGGTGGTTCAGATGGTAAAGAATCTGCCTGCAGTGTAGGAGACCAGGGTTTGATCCCTGAGTCAGAAAGATCCCCTGGAGAAGGAAATGGCCCCCCACTCCAGTATTCTTGCCTGGAGAATTCTAGGGGCAGAGGAGCCTGGTGGATGGCATGGGGTTGCAGAGTCTGACAGGACTGAGTGATTAACACTTTCACTTTCAGCTTGGTTTGATCCCTGCTTCAGGGAACAAAGATCCCATAAGCCACAGTGTGACCAAAAGGAACATGCATACTATTTAAATTTACAAAGATAACAAAAAAAGAAATTAAATATAATAATAGTAATACTTTCTTAGCGCTTTATATGTATTGATCCATTTATTCTCCTAATAGTCATTCTTAGGAATGGACTCCTATTTTCTCCATTTTACAGATGAGGAAAAAGATGCAGAGACTGAGTAACTTGCCTAAGGTCACAGTTTGTAAACTGCAGAAGTAGAATTCCAGGATGTCTTATATATTACACTCTACTGTCTTGTACGATGTATTGGGAAGAGATGGCTAAGGAAAGTAGAAGGTGATGCAAACGAGTTAAACTGTCTCTCTTAGCAGTAGATTAAGGCAATGTTTAAAACTGTCAAGTTAATAAATGGTGATAAGACATAGAGAAGTAATCGCTTGGGAAAAAAAAAAAAAACAACACAGAAAATGTTTAAAGTGGTTTACTTTCAAGGGCAGCACTTTGGGAAGGAAGTGGTGAACCGGGCACTTGTCATTTTCCTTTGTAAGTCTTTCTGTGCAATTAACACTCTAATAATAAAGTGGGAGGAAAGAAATTTTCCTCTATTCTTCTAGGTTCTGCTGCCTGGTCCAAGTTGAAATGAGATAGATTAAGAGGACAAAATCAAACCAAAGTTTAATAACATTTATGCATGAGAGAGACTCAGAAAAACAGAATAACTTACCAAAATGGCTAAAGCCCTCACTTTAAATACCATCTTCAGCTAAAGACAAAACAGGATGTTGGGACAGTGTTTTGGGACTTCAAAGAGGAGGAAGGCAATTGACAGGCAGATGAAAAAGCAAATGTTTGGTATACATGGGACACAGAGTCTTCTCTGAACTCCAAGTCCTGCCTGAGTCTCCCCCACCACACAAGGCCACACTCTTGGCAGATATGCCTGGTGATCGCTGGGACAGGCCTTCCATCTAAATTTTTTTAGGCAGTTATGGGAGTGTCAAAAAGTTCTTCCTGAGTCTTTTGGGCCTTCATTGTTTTCAGCCTGAAATAATCACCAAGCTAAAGAGACATTTTGGGATGGCAAATTTTGCTCTCCTATACATAAAATTATAAATTATTTTAGTAAGGAGAGAAAAATAGGATCATGAAGTTACATTATACACAAAAAATACATATTTAAAATTTTATATGTGAAGTGTACCAAGATAATCTTACATCTGAAAACAAGGAAAGTCCCGTCTCACTTGCGGTAGAGGTATCTGACCTGAGGCCCTCAGAGGAAGCCTGCAATTAGTCATAGCAGGACTTGGGAAGCCCCTATTTTCACACTTCATAAGAGAGATGAAGCTAGTTTTCAATCTAGTAAATGGACACCATTTGAACAATAACATAAAAACTTAAGCATTAGCAACCACTAAAGGTCTTGCAACTCAAGCAGAGGAATGAGTGTCCAAAGTGTGCCTTTTATCCAACCAGAGGGCCTGTGGTCATAGATGAAAGATAAGCTTAGAGAGTGATCTTTAATGACAGGAAGGGCTCTGGACTCTTGTAAGTTCTGCTAAACAGACTCTGGTGGTATAAGCACCATTCTCTACAACATTTATTAATCCAGAAATTATATTTTCAGCCCTCGTGTTAAATGCATCTCATCAACTCATAAATTCAAACTAGTAGTAGGTTAAACATCAGCAAATTGAGTTTTTTTTTTTAATAACAAATGGGTGCATAAGGCTTTATACATTTTTTAAACTGGGATCTTTTAGGCATGGGTAATAATACAATCTGGGACTTCCCAGGTGTTTCAGTGGTAAAGAATTCATCTGCCAAGCAGGAGATACGGGTTTGATCCCTGGGTTGGGAACATCCCCTGGAGAAGGAAATGGCAAGCCACTTGAGCATTCCTGCCTGGAGAATCCCATGGACAGAGGATTCTGGCCTGCTAGAGTTCATAGGTCACCAAACAGAATCAGGCAGGACTTAACTAAAACAGCGAACGATATAATGTACATCTATTTGCTGCCATCTAGTGTTCACTGCACATGGAACAACAGACTGATTCCAAATAGGAAAAGGACTACGTCAAGGCTGAATATTGTCACTATGCTTATTTAACTTATATGAGTTACATCATGAGAAACGCTGGGCTGGAAGAAGCACAAGCTGGAATCAAAATTGCCAGGAGAAATATCAATAACCTCAGATATGCAGATAACACCACCCTTATGGGAGAAAGTGAAGAGGAACTAAAAAGCCTCTTGATGAAAGTGAAAGAGGAGAGAGAAAAAAAGTTGACTTAAAGCTCAACATTCAGAAAACTAAGATCATGGCATCTGGTCCCATCACTTCATGGGAAATAGATGGGGAAACAGTGTCAGACTTTATTTTTTGGGGCTCCAAAATCACTGCAGATGGTGATTGCAGCCATGAAATTAAAAGATGCTTACTCCTTGGAAGGAAAGTTATGACCAACCTAGATAGCATATTCAAAAGCAGAGACATTACTCTGCCAACAAAGGTCCATCTAGTCAAGGCTATGGTTTTTCCAGTGGTCATGTATGGATGTGAAAGTTGGACTGAAGAAAGCTGAGTGCCAAAGAATTGATGCTTTTGAACTGTGGTGTTGGAGAAGACTCTTGAGAGTCTCTTGGACTGCAAGGAGATCCAACCAGTCCATTCTAAAGGAGATCAGTTCTGGGTGTTCTTTGGAAGAAATGATGCTAAAGCTGAAACTCCAATACTTTGGCCACCTCATGTGAAGAGTTGACTCACTGGAAAAGGCCTTGATGCTGGGAGGGATTGGGGGCAGGAGGAGAAGGGGACGACAGAGGATGAGATGGCTGGATGGCATCACCAACTCAATGGACATGAGTTTGGGTGAACTCCGGGAGTTGGTGATGGACAGGGAGGCCTGGCGTGCTGCAATTCATGGGGTCGCAAAGAGTCAGACACAACTGAGCAGCTGAACTGAACTGAGTGTTCACTGCTATCGAGATCTGGATTGAGTATGTTGATTTTTTTAAAACATTCTTTCCTTAGTCTCTGGAGCAGTTTGTTTTTCATGGGGCTCTCTTAGACCCAAGTCAAAACATTTTCCTCATAAAATGGTATTCGTATGCACACAAATCTATATATAGCTTTATACTCTGTGGGAAGTTCAGTGAATTCTGATCTAACCCATATCTGCATGTTCATCAAATTTTCTTAGCATGTCACCACACAGAAAGTTTACAAAGAAAGCTCAATTACTTCAGTAAGTCATCTGCTAAACTTGAATGACAATCAGTTTTACAAGGTAATTACTATTAACTCATAAAATTCCCTGCAATGTGTATTAAGAATTGAAGGAGGAGGAATTCCTTTTTTACCAAACATGTCAAAGAGATACTCTGTGGGAAAAAAAAATTGTGAAAATCAGCGAGAAATGCTGAACTAAATTGCATCGTTGAACTCACTGAAAAGCAGATGAAATTTTCAAGGACTCAGATAGAAGAGAGAACTGAAACAAATGTGGTAAGTAGGCACTGAAGACAAGCCTACCCTTGAAGCATTTGCTGATACCCTGAATGTAGTCTGAGAATGAAATGGCTTCCCAAGACACATGCGATGAGGCCTTGTTCAGTGTAGAACCAAAATCTTTGTTAAAAAAACAAACAAACAAAACCTGGAATCCTCAAAAAGTGCATTAGCAAAGGGAGACGAGGCTTGAATGCTTTGGCTAGATTCTGGGTAGAAAAAAAAAATCTCCCCTCTGAATTATAACTATAGCCTTTTAAGCATGTGTTTTGGGTTTAAATTTAAACTAACCTGGTAGAATGCATATGGAGTATAAGACAAGGAGAAAGGTTAAAGATTACCTTTGGTATTTGGTGTTTGGCTTGAATAACTGGAAAAAAATGGAGTTGCCATTGTGTGAGATGGAGAAATTGTCAAGCCTGGGGAGGCAGAAGATTAGGAGTTCAGTGTCAGAAAAGATAAATCTGATATGCTGATTAGACATCTAAATGGAGATGTCTAGGATGAATTTGGACATAATGAGTCTGAAGTTCAGAAGAGAAGAATGGGCTGGGGAGATATCTCTGGGAGTAGTCTCTATGGCCATGGGACTACACAGACTGAAAGAAATTACCAACGGGGTAAGTATAGAGAAGAGGTCTAAGAGGTTAGTCAGGGATGTACCAATACAAGAGGTAAAGAAAATAAGCAAAAACTAACAAAGGAGACCTAGAAGGAAAAAAAGCAGAAAAATATCCGATCAAGAAAATACACTAAGAAAATTTACTGCATTAAAAATGGCACTAAAATTATATGAAATACTGAGGAATAAACCTAATAATAATGTGAAATACTTCCATGAAATTTCTCTCAAGTTTAAAAACCCACCAAAATGAATGAAACAGATATATATTAGTGATAGTCTCAGTTGGTAAAGAATCTGCCTGCAATGCGGGAGACCTGAGTTCAATCCCTGGGTTGGGAAGATCCCCTGGAGAAGGGAAAGGCTACCCACTCAAGTGTTCTGGCCTAGAGAATCCCATGGAGTCCATGGGATCACAAAGAGTCAGACACAACTGATAGTGAAGTCGCTCAGTCGTGTCCGACTCTTTGCGACCCCATGGACAGTAGCCAACCAAGCTCCTACATCCATGGGATTTTCCAGGCAAGAATATTGGAGTGGGTTGCCATTTCCTTCTCCAGGGTATCTTCCCGACCCAGGGATCGAACCCGGGTCTCCCACATTGTAGGCAGACACTTTACCGTCTGAGCCACCAGGGAGATATGTATTACTAACATAAAAAGCCTCTGGAATAACGTGCATGTGGGCTGTGTGTTAGTCATTCAGTCATGTCCAACTCTTTGCAACCCCATAGATTGTATGTAGGCTGCTAGGCTCCTTTGTCCATGGAATTCTCCAGGCAAGAATAATACATGCTAAACACAAAACCAATATAGCAGGAAAAAAAATCTATAGTATGAAGTTGTTTTTATAATTAATATGTTTAGTATACATGAAACAAACTCTGGAAGAATGTATAAAAGACTATGACCAGTGGTTAACTTTCAGTTTCTATTATAAACATCTGGATGATTGAATTTTTTTTGTAAAAATATATCTTTTAATAAACATCAAGAAGTACAGTGCAGTTTTATCAAGGTTTTACATTGCAGTTTAGAGCAAACATATTATCTATTATAGTGTATATTTGTTTACAAATATAGTAAACTCAGGAGTTTTTTCTCCCCTGGTTGGATAACTAAATCTGGTACATCATACTACATTTAAGGTTTTCCAAGCTTCTGCAAAAGGCCTTTAAAATTAATAGACTTATAACAACACACAACAAAATCCCCCATCACAATGATAGCCTGATTAATGCTCAAAAGTTATTTTTAAAAATTCATGTCAACATATGGCAAAACCAATAAAATATTGTAAAGTAATTAGCCTCCAACTAAAATAAATAAATTTATATTGAAAAAAGAAAGAAAAGAAAAGAAATCTGAAAAAAAATTATATATAAATACTTGGATTCCTTTGATGACTTTGAAGAATGGCTCCTGATAGCAAATCTGAAATATTAACCACAACAAGGGAAAAAATTGTTTCTTTCACCAAATGAACCTATAAAAAAATACTAATTTGAGACAATAAATTATGAAAAAATTCCAAAAAATTCTTGTAGGAAAGGTTTAACATTTCATATATATGATCCCATGGACTAAAAACTGTCTAGAATATTAATGACTGAGTCTGCTTTTAAGGTTGTTTATACAAAGAACAGTGGAATTCTTGACACTTCTGGACAAATTCAGTGAGACGGGATAGAAATTAATTAGCAAAGAGGAAAATGAATATTAATCTCAAAATTCTACCTGCTGCTGTCTTGGAATTATCAAGAGACGAGTTGAAAGGAGAACTGAAGGAAATCAGAAGCTATAGCTAAAAAACAGAGTTTTGCATGCTTTCAGCTAATGACATTTAAAAATTACACAACTGGATACACTTGCTATATACAAAAACCAGCATTTGGAATTAGAAACAAAAATACCAGAAGCATACTCAGATTTGCAAAAGAAGCACAATAACCTGTTAACCATGCAACTAGTTTTTTTGTGAAATTTGTAATAGTTAATAGAACAAATTCCCCATGAACTTAGTACTAATGTGTAATAAATTGCATCAAATAAGTAAACAGCTCAAATTCATACAAGTATATACCCAATATATACCCAATTCAGGGATATTCAATATCCCTGAATTTCTAAGCATTAATCTTGTTGTTAACATGGTTTCCTCTAAACATTACCCCATCAAAAGAGATTTTAAATACTCCTCCTTCTTTAATACATCATCATATTTTCAAAGGTGAAAAGGGAGCAATTAATTTTTTTTTAACCACTTCTTCCTATCCATTCTCAAGAATCTGATATCCTGTTATTACAGCATCAAGGCTAAGGTAGGTGCTCTAAAGGGTCCAATGAACTGAATTTCTGGGTTCCAAATATAGCTGGTATTTATAGTAAGCCTGTCTGCCAGACAGCCATGTTTCTGGGTGAAATATATTTCTGGATGAATGATTGAGAAGTGAAGAGCAGCTGCCATGAAAGTCAAACTGTGTCCTTGTTGTCAGATAACAGTTTGATCTTCTCTTAAAATTTCTTAGTAGATGGGACCAGATCTCATACTTTGCATGTATTCTCTGTAGCACCTAGGAAAGTGTTAGGCAAAGATATATGCTCAAGGAAATAATCGGTGACAGGGGCAGGAACTGAATCAAGAGTGAATGTGGTCATGGTGAAGCCATGCCTCACCTCACCCATTACCTACCCAAGGTAGTCACCAGAATGACTCTCTGATGTTGTCACTGAAGAACTTGTTCCCTATCACCTGGATGATTGGATTTTTACTGTAAGCACATATGAACATGATTAACAAAGTTAGAACTTTTAATGAAGTTTATACAGCATATATGGGGCTTCCCTGGTGGCTCAGAGGTAATGAATCTGCCTGCAATGCAGGAGATCTGGGTTCAATCCCTGGGTCAGGAAGATCCCCTGGAAGAGGGAATGGTAACCCACTCCAGTATTCTTGCCTGGAGAATCGCATGGACAGAGGAGCCTGGAGGGCTAGTCCATCGGGCCGCACAGAGTTGGACACGACTGAAGCAACTAAGCAGCAGCATACAGCATATATAATTAAATAGAAATGAAAGTATAACAAAATATTAATTCAAGAAAGCATAAATAAACATCTTACATATGATATGACCAAAGTTTGAATATGTATGAGAAACAGACTGGAAAAAAATTGCCAAAAAAAAACCAATTGAAATCATCTTTGAGAATGGTACTGATTATTTTTCCCTTTTGCCTTGGTTCTGTGTCTTTTAAACTCTCTGTAATATGACTTTTTCTATTTTTGTTTTTCCTGTTTACTAAAAACATTTCTAAACACACAAGGAAAAAGTGTAATAAAACACCAGGAATCTATCAGCCAGCTTCAACAGCTATCAAAATTGAGGTGTGTATGTCTCATCTTTCCCCCATCAGATTTCATTTTTTCTGGAATATTTTAAAACAAATCTCAGATATCTTGTCATTCTACATACTTTAAAAGATATTCTTACATAGCAACAATACCATTTTTTCATCTATTAAGAAATAAAAACTTCTTCATACTGTGTAATACTTAACCCATAATGGAAAATCTGGGATTGCCTAAGACATGTCTTTATACAGTTGGGGTTTTTTTAATGAGAATCTAAACAAGGTCCAATCACTGGATTCTGTTAAGCATCTTGAACCTTACTCTAGCAGTGTTTAGGGCTGAGTTGTCCCCCCAAATTTATATACTGAAATCCTGGTCCACAGAATCTCAGAATGTGACTATATTTGGAGACAAGGTCTTTAAGGAGCTAAATTCAAATTACGTCATTAGGGTGGGTTTTAATCCAGTGTGACAGATATCCTTCTAAGAAGGGATTAGGGCAAGTACACACAAGTACAGAGGGAAGACTATAAGAAGACTCAGGGAGAAGGCAGCCTTCTACAAGCCAAGGGAGGGGAGAGGCCACAGAAGAAAAACAACCCCTTGCTGATACGTTGATCTTGAACATCTAACCTCCAGAACTGTGAAAATTTAAATCTGTTGTTTAAGCCACCCAGTCTGTGGTACTTTGTATAGGAGCCCTAGAAAACTAATACAAATAGTAAAACCAACATTTCTTCTGATTGGTTTAACACGGTCCTGTCCTGGGGATAGTTTATGTATCAACCATATTTATGTTTTATTCAGTAAATTCACTATTTTTATTTAATATTTTGAATACCCTAAATCTATTTTCATGAATGATTGGCCAAGTAAATGGTAATTACTACCACCACTACTCATAATTCCTCATCTCTCCTAATTCTAATAGAGTGAGTGACCTCAGTCTTGATCTTGGTTAATGAAAGTAAGTAAAAGTAGCATATTTGCTTTTTCCAATTTGAATGGGACTCATGAATACGTTAACTGTATACTCAAATGCCTACTGGATATATCCTACTGAAAACATCTTTTCCTCCATACCTGCTGTTCCTGCATTTCCATTGTTAATTAATTAGCCATTTTTCAACCAGGTATCTAAGCCAGAAACCTCAGTACATTAAAACCATTTTCTATAATTTTAAAATGTTCAATTACAGAAAAAAATTGCAGGAATAGTAAAAGGAACACCTTTGCACAAATTCTCCAATTGCTGATATATTACACTTGTTTCATTGTTCTCTGTGTCTGTATATATATATGTATATATTTTATTTACTTATAAAATTACATTATTATTTTTCTGAACCATTTGAGTAAGTTGTAAGCCTACAGCTTCATGACCTTTAAACACTTCTCTGTGTATTTTCTAGAAATGAAGGTATCTCCTACATTACCATGGTCATTAAAATCAGGAAAATAACATTGTTAAAATGCCACCATTTAGTTCACAGACCCCATTCACACTTTGTCAATGGTCCCAGTAATATCCTTTATAACAAAAAGATCCAATTCAGAGTCATATGGTCCATTCAGGGGTCATGTCTCTTTAGTCTATTACAAACTGAAGATGTTTAGGTGTTCCTTTGTCTATCATGACCTGGACACTTTTGAAGAGTACAGGTCTATGACTTTGTAGAATGTCCCTCAGTTTGGAGTTGTCTTATCTTTCCTTGTGATTAGATTCAGGCTATGCATTTTTTGAGCAGAAATATCAAAATAGTGTGTTTTAACGATCTCTTGCCATATACATATATTTATGCATATGGGTGTGTGTATGTGTGTGTGTATCTCTTACAACTCTCACCTTCTAGTTTGAACATACATTGAGGATTCTTGTCTGAATCAATCTGTACTACAAAGACTGCTAAATAGTGATGTTTCTATCTAAATCATTCTTTCTACATTTATTAGTTAGCAATCTAATGTAAGGAAGAGACTTTCCTTATCCCCATTTTTATTGTTTTTTAATAATTAACATTTTTATCTATCATATCCTTTATTATAATAAATTCTCTTTGTAGACAGCTTAATAATATACCTAACATTTCCATATAATTTTCTCAAATAGTCTTGGCGTGAGCTGCTGTTGCTGCTGCTAAGTCACTTCAGTTATATCTGACTGTGTGACCCCATAGACGGCAGCCTACCAGGTTCCTCCATCCCTGGGATTCTCCAGGCAAGAATACTGGAGTGGGTTGCCATTTCCTTCTCCAATTATCCCCATCTTTAAAAACTCATATATTTATGTCAGTATGGACTCAAGTATTTTTAGTGGATCATAATTTATTAACATTATTATACAGATGCTCAGATTGACCCAAAGGTGGCAATGCGGGCCCTTTCAAGCTGAATTCCCCGTCCCTTTGATATGTTCTGGGCTTCCCTTGTAGCTCAGCTGGTAAAGAATCCACCTGCAATGTAGGAGACCTGAGTTTAATCCTTGGGTTGGGAAGATACCCTGGAGAAGGGAATGGCTACCCACTCCAGTATTCTGGTCTGGATAATTCTATGGACTACAGAGTCCATGGGGTCACAAAGCATCAGACACAACTGAGTGGCTTTCACTATTGATATGTTCCATCATTCTGTGAGAACTTTCTTCACATCCATTTTTGTTTAATTTCTAGTGCAAGAAGATTTTCCAAGGTCATGTTACATTTGCCAAGCTCCTGCTCTGGATTAGTCATTTCTCCAGGGCCTCTAGTTCCTATCAATGGAGAATAGTGTTAAGAAACCAAGGTCTGGGTGCTATGTACTCATTGCTTCTAAGGTATTATTGCTCCTAGAGATTCTGAACAGAGAGCTAGGGGAAAGATAGATAGATAGGAGACACATATATACACATGTACACAAGCACTTTATCTGTATTTCTGTATGTGTTTACATATATACTGAAGACTGTGAGTTCAATTTCAATCCAACAACACCATCACAAAAGTCATTCTGGAATTGCTCTTTTTCCTATTTGTAACTCCCTTCTACATTAAGAAGATTGCCTCTCATTAGCCCCAACACACTTATTTCTTCACTCCTCTTTTATGTAACCATTATGGCCCTGACATGCTTGCTACCTCTTCATCAGGAAAGGAAAAAACTGTTTATCATTTTTTATTCTTTCCTATCACTCACCTCTCCATCCAATCAATCACCAAGTCCTAACATTTTCTACCTTCCAAAAATCTCTTCTGTTCATCCTGACCACTTCTAGTCTTGCCCCTACCACTAGCATATCTTACATAGTCTACAACAACATAATCTTAATTAATATTGCTGGCTCTATATTTGTTTTCTTCCCATCCATTTTTCTATACTGCAGCCAGAGTTATCTTTCTGAAATTAATAGCTGACCATTTAACTGCATGGTTAAAACAACCTCAGATATGCAGAAGATACTACTCTAATAGCAGAAAGTGAAGAACTAAAGAGCCTCTTGATGAGGGTGAAAGAGGAAGAGTGAGAAAGCTGACTTAAAACTCAATATTAAACAAACTAAGATCGTGGCATCTTGTCCTATCACTTCATGGCAAATAGAAGGGGAAAAAGTAGAAATAGTGACAGA
The DNA here is from genome assembly GCF_029378745.1 of Bos indicus. NCBI lineage: Eukaryota > Metazoa > Chordata > Mammalia > Artiodactyla > Bovidae > Bos > Bos indicus. The sequence continues at coordinate 73,756,047 of NC_091768.1, read as the reverse complement.
TTTTATATTCTTGGACTCCAAAATCACTGCAGACAGTGACTGCAGCCATGAAATTAAAAGATGCTTGCTCCTTGGAAGGAAAGCTATGACAAACCTAGATAGCATATTAAAAATCGAAGACATTACTTTGCCAACAAAGATTCATATAGTCAAAGCTATGGTCTTTCCAGTAGTCATGTACAGATGTGACAGCCAGACCATAGCAAAGACTGAGTGTCAAAGAACTGATGCTTTTGAACTGTGGTGCTGGAAAAAACTTTTGAGAGCCCCTTGCACAGCAAGAAGATCAAACCAGCCAATCCTTAAGGAAATCAACCCTGAACATTCATCAGAAGGACTGATGCTGAAGCTGACGCTCCAATACTTTGGTTACTGGATGCAAAGAGCTAATTAGTGTATTAGAAAATACACTGATGCTGGGAAAGATTGAAGGCAAAAGAGAAGGGGGCAGCAGAGGATGGGATGGTTGGATAGCATCACTGACTCAATGGACACGAATTCGAGCAAACTGTGGGAGACAGTGAAGGACAGAGAAGCCTGGAGGGCTACAGTCCGTGATGCTGCAAAGAGTTGGCCATGACTTAGTGACTAAACAACAACAACAACAACAACAACAAAACCCTTCAATAGTACCTCATTGACTTCACAATACACTGTTTAGATCTCCTCAAAACTTGCTTATCTTTTGTCTTATTTCCTCCAAAAGCCCCCTTTGTCATTCTCACCATTTCAATAAGCCATGCTGAATTTACTTCAGTTCTTGGATTATGCCAAGTTTTCTTTCAGTGAGAAATATACTCCATCTTTTTCTACCCAGAAACTCTTCCTAACCTATATAACTCTACACATTGTTTAGATTTTTACTTAAATGTCACCTGCTGTGAATTATCCTTGACCACTCTTCCCCACTAGCATCACACACACACACCTCTCTCTGCAAGCTGTTGTAAGGTCTAGGCAAGAGGTAACAGGTATGCATCTCAGCCAGTCTAATAGACTGTGGAATGTGTTATTAAAATGTATAGTAACAAGCTAGAATTATAACCTGTCTTTGTAAAGTAAGTACTTACATCACAGCTGTGAGGATTGATGAAAAGTGCATAAAATACCTGAATTGTAAAGCCAATATATGTCATCTATTACTCATTCACATATGTTTATAAAGTATGAACTACTTGATATGTATTGTGGTAGACACTAGGGCTTGGGAAATTAATGTATAATGCAAACAGTTAGAGTATAACGTATAGAATCAGTGTCCAAACCATAACAAGATATATACCAGGAATACTTGGTGAAATTAGTTAACCTGATTAAGATTCAAAGCATGGACAACATTTGGGCTGAGATGGAGGAGCAGGATTTTACAAGGAAGGATTCTTCAGGAAGACAGGACAGCATGTGCAAGAACTAGGGCATGAAAGGGTATGAATTATGCATGAGACTGAAACAAGGCAATGAGAGATGTGTCTTTTATCCTCGGCAAAGTAACACAACTTTCTCCTACCGATCATCTTTGAACAATTTTCAGGACAGTGGTATCAAATTCCCATTTTCAGTGAGGTCAGTATGGCAGCAGTGTGGAGAATGGAATTCAGGGATCAAAACTGGAGTCAAGGGACTGGTAATGAGGCCATCTCACAACACTCCCAATTAGAAGTGATGAAGTTGAACAGAAGGCAGTGGGAGTTAAGATGGACAGATCTTACCCTGGGGATGTTAGAAATGTAGAATGGACATGATTTGATGTTAAAAGGCATTTGGAAGGATCTACAGGAATTTAACTAGAAAACTGGGAGGATAAAGCCAAGATAGAAACCTGGAAAGAGAATTAAATTTTAAGTGGAAAGATGGGGATCTACTGGGTTGGTTAAAACTTACCGCTAATTTCTCACAGGATTTGGAAAAACAAATGAGATACGCTTTGAAGTGTGTACAGAGGCAAATGGGAATGGAAAAGCTGGACTCCAAAGAAATATGCATAATGCTCTTACCACACAAACGAAGCAACAGGTTTTAGTGTGACTGCAACTGCAGAAAATGCAAGAGTCCTGGACTGACTTGACTAGTATTTTTCCATCCCTGGTGACTCAGAACTAAAGATGGCGCCTGTGGCAAAAATTAGAACGTGGGAGGGGGCACTGGGTGTAGCAGAAGATGACCTTTTGGGGGCTGCTGTTCTGTTTTAAACACATAGTTATCTCACTATAACTGTGATAACTCAGCACCAGATGAATCGTGGATAATTTTTTTCCCTAAGATTTGGTCTGTGGTACAATTCTGTATTCTTCACGCTTGAAAGGATGTTTCATTTCGTGGGTACGATCGCGTAGGGGAGGGTGGTGGCGGTGGTGGCTTGACAAGTGTATTTCTTGGCATCATTCATGTTTCTTTGCCTTGGCGGGTTCCACGACAGCCTTCGTCTGGCTACAGTTTTGAAGATCAGAGAGCTTCTTCCGGGTGACAGACGGGACGGTAGCAAGCTCCGAGAAGCACCTGCGTATTCCCAGTGTTCCCGCTCCAGGGAGAACGGATTCCCTTTCGTGGCCCGCGCGAGCCCGAGGAGTCCAGCGCGCGGACCCGGAGCGCGCGCCCCACCGCAGTCTGAGGGCGCGCGCGCCGCCTCCACCTACGCCACACAGCAGCGCCTCCGGACCCCGGAGAAGGCGGGGCTGCGGGAGGGGCGGAGCCACGGAGGGGCGCCGAGGTCCGGCAGAGGTCCGAACGGAGAGCAGGGCCCGCATCGGTTGTCATGGGGACGGCGGCGTAGGCAGGCGCTGAAGTCGGCGGGAGGCGCGCTGCCTGCACTGCGGCACCAGGCGGGCGCTCAGAGCCTGGGAGGCGGGCGGCTGGGGTGGCTGGTGACCACATCACTCCCAGCCCGCCCCGCACGGTCCGGGCGGTGGCTCCCTGGGGACCCGCTGTCGGCAGTTCTGCGCCCTCTTCTGTGTGAGTACCCTGCAGGCTGGTGGTGGCGGGATCCCGGGCCCGGGAACTCGGCCTGTCCTGCCCTCTCTGGGGACAGCAGCGTGGAGGGCTGCTCAGATCCGAGGGCGTGGGGGCGGTGGGCGCAGCAGGGCGGACGGGGGCCGCGATGGGCCACGGCAGTCTGACCGGCCCAGCTCCGCGGAGTGAAGAGATGTGGTTTTGAGAGTTACCACTACGTACTTACTTTTCTTCTCCCGTTCCTGGGCGGATCTTCCCCGAAGCGTTGAGCGTGTTGTCCTGAAAGAGTGAATGCAATCTTTGCCTTTCCTATTCCAGATTCTGGTTTCAGTTCAGTTCAGTCGCTCAGTCGTGTCCGACTCTTTGCGACCCCATGAATCGCAGCACGCCAGGCCTCCCTGTCCAGCACCAACTCCCGGAGTTCACTCAAACTCACGTCCATCGAGTCAGTGATGCCATCCAGCCATCTCATCCTCTGGCGTCCCCTTCTCCTCCTGCCCCCAATCCCTCCCAGCATCAGGGTCTTTTCCAATGAGTCAACTCTTGGCATGAGGTGGCCAAAGTACTGGAGTTTCAGCTTTAGCATTATTCCTTCCAAAGAACACCCAGGACTGATCTCCTTTAGGATGGAATCTGGTTTAACAGCATTTAAATCAGATGCTCACTAAGTACATTTATTTCCTTTTAGGGTGTCATCTTGGTGCTGAATCTTGAACCTGTGAAATGCCTTCTTAATTACGTCTGAGAAAAGGTGATCGATCTGTTACGTGTCTAAGTCTAGTTACAGTAATAGGGTCATTTCAATATGTATACAAATAGAAGGAAATATATACTATTTAGGAATCTCTTCCAAATGGCTGTGCTGCTTTTCAGCATTACTGTAAGAACATCTACTGACTGGAGTATATGACTTTTCCTTCTTCTGAGAAAAGGATGCTAACAGTTTTTTCACCTGTTGCATTTATGATTGCTGTTACTGCTTGGGTCTTATGGAAGAAGATTGCTTGTTATGAGGACTCTGTAAAGTTAAAAAATACATGTGAAAGAAATTTAAATGCCCCAAAATTTTCATCATATTTATAATCTTACATATTTATAAAGACTATCTTGATTTATTGATTGAATATGTATACAGGTTTTTGTTTCCTTTTTTCCCATGCTGTAAAATTCAGTTAAGGAGTGAATCATCCAAGCCTCTGCCTGTTTTTTCTTTGATCTTTAGTCGTTTATTGGCTGATAATGAGGTGTTTAGAGAAAAAATAAAATGAGATGAAATGTAACACTGTTTCCCTATTTTGTATTAATATCTCTTAGCAGGTCCTGTTAAAGGCATTGTGAGGGAGAAGTTTTTAAATATAATGACATATATGAAATTCACAGATGTCCTTTTAAGTTTGACCTTAATTTTCCTTGATGCTCTTATTTATCAAATATAAGTCATTATTTAAGGTGTTTGCTATAGTACACATTACCTTTTAGAGATGATTATTTCTGTAGTGTATTTGCTGTGTTCATCATTGAATAATATTAGTGTTTACTAATTGGATTGTACATTAGACTATTAAATAATAGTAAATAATGTGAATACATAATTATGTTTTGTCTATCACATAATTGTCTATTTTTAATACTGTAATAATCACATAAAGTAATGGGCCATCCACTGTGCTGATCACTTTTCAGTATTTCCTCTTCTCCTTATAATAAAGTAGGTGCCATTTTCATTTCCCAGGCAAAAAAAAAAAGAACAAGCCTTAGTGAGATTAAGTGGCTTGCCCAAAGCCATACATTCAGTAATTATCACAACAAGAGCTTATGCCTGACTCCTTTTGACCCTATTACTGCCCCACCCCCTTTTAAAATGGGAATACATAAATGAAGAGAGCATAGGCCTAGCCCTCCCTCAAGCTAGCAGTTTGGTTGGGGAGGGGTGGGTAGTTTATCAGAGTGAAAATTCAGGAAGCAGAAGGAGGAATGAAGATCAAGGCACTTCGGGAGCACAGTGTAGACGAAATCACGTTGGTGTATTGTGGTGGGGTTTATAATGATGCCGCACTTCTTTCTTGAAATTCTTTTTTTCCTTTGGTTACTTCTCCCAGTTTTTCATTTGCTGCCTGATGTCTTTTAGTTTATTTTGTGGGCCCCAAATTTGCTTTTCAGCATTTTTTTCTTGCAATCATCACAAATATAAATAATGCCCAAATTTTTATCCTCTGTCTCATCACTGGATTGCTATATTCTGTTGTCTACTCACATAAATGGATTATATGTATATGTATCTCCATCCTTATACACACCCACATACACTATATGTATATATGTATACAGTAATAATAGCTATCATTTTTGAAGAGCTTGCCATACTCTAGGCATTGTGCTAAGTGTTACTTGCATATTCTTATTTAATCTTTATAGTACCCTATAAGTCATTTATTACTAGTATTCTCTTTTGAAAGATGAGGGATTGAAGTCCACAGAGATTAATCTACTGACGGGTAGAACCAGGAATCTGACAGTAGAGCCAGAGCTTGTAGCTGCTTAATATCCATCAGGTATCAGCCCAACATGTCCCACTAAGTTCACTGAGTGTCCCTGTAAGAAATATTTATTATAATTGTGGCCAGTGTTGTTGATGTCTGTTCTGAGGCACTCTTTTAGCCTTTTAATCATTTAACTCTTAACAACAGTCCTCTAAATAGTTGCCGTTCGACTGACTTTACAGATAAGGAAACAAATTGCCCAGCCTATACAAGTAACTATGGGAGATTACAGTAATTCCAAGACTTGTTATAAACAACTCCGCTATACTTGCCTATACTGTTGCTGCTGCTGCTGCTAAGTCGCTTCAGTTGTGTCCGACTCTATGCGACTCCATAGATGGCAGCCCACCAGGCTTGCCTGTCCCTGGGATTCTCCAGGCGAGAACACTGGAGTGGGTTGCCATTTCTTTCTCCGGTGCATGAAAGTGAAAAGTGAAAGTGAAGATGCTCAGTCATGTTCAATTCTTAGCGACCCCATGGACTGAAACCTACCAGGCTCCTCCATCCATGGAATTTTCCAGGCAAGAGTACTGGAGTGGGGTGCCATTGCCTTCTCCGACATGCCTATACTGTGCTGTACTCCAATTAATAATACTACTGGTCTAATTATTCAAGTCTGAAAACCATGAGAATCATCCTTGACTCTTTGTTCTCTTTAGGAGTTTTTATTTAATGCATCTAAAATGTCATAAATTTTCTGCTCAGGATAAAACAAAAGAAGTAAGCCTTTCTTGATGGCTCAGAGTCATAGTTCAGCCATCTTCCTGATTCTTGAATCACTATGAAGTTCTAGTCCCTCAATTCTGTCCGACTCTGTGACTCTCTGTAGCCCCATCAGGCTCCTCTTTCTCTGGAGTTCTCCAGGCAAGAATACTGAGGTGGGTTGCCATTTCCTACTCCAGGGGATCATCCCACAGGGACTGAACCCAGGTCTCTTGCATTGCAGGCAGATTCTTTACTGTCTGAGCCACCAGGGAATCACTATGGAATACTTTAAATATTAAATCTTTATTTGCTTTATATTTGTTCGTATTTATGTGTGGCCAGGTTTCAGTTACTGATGCAGTTGGCTTTGCAGCCTCTCTCTTTTCTAATCTGGGGTAGATTAGAAAGATGATCTGCCTTATTAGATCTAAATCATCTAGAAAGAGTTAATGCTGGTTCGTATTAATAAGGAATGGGAGGTTTTACTCTGTGGATTTAATGATGTCTATTTTGTCTGTGTACTGGATAGTTGTTATAGAAGTTAACTCACATAATTAGTTTATTTGTATAAACATTCTTTTTAGCATTTCTTTTCAGACTTTTCTGTCCAAAGTACCACTAATACTAAAGGAACATGGATGTAGATCTCTGGTGATCTAGAACCTTAACTCATAACTGTTGAGCCAAATTAAAAAAAAAAATTAAGTCTTTAGTTTTATTCTTAAAAATGTGTGCACATTATGTTCTAATGCGAGAATTAATGTTTTAGACACCCTCATCTTTTAAAAAATTGAAAATTTAAGAATATATATACTGAGTTTATCCATGGTTTAGGTACACAATGATACACACCCAGGTATTGATCTGAGAAGATGGAATGAATATTTGTGCTAAACCTTCTGTTGTAGCAGTATTTTCAGTGGCAGGCACAGAAATATTTAAATTCATTATCTGTGAATGTGCCACCCAGAAGTATACTTTACTAGTGCAATAATGTATGCACTTGGGAAAATCAATCCCGATATGGGGTTTGGTTTCTCAGAAGTACATTGAAATGTCCATTTATTTACTTAAAATACTTTAGTGTTAGTCGCTCAGTCATGTCTGACTCCGTGACCTCATGGACTGTAACCTACCACGCTCCTCTGTCCATGGAATTCTCCAGGTAAGAATACTGAAGTGGATTGCCATTCCCTTCTCGGGATCTTTTTGACCCAGGGATCAAGCCGGGGTCTCTCGCGTTGCAGGCAGATTATCTACCATCTGAGCTACCAGGAAAGCCCAAATACTTTAAAAACATACTAAGTAAGACGCTTGTTGCCTTTCAATAATTAAAAAAAAAATTTCTCAATATATACATATTTTGCTCAATTTTGATCCAGTTTGCTTCACTTTAAGACTCTAAACTGATTTAGATATATTTAAGTTGTTTGTATAAGATAGGGATAAGTGAACTTAGTTTTATTTTTAACCTGTTGAGATAGTGGACAATCACATAATGTTGCATGAAGAATATTCTATAATTTTTATTTGGAAAATCCATTTTACAAATAAATCTCTTTGTTTTAACAGGATCCTGACTGAATCAATGCTTTATACTATCACTCAGTGCTCTCCATAAAGCTGAGATATGCCCACTGGTAAGATTTCTATGAAATTTTTTATATGCAGTGCATGTTATTTACTTTAAAGTTTGGATTATTTTAAGGGATTCTTTAACCAATTAAGGAGTAAAGTAGATATCATCAACCAAATATAACATTTATAGATACTTCATAGTTTGATATTTCTTTCTGTGAAATATTGGTAATTAAGGTTAATATGTATTCAGTGGCTGGCAATTTGGGACTCAGCTGGGCAGAGTAAATAACATATGGTTAGTTTTTATTTTTTATTATCAAATGGATATTTGACTTTAAAGTAGACTTTGGTGAACTTTTTCCTAAAAGGCAAGCTAGTAAACATTTTAGGTTTGGTCTCTGCTATAATTACTCAACTCTGCCATAGAAGCACAGAGGCAGCCATGATAATTCTTAACAGAGTGGGTATGGCTGTGTTTCAGTAAAACTTTATTAAAAGAGTTGACTGGCCTGCAGGTAGTTTCCCAATACCTGCCCTGGGGCATTCATTCATTCAGCATTTATTTGAAACATGTTTGCGTATTTATTCTGTTCTAGACCCCATAATAGCTAGGGACGTCATTATGAACTACTGGGTATAGTGGGAGAGTCACAGTATATTTATATATATATATAGGTATACAAATAATTATACAAATTCAAGCTGGGTTAAGTGCTGTGAAGGAAAAAAAGTCTGCATTGTGAGAAATGGAGAAATATAGATGAGGTTGTCAGGAAATGTTCCACTTCACAGGCAACATTTAAAACAGGCATATTAACCCCAGCCAGGTGTGAGGAGTTAGAAGACGTCTGCACAGGGTAGAAGCAGCTTCATGTGGGAAATTGTCTGTACTGGCAGAAGAGCTAAAAAAGAAAAAAAGGTATGTCTGGCTAGAATGTAGGAATGTCACGGGCTGTTTTTTTTTTTTAACTGAAGCTGTAGAGGTAGACAGGCCAGGAAATGAGAACCATGTAGGGCATGTGAACAACTTGTTTTATTTTGTTCTAAGTGAACTGGGAAACTCACAGTCTTAAGCAAGGACTAGCCTGATATGATTTATGTTTTAAAGGGGAAAACAACTTTCAGCTTTTAATATTTGTTGAAGGCTTGATTGTTGGCCAGTCACGCATTAAGTCATTTTTCATGAAAAAGTGATCTTTGACTTAGGATTATTCTGACTTTACACATAAGGAGAATGAAGTTTAGAGATGTTAAGTGACTTGTTTTAAGGCCACATAACTAACAGTGGCAGATACTGTGTGCATGGTAAGTAAAAAGTTAACTTAGCAAAGGAAACTTTTGGAGGGAGTAACCCAGAAGGTAAGTGGGGTATAAGTGAGTTTGGTGTCACCAAATCCAAAAGAAATGTTGTTTAAGAAAGGACTCGTCAACTGTTTTAACTAAAGCAGGTATTTGCGAGGCTGTGGGGTTTTATTTTTTATCATAATGTATGTGATAGAAGAGTTGCAGAGAAAATGACAAGAGTCATTATCATTTGTAGTTGAGAGTGAAGCTAAAGTGAAGACCAAAGTTCGCTTTGAGGAGTTGCTTAAGGCCCACAATGATCTAATACGTGAAAGAAAAAAACTGAAGAAGAAAATTGCCCAACCTGGAGAAAAAATCTCAGTGAGTAATTCATCATTTGGTAATGTTGACTTGAATATCTGCATAAAACCAAGAGTTTCATATGAAAACTCTAAGGAACTTTGGAAATTAAAAACAGCAAAATGGTCAATCACATTGTAAAACAAAGCTTGCCTTCAAATCAGCCTCGCTCTTGGAGTATCGAGTTCTTGAGTGCTGTCCTACATGAATAACAGACCATCTGGTTGAAGTGACCAGGGATACCAGGGAAACGCAAACTAGCCGTATTACACGGTCTTGCAGAAAACCCTTATTTTTAACCCAGAATTGTGAAGAATTTAGGAAGTAATATCTTATTTCAGATATGTAATGGCTTATCCTCATATAGACTTCTACTGATTCTACCCATCAGAACCAGGGGAAATCAATGGACTCTTAAAGGAAGAGTTACCCTTTTGTACTTGAGGTACACTTTCAAATGATAGAATTTTTTGGTATCACCCTTGAAGGGACTGAAGATACAGAACTCAAAGAAATACTAAACAAGTCAGAAATTAACTACAACCTGATTCCCAGGGTATTAGAGTCTGTAATAGTATCCCAGGTAAGGCACTATTCATTCTTCAAACCTGTCTCGCTATTTCTATTTCTGTTTCCATTTCATACACTCCTTTGACCATAATCTCTGTGTACTCACAGATACACACACAAGCACAAATAAGTAACTTCATGCAAGTTCTGGCAGTTGGTACTCGTGTGTTCTGGTTGTTGATAAGAGGAATACACACATTCCTTTAACAGGAGTTTTATGAGTTATATGCATCCTATATTTGACTTGTAGCATATTTTAACCTAGTCTGTATTTTGTCATGAGACCTGTTCATTTTAGCGTTCTGTCTGGCAGCCATCAGTGTAATCATTATATTCTTGATTGAAACAACAAAAAAAGTAATAACCTTGGCTAGTATCCAGCCGCATGCATGTAAGGAGTTCCTAGTACCCTAGTGTACTACACTGCATATGAAGTAAGAACCACTGACAGAGTGGAGCAGATTAGGTCTGCCGTAGTGGATGCTGCTCTAAGATAGAACATGCTGCTTTTGGTGTATGGTAGGGAATAGTGGCATATGGACAGTGAACATTGCTTACTGGTACATGCCCTCACCTTGAGGAAAGTGGTATACATTTGGCAAACCAGAAAGAACCCTGGATGCAACTGCAGAATATTTTTATGGACTCAGACAAAGTGGAACTCATACTTTCTCTCTCTGTCAGAACTGGGCTTTGTGAGCATGAACAAGGTACAGTTTAAGCCAGAGATGCTAAATTAAATGGGTAACCAGAAAATGGGCAGAAGATATGTCCAGTTATCTAAGATCCAGTTTAGGTGTGGGGGACACATAAGGGATAGGTAATTAAAAGTAACTTAGTCTCTTTTGGCACACACTAGGCCATCCACAGTCTCTCTTAATTTAAAGATAAAAGTATTTAGGAAGAAATTTTCAGCTGGACAGAAACAGCTTATTCCTAGAATGCAAAAATATTTTTGAAATGCTTTACTTTAACAAATAGAGGAGAATACTTGTTTTTATTTACTAAATAATAGTGCTCTCTTTCAAGCACTTCAAAATATTTTGTGTGTATTCACTAGTTTTTAATTTAATGTAAACAATACAATTATGAAGCTTCATTTACATTTATACATAGGGAAACTAGATCATAGAGAGTTTGAATAACTTACCCAAAGTTGCATGCTGCTAAGTCGCTTCAGTCGTGTCCGACTCTGTGCGACCCCACAGACGGCAGCCCACCAGGCTCCCCCGTCCCTGGGATTCTCCAGGCAAGAACACTGGAGTGGGTTGCCATTTCCTTCTCCAATGCATGAAAGTGAAAAGTGAAAGTGAAGTCGCTCAGTCGTGTCCGACTCTTAGCGACCCCATGGATTGGAGCCTACCAGGCTCCTCTGTCCATGGGATTTTCCAGGCAAGAGTACTGGAGTGGGGTGCCAGTGCCTTCTCTGCAAAGTTGCATAGTTAATGATAAACCCTTGATTCAAACTGACAATCTGACTTCAGAATCTACTGTCTTCACCACAACCCAATAGGACCCTGTTTAATAAAGTAAGAAGTGATAGGACCTCTTTAAAACAAGAACTCCCAAGTGTAGAACAGGCTGAGACTAAAAAGGAAGCAGGCTTAAATAAGAAAATTAAGCAAAGGGAAAGCCATAGAAGAATTCATAATAATGGAAGGTTTATCTTACTGTTTTTCAACTATCAGGCACTCTGATAAGGTTTTTACAAATTATCATTTCTGATTCTCCTGTTAATCATGAAAGTACGTATTAGAGATCTTATTTTGCACATGAGAAATTTTATGACCATCTGAATAGAAAACCACTTACTATCTCTGCCAGGTTCATATAGCCAGAAATAGAGTAAGTTGGAGTTATTTACATGTAGGTGGTGCTAGTGGTAAAGAATCCACCTGCCAGTGCAGGAGACTTAAGAGACACAAGTTTGATCCCTGGGTTGGGAAGATTCCCTGGGGAAGGGAATGGTTACCCATTCTAGTATTCTTGCCTGGAGAATTCCATGTAAAGAGGAGCCTGGTGGGCTACAGTCCATGGGGCTGCAAAGAGTCGGACACAACTGAGCACACACACACATTTTTCTATGTATTAACATGTATCAAAAATTTTATTTAGCCCACTGATTAATGAGGGAACCAGTAAGATGTTATAACCAGTTCAAATGGATGTGATGTACCGAGATTTATATTATTTACCAGACAAAATTCAGTTGCATTATATTAGAAATCATTTACATAGCTTTCCCTTCTCCAGGGGATCTTCCAACACAGGGATCAAACCCACGTTTCTCACAATGCAGGCAGATTCTTTACCAGCTGAGCCACAGGGAAGGCCATATTATTATTTACCAGACAAAATTTAGTTGCATTATATTAATGGAAATCTTCTACATAGATTACATACATTACAAAAATCTTTTACAAATTCCTGTGCACAGGAAACATTTGCATTGCTATGAGTGTTCTACATGTTAACCCTTTTTCTCTACCAAGTTGTAAAACAGTCAATGAAAGCAGAAATAACCAGAATAGATGAGCTAATTTTCACCCACTACATTTCAAAGACTTTTGTTACACTAAAGTAAAACCAAAACAGCCTGAATCCTTCTATTTAGAGATAACCTACATATACAAATTTTGTGCCATATTTTTTAATATCATGTAAGAATTTTAGAATCTGGATTTAAAACTACAGTCTCTCTGTGATTCTTTCTTCATTGCTGCCTCAAAAACTGTACCTGAGGCCTAAAATAATAGAATTGACACTAAGGAAAAATTTAGTGATTGGGCAACAAACATGAGAGAGAATGGCCGAAACTAAAATGAAAGATACAGTAAATAAGGACATATAGAAATACTTGACTTACAAGTCTGTGTTCCGAGACGGCACTAATGGAACAGAAATAATAAAAAGAGCATAAGGAGGAAGCTTTCCTGAGAATGACAAAGGATGTGGGAAGAGATGAATCCATCTTGCATTCCAGGTAAAGTTTGAGATGAGAACTCTATCTGGAAACTTAAATTTCAAGGGAGAGAGAAATTTTGCTAACATCTAAACAGAAGAAACACCTCGTACATTTCCAGCTTCTCTCCAAAAACACTTAAGTCCAAAGACAATGGAGCAATATCCATACAATATTTAGGGGAAAATAGTGTTCCAAGGAATGTACTTGCCTACATTGTCAGTCGTGTATGAGAGCAATAGGGAGCATGTGAATTGGGAAAGAGTTATGACTGGTGTTCCCTCCTGAAAAAAATCAATAAAACTATGGAAGATAGATTAGTTGAGTGTGTAGTACCATCTCCAGAGACATGAATGAAAACAAAGTATTTAGGAATAGAGAATTTATAATCTGAAAATAAATTTGGATGAGCCTTGAAACCAGTTATGCATGTAGAAGTTTCTCCATCGTTTGTGCCAGGTGTTTCAAGAAGCTATGGTACAGGGACTGGTACTGCTAACACTGCTTTAGCTTCTAGGGAAAAAGGTCGTTTGCAGTCTCATTTCATCTCATATTAAATTACATATCAGACATCTTAAAAAGTTAAATGTAAAAACCTAAATGAATAGACAAATATTTAAATAAGAAAATAGAAGTGGGCTGGTTCAGTTTTCCAGTGTGGGAAATGAAAGACATCTGATTTTAAATGAAAGACATCCAAATAATGAGAATATTCTCTGTCTGCACACAGAAAACCAGTAAATACTTGTTGAAGGAATAGATAAATCTGAGGTAGAAGATACTTTGAGTCAGAAACAAATACAACTAAAAGTTAGCTAATTCACTGAAACTATGATTTTTTTATAGTCACAGATCTAGTACTCATATAGCCAATAACATAGTAATAGCTAAAATTTATTGAACACTTGTATTCTGGAATCAGAAGGTTCTTTTTAACGTTCTATTCCCCTATCAATCTGAAGAACAACCTATGAGTAAGTTCCATTCCAAATGTTAATAAATAAAGAAATGCTACAAATAAATGCCTTGAATAGTAAGATACTATATCTCTCAGGGCTTTCCAAGTGGTGCTAGTGGTAAAGAACCCACCTGCCAGTGCAGGAGACATAAGAGACGTGGATTCGATGCCTGGGTTAGGAAGATCCCCCGGGGAAGGGCATTACAACTCGCTCCAGTATTCTTGCCTGGAGAATCCCATGAACAGAGGAGCCTGATGGGCTACAGTCCATAAAGTCATGAAGAGTGAGACACAACTGAAGCAACTTAGCACTCAGGTGTCTTAAATGAGCAAAAGGTGTGAAAAAAAATTACAAGAGAAAATGACATCGACTAATAAAATACAGGAACACTGTAAAAGCTATTTAGGTTGGAAACCAGAATGGTATTTTTACTTACCAAGAAAGTATTCAGAAGTTAATTACCAGGGTAGAGAGCAAAACTTTTTAATATGATGTTCATAAAAAATGAAGCAGTACAAGTAGGACAACTTTTTCAGAAAGTTTAACTATAAAAAGGAATATTTTCAGTGCTGATATTGGGGAAGATAGAAAAGGCAGTGGCAACCCACTCTAGTACTCTTGCCTGGAAAATCCCACGGACGGAGGAGTCTGGTAGGCTGTGGTCCATGGGGTCTCGAAGAGTCGGACACAACTGAGCGTCTTCACTTTCACTTTTCACTTTCACACATTGGAGAAGGAAATGGCAACCCACTCCAGTGTTCTTGCCTGGAGAATCCCAGGGACGGGGGAGCCTGGTGGGCTGCCGTCTATGGGGTCACACAGAATTGGACACGACTGAAGTGACTTAGCAGCAGCAGCATTGGGGAAGATAAGGAAGAGATTTGATGATACAGGACAGGAAAATTTTTAGAACACAAGTTAAGACCCACCTCTTTATAATGAGAAAGACAGAGAAAAAGATTGTTTAGAGTACATGAAAATTTGTAGATTTGGTAGTAGAAAGTTGCAGCTTTCCATTTGATGGCTTTTGACTCACCCGTGAAAGTGAGTCAAGAAGTGACAACATTGAACATCAGAGGTAAGTAAAGACAGTTTGAAATAGCCAGTGTGCAGAAGGTACAGAAGAATGCATACAAACAGATTATGCAGTATGGGAGAATTGTTTGTAGCTTTGAGGTCTCAGTTGAATTTATAGGCCATATCTTTAGAATAGTACCAATCTTTGAAGTGGTTCAGTTTCTTCAGGCAGCATTCAACAGCCTGGTTATAGTTACAGAGATGAACATCACTTAATTTGAACAGTACCCCACTCTAGTACTCTTGCTTGGAAAAACCCATGGACGGAGGAGCCTGATGGGCTGCAGTCCATGGGGTCGCTAAAAGTAGGACACGACTGAACAACTTCACTTTCACTTTTCACTTTCACACATTGGAGAAGGAAATGGCAACCCACTCCAGTGTTGCCTGGAGAATCCCAGGGACAGGGGAGCCTGGTGGGCTGCCGTCTGTGGGGTCGCACAGAGAATCGGACACGACTGAAGTGACTTAGCAGCAGCAGAGTTTTTTCCAGACAGGTGTGATGGATAAAAAGTACATGATAATAGCAAATGATGAATGAAGTGACCGATTATGAAATCAAAGTATGAAGAACTAGAGATGAGAGGCATGATAGATACGGAGGATATATTGAGTTCAAACCATAATGAATGATTTATTGTTTTATATCACTAAGTCTGGAGTGGTTTAATACTCAGTAGTAATAACTGAAACCAATAAGTATAAATTGTTAAGTAGAGAATAAATACTCAAACTGTGGCTATTATTAATTTTGAAGTTGCATCTGAATTTTTGCCTTAATTTAAAGGAAGGACTTTAAATCATTATCATTGTCAATCCTTTATCATCTTGATTTCACTCTTTGATTTTCTATCTCATTTTATCCTAATGTTATTTCATAGAGGTGATAACTTCTTTTATGAATAACAGTTTCTAAAAATGTTCTATGTGTTAATTTTAAAGGGTGGAAAATATGCTAGATTTTCTTGTTGTTCAGTCACTCAGTTGTGTTCAATTCTTTGTGACCCCATGGCCTGCAGCATGCCAGGCTTCCCTGTCCTTCACTATCTCCTGGAGTTTTCTCAGGCTCATATCCTGAGTCAGTGATGCCATCCAACCATCTCGTCCTCTGTTGCCCCCTTCTCTTGCCCTCAATCTTTCCCAGCATCAGAGCCTTTTCCAGTGAGTCAGCTCTTTGCATCAGGTGGCTAAAGTATTGAAGCTTCAGCTTCAGCATCAGTCCTTCCAGTACTCAGGGTTGATTTCCTTCAGAATTGACTGGTTTGATCTCTATACTGTCCAAGGGACTTTTAAAGAGTCTTCTCCAGCACCACAGTTCGAAAGAATCAATTCTTTGGTGCTCAGCCTTCTTTATGGTCCAGGTCTCACATCTGTACATGATTATTGGAAAAGCCATAGCTTTGACTCTTTGGACCTTTGTCGGCAAAGTGATATCTCTGCTTTTTAAACATGTCTAGGTTTGTCATAGTTTCTTTCAAGGAGCAAGCGTCTTTTAATCTCATGGCTGCAGTCACCATCTGCAGTGTTTTTGGAGCCCAAGAAAATAAAATCTGCCGCTGTTTACATTTTTTTCCCTGTTTGCCATAAAGTGATGGGACCAGATGCAATGATCTTAGTTTTTTGAATGTTGAATTTTAAACCAGCTTTCTCACTTTCTTTCACCTTCATCAAGAACCTCTTTAGTTTTTCTTTGCTTTCTGCTGTTCAAGTAGTGTCATCTGCATATCTAAGGTTGTTGATATTTCTCCCTGGCAATCTTGATTCCAGCTTGTGATTCGTCCAGCTCGGCATTTTGCATGATGTACTCTGCATATAAGTTAAATAAGCAGGATGACAATATACAGTCTTGATGTACTCCTTTCCCAGTTTTGCACCAGTCCATTGTTATACGTCCAGTTCTAACTGATGCTTCTTGATCTTCATACAGATTTCTCAGGATGCAGGTAAGGTGATCTATTATTCTCATCTCTTTAAGAATTTTCTGCAGTTTGTTGTGATCCACACAGTCAAAGGCTTTAATGTAGTCAATGAAGCAGATGTTTTTCTGGAATTCTTTTGCTTTTTCTGTGATCCAGCTGATGCTGGCAATTTGAGCTTTGGTTCCTCTGCCTTTTCTAAGTCCAGGTTTCATAATATTCTTTAGTTAGTTCATGTATTCATTCACCTTTTTCAGGCTCAACATTCCAGAAGCTCAGAGCTCAGTTCTCAGGAGCCATTCAAGAGCTTTATCCTGCAAACAGGCCTAGGATTTGCAGGATTTGAGCAACGAGGGCTGCTGAATTAACCCTTTTCTTCACAACTCTAACCAGACTGATCAGAAAAACAATGAAAGAAGACAAATAACTAATACTAGGAATGTAAATATAATTCACTGCAGATGTGTTAAAGACCTAAATAGGACAATAAAGGAGTATTATGAATAACTTTATGACAATAAATTTAGCAACTTAGATAAAATGTGTAAATTACTTCAAGGCTACAAGCTACTGAATATTTTATATCTTTTTTAAAAATTTATTTGTGGTTAAAAACCTGTGGAAAAAACTAGGTGGCTAGTTTTCTCAGCTGACTTTATTAATACATTTTACCAACCATTTGAGGAAGAAATCATATTATTCTATATAAACTCTTTCAGACTATGTAAAAAGAGGGAATACTTCTCCATTCTTTTGATGGGGGTAGCAATTTTAAATTAATACTAAAAGAGAAAGACATTATAGGAAAATTACACCAGTATCCCTTTTGAACCCAGAGCAGATATCTTCCACAAAATTTAGGGAATCAGTCTTATATAAAAATAATTATATACATTATGTAATTTATCTCAGCAGTATATCAAAGTATTGAAAAAAAATCATGTAATTCACCATAAAATTAAACAAAACCATATGATCATCTCAATAAATGCAATAAAAGACTTGACAAAATTTGTCACCCATTCTGATAACTAAAACAAAAAGAGAAGGGAACTTCTTCAACTTGATAGAGGGAATCTACAATAACTTACAGTTAAAATTACTTAAAATTTAAAAACTGACAGCTTTTGCTCTAAGCTTGAGCACATCACCATAGATATTCATAATTGTATGGGTAACCAATGCAATAATGCAATTTTTGAAAAAAAGTATAAAGACTGTAAAAGAAGTAAAAGAATCTCATTCGCAGATGACAGAATCTCAAAAAAATGCTATTAGAACTATTAATGAGTTAGCAGAATATAAGGTCTAAATATAAAAACCAATTGTATTTTTGTACCAGTAGTGAATAATTTAAAATTTAAAATGTCATTTGTAATAGTAACCAAATATGTAGTAATCTAGGATACATTTATCAAAATATATGCAAACCTGGATACTGGAAATCCCTAATCTGCTAAAAATCAAAACCAAATAGATATATCCATGTTCATGGATTGAAAGTATTGTCAGATAATTATTGACAGATTATTATTATCCATTCTCTGAAATTCTGATCTATTGATTCAATTTAATCCTAATCAAAATGCCAATAGACTTCAAGACTTAAAAATCTGATTTTCAAATTTATTTGGAAATATAAACAACAAACTTAGAACAGCCAAAAAATTTTGAAAAGGAAGAACAAAGTTGAAGGAATTTTATTATCTGATTCAAAACTCAATACCAGGACAACCTGGTATTGTCATAAAGGTGGACATATAAGTCATGAATCAGCAGAGTCTAGAAATAGACTCCAGTGTAGGTGGTCAATTGATTGTTGCCAAAATTACCAAGATACCTCAGAGGGGAAAAGGATAATCTTTTTCAACAAATTTTGCTGGGACAATCAGATATACAATACTATAACTATGACCATATCATATTCAGAAATTAAGTAGAAATGGATCTATGACTTAAAAAATTTAAGAGCTAAATTCTATATATATAGCTTATAAAATAAGCAAGATAAGCTTGGTAAACTTGAGTTATGAATAGATTTCTCAGGATACAAAAGTATGAACCATAAACGAAAAGGGGGTTAAATTGGGCTTTGTGAAAATTCAAAACATTGCTAAGAAAATGAAAACATAAAATTATAAGTTGAGGGAAAATATTTGCAACACATTGATAAAATGTATTGAGAAAACTTTAGGAACTCTCAGAACTCATTGATGTGAAACAACCTTGTGAAAATGGGCAAAAGAGTTGAACACTTAACCAAAGAGATACAGATAGGAAATAAGCATGTGTAATGACGTGCTTAGTAAAGATGTGGTTAGTACGATGTGTGTGCTCGGTTGCTCAGTCGTGACCAACTCTGCGACCCCACGGACTGTAGCCCACGAGGCTCCTCTGTCCATGGGATTCTCCTGGTAAGAATACTGGAATGGATTGCCATTTCCTCCTCCCGGGGATCTTCCTGACCCAGGGATATTCCCTGCGACCCAGGTATCAAACCTGCATCTCCTGTGTCTCCTACACTGCAGGTGGATTCTTTACACCAGAGCCACAGGGGAAGCCTGCTTAGTAATGCCGTTAATAATTAATTTGAAAACAATACGGAGATACCATTACATACCTATTAGAATGCAAAAGGATGAAAATTGACAATGCTAAGTGCTGACAAGTGTGTTAAATAATTGGAACTCACAAATTTGAGAGTGTGAACTGGTACAGCCATTTTAGGAAGCCGTTTGGCAGTTATTTAAGAACTTAAGCGTATACTTAGCATATATAGCAGTTGTACTTATGGATGTTTACTCAAGAGAAATGAAAACATAACATGCAAAGCTAGAAATAACTCAAATGTCCATTAGTTGGTATATGGAGAAATAAAATGTAGTATCTTTCCATACAATGAAAATACTGCTCGGCAGTAAATGGAATGTTATTATAAATGCAACCACATGAATGAATCTCAAAGCTTTATGCTGAGTGAAGGATAGAAACAAAAAGCTATCTTCTGTATGATTCCATCTATATGAAATTCTAGACAAGACAAACTATAGTGAAAGAAAACAGATCAGTGGCTGAGTGGGGCCAGGACTTGGAGGGTAGGGATTGGTTTTGTAAAGGAACGCGTAGGGTACTAGAAATGTTTAGTGTCACAAATGATAGTTGTGCTGTCATGTGGTGTCATGGTGTATATGTTTGTCAGAATTGATTTAAGTATACGCTTACAGCCGGTGGTGATTATTGTAATTCATATAATTTGTTATGTCTCAGTAATACTTATTTTTAAAAACAGACAAGCTAAAGTGAAAAATGGTGCAGAGATGGTAAAGATAAACGGATGGTTAAAGATAAATAGAACATGAACAAATGTATTTGAGAGATTTCAAAATTCAGTGATAGTCCATGAAATGTGAAATTCCGTGAAGTAGACTTTTTCAATTATAGTATGACAAAACTAGAACAACAAAATTTAAAATTTATAAATTACTTGGTAATGTAAAATCTATCTCGTGAAGCGATTAGCAAGAAAAAGGGAATACAAACCACAAAAACAGGAATTTAAAAAGTAATGAAACTGTCATCTCAATAGAATTGTGGAATGCTACCAAAGATGCTCTAAGGATTGTATTTAAAATGATGTTATTAGTACAAAGGTTGACAGATCAATGGAAGAGAATAAATAAACATCTTATGAGCTTCATATGATGAGCTTCCCCAGGGTTTCATTTTCAAAATCCTTTCTTCTAGACTATAATTCTTTCTTCAAGAGTTTCTAATTTTTGCTTATCTTTTTCCATTTATTAGTATCCTCACAGTTTACCTTGATTGCCACTACATTTCTGGTACTGAGAAAACAGAAAAGTTAGCATTTGCTCTGTATTGATGTAATGGGAATTCAAGGTTATTAGGTATGACTGTCTTCAGAGAAAGAAGACAAAAGTAAGTTTCTGAACAGATTATCATTGATTTTCCTTGTGTGAGGCAATCTAGGATTGAATTTTGGGACTTCTTTTTTAAGTAATTTCTGAATTTTTTTCTATTTTTAAATTTTCTGTTTTCTTACTGTTTTATGGATATATTGCTTCTAGAAACAGAACATGTGAAAATAAACTTTTAAGAAGATTTTTTTTTTTAATTTGATTAGGAAATATTTTTGAAGGATATGGCTTCAGAATTTATCCTTAAGGAATAGGTAGAATTTGGAAATATATTTTAGGTGAGCAGAAGAGTCTTAAAGATGGTAAAATATTGGCTATGTGGTGGAATACATTTTTCCATCTTTTCACATATATTAGATATTCTAACTACTTTGAAACATGAGGGTTTTCAATAATTGAACTTTAGTCTTCACTGGTTCCGTCATTTCTGGGAGAATTCTTTGACTTCAATCTTTTATCACTGTGGTTTTACCCATTCTGTTTTTGAACGCATCTCTTCAGCTTTTATTTCTGTCACTCAAAATTTTAGTTCTAACATCTGCAGTTGTTTTTCATCTCATATTTTTTGGAATTTCTTAATATTAATTCTACTCATTTTAAATTATTTTGTTGATGCTGTTTGTTTTTCTTCCATGTTAATTTTTCTCTTTTATTGGATTTGGTGGACTTCTCGATTCTGCTGCTTTCCCTCAGTGTTCTCAGTTGTTCGTCATCTTTGTGTTTGAGAATTTTTCTCCTGCCTGTTGGTTGTTTTCAACATAGCGTGCTTCTGCTGTTGGTGAGGATTGTACCTACCTGAGACATGAAGCCGTATCTCTGTCTGTTCAGCTGTTTTGTTCTCTGGGTGAAAGTCACCATGTAACACAGCTGGAGGAGGGGAACAGAGCTGCCCTCCCAACTCCTCAGTTGGTCATCCTCAGGCTTATCCCTTCTTTTCGTGTTCCTTGCCTCAGCTTATGGCCTCTCCAGAACCAGCCTTTTCTCTGGACAAGTCTTTTCCTACAGGTTGTGGTTTTCTTTGGTAGTTTCTTAATGGATTTCTTAATGGATCTAATCCTGCCTGTTTTTCATCCTTGGGGGATTTCTCAAAATATTTATTTTATTACTAATAACATTCCTGTTTGATTTCTAGCATTATTTTCTGTTTATTTCTTATTTTAAATAATTTTGAATGGAGAAAGTTATTAATACAAGTATGTGCTTAGTCATTTGATTTAACTTGATAATATTTAATACTTAAAAGCCTTTTCACTGATATGTTTAGACTAATTGCACAGTAACCCTAGAGCTATAAACCTTTGGTTTTTGAATTTAATTATGAAGCAAGATAAATGACCTGTGTGTTTTCTATTAGAGAACATGAAATACTTTAACCATAGCTCTTCTAGCAATTTCACTGATATCTCTTAATTAGGTTAGAGTATGGATCATTTTGCCAGAGGAAAGTAGCATTTGAGATTTGAGCAGTTAATTCACTTTTAAAAAGTCATTAACATGTTCCCCATGTTAGTTAACTCATTTGATATGAATTTATTCTCAAGATTGCTGGTCTAAGACTGGGAGAATAAGCAGGAAAACGCTCCCCAAAGGCCCTAGAATGGTGTCAAAGTGCTGGAGTAAAAAGTGAAATATTCTTCCCAGTATTGCATATTGTGAAACAGTCAACATGATTTTATCTTCACAGAACTAAACTGTGTTTAGTTGACACTCTGTTATTGTGTCGTCTTCTCCTAGCTTGATGCTGTTACAAGCAATCTTCAGAAAATCAGGGAAACTAAAAGTGATGATATAACTGCTGCTAACACTAAGAACCCAGAGAAGAACATGCGAGTAATTAAAAACAAACCAAGGGATCCGCAGTCAGCAACTGAAGATCCAGAAAATGATGTTATTGTGGAGGAGGACAAGCAAGAAAAGGCAAATAAAAAGGTTATGAAAACAGCGCTCCAGGTGACTGCACAAGAGATGGAGCCAGAAGCTCCTGAGAAGGGAGATGCGGCACCTCAGAAAAGACGGACTAAGCCACAGCCAGGTGTGACTCATGACAAAAGTGAAAAGGCCAAGGAGGAAGGAGAAAAGAATACTTTAGATGAGGAACAACTGATGCAAGTATACCAGCTCCAAGTGGCTGAAGAAATGGCAAAGGAGATTAAGAAGAAAATCCGAAAGAAACTCAAGGAGCAGTTGTCTTACTTTCCCTTAGATTCTTCATTGCATGATGACAAATTGAGTGGTGAAAAAAGAAAAAAGAAAAAAAAGAAAGTTCCCACCTTGTCTAAATCTGAAACAAGGTATGTTACATTGATAAATATATAATGTCCTCTTTAAAAAACACTATTTTCAGCTTTTGAGTGATACCTGGAGTTTTGTTACTAAGTCCAAGCTTATAGTGCTTGCCTCATAAAAGGCCAGTAATTTTGAGAGACCAGTTGTTGGGGCAATGAATGGCAACTTTATTCAGAAAGCCAGCAAATTCAGAAGATGCTTCATGCCCCAGATAACCATCTTGCCTGAGATAGAATTCAAGCTCCTTCTGAGGAGGAGGGAGTACTAAATACTAAAGGGAGAGGGAGTCAAGTCAAACACTTTCTGGTTCCCATAAACCTCCAGAGAGGATCTGTTCATTTCTTTCTCCCTGCAGTCATTCACAGGTGGACCTGGTAAGGATGTTTCCTGCAAGTTAAACAAAGGTATTTTAGCTTAATTTTCATCACTTGGGGAGCAGCGTTTCCAGAGATGGGCCATTATGTATAATTTAAGCACACAGGCAACATCCTTTTAGTGATTAACTTGTAATAGAATACAAAAGGTTCTTCCTGTTACAATTCCCCCTGTTGGTGTCCATACCACAGTCTTGTGGGATAAGGGACAAAGACCATTCTGCTGAATGGAAGTGACAAATTTCCTTAGACTCTTCAGTCAGCCCTTTTTGAAATCTTTAGTCAGTCCTATTTGAACCAGGTGAAACCTCTCACCACTTTGTTGTCTAATTCATAATAACTTGTGGTTTTGGTTTTAGTTCCCAATACATATATCAAATTTCTATGCTATTTATTTGGACAAAACTGAACAAATTGGTTGCCCCTTCTCCAGCTGTAATGGAATCACCATCTACTTCTGTTGGATAGGCAGACCCGTTGGAGGCAAACTCGTGAATAGTGTAGTACAGAAGTTTTAGTACAGTTGGCAACTCCTAGGTCTTTAGCACTTTTAGAGTCTCCTACCTGGGCAGACACCTGGAATGGCCTACTACCGGGGACCAGCCCCGGCTGATCCAGGGTATTCGAAGCGGGGACGGCGTCGGCGAGGATCAGGAAACAACTGCTTAATTAAACGTTAAGTAAGGATATAAAGAGTAATAGAATGAGGATAGCTCAGTGAAGAAATTCAGTGGAGAAAAGAGGCTGAAATAAGGATAGCTCAGTGAGGAAATTCAGTGGAGAAAAGAGGCTGAATAATTCAGCCAGAAGGTAAGAGAAAGAACGACATGGTGAGACCAAGTTTCGGTGAACAAGGCCCGTACTTTATTTTCCAAAGTAGTTTTTATACCTTAAGTTATGCATAGAGGATAATGGGGGAAGGGGTAGAGTCAGGCAGCAAGCCAGGCTTTCTTCCTGCAAACTTAGCATATGCAAAAGTTAGGTGATTTGCATCATCTTCTGGCCCGGAGGCCTGTTAACATTTTAAGACCTTTTCTTCAGAAAACTTATTTTTCTCTGAAGGTGATTGGTCAGGAGCCACCCTCCAAAAGCATTAGATAAAGTTGCATTCCTACAGCGCAAAGGTGTGGTGGGCTATAACAAGAAAAAGAATTAAGGGTCCCAGGTTACAAACATTAAAGCTGCTACTTACACCAATTATATTAATCAATACACTGCCAGGGACACAGCAGGTAAGGGATATGGAGACTTAGCAGCAAACATTGGCCCAACAAGTGAAAATCCCTTCACCAATACAATTTCTAATCAATCTTTTAACTACTCAAAAGAATCTGTGTTTACACAGTTTAGAACATCTCCTGCCTCTCACAGTTGGGAGGCTCTGAACAATCACATGTGGCCGGAAAAACCTATTCAGGCAGGCTAGAGGATTTCCAAAGGAGTTTGTAGGTTAAACACTGTCACACCCAGGAATTATTAACTGGAGCTGTAAGCTAACTCTTTTTTCAGAGAGGTAGTAGGGGACAGCCCCCCGTAAAGTCAGAGGTGTAGGTGAAAGCAGAAAGTAGGCAGACTCTGGTTTTGGGGGTAGATTGCTCGAGAATTTCCAGGGAGACTCCTGAGGCTTGATCCCGCCTTTGCGTATGCCAAGCCTCCTTCCTCATGACCTTTGCCAGAGGCGGAGCTCGCTCCCCGCAGCCTACCATACAGTATTTTAAAGGTGCTTAATTTAAGCCTGCTTCTGGGAGCCATTGATCCATAGCAGGGCAACTGGCAAGGCCTTATGCGAAGTTAAATGTCTCTTGTAGTGACATTTATTGTTTTTCCTATTGATTGTGGTCTCCAGGATGAATAGTTTTAATGCTTATCCAAATCAGGATGATTTCCCGAAGGAGGGCTTTCAGAGACTCTCTGTTCATGGAATAGGCTTCCACCCACCCTGAAAAAGTATCCACAGCAACACTATCAGGTTACCTGAGATTTCTTGGAATTGCGATATTTAAGTGAAGTCTCTTTTTCAGTGCGGGGTGGGGCAGGTTCCTCTGTGTTGATTCAATGCCTCAAGTCCAAGAGAACCCTTGGGCCTCTTCATTCAGAGTGTCCCTCTCTGCCACATAAGAGGCTCTCATCTTTTGCTGTTCTTCTTTTTCAGCCTATAGCAGTTTCTGTTTTCCAAAGTTCTTCCTCCTTACAGTAAGTGCATCATTCCTTCCCCAGTGGGGACTTACCTCTCATCCAGTTACTCACCTTCTGGGAATCCAGTGCCTCTGCCAAAAAAGTGATGTTTCATTTTGCATCTTTCATCTGTTTTTCCCTGTTAAATAGTTTAAAAAAGCAACATCTACCAATTAAGAAATGTTCATTCCAAATGTTCCATCTAATTTTTATAACTTTCTCCTGATACCTGAGGCACTTTGCCCCAAAAGGTCACATCTGCCATTCTGATATTTTCAGGGGTCTCAGGATCTGCATTAGTATGATGTCTGTAGGTATGATAAATCCTTTCCAAAAATTCAGAGAGGTCTTCATTTGTTTTGCTGAATTTCCTGAATATTGTTCAAACCCTTTTGCTTTGGTTTCCCTTTTCAAAGCCCTGCCAATATGCACTAACAAGTCGTGCTCTACTAAGGGCCTTCTTCCCTCGCTGGGACCCTATTGGTTCAGCTGTGGGTGCTGTCAAGTGGGCTTCATGTATAGAGGATCCTCCCTATGAGAAGGGCTCCAATCTTATGACAGTTGGGATCTTTCCAATTAAACAAGTCTGAGAAGCCCAGCCAGCTGTTTGTTTGCATTTAGGCTCCCTACAAGATAACGGCATCGGAGAAGGCAATGGCACCCTACTCCAGTACTCTTGCCTGGAAAATCCCATGGATGGAGCAACCTGGTGGGCTGCAGTCCATGGGGTCGCTAAGAGTCAGACACGACTGAGCGACTTCCCTTTCACTTTTCATTTTCATGCATTGGAGAAGGAAATGGCAACCCACTCCAGTGTTCTTGCCTGGAGAACCCCAGGGACGGGGGAGCCTGATGGGCTGCTGTCTATGGGGTCGCACAGAGTCGGACACGACTGAAGTGATTTAGCAGCAGCAGCAGCAAGATAATGGCATAAGGGAAATTACTCTGTTCCCATAGTAGCTTCTGGCTCAATCGGGTGCCCTGTCTTGTCTTAAATGGCAATATCAGAACAAGTCCCTCTCCTCCAGAAACTAACACAGGATTTTCTAACTGATCACTGTAAGGAGGGGAAGTCCTGAGCCCCAGTGTCAGAAGTTGGGACTGGGTAGGAATGGAAAATGGTGGGAAGGATGGATGTATTGGCACAGTGGCCAGATTGGCTGGGTCAGTTAAGGTTTGAGGAATTAAGGTTTGAAGGAACATATCCTCACTTTCATTCCCTTCCTTTTTCTTCTTTTCTGATAATAGTACAGATGCTTGCATATAAAGGATTATCATTCTTCCCTAATTTTTCACAAAATACCTGTAGAGTCATTCAAAATCCTCTGTGAAATAGCAATTTATCATTAAAAGGATACCTTTTTGCTTTAGCATCAACCAACTGGGATTACAACATGCATTTGAATAGAAATCTGATTAATGCTATGACAGATAGTTTAAGACAACACTGAAATTGAGTAATATCATTTACCAGGATATGCCAGAATGTTAGGAACTCTATATAATTTATAGAATATGAATATTAATAACATTTACCCATGTGATTGGAGAGGGAAATGGCAACCCACTCCAGTATTCTTGCCTGGAAAATCCCATGGGTGGAGGAGCCTGTAGGCTACAGTCCATGGGGTCACAAAGAATTGGACACAACTGAGCAACTTCACTTCTTCACCCATGTGATACAGTATAAGAAGTGTTAAGGGTTATTTATTTAATAATGCTTCCCATGCAATTGAACATACCAGATAAGCCCAATTAGTGCTATATTCCTGAGATGGAGAGAAATAATTTGAGATGTTCCAGAGACCCTCTGAAAAACTCCAATGTTAGCCAGAGGTTAGATGAACTCCACTTAAAACTTGATCTTTTTGGAAGTTTGTTAAAAAATATCAAAAGTTAACCAATGATGATTAAAGATCTCAATGACAAATACAGATCACTTAAACAAACTCATAATTACCGAAAGTAATTCAATATTTTAATAAAACTTTTTATCCTCTTAGAGAAAGAAATTCAGATTTTTACCACTTTACCTTTAAGATTTCTTAATTAAGTTCAGTCTTACCTTATAACTTGGTTGTTTCAAGTTATGAAAATCTGGAGAGACTATTCTAGATAGACATTTCCAAAACATTATTCCCATAGAGTTTACTCCAGAACTCCTTACTTCATTTACTTATATTTACTTAAAGCTTTGTCCCATTATTTTATTTTCTGATAAACTTTGTAACAGTATTCTTTGTAACAGAATAAGGTATTTTTGATTTCTGGTGAACCTAAAGGTACAATGAAAGTATTGTACTTAATGTGGATGACTCTAAAGACATGTCTATATAAAAACAAATTTAAGCTAACTTTTCATACCAGATATTATTTCCATACTAAGTATTTCCTAGATCATGTGAACCTGAAACTCATTCTGGCCAGTTTCATTGTATTTGAGTATTTGTGTAAGCACTTAATTTCTATTAGGCCAATTAAATAGTGCCCCTTTACAGATTAATTTTGGCAGTGCCACACGTCTATAACACATGTGCAAACACACAAACACAGGGACCTCATAGTTCCCATTCCAAACTTTTAGCCATGAATCTGATACAACAATGTAAAACCCAGTTGTAAAAGAGGATAGATTCACATTGGGTTTCTGGCAGACAGAACAAATCAAGGTCAGCTGTCTACATGGTGAAACCATTTTACTAATATTTATGGAAAAGACACTTCTGTTTCTATGTGTAGTTTTTGGTGATTTTAGGAACCAAGTACAACTTCTTTTTCCTTGGACTATCCCACTCTTGGACAGGAACAGATTTTTTTTTTCCTGTTTATTTTCCCAATTTCATATCAGTAAAAGTTTTAACTATCACAAACTGATATGGCTACAAATGGAGAAGCAAAAGCACACAAGATGAAACAAAAAACCCAAAGAACAAACAGAAAATCCTAAATAAACCCTCAGGTTTGGTCCTGGGAGTTTTACATGTACTAACAACATAATGACCAAAAATGACCTAATTAACATAACAAGAATAGCAGTATGTGGTGCATAGGGTCCCAAGATGAAGATCTTAAGAGCAACCGTGGCCACACATTGTTACAGTAGGATATCATTTTCCTTTCACCCATGGGTTCAGAGCTGTAATAGGATCCCTTACGCAAAATGCACTTCAGAGGACTTTGTTTAGGGATAGATGAAACATTCCTTCTTTTCCAAGACAAACAAAACACAAACAAATGCTAGCATCCAAAGAAACCAAAAAACCAATTCACAGATCAGGTAGAAGGCCTACAGTTCTTTCCTCTCCCCAGTGGAATACCCCACAAAATAAATTGACTTATTCCTGAGGGAAAAAAAGCCCCAAGGTGGGGAGGAAATGAAGTTCCTGGCTGTGCACACTGGAGCGACTTACCTTACCATGTGGAGCCCGTCAGCTCCCAAATGTTGGTTCCTTGCTCCAGTTGCCAGGTATTGGGGCAGCCAGTGCCACTGAAGGGAGTTTTTGAGATCAGATCCTCAGGACAGGTGGTCTTGGCAGCTACGAGGCTCCTGGCTGGCTTCACCAAAATTTGTTCCCAAGCTTAAGCTTGTACTGCTCACTGCACGACAGGCCAATAATTGGTAGACAAGTTGTTGGGGCAAGGAATAATTGCTTTATTTGGAAAACCAGCAAACTGAGAAAACAGTTGACTCGTACCCCGCAAAGAACCATCTTGCCTGAATTAAAATTCAGGCTCCTTTTATACTAAAAGGGGAGGGAGTAAAATCAAACACTTCCTGGCTCCCATCAGCCTCCAGAGGGGGTGTGTTAACTTCTTTCTCCCTGCAGTCACTCACAAATGGACCTGGTCAAGATGTTTCCATGAGCTAAACAAAGGTATTTTAGCTTAATGCTCATTGCTTTGGAAGCAGGATTCCCACAGTCGGGCCATTATGTCTAATTTAAGCTCACAGGCAGCATCCTTTAGTGATTAACATGTAATGGAATACAAAAGGTTCTTCCCTATTACAGTTTCAGAAAGAAAATGTTTAGTCCTCCTTTTGGACATGTGTACTGTGCATGCTCAATTGCTCAGTCATGTCCGAGTCTTAGAGACCCCATGGACTCTAGTCTGCCAGGCTCCTCTGTCCATGGAGTTTCCCAGGCAAGAATACTGGAGTGGGTTGCCATTTCCTACTCCAGATCTTCCTGACCCTGGAATTGAATCTGTATCTCTGGCATCTTCTACATTGGCAGACGGATTCTTTACTACTGTGTCACCTGGGAAGCCTCTTTTGGACACATGGGCAGTACAATAATAACAGCTAACCTTTATGTGGCCCCTTCTTATGTGCTTAATGCTTTACAAGGAATATGTGCTTTTCCCCTTATGACAACTCTGTCAAGAATAGTACTATCATCCTATTTTGCATAATTACATCCTTTATTTAGTTATAAATACTTGTTTAGATATATAAAAACAACATTTCCCCCTTATTTTACAAATAATATTTATTCACTGTAGAACATACAGACACAAAAAGGAAAACATAAGTAATCCACCTATCCAGAGATAATCCCTGTTAGCAATTTGGTATTCCTTTAGCCTTTTTTTATATACAGTACTTACATGTATATGCTTACATACACAATGTGAACTTCGGTGAGTAGATTCTTATTTATTGTCTCTCCTTGGGGTAAACAAGGTAAAAACTATCTTTTAACTACTGTAAGTTTGTTTTTTGTAATCTACATCTGGATAAACAACTTGAGATGGAAACAGTCTGTATTTGACTATTCTCTGATATTCAGGGTCAGTTTCCTTCAATGTCCTCATCTAAAAATAGTTCCCCTCTTATTAAAAGCTAGACAACCAGTTGTAACAAAGAGAGGGCAAACAGAGTTGCTAACAGGCAAATGCATTAAAAGTTACCCCAGGCTTTAACAGCTCAGAACAACAAACATATATTGTCTCCCAGTTTCTATGGCTCAGGAATCTGAGTGGCGTAGTGGGTGTCTCTAACTCAGGGCCTCTCACAGGCTACAATCAGGATGTCAGCCGGGCTGTAGTCATCTCAAGGCTTGGCTAGGGGAGGATCTGCCAAGTGACATGCCAGTTGGAAGATATGGATGATCCACTGCTAAACTCACTCACGTGGCCATTAGCAGGTTTCAGATCCTGACTGGCTTTTGGCCAAAGACGTCAGGTCCTTACCACGTGAACCTCTTTACATGGGCTACTCAGCAAGGGCTCTGAAAGAGAAAAAGCGAGACCAAAGTCACAGTCCTTTGGGAACCTAATCATAGAAGTGGTACCAATTACTTTTATCATAATCTGTCTATAAGAAGTAAGTCACTTGGTCTAGTCCACAATAAAGAGAAAGGATTACACAAAGATATGAGTATCAGGGAGCTTCCCTGGTGGCTCAGTGGTAAAGAATCCACCTCCCAATGCAGGAGGCGCAGGTTTGATCCCTGGATTGGGAAGATCCTCTGGAGGAGGAAATGGCAACCCACTCCAGTATTCTTGCCTGAAAAATCCCATGCACAGAGGAACCTGGTGCGCGACAGTCCATGGGGTCACAAAGAGTCAGACATGCTTTGGTGACTAAACAACAACATGAGTATTAGGAGGCATGGATCATTGAAGGCCACCTTAAAGACTGCTTACCACAGTACACCATAAATCTTATTTCTTCACACAGTTACCGTATCTGTTATGAACTGTAAGTCATACTCTTAGTAAGATCAGTTTATGAATTTTAAACAAAACCATGCTTTACATGACAAAGACATGCAAAGGGTAACTATTCTCTTTAAATAACAGTATTTGATGATATGATAGAATAACATGACTTTCTAGAATGACTGCTTTGAAATATTTCTTTACTCTTTATTTCTCACCCCCTTTTTGAAATATGACTAAATATATTGGAAGTCAATTTTTTATTAGATGCAGATTCCTTTTTTAGTTGGTAAGTCACAAACATTAATAGGCTGATTTCTCCTTACAACTCAGTGTGCTTCTAGGCTGCTACCCTTTACCATTTAGTATTAATAGTTCATGTGATGCAGATTTTAATTTTAATGTTAGTCTTCTGAAAACACAGTGGCACATAAGCCACTGGAAAACATAAGCAATTAATTTTTACCTGGAAATCAAAAGTTGGATATCTGAAGCCTCTTGAAAACAAAACAAACAAAATTAGAACACTTTTTTTTTTTTGCTTTTAAATAATCTAGAGATTTGTTCATTATTCATTTACTTGGCAGTAGAGTAAGGATGATTTTATCAGTCCCAAGTAAAAACAGATCCATTGATCATAAAATACAATTCGTTTTCCCCAGGAGTTTAGAGATGAGTTTAATTTGGCTCATGGGATATATAACATCACCAAGGGTAAATTAGTACACATAATACTTAGTTTGACAGCTAACCAGTTTAGTGTGTAAGAAAATATATGTATCTCCCAGCAGAAAATAATACTGATTTTAGGATTATCCTTGCCTCTAGTTGCTGTTAACTTTGCTGCAGGGTAATAATAATAATGGTACATTTCCAGCGGCTTGAACTTAGATTATATTTGCAGTACATCGATCATCTCTGATGACCCAGTTGAAGGTGAACAAAAGAAAGAATCTCCAGTTGGAGCAGTTACTTCAGATACTCATCAAGATGATGAAGTGAGCTCAAAGGAACAAAATGTAGAAGACAACATGCAAGATGACTCAAAATCCAAACTGAAAAAAAAGAAAAAGAAGGCTAAAACAGGTTTGTTATCCAAATTAAATGAAAAATGTGTGCCTTGGTAGGCATAATTTGATTCAGGGACTTTAGTCCTTAAAACTAAAGAAAATCTAGTCCCGAATGGTATAATTGAAAAAATAATCCAATACAGAATATTTGATACTTAGATTTGTCTAGATTGTAACATTCATTTATTTATAACTGTGGGTCTCTGTGATGAGTTTGTCTTACTTGAGTCATCATTAGTAATGTAGTTGCTATTGTGACACAGATTTCTTCTGTATGTTATTGCCCCTAAATAATTAAGACAGCATTGAAAACTGTAAATGGGCAACAGCCAATAAATATTTCAGATGTTTAAGTTGCATCCCTCTGTCAAACTTGCTATCTTCACGGTTTCTCGTAATTCAGCTTCTTCCTGCCCACTTTTTATTTCACCTCTTGCTTTCTACATTCCTTTCTGCTCATTTCTTTTATCTTATTTTTCATTACTTATTCTTGACTTTTTTCTGCTTCTTACATTTTCTTTTTTTTTTCTTTTCAATTTCCATTTATTTGGCCAAAAATTGTGATTAAAAAATGGGCAATTTTAGATTTTATGGTGCTTATTCATGCTGTTTATGGTGTTTTGTGGCTCCAGTAATTAATTTTTTAAAAAGAAAAGTGTACGTATTATGTGTATGCTACTTAGTTAACTTTCACAAACTGGACATGTCTATAAAGTCATCATCCAAATCAAGAACCAGATCATTAGCACTCAGAAGCCCCCCACTAATTCCCTTCTAGTTCATTGTCCTACAGGAGTGAGTACTATTTTAACATCTAACACAAAGTTAATTTTCCCTGTTTTTCTATTTTAAGATAAATGTTTAGAATTATAAATACTATGCTCTTTGCTTGTGGCTTTTTTTGCTCCAGATTATCTTGTGTGAGGTTTATACTGTTATTGCATGCACTTGAGCTTATGCATCATGAGTCCTGTTTTTGTACTTAGATATCCATTGTGTGAATATACCACAATTAATTACCTATTCTTATTGATTAACATTTGAGGTGTTGCTAGTATTAAATAATTATAAATAAAGCTATAATGAACATTCTGGTCACATTTTTTAATCAGCATGTGTATACATTTTTTGTTATTGTTGGACATAGAGTAGAGTAGAGTTTCTATGCCATAGAGTATATGTATTTTTCACTTTAACAGATACTTCTCATTTTCCACACTTGGGTTATCAGTAGATACTAGCCATATTTGAGTTTCCATTGCTCTACATCTTCACTAATATTTATATTGTCAGTATTGTAAAATTTTAGTCATTCTTATAAGTGTTTGGTGATTATTCCATTTTGACTTTGATTTGATTTCCATGGTAACTAATGCAGTTGAGCATCTTATTCATGTTTATTGCCTACTTGGATTCCTTCATGGTAAGTTTGTTCAAGTCTTTTGTATAATTTTTTAAGAAATGGAATTGTCTGCCTTTTTCTAATTGTGAATGTTTTATATAACTAGATAACAATTTTTCATATATATATATATAAGAATATATTTGCCATATATATGTATATCACAAATATCTTCTCTCTCTGGGTTTTATTATTTTTCTCCTACTGGTATTGATATCTTTGGTAAAACAAAATTTAAGGATTTTATATAGCCCAATGTATTCCATGTTTTTCCCTTTGATTTTAAGTGCTGTGATATAAGAAATCTTTCCCAAGTCCTGAAGGTGTTTCTCTATATATAATTTTCAAAAAGACTTTTGTTTCAGTTTTCACTTTTAGATTTGCAGTTTACCTGGAATAGATTTTTATGTATGGGGATAGGTAGTGGTCCAGACCCATTATTTTCTCATATATGCATATGTACTTGACCTAATACCATTTGCTGAAGAGAGCATCTTTGCCCCTGCATTTCAGTGTCACTTTTATCATGAATAAGGTGGCTGTGTAAGTTGATCAGTTTCACTAATCTCCATTCTTAGATGGTTTACGCTAACATCATTATTATGTCTTAGCTACAATAGCTTTATAATAGATGTTGCTGTTAATAATGATAGTTTTATTGCTTCTTTTTTAATTCTTATGTCTTATTCCTTATTTTTACCTTGATACACTGCCTAGAATTTTGATTATAGTGTTAAATAGAAGCGGTAATAACAAATACTCTTCTCTAGCTGCCATCCTTAGGGGAGAGCATCCATTATTTTACCATTGAGTGAGACTTTGTTACAGACTTTTTTGTGAATACCCTTATTGGATTATTCCTAATTGGCTAATAGTTTTTTTTTCTTTTAACCATTCATAGATATTGAATTTTATCAAATGCTTTTTCTGCATCTGTTAAAATAATCATATTAATTTTACCCTTTTTTCTATTAATGTGATAATTTGATTATTAAGCAATCTTTGTATTCCTGGCAGAGATGGTAGAGGCACCTACTTTGTTATGCTGTATTAGCTTTTTTTTTTTTTTTTTTAATGTATTACTGGATTTGATTTGCTGATACTTTGTTAAGAATTTTTGTACCTGTGTTCACGAGAGAGATTTGTTTGTACTTCTCTGTTGTTGAAATACCCGGAATTAACATCAAAGTTTTGGTGGTCTTAAAAATAATTGGGAAATATTTCCTTTTTCAGTTCTCTGTATTTGTATAAACTGGTGTTATTTCTTCCTTAAATGTTTGGAAGAATTTGCTAATAAACGTTCTTAGGCCACGATTTTCTTTCTGGGAAGAATTTTAAATCAGATTTAGTTTCTTTAATAAATATCAGATTCTTCATATTTTCTGTTTCTTCTGTCAGCTTTGATAGACTGTATTTTTTGAGGAATTTGTCCATTTAATATGGATTTTCAAATTTTGTATGTCTATGGCATCTGAAAGGGTACCCCTTGATACTGGTAATTGGATTTCCCTTGATTTCTTCATCAATCTCAGCATTTTCAATTTATAAATATTTTTAAAGGACCAACCTTTAGCTTTTGTTTTTATTCTGTCATAGATTTGTATATAATTTTAGTGATTTCTTCTGTCTATATTATTTCCTTTTATAAGTTTCTTTGGGTTTGATTTGCTGTTGATTTCTAACTTTATAAGGAGGATTTTATAAGATTTAAGTCATCCTTTGCTTCTAATTGGAGAAGGAAATGGCAATCCACTCCAGTGCTATTGCCTGGAAAATCCCATGGACAGAGGAGCTTGGTAGGCTACAGTCCATGGGGTCGCAAAGAGTCGGACACGACTGAGCGACTTCACTTCACTTTCACTTTGCTTCTAATAATATTAAATGACCATCTAAGCACTACTTTCAGAGAAGGCAGTGGCACCTCACTCCAGTACTCTTGCCTGGAAAATCCCATGGGCGGAGAAGCCTGGGAGGCTGTAGTCCATGGGGTCACTAAGAGTTGTACTCGACTTGGCGACTTCGCTTTGAATTTTCAGTTTCATGCATTGGAGAAGAAAATGGCAACCCACTCCAATATTCTTGCCTAGAGAATCTCAGGGACAGGGAAGCCACGTGGGAGGCCGTCTATGGGGTCGCACAGAGTCAGACACAACTGAAGTGACTTAGCAGCAGCAGCAGCAGCAGCAAGCACTACTTTATCTGCATCCCACAAATTTTTGATATGTTCTATATCATTCCATAAAAGTATTTCTTAATTTCCATTTAAATTTCTTAATTTCCATTTAAATTTCTCCTTTGATCACTCATTATTTAGAAGTGTTTTGTTTAGAAGTGTTTTGTTTAGTTTCAGGCAGCAGTTTCTAGTTATCTTTTTGTTTTGGGTTTTATCTTCCATTGTTGTCAGAGAACATATTGTGAATTATTTCAGTCTCTTGAATTTATTTAGGCTGTCTTATGACCACCTTGGGATGAGTTTGGTAAATATGCCACGTGCACGTGAAAAGAATGTGAATTCTGATGTCACTGGGTATGGTGGTGTCCTATGTATGTCAGATCAAGTTTGTTGTATTCTCATCTTCCTGATTTTTTTTTTTTGGTCTGCTTATTCTATCAGCTATTCGATGAGTATTAAAGTTTCTAGTATTCTTTTGCATTTCTGTTTTTGTTTGTGTCATTTTTCTCTTTGCATATTTTGGAGCTTTGTTGTTGAATATATACATGCTTAGGATTGCTTTATCTTCCTATCCAATTGACACTTTTGTCATTGTCATAGTCCATTCAAGCTGCTACAACAAAATACCATGACTGGATGCCTTAAATTGTAAATACTTATAACTCATGGTTCTGGAGGCTGGGAAGTCCAAGATCAGGGTGCTTGCAGATTCAATGTGGAAGGGGCAAGAGGTTTTTCTGGGTTCTGTTTTATAAGGGCACTAGTCCCATTCATGAAGGCTCTACCCTCATAATCTAATCATCTTCCAAAGGCCCAACCTCTTAATACTATCACATTGAAGGTTAGGATTTCAGCATGTGAATTTGGGGGAGACGTAAGCATTCAGTCTATAGTAATCAATATACAGTGTCCTTTTTAATCTCTAATGGTTCATTCTCCATTACGGTTTGAGTTTGCATAGAACACTGTTACCTTTCCTCATTTCTCCATCGTCTTCCACACACAGTGTGCCCCTAAGTGGTGCCAACCTGGTTGAAGGGGACAGCCTTTAAACCTCTGCTTGGTCCACGGTCTCCAGGTCTAGGTGGGGCCAGACAGTACTCTTATTCTTCTGCCTCCGCGTCCCCGAGGCTCCCTGCCTGTGCTGCCTTGCACAGCCTTTGTTTGAGCCACTTTGTGTCCATGTACCTTTCTTTTTTGCCTTCACTGGTTTTCTTCCCCTACTCCGGCACATGTGGGATCTCAGCCCTCAGGCAGTGACCTCCTTAGGGACAGGTCCCCAGAAAACGTGAAGTGTTCTTGTGCCCCACTCCCGGGTATCTTCTTGTTTATGATCTGTGTCCTTATGTTCATCATCTCACTGTTAGTTTTTCTGTACCATCTAAGTGTTTTATGTTCCTTATTCTCCTTGGCTTCTTTTGAGTTGTTGAGGTCACTTTTAAAGATTTGCTCCTTCTATTAACTTATTAATTACACATTCTTCTACTTTTTTTTTTTTTTTTTTTGCTCGTGCTCCGAGAGCAGTAAGTTTATTCTTGACTTATGGTCTAATACAAACTAACTCTCTAACAGAATATACTTCTCCAATATACTATTCTAAAACAGTAGAATAGTTTGACTCCATTTGAATCTTGTCAGGTAGTTTCTCTGCATCTGTCTCCCTTCTGCCTTCTAGTTTCTCATCATGTATCTTAGGGCTGCATGTATTTTAAACTTCACAGATTTTACAATTACCATTTTGTACAGTTGATATTAATTTATATTCATTCCCAAATTTCCTTTTTTTTTTTTTCATTTTTTATCTGTGCTAAGAATTCAGTTTATTCTTTCTTTCAGTGCAGGCCAGCTAATGTACTCAGATTTTGTTGTGTTAACAATGCCTTTACCTTCATTTTTGAAGCATGTTTGTTAATATATAATTTTAGGTTGCAGGAAGTTGTATTAATACAGTTGTCTTCTGGGCTCCATCATTTTTTAATCCCAACTTTAATCTTATTTCTGTGCCTTTGAAGGGTCTGTTGTCTTTTTCCCCCTTTGCCTCCTCTTTAGATTTTCTGTTTATCTTTGGTTCAGTATTTTATCATGCTGTGCCTAAGTATAGCTTTGTTGGAAGCTACCCTGCTTAGAGTTTACTGATTGATATCATTTATCACTTGTGGATATCACTGACCTAGAGCCAGACATCCTGGAATGTGAAGTCAAGTGGGCCTTAGAAAGCATCGCTACGAACAAAGCTAGTGGAGGTGATGGAATTTCAGTTGAG
This sequence comes from Bos indicus, assembly GCF_029378745.1. Lineage (NCBI taxonomy): Eukaryota > Metazoa > Chordata > Mammalia > Artiodactyla > Bovidae > Bos > Bos indicus. The sequence goes on along the minus strand of NC_091768.1, from coordinate 73,717,805 downwards.
CTATTCCAAATCCTGAAAGATGATGCTGTGAAAGTGCTGCACTCAATATGCCAGCAAATTTGGAAAACTCAGCAGTGGCCATAGGTCTGGAAAAGGTCAGTTTTCATTCCAGTCCCAAGGAACTGCAATGCCAAAGAATGCTCAAACTACCACACAATTGCACTCATCTCACATGCTAGTAAAGTAATGCTCAAAATTCTCCAAGCCAGGCTTCAGCAATATGTGAACCGTGAACTTCCTGATGTTCAACCTGGTTTTAGAAAAGGCAGAGGAACCAGAGAACATCTGCTGGATCATGGAAAAAGCAAGAGAGTTGCAGAAAAGCATCTATTTCTGCTTTATTGACTGTGCCAAAGCCTTTGACTGTGTGGATCACAATAAACTGTGGAAAATTCTGAAAGGTGGGAATACCAGACCACCTGATCTGCCTCTTGAGAAATTTGTATGCAGGTCAGGAAGCAACAGTTAGAACTGGACATGGAACAACAGACTGGTTCCAAATAGGAAAAGGAGTTCATCAAGGCTGTATGTTGTCACCCTGTTTATTTAACTTCTATGCAGAGTACATCATGAGAAACGCTGGACTGGAAGAAACACAAGCTGGAATCAAGATTGCCAGGAGGAATATCAATAACCTCAGATATGCAGATGACACCACCCTTATGGCAGAAAGTGAAGAGGAACTCAAAAGCCTCTTGATGAAAGTGAAAGAGGAGAGTGAAAAAGTTGGCTTAAAGCTCAACATTCAGAAAACGAAGATCATGGCATCCGGTCCCATCACTTCATGGGAAATAGATGGGGAAACAGTGGAATCAGTGAGAGACTTTATTTTTCTGGGCTCCAAAATCACTGCAGATGGTGACTCTAGCCATGAAATTAAAAGACGCTTACTCCTTGGAAGGAAAGTTATGACCAACCTAGATAGCATATTCAAAAGCAGAGACATTACTTTGCCAACAAAGGTTTGTCTAGTCAAGGCTATGGTTTTTCCTGTGGTCATGTATGGATGTGAGAGTTGGACTGTGAAGAAGGCTGAGCACCAAAGAATTGATGCTTTTGAACTGTGGTGTTGGAGAAGACTCTTGAGAGTCCCTTGGACTGCAAGGAGATCCAACCAGTCCATTCTGAAGGAGGTCAGCCCTGGGATTTCTTTGGAAGGAATAATGCTAAAGCTGAAACTCCAGTACTTTGGTCGCCTCATGCGAAGAGTTGACTCATTGGAAAAGACTCTGATGCTGGAAGGATTGGGGGCAAGAGGAGAAGGGGACGACAGAGGATGAGATGGCTGGATGGCATCACTGACTCGATGGACGTGAGTCTCAGTGAACTCCGGGAGTTGGTGCTGGACAGGGAGGCCTGGCGTGCTGCGATTCATGGGGTCGCAAAGAGTTGGACGTGACTGATCGACTGATCTGATCTGATCTGATCACTTGTGGAAAATTCTTACTCATTATTGCTTTGAATATGGCTTCTTTATCATCCTCTCCTGTTTTTCTAGATATTTATAACTTCACAAACTCTTTTGAGTTTGTCCACATGTTTCTTATGATTTTTCCCTGAAGTTCTTTTTTTTTTCATTATGCTTTGGTTTGGATATTTATAATGATTTTTCTTCTGCATCCAATATGCTTTTAGATACATCCATTGAATTCCTAATTTCAGGTGATATATTTTTCAGTTCCATAATGCCTGTTTTTTTTTTAATCAATTTCAATTCTCTGTAGAAAGTCTCCATTTTTAAAAATTATTTTGTCCTTCTTTCCTTTTTTCTTGAATATTAATCATTATTATTTAAAGTTCTTGTGTGCTAACTCCAGTACATATCATCTGTAGGTCTGCTTCTGTTTTCTGTATTTTCTCTTGGATATTGGTCATATAGTCTTGTGTCTTTTATGTCTAGTAACTTTTTTTTATATGCTGGACATTGTATGTAGAATTCCAGAGTTGCATCTTCCACTAGAGAGGGTTTTCTCTTTCCACTCTTAGGCAGACAGAGCGGACAACTAATTGCAGCTAATCTAAGCTAAGTCAGATCTGTGTCGTAGTGTTGGTAGGACCCTGTCTCTATTTGCCCAGTTCCCAGGATGTGGCCTTCCAGGTGTTTCAAATTGAGAGCCGTGCAGATATTTGCCTTGTTAGCCCTTGAGAACTTGGGGAGAGTCAGCTTTGCCTTTCAGAGGTTTTCAGCTTAGCCCTTTAGCCTTCTGCCCCGTACAACTTCAAATTTTGGCAAATGTCGTGAGGGAGAGCCTGGCCATGTGGCTGAGGCCTCTCAAGTCTCCTGGTTTTGTCACTCCAGCTCCATGTGAACACCAGAATCTCTGCTGGCTTCTCTGTCCCCCCGTAGGGGCCTTCTGCCAGGGGCCATGCCTGGATTCTCAACCTCTAGATATGACCAGAATTGGTAAGTGACCCCAGGTGAAAAGTAGCTGTAGGCATAAAATCACCATGCCCTCCAGGGCTTCCTCCTTGCCTGCCTTGTTTCAGGCCCTTCCCTCTGGTGAGTCCTTGTTTGCTAAAACAAGACTGGGAGGTTTCACTCCTCTTTCGCCTCTCCCACTGGCCATGTGTTTGAGGCCACTTTTATCACTTAATCCCGCACAACGACTGAAAATTTTTCTGGTTACTCTTTCTCCTAGTGGTGAACTTCTGCCTTTGTCCTCTTCTCATATCCTGATCAGAAAGTGTCCCCAGACACTGAAACAGCTGCCAGTCTATCAGCTTACCCCAGATTGATTCTCCCTCTCTGGACTTTAAGTCCATCTACTGTCCATTGTTTTTGTACTTTTCTGATGCCTTTAAAAATAAGGTTTTGCAATTTATTTGGCTTTTTCAAGTTGTTTTTTATCAGAAACATTGACCTGCAACATTCCTGCTGCATTCTACCCAGAAACAGAAATTGTAGTTATAAACAATTTGAGTGATACATGTTCCACTTAGAAAATACCTAGATAAAATTACTTTTTTGTCTTTGGCTCTCATTTTTTTCTTTCTGTGTTGTTGGTCATTGTTAGGGAAAACAAAGAAAGATACCTCACCCTATTTTAATGCATTTAGTAAATAAAGCATTTACTGTCAGAGCATAGTCTGCTATTGTTTGGCTTTTTCTTTGTTTTTCCTTGAAGTGTCTTTGTGAACAGAGATAAATAAGTATGGATCATAAGCATTAGATTATCTGTAAATTCAGTGTTTATTGTTGAGTATATTGTTATGGGAACAATTAATTATCACATTGATAACATCGATTTTCTTCCATGCATGTGGTTTCAGATGATAATGAAGATACTGATGGTGATGGTGTTCATGAAATAACAAGCCGTGATAGTCCAGTTTATCCCAAATGTTTGCTTGATGATGACCTTGTCCTGGGAGTTTACATTCACCGAACTGATCGTCTTAAGTCAGATTTTATGATTTCTCACCCAATGGTCAAAATTCATGTGGTTGATGAGAATACTGGTCAATATGTCAAGAAAGATGATAGGTAATTTTTTTTAATTGTACAGGCAGTCCTTGAAATTGAAACTGTCTACAGTAGAAGTCCTTTTTCTACCACTGACTATCATTCCCTGATAGCTCAGTTGGTAAGGAATCCTCCTACAGTGCAGGAGACCCAGGTTCAATCCCTGGGTCGGGAAGATCCACTGGAGAAGGGAAAGACTATCCACACCAGTATTCTTGGACTTCCCTTGTGGCTCAGATGGTAAAGAATCTACCTGCAATGGCGGGAGACCTGGGTTCGATCCCTGGGTTGGGAAGATTCCCCTGGAGAAGGGAAAGACTATCCACTCTGGTATTCTGGCCTGGAGAATTCCCTGGACTGTATGTATAGTCCATGGGGTTGCAAAGAGTCAGATACGACTGACTGACTGACTGTCGCTTTCAATTTTCATACTAATTGTAGGTGTTCTTCAACTATTGATATTGATCAATATGTTTTATAGAAGAAATGAAGTGACTGTGCTAATTGAGTAATTAATTTTAAGTAGAGGGGAGTTGAGAGAGTTTCTCTGAAGCTTAATGACTAATTTATGATATTTAGGTTACATTGTAAGTCGTCTCATGTTACACTGTAAATCCTTTAGTTGTCTAACCTCATATTTTCATATATATTTTCTTTTGAATGTAATGTATTGTCTGTCCCTCAGGTGAGGCAGATGTCTTGAATTTAATTTTTCCTAGTATTTTGTAGCTAATACATGCTTAAGGCCCAAATACAAAGTATAATATATGACTGTACTAGAATTCAAAAAAATTATTTGCCTGGAAAAATGGCAGAAATTGGAAACAAGAAAATTATCAAAAGGTTATTCACTTATTCATATGTCTTGAAGCACAGAAAGAAAATATAACAAACCTTGAAGTACATACAGTCCTGTTGTGCTCAAATTTTGTTTATTAAATCTAATGTACTAACTTACCACAAACTCATTTAATATTCTGAAGATGTTACTTTATTCTAGCTTTATATACTGAAGGACAAATCATACCTCTCACTTTATATTTAAATAATAAAATAATTCTTTGAAACTGAGAGTATGTAAATGCAAAATGAACTGAGATACTACTACTTTTCAGCCTCATAAAATGTGTAGCTTTCTAGATACATAAAATATTTTTTCCTTGTGTATCATGGCTATTTATTGTTTCTGATCACCTCACCTTGAACACCCTAGTTTTATTTTTTTCTTGCCTTCTCAAAATTACAAAGAATCATGTTAATAGCAGTATCTTTTTTGAACAGTGAACGGCCTGTTTCGTCTTACTATGAAAAAGAGAATGTGGATTATATTCTTCCTATCATGACCCAGCCGTATGATTTTAAACAGTTAAAATCAAGGCTTCCAGAGTGGGAAGAACAAATTATATTTAATGAAAACTTTCCCTATTTGCTTCGAGATTTTGAGGAGAGCCCTAAAGTCATCCTTTTCTTTGAGGTATGAATTGAATAGAGCATAAGTTTTAATTAATATTTTAATAGCACAAATATAAGTTTTTATTTTGGGGCTTCCCAAGAGCTAGTGGTAATGAACCTGCCTGCCAGTGCAGGAGACTTAAGAGATCAGAGTTCGATCCCTGGGTCAGGAAGATCCCCTGAAGCAGGACATGGCAACTCACTTCAGTATTCTTGCCTAGAGAATCCCATGGACAGAGGAGCCTGGCAGGCTACAGTCCATAGGGTCACAAAGAGTCAGACACAGGTGAAGAAACTTAGCACACAAGCTATTATTTTAGTAGATTAGTAATTCAAAAAAGTGGTGTGAGAATTTGAGGATAACTTGATAATATCCATCAGAAGTCCTTAAAGCTGTTATTCTAACTTTTGGTATTTCTTCTAAAGGATAAGTGTCAAGTACTCAAAGATGTGTATGTAAGGATGTTTATTTCAGCACTGTTTATAACAGCAGAAATTTTAAGGAAATAGGTCTCTTCAGTTAGCAAGAGGTTTGGTTAAATAAATTATGATTTTTATTAAACTTATGATATTTACATGATGATATACATATGTATATATTGACTTGGGCTATCCACTACATATTATATGAAAATAGTTTGTAAAATAGTGTTGGAATACATAGAACAAGATTTAAATACCTGTAAACTTGATGTTAATGTTCATCAGCTATGAGTCTAGGTTACAAGCTGTTTTTACTTTGTTATGTATTTTTCTTATACTGTCAGTGTTTTTTTCATTGGGAATGTATTACATTGAAGACAAGTTTAAGTATATAAGAAATAGGAATAAATTGGAGTATGTATTATTTTTTAAGTAGTCTTCTATAGATTTGTTACCTCAGCAGACCTTTTAATAAGCACCAGTAGGCTCAAAGTGGTAGTCTTTGACAAGTACCTAGAATACATGTGGCTGGTTGGTTGGAAATCCGTGAAGTTTAATATCCAGACAAGATGGAGATATGAAAGAAAATCTTTTGAGAAGCCTAATAAAAACATATATCTAAAGAGAAAATACCCAACTTAGGAAGTTGATCCAAGGAGGAACCTGCAGATAAGGCCATGAGTTTATTAAACAAACAAGTCTTTGAAGTCTGTGCTCATACATTCAAAAATGAGCAAAGCCTAAGAATTCTATGCCTGGTATATTTTTGCCAGGACTACATTTGAGATAATACTTTGTCTTGAGTTTTAAATAAATCTTAAAAGATTTATTGATAAAAGATAAAGTGATCAGAAACAGACCTTACTAACTGGGTGAGTTAAAAGTGAGCGAGATGAGATAAAAATGTTTTTCTTCTAAGTGAGGGTGTTTAAAATTTTATTAATATTAGAAAATATTAAATTTTAAATAACTTAGTATACTGTGAAATAATTTTTTATGCTTACTTACAGATTCTTGATTTCTTAAGCATGGAAGAAATTAAGAATAACTCTGAAATTCAAAACCAAGAATGTGGCTTCCGGAAAATCGCCTGGGCATTTCTCAAGGTATGTTTTTCAAATCTTCAAGTGTTATGGGTTATTTTTTTTTTCAACTCAGTTTGGTGTCATATAAGGAGTTAGGATAAGGAGGTAAGATTGCCGTGGTGAAGAGGTATTAATTCAAACTCAAATGATGCTCATTCAGATTCTTAGATGTTTGTTCAGTACTTAGATGTGTGCCAGATACACTTTATGCTCTGGAGACCCAGCATTGAAAAAGACACACACAGCCCTGCCCACATTTATTCAACTCAACAAATTATTTATTGAACCCTTTCTATGTGCCAGCCACTGTTCTATTCAGTGAACAAAGAAGATAAACTCCTTGACCTCATGGCCTTCATATTCTAGCAAGAAAAACAGGCATAAAACAGTTGATCATAAAGCTTAGCATTTATTATAATTTTTATGAATACTATCAAGATGATGAAAGCATCTGTGGTATCAGGTAAAGGTCTCCTACAGAAAGGACATTGAACCTGATCATGAGCTGGATGGCAGGAATGAGAAAGAGAGAGTTCTCGGTTGGGTGCAGAGTATGCAAAGACCCTGATGTTGTAAGGAGCAAGGAATACCTCGATAACCGAAAGAAGGCCACTGAGAATGAAGGACAGAGACTGAGGGAGAAAACGGTGCCTGGAGAGCTTGCTGAGGTAGACGGGGCCTTGGTTACACAAGGTCTTCGAGCCCAAGCCATTATAGCAACTAGCCACCATTATAGACTTTAAAGAGTAATGGGAAGCCATTTAATGATTTTAAACAAAAGGGTGAAATAATCTGATTTATTTTTTATAAAGCTTACTTTGCTGGGTAGAGAATGAATTAGAGAGGTCAGAAATGTAGATACTGGAAATCAAAGTAGAAACTTCTTGCTGTAGTCTAGGTATAAAATGATGGTATCTTTGACAAGGATGTTTCAACAGAGATGAAACATATGGATAGATTGATGTTTTAAAAGGGTAAATTTTAATTTCATAATTTTTTTATTTCTGACTTTGAACATAAATTTGAGTTGTAAGAAGTCTTGAGTAATTAACCTGTTGTGTATTATCTTATAAAATTTTTCCATTTGTGCATCCATTCATTCAACAAATATTTACTAAGTGTCTGTGAATTGCCAGGCACTCTTTTAAATATAGGGTATTTGTAGATAAATTAGACATTGTCCTGGCCCTCCAGTTCAGTTTCTATGTAAACGTATTGCCCGTATGATTGTGTGCTATGGAGCAGACGCTGTGAAAACCCAGATGAGACATCTAGTCCATGCTGAAGTTTAGAGGCTTTAGAAGAGGTGCAGTCTGCTTGCTGAATGGCAGCAGATTGACTGTGGTGAGGAAGTCATTAATTCTAGAGTGGTTTTAGAATCCCGCTGTCCATTGTACCTTCTAAAATCTCCCTTCTATAACCTCTTATACCTTTTTCTAGACCCCATCTCATACTAAATCAAATAAATAAATAAAAACAAAAGACCAAAAAGGGTCACATTCACAGAGTGAATGAACATTGCCACCTTGTGGTGTAATAAGAAACTGCTTTCATTACTTTTATGCTACGGTCTGTGCAGAACTGCCCTATTTACTGTCAGTTGCACTTGGGAAACGATGTATTTCACAACATTTTATCTTTTAAGTGTTATACAAATTTTTATTTATTTATTCATGCAATCAGAAGTAAAGGGTACATTATTGTATGTGCGTCCTCTGTTGTAAACATATATATCTTTCATTAGACTGTAAGTTTTCAAGTCACTGGCAATTCTTTTGGGCCAATTTGTTGAACATATTTTAGTCTGTACATTACCAAATCTCTTTGCATTTAATATATTACTCTTGAAATTCTCTATAATATCATTCCATGCACATGAATGGCACACAGAAAGTGCTCCATGAGTATCTACTGAGGGAATTAATAAATATATGGAAACTGACTAAAAAAAACTCATCTTTGAGAAAATAACATGAATCAGATTACAATGCACATGTTTTAATACCTGTACCATTGGTTCTAGGAATGTCCTAGGTAATTGTGAAGTTATCATAGTGATCCAAATGAACCCCAAAGAACTTTGTCCAGATATAAGTGAGACTTTATCCTAATTCTCAGGTAGAGGCGCTCTTGATTCTTTAAGCACATGTATATGACTAATCTGTTAAACTACAAAATAATAAAACCTTATTTATTCACGCTTCACATTCTATGGTTTGTAATCATAATGGCAGGATTTGGCTGAATCTTAGTTGTTTACTCATACTAAGCAGCATACTTGTATAAACTAAATTGGTTAGTGAATATTAAAACAACTTATGGAAAGTATGATTTAGAATCTGGGGAATAAATAACCTTCTAAAAATGATATTATTGCCTTATGATAAGCTTTAGGCAGATAGTACAGTTTATGAAAGGAATCATCAGTGCTTAATATTTAATGACTAAACATCTCAATTGCTGAGTTTGAAACTATTTTTTTATCCCTCTATTTCATAATGTCACCCCTCAGCTTACAACCTCCGTTGACTTTACATCCTCTTCTACAGGGGTAGGGAAAAGATGAGTTGTATTTTTGCTAACTTTTGTTTCTTTATTGATACCTTCTTCCTGAACGCAGTGCAAATCTGGGTTTTGCCTCAGCTAATAAAGCTTCTATTTGCCAAATTATTGAACATTTTCTAGTTCTTTTACCAGTCATGCTTATGTGTGTAATACCATGGTTTTGAAGCTCTTGATACCTTGGTTTTTCTTGACACCATTTTTTCCTGATTTCCTTATCACGTTCCTTCGGTTTCCTTCCTGGTCTTCCACCTGTCTCTTTAATATCAATCCTGCTCATGATTTCATCTGTAATCCACTTTTCTTAGACCCGCTTTTCCTGCTTATGCTTTAAAATTCAGACATTTCAGCTTGGGTGACCCATAGCTATGACTCCCCCAAACTGAACATCCTCCCTAAATCTCTTGCATCTTCCCTATCTGCTGGCTCATTTGGTAGCACCGCCATCTGCCCAGTCTCCCAGGTTTACCACCTTAGAGCTGCCTTATCTGTTTTGGTAGCTACAAGTCATATGTGGCTGTTTGAATTCAAATTAATGAGCTAAAATTAAATGTAATTAAAATTTGATTTCCACAGTTGCCCTAGCCCCACTTCAAGTGCTCGACAGCCATAGTGACTAGTGGATACTGTCTTGCATGGCACAAGTTGAGAGCATGTCTGTCATCACAGAAAGTTCTGTTGGATGCGCTACGTTAAGCATCTTTCTTGGCTCTTCCCCGTTTACTTTCCAAGTTGCACGATCAGTAACAGTTATTAAATGTTCCCTGTGCTCTGTCCCTTCCTACTCTTCCAGTTTGTCACCTCCATGTTCTGCCTGAACTGCTGCAGAAGCTCTCAGCTGTCTCTACTAATTTGTAAAGGACACAAAGGTTAACAGAGGTATTTTCTACTTAACGGTCACAGTCTAGTGAAAGAGAACCTAATTTTGAGTTGGTGAGATAATTTTTCTCCTAAGAATGTCCACTTATTTAGCTTAAACGTATGTTGCCTTAATAGTTTTTTAAATTGAATAGACCTTTTTAAGAAGGTGAACCAAAACATTTTAAAAACATAATATGGAGCTCTCTTTTAGAATAATTTTGACTTTTTGAAAGTTTAACCATGAAATTTTACCAGTAAAAATACTGATGTTGAACAAATGGGAAATTTGTTTCTGTGTTTAAATAATATGCATTTTAATCTTTATCAGTATTGTTACAAACAGATGTATGTTGATCACCTTGTTTGTACAAAGTGACACCTGCCACAGTAATGCTAATGCTTTACCAATGGTCTGAAGTTGTATTGTATAGGGGGAAAGACAGCTCTTAGGATGTCATTTGGGTTACCTTGTCAAAATGATCTGAAACTGTGCTTAACCAACTGTGTCAGTGTTCTTTGCTTTACAAATCTGAGGAGCTTCAGCATGCCATATTAATCTTTTTAAAATGAATTTTTGACTGTCTACTGTTGGTTTATTGGGCATCTTTTCAGTGAAAGTAACGTTTCATTTGAATTCTCATTTTAAGCTTCTAGGAGCCAATGGAAATGTAAACATCAATTCAAAACTTCGCTTGCAACTGTATTACCCACCTACTAAGCCTCGATCCCAGTCAAATGTCGTTGAGGTTTTTGAGTGGTGGTCAAAATGTCCAAGAAATCATTATCCATCAACGCTGTATGTAACTGTAAGAGGATTGAAAGTTCCAGAATGTGTAAGTTAATAGCACATGCAAAAATATATATTTTCTGTTGTTGAGATTAAAGGGTGGGTGATGGTTTCTATTTCTATACAGATAAAAACTTTAGAATTATTTTAATAGATATCTGAAGTAGAAAGGAAACTTCAGAGATTATATATTAAGCCTGTAATAGCTGATACTTAAAAGACATTTTAATGAATTTTAAGTCCTAAATATCGATTTCAATTTTAAGATTTAAAAAAAAATGCTAATCTTTAAATATTAAAGATAAAAGAATGACTTAATGTGTGGTGGTGGTTTAGTCACTAAGTTGTGTCTGACTCTTGTGACCCCATGGACTGTAGCCCGCCAGGCACGTCTGTCCATGGGGTTCTCCAGGCAAGAACAGTGGAGTGGGTTGCCATTTCCTTCTCCAGGGGATCTTCCCAACCCAGGAATCTAACCCGGGGCTCCTGCATTGCACACAGATGACTTAATGTGGAAATTGACAAACAGGACCAGACAGTAAATAGTTTCGGCTTTGCAGGCTATGCAGTCTCTGTCGCAGCTACTCAACCTAAAGTGAAAGTAGCTACATACACATATGTAGATGATAACCAAACAGATGGTTTTGGATGTGTTTGAATAAAACTTTATTTGCAAAAATGTCATTGGGCTACATTTAGATCATAGCTTGCAGATTTTTAGATCATAGCTTGCAGGTTTTTAGATCATAGCTTGCAGATTATTTGAATTATTATTCAAATAATCAACAAGTAATATTTCTACTTCTGTTGTATATAGATTAAACTTATGAGTATCTTAGCAAACATTTGTCCTAAAATGAGGTGAAACTTTTGCTTTTGTCTCATTGATACAAAACATTTCAGGCCATTCTGCATATTCTGTATTGATATAAACTGTGACCACAGTGTTGGTTTTCATTGGTTTGAATGGAATTAAATCTATTTTAAGAAATGGAGGATTTAAAAACATTAGGTCTTTATGTTATGATCTTAAAGCCAGAGATTCCATAGTGCAATGCCAGAGCTATAATATAACATCTGGTAGATATTGGTGAAGAGGTAGAAACAAAGGGACAGAGTGACTAAAACTATTTCGTTGGAGTTCTGTTTTAGCCTTTCCCTCTTTTAAGGCTTTTAGGTTTAAGACTAATTTCAAGCAACTTTCGTTTTATTTAAAGTGATAGTGAAAGTTGTTTTGTTATCTCCAACTCTTTGTGAATCCATGGAGTATACAGCCCATGGAATTCTCCAAGCTAGAATACTGGAGTGGGTAGCCTCTCCCTTCTCCAGGGGATCTTCCCAACCCAGGGATCGAACCCAGGTCTCCCACATTGCAGGTGGATTCTTAACCAGCTGAGCCACAGGGGAAGCCCAAGATTACTGGAGTGGGTAGCCTATCCCTTCTCCAGCAGATCTTCCCAACCCAAGAATCGAACCAGGGTCTTCTGCATTGCAGGCGGATTCTTTACCAACTGAGCTATCAGGGAAGCCCATTCATTTTATTTTATTTAAATAGTGTACAAATAAAAGTAGAATTTTTTCTGGATTACATTTTGAAACATTTTCATATTATACTGTTTGTTTCAATATTTTAAAAGCCATATATGCTAGAAAAGAGAAAAAGATTAGCATGAGACATACATTCTCTCATTTTCTGTACGTACTTAGGTAAAGCCATCTTACCGTTCTATGATGGCTCTTCAGGAAGAAAAGGGTAAACCAGTATACTGTGAGCGACACCATGAGCCAAGTTTAGTGGACATGGAGCCTGGATTAGAAGATTCAAAGGAAGTGGTGAAGTGGAAACGGTTGCCTGGGCAGGTAAGTGTTCACTGACACTGGATTCATTTAGATATTTATTTTAAAATGCGCCGTCAGCTCCTAGGGTAAATAGCTTGCTACTTAAAGCTTTCAGGTTATCCTTGTTTTTAGCCATGATCTTGTCTGCCTATTCATTCATTTGGTAAATAATAATAGAGTGCCTAGCGGGTACATACAGATATTATCTTAAGTTCTTTGGGGTTATGGAGAATTTTATTAGTTTGCCAGAGCTGCCATAAGAAAGATCACAGACAGGTTGGCTTAATCAATAGAAATGTATTTTCTCGTAATTCTGGAGGCTGGAAGTCCCAGATTAAGGGTTGGCAGGCTGGTTTATGCTGAGGCCTTTCTCCTTGGCTGGCAGATGGCTGCCATCGTGCTGCTTCTTTGTGGTCTTTTCTCTGTACATGTATATCCCTGGTGTCTCATCTTCTTATTAGACTACGGCTCACCCTAGCAACCTCGTTTTAGCTTAATCTGCTCTGTAAAGACCTTGTATCCAAATACTGTTACATTCTGAGGTATTGGGCTTAGGGCTTCAGCAGAGGAATGTGGGGGGACACAGTTCAGGCCATAAATCGACAGTTTTTAGATTCATGAAATTCTCAGTCCCTGGCTTCTTCCTGAATCACATTTTGATAGAGACAGGTATATGTATATCCTTTTACCAGAAGTTGAGCAGTATTTAAGTTTTCACTAAAATTTTTTTGTACTTGGCTATCATATTTTGCGGTGGCAAGAAGCATTACTGGTGAAGTTTTGCCAGTCGTATTTGTTTCCGTAAAGAGTGGAGTGGTTCATTTTATAGACTCAGTATATACATAAGAGTGACTATTTTCCTAGACTTTTTCATGTTCTGTTTTGCATCATATTTAATTTTCTTTTTGAGGCCAATTTTACAGATACATCTTAAAGTCACTTTTAAACACTTTACACATAATAATATGGAGAGAATAATACTTAGACTGTGTCCTTGGGGACCTTTCACATCAGTTGGGAACATGGGACTTACTGTGCTGTTCACTAACAGGTATTCTGCAAAGAACTCTTAAGGAAATATAGATATAGAAATAATTGTTTAGATGAGCAGTTCTCAAAAGTGTGATTTAGGCACTGTTGGGAGTCCTCAGACCCTTTCAAGGGATCTGCTGAAGTTAGTCTATTTTCAGAATAAGATCATAATAATTCTAATGATTCTGTAATGATTTAATCTGTCTTTTTAACTTTCATTCTCTCACAAGACTTTCATTCTCTCGCACTGGAGTTTTCCAGAGGCTAAATGATATCTGATATCACAAGAGGGTGAATGCAGAAGCAGTTTTGCTTTTATTAAGCAAATCCAGCTACCATTTATTAAGCCAGATATTGAAAAGATTAGCAAAAATATAGAGCAGTTCCATTTTATGAAATCTTTCATGAAAAGAAATTATGTTAACATTTAATGGACTTGCTCTGTTATTTTTTAAATGATTAACAAATGGTTTTTTAATTTCTCAGTTTTAATTTCTAATATGATAAATATCTGTAGATATAGCCACATTTGGGGATCCTCAAAAAAATTTTAAGACTGTAAAACACCCTGAAATGAAAGCAGTTTGAGGATTTCTGATACGTAAGTGGTGATCTGGAGTGGTGGAAGAAGGGTTCATTCAACAGGTTGGTGGAGCCGATGACAAACTTTAGAGTGGTCCAGTTAGGAGTGAGTGAAGAGGACAGGGAAGAGTAGTTCATACTGGGGCAATGTTAAAAATAAATGGGGAAGCACCTGTTGTATTCCTCAGACACTCAGAGCTTGGTGGGCGGGAAATCCGAGTTTGTGTAAGAGGTCGAGTGGTGATGACAGAGTAGGCCCACACTCTGAAGTGGCTCAAGTGGTGGGTAGCCTAATATTTGATTGTGTGGGGCTGAGGAAAAGTGGGAGGTTTCAGGTGAGAAGGAAGTGTGATAACAATTGTATTTTAGGACAAATTAACAATTTGTCCCAGTGCTGGCAATGGCATGTAGTGGACCTTGAAATAGGATACATCAGAATGAGAGGAAGGTGGCCATTGCAGTCACTGATGTGTGAGGTGAGAAGGAGCCAACCTTGGGATGCTGGTGGCAAAAGGGAGAAATGCGACATGAATACGAAAGGAGAAAAGACCTAGTGTGACTGAGTGACTGACAAAGTAGTAAAGAAGTGGAGAGTTGAGGGTGTTGAGGCCCTTTGTTGCTGTTATTAAATGTTCATCAGGTGCTGCTTCTGAGTATAGCGTCTTACTCTGGGAATGCAAGTTAAATGGTGGTGCCTTTAGTGTTTTGGCTTTAGTGATGAGGCACAGTTTTCCTTAACTACACCTCCTCCTCTACGAGCAGCAGTAAGTGATTATGAAACCTGCTAACTTTTCCTTCAATTTTTGACCTCTTTTTATCCTCCTCTCCCTTTTCTAAATCATCTGGATGGAAAGATGGTATTGGGTACATTATTGATATCTAATAGATGTCTGTTGAATTTTTCACCTTTCTAGTAGCTGCTCATAATTCTGCCTCTTCATATTGCTGCTAAATTGTGATGCTACTTGTGAGAACCTGGTTCCTGTCCAGAAAGCAGGTCCTTGAGTCAATAGTCTTTGACTGAGCTGGGCTTAACCCTCTGAATAATACTTAATAGCTCTATATAGTACTAGTAGTTACTCACAGGTTTGCTGTGATGAATATGTGTGCGTGTGCACTCAGTCACTCAGTAGTGTTTGACTCTTTGCCATCCCATGGACTGTAGCCCGCCACATTTCTCTGTCCATGGGATTTTCCAGGCAAGAATATTGGAGTGGGAAGCTATTTCCTAACTCCAGGCCATCTTCCCAACCCAGGGATTGGGCCTGCGTCTCCTGTGTCTCCTGCACTAGCGGGCAGATTCCTTATCACTGAACCTCCTGGGAAGCTCATGATGAATATATAAAAAGATGTTTGTAATAAAAGTACCACATTCATGGCATATCATAAGGGCCAAATATACATTTTGAATAATAAGAAAGAAATACAGGAACTAAGGCTCACCAAAGTTTTAAAGAAGTAGAATTAGGACAAGTAAAAGCAAGTAGTATTTTCTACGATACATATCAGTCCTCAAAAAGTTTTGGTTTCATCTGGTAATAAGGAATTAAAACATAAAAATGATGAAGGAATTTTAATAAAAATAGTGAATGAGAAATCAATAGGAAGTGATTGATTTACTCCAAAAATGCATTTTGGAAGGCTTTACAAATGATGGTTATTTAAGAGAAAAAAGAAAGAATGAATATTTATACATCCTGGACTTCAGCTTGGTCTGTATGTCATCTGTAGACTCAGGACAAGTTTATGGTTCCACAAAAATCACTTATTAGTTGCTGTCATGAAAGAAGGGCGTGACACATATTCCCTTTTGTGACTATATGAAAATAATCTGGTAGTGACAGCTTTAGAGTATCAGATCTTGAAATTTTGTGTTCATCTTTTAGGTGAATAGTGCTAGTTAGGCATGGGGTATCAGATCAGATCAGATCAATCGTGTCCGACTCTTTGCGACCCCATGAATCGCAGCACCAGGCGTCCCTGTCCATCACCAACTCCCGGAGTTCACCCAGACTCACGTCCATCGAGTCAGTGATGCCATCCAGCCATCTCATCCTCTGTCGTCCCCTTCTCCTCCTGCCCCCAATCCCTCGCAGCATCAGAGTCTTTTCCAATAAGTCAACTCTTTGCATGAGGTGGCCAAAGTACTGGAGTTTCAGCTTTAGCATCATTCCTTTCAAAGAAATCCCAGGGCTGACCTCCTTCAGAATGGACTGGTTGGATCTCCTTGCAGTCCAAGGGACTCTCAAGAGTCTTCTCCAACACCACAGTTCAAAAACATCAATTCTTTGGCACTCAGCCTTCTTCACAGTCCAACTCTCACATCCATACATGACCACAGGAAAAACCATAGCCTTGACTAGACGGACCTTTGTTGGCAAAGTAATGTCTCTGCTTTTGAATATGCTATCTAGGTTGGTCATAACTTTCCTTCCAAGGAGTAAGCATCTTTTAATTTCATGGCTGCAGTCACCATCTGTAGTGATTTTGGAGCCCAGAAAAATGAATTCTGACACTGTTTCCACTGTTTCCCCATCTATTTCCCATGAAGTGGTGGGACCAGATGCCATGATCTTCGTTTTCTGAATGTTGAGCTTAAAGCCAGCTTTTTCACTCTCCACTTTCACTTTCATCAAGAGGCTTTTGAGTTCCTCTTCACTTTCTGCCATAAGGGTGGTGTCATCTGCATATCTGAGGTTATTGATATTTCTCCCGGCAATCTTGATTCCTGTTTGTGTTTCTTCCAGTCCAGCGTTTCTCATGATGTACTCTGCATAGAAGTTAAATAAACAGGGTGACAACATACAGCCTTGACGAACTCCTTTTCCTATTTGGAACCAGTCTGTTGTTCCATGTCCAATTCTAACTGTTGCTTCCTGACCTGCATACAAATTTCTCAAGAGGCAGATCAGGTGGTCTGGTATTCCCATCTCTTTCAGAATTTTCCACAACTTATTGTGATCCACACAATCAAAGGCTTTGGCATAGTCAATAAAGCAGAAATAGATGCTTTTCTGCAACTCTCTTGCTTTTTCCATGATCCAGCGGATGTTGGCAATTTGATCTCTGGTTCCTCTGCCTTTTCTAAAACCAGCTTGAACATCAGGAAGTTCGCGGTTCACATATTGCTGAAGCCTGGCTTGGAGAATTTTGAGCATTACTTTACTAGCGTGTGAAATGAGTGCAATTGTGTGGTAGTTTGAGCATTCTTTGGCATTGCCTTTCTTTGGGATTGGAATGAAAACTGACCTTTTCCAGACCTATGGCCACTGCTGAGTTTTCCACATTTGCTGGCATATTGAGTGCAGCACTTTCACAGCATCATCTTTCAGAATTTGGAATAGCTCAACTGGAATTCCATCACCTCCACTAGCTTTGTTCGTAGTGATGCTTTCTAAGGCCCACTTGACTTCACATTCCAGGATATCTGGCTCTAGGTCAGTGATCACACCATCATGATTATCTGGGTCGTGAAGATCTTTTTTGTACAGTTCTTCTGTGTATTCTTGCCATCTCTTCTTAATATCTTCTGCTTCTGTTAGGTCCATACCATTTCTGTCCTTTATCGAGCTCATCTTTGCATGAAATGTTCCTTTGGTATCTCTAATTTTCTTGAAGAGATCCCTAGTCTTTCCCATTCTGTTGTTTTCCTCTATTTCTTTGCATTGATCCCTGAGGAAGGCTTTCTTATCTCTTCTTGCTATTCTTTGGAACTCTGCATTCAGATGTTTATATCTTTCCTTTTCTCCTTTGCTCTTCGCTTCTCTTCTTTTCACAGCTATTTGTAAGGCCTCCCCAGACAGCCATTTTGCTTTTTTGCATTTCTTTTCCTTGGGCATGGTCTTGATCCCTGTCTCCTGTACAGTGTCACGAACCTCCATCCATAGTTCATCAGGCATTCTATCTATCAGATCTAGGCCCTTAAATCTATTTCTCACTTCCACTGTATAATCATAAGGGATTTGATTTAGGTCATACCTGAATGGTCTAGTGGTTTTCCCTACTTTCTTCAATTTCAGTCTGAATTTGGCAATAAGGAGTTCATGATCTGAGCCACAGTCAGCTCCTGGTCTTGTTGTTGCTGACTGTATAGAGCTTCTCCATCTTTGGCTGCAAAGAATATAATCAGTCTGATTTCGGTGTTGACCATCTGGTGATGTCCATGTATAGAGTCTTCTATTGTATTGTTGGAAGAGAGTGTTTGTTATGACCAGTGCATTTTCTTGGCAAAACTCTGTTAGTCTTTGCCCTGCTTCATTCCGTATTCCAAGGCCAAATTTGCCTGTTACTCCAGGTGTTTCTTGATTTCCTACTTTTGCATTCCAGTCCCCTATAATGAAAAGGACAGCTTTTTTGGGTGTTAGTTCTAAAAGGTCTTGTAGGTCTTCATAGAACCATTCAACCTCAGCTTCTTCAGCGTTACTGGTTGGGGCATAGACTTGGATTACTGTGATATTGAATGGTTTGCCTTGGAAACGAACAGAGATCATTCTGTCATTTTTGAGATTGCATCCAAGTACTGCATTTCAGACTCTCTTGTTGACCATGATGGCTACTCCATTTCTTCTGAGGGATTCCTGCCCACAGTAGTAGATACAATGGTCATCTGAGTTAAATTCACCCATTCCAGTCCATTTTAGTTTGCTGCTTCCTAGAATGTCGACATTCACTCTTGCCATTTCTTGTTTGACCACTTCCAATTTGCCTTGATTCATGGACCTGACATTCCAGGTTCCTATGCAATATTGCTCTTTACAGCATCGGACCTTGCTTCTATCACCAGTCATATCCACAGCTGGGTATTGTTTTTGCTTTGGCTCCATCCCTTCATTCTTTCTGGTAGTGACAGCTTTAGAGTATCAGATCTTGAAATTTTGCGTTCATCTTTTAGGTGAATAGTGCTAGTTAGGCATGGGGTATAAATTCACTCAATTTTATGGAGAATTAAAACTGGTTGTCTGCTTTGAAAGTGAAGTAATTTACTATGCTTTTCCATCATTCTGCTTACTTGCTTTCCTCCTCCTCTGCCTCACAGTAAAGGGACCTTTCAAAAAACCAGAAATGGCACCAGCTGCAATAATTGAAATTAACAACTAGCTTTCATATTTAATGTTTCTTCATCTGTATTTGTAAAATGTATGTTTTACAGGCCTGCCGTATCCCAAACAAGCACCTCTTCTCACTAAATGCAGGAGAGCGAGGATGCTTTTGTCTTGCTTTCTCCCACAATGGAAGAATATTAGCAGCAGCCTGTGCCAGCCGGGATGGATATCCAATTATTTGTGAGTAATGATCCTATCTGTTTAGTCTAATATTAGACTATGAGAGGATTTTTTTTTTAAATTCATTGAAATCTTAATTTGTCATCCACCCATACTACTGAATTAAAATAGATTTCCTCAAGTAAAGTCACAATTCTTTTTTAATAATTTACACTATACAGTATATGTCCAGGAATAAAAATGAGAATGATTAAACGAAGGATAATAATGAGAATGATTAAATGAAGGATAATAAATTTTTTAAAATATTCAAGAGGTACTCTTTGTGTATTTTCTATTTTAAGTATAGAAATTTTGCAGCATGTAGGATTAATAAATCTCTTGAGGAATTTTAGTCCAATTTTAGTCCTTTGATAATAGTGAGAATTTGGTTATGAAAGCCCTCAAATTTCTTATGTACTAAGACAGTAAAAATTGGCTCAGGAATACCAATGAGGATTTTTAATTATAGTAAATCAGCAGAGTCCAAAGACCTACTCTTAAAGTACCTTTAAAAAATGGAGAAACCACGTTGACAAGTTATTTCTGTAACATTAGAGATGTTTTTTCCGTGGGTATTCATGCTCTTCTAGTCATAGAGGCATGAAATACTTTCCCTTCTTGTTTAATGGTGAAAACCAGCTCACCTCAGCAGGAAGTAGCCAGCTCTTCATAGGCATCTGCCCCAAGCACTGTCTTTGAGTTTCCCTCAGCTTCACAGTTTATTATTCCGGGGCTGATTGGCTCTTTTTTTCAGCAAGGACACATAATTGGCTTGATTATCAGCTATTAAGTAAATATTCCTCCTCGTGAAATGTTCACTTTAGATGTACAAAGTTATCATGTAGTTTGATTATGACTATGCTATTCTGCTATCGTTAACATTCACTAAAAGCTATGCATTGGGGAAAAAAAGATTCTAAAAAAAACATACCCCCAGAGTATTAATAGTGATTTTTTTTTCCCACTATGCACTGGGCAGTGAAGTAATTATTTTCATTCTGATATGTATGTTTTTAACATTTCCAGAATAAATATGTGTTACTTCATGCTTTAAGAAAAACTTGAATTTAGATATACCAACTACTGCTTGAATCTGAAAAAAATTTTTAAAAAAGGAAGAATCTTTGTCTTTGGTTTTTGATTATGATGTATCTGCCTGGAATTCATTCAGTTCATAGGATGTACAGATTAATGTTTTCCACAAACTTGGGAAGTTTTTCTTCTTTATTTCTTCAAATGCTATTTCTGCCCCCTTCTGTTTCTTCTCTTCTTCTGAGACTCCCATCATTTCTGTGTTAGTGCACTTGATGGTATGCAACAGATCTCTACACCTTTATTCATTTTCCTTCATTTTTTTCTTTCTGCCCCTCCAACTACGTAATCTTAATTGAATTGTCTTCACATTTAGTGATTATTCTGACAGTTCATATCTGCTGTTGAGGCCCTCTAGTGAATTGTTTATTATTTCAGTTATTGTACTTTTCAACTCTAGAATTTCTACTTGATCTTTTTTTTTATAACCTCTATCTATTAATTGGTAAGAAATAATTCTCACACCTTCGTTCTTTAGATGTGGTTTTCTTTAGTTCTTTGAACATACTTTTAAGAAAGGATTTAAAGTATTTAACTAGGTGTCATAGACAGTTTCTGTTGACTGCTTTTTTTTTCCTGTTTGTGGCCATACTTTCCTGTTTTGTGTATATGTGTGTGTCTCCCTTGAAAACTGAATATTTTAAATATTACAATGTGGCAACTCTGGAAATCAGGTTCCCTTCCTTACCCACCTCCATCTGCCCACCTGGGATCTGTTGTTGTTATCTGTATAGTTATTTTCCTAGTTTTTATTCCTTGTGAGGTGCTACCCCTGGAGTTTTTGTCTTGCTAGCTTGGTAGTCAGCTGATGGTTAGAGAGGGATTTTTAAATATCCTTGAGTAAGCAGGTCTCCGTGCCAGTGCCAAAGGGTGCTGTGTGTGTGTGTTGGGGTAGGTTTCCAGTGCTAAAGTAGAGAGTTTACAACTTCACCTTAGCCTTCACTTTCTGTTTGCGCGGAGCTTCCCCAGGGCAATCACAGTAAGATACAAGGCCTTTCAGTGCACAGCCTTTGATGCGTGTGTGTTCTTCTCAATTCCCTGGAATATACTGGAGCTTTTCAAAGTAACCTATGGCCATCTCATTCCCAATATTTCCTTTTACGTTCTTTGATCAGCTTCTTCTACCTGGTTTCACTGTCTCAGAGGGCCACACTACTGATTATTTTATGCACCCCAGGGTTAGGACTCTTCATCCAGAGCATGCTCAGAACCAGGTCAGATAAAGCCAGGCCCTGAGAATGGAGCATTACAGGAAGCTGCCAAATTGTCTAACAGTTTTGTCTTGGGGATGGTCTTTGGAGGTCTTTAGGCCTTTTCTGCCCCATCTCATAGATGCGAGGCTACTATTCTTTGTAGTTTCAAGGCTGTTGGTTTTCAAGGCTACTCTGGAGCTTGGGAGAGGAGAATGGGAACAGAACAACTTAAAACACCACAGAACTCACTGTTGTTGCCAATGTTCATATGTTTTTCTTTAGTAAAATGCTCCTCAGGTTGTTATAAGCCTTTAATTCCCAAAATTTTGAAAAAGTTAATTTTGACAATTTTTGCCAGTGTTCTCGTTGCTTTTATGGGGGAGCAGTTTTCCAAGGTCTTTATTTTGCTATAGCAGAAGTTCTTCTGTACATAGTATTTTAAACAGCAGTTGGTTTTACCACTAGGTGGAAGTAGAGACTTGGAAATTGATCTGTGTTGTTAGACAGTTTTACTGTATACATAACATAACAATACCACAATGCCTTGTTTTTCAGATTAAATTAGAATTTTTCTCTCACAGTAGCAGAGTTTAAGTTTCTCATTGCTTCGAATAGTTAAATTTTGCTTGAAATTTGATTGATTTTCAGATAAAATAATACTTTATTCATAAAAGCCCAAATTACAGAATCTTTTAAATGAATTATAATTTAAAAGTTATCTGTTTGATAAGTTGATTATCAAAGATTATTAGGATTGCTTTGAAAAGAGATCAGAATAATTGTTAATTGTAGCATATTATAAAATTTTAGATATTTAAGTTCTTGTATCTAAAGCAATTGAAATCTTACTTTTAAGTAGATTTTGACCTTTTTTCATACTGAAAATGTTTTTGGTGATAATATTCTATAGACAGTGCTTACCTTATGTACAAATTATTATAAACTATGAATTTTTATATTATTAAGTTAAGAATCCTCTGTCTGGAACTTACTAATTTGGGGAATATTTTCATTAGTATATGAAATTCCTTCTGGACGTTTCATGAGAGAATTGTGTGGCCACCTCAATATCATTTATGATCTTTGCTGGTCAAAAGACGATCGTTACATTCTTACTGCATCATCTGATGGCACTGCCAGGTTAGTAACTCCAGAAGTACTCACTGCTATGTATGCTTGTTGTTGTTCAGTCACTAAGTTGTGTCTGACTCTTTGAAACCGCATGGATTGCAGCATGCCAGGCTTCCCTGTCGTTCAGTGTCTCCTGGATACTCCTGGATGCTAAAACTCAAGTTCATTGTCAGTGATGCTATCTAACTGTCTGATCCTCTGTGTATGCTGCATGCCCTCAAAGAGAGTAAATAGAATGTAAAGTGATATAACTGCCCTTATGCTTCAATTATGTCTTTCTTATCAAGGGACTGTCATAAATATGCATCATACAGACTCACTGATTAAATAAGTTATGAAAACTTGTTCCTAAACACATGCTGTTAAATATATTTCATTTATATGATATACAGTGTTTCTAATCCTCAGTCTTTAAATGGTCATTTTGTACAGTTTTGATTAATACTTTGAAGTTATTAAATAACTGAGATTTTTTTTCCTGGAATACAAGCTGTTGATAGCAGGGATTCCATCTGTACTGTTTAGCTGGATCCAGAGACCAAGACATGGTGCTGCTCAATGCATAATGTAGGGTCAGTAAATGAATATGCATCTTGCATTTTGAGTGTAATAGATTTTCAAATATTTGCATTTTTCAGAATGTCAGTCTTAAAATAATTTAACCCCTTCCAATTTAATAAGTAGTAGTGTTAGTCGCCCAGTTGTGTCTGACTCTTTGTGACCCTAGGGACTGTAGCCCACCAGGCTCCTCTGTGCATGGGATTCTCCAGGTAGGAATACTAGAGTGGGTCACCATGCCCTTCTCCACGGGATCTTCCCGACTTAGGAATCAAACCTGGTCTCCTGCAGTGTAGGTAGATTCTTTACTGTCAGAGCCACCGGAGAACTAGAAGCCTACGATTAATCCCTCTTAGCAATATCTTCAATAACACATCTGGTTTCTTGTTCTTTCAAGTATAACCATTCTGTCTGACGCCAAGCTATGCTAGAGAAAAAGGCACAACCTTGGTAAGACCTTGACTATGGATTTGAGAGTCGTAAAATCCATAAATTCTCATCTCTGCTGAACAATCCTTTTGCTTGTGTTTATTTAGCTATTTTTTTCTTATTCCTCTAGCAACAGATCCAACCAAATCTTACCATGCTTCAAGTTCTTTGCACACTCTTAAGTTCTCTATACAGTCTTCCCACTTTGATTAAGTGACTACCTTCAATTTACAGTGTAATTTAACCTGACATGAAATTCATGTATTTCTCTCTGGTTTACCACCTAATATCCATAAATTTGGGCTTCCCAAGTGGTAAAAAGCCCACCTGCCAATGCAAGAGACATAAGGGGTGTGGGTTCAATCCCTTTGTGGGGAAGATCCCCTGAGGAAGGGAATGGCAACCCACTCCAGTATTCTTGCCTGGGAAATCCCATGGACAAAGGAGCCTGGCAGGCTACAGTCCATAGTGTCGTAAAGAGTTGGACATGACTGAAGCGACTTTGCACACACATTCATAAATTTACCCATGTGTATCTCTATTCATGTCTGTTAACAAAGAGATATGGGTCCCCACGATCCTTTATTCAGTGTGTTCTGTGGTTTGGTGTGCTTATCCTGCTCTCTCTTATCTTTTTCAGCTTTGAATTTCACTTATATGCTAATAACTTCGAGCTCCTTCTCTTTTTCAAATTCAGCTATTAACACACTTCTACCTGGATTGCCCAGTGGTACCGCAAATCCAAATCTGAAATCACCAAATTTTGTTTTCTGTTTTTAACCTTCATATAGTTTTTGTTTTGTTTTGTTCTTTTTTTTAATTTAAATATTTAAAAAATTTTACTATGTTGTATTGGTTTCCACCATATAAATCAGCCACAATTATACATACATCCCCTCCTTTCTTAGCTTCCCTCCTCTCCCCCATCCCATCCCTCCAGGTCATCACACAGCACCAGACTGGGCTCCCTGTGCTACAAAGCAGCTTCTCACCAGCTAGCCATCTTACACATAGTGTATCTATGTTGATGCTACTTGATCTACTCTTTCCCTCTCCGCCATGGCCACAAGTCCATTCTCTGCATCTCCAAATTTTTAAATGCGTCTCCTTATCTACCCTGCCTCCCAAGCTGGGAACTCAGAGTAGTGCTATTCATCTTCCTTTCTCACATCTAAGTAGTTCTGAAGTGTATCAGTTTTCCCTCCTAAAAGGCTCACATTCTGTCACATTCTTTCTGTCTTCACTGCTGTTGCCTTAATTCAAGCCCTTGTTATCTTTTTGCTTCAACTGTTGCTGCTTAAGCTTTGCCAGTGTTCCCCCTCTAGCTCCTCCACCCCTGCTATGCTAAAATTCTTTCCAAAACCATCTTTCATAATGTCCTGACTTTAAAAAATCTTTGATTGCCACTGCCGTTTGAAAAATGTTCTGGTTCCTTAGCACAGCATGACAGACATGGCCCTCACTGACCTCCCATTTTTTCCTGTGCACTTCCCATAGTACCCTCTGCCTCACTCACACAAACTTCTGAAACGCCCTTAACATCTCATCTTCTTTGGCATCTCCCTGTTACCTTATCGACTCTCCCTATGCTTCCTGCGCTTCTCCTCCCTTTCCTGCCCAACTCATTCACCCAACAAACATTTAAGTGCCGTGGTAAGCCAAGGTGGGCTCATAGTCATCATTGAAGACCCAGCTCAGATTTTACCTTTTTTTTTTTTTTTTAGATTTTACCATTTTTTGAAGTCAACTTGGATTTCCTCACACAACATATGTTGTATAAAGTATACTTTTTACTTTGTGTAGCTTTGGGGTTGATCCTAATTTAGGACTGTTTGCATCCTAAAAATACTACTGTGAAGGATTAATTGAGTGAAAAGAGAATCATTGTGGCTGGAAATAAAAAGATAGTGAGATTTTGAAAGAGATAAGGAATGCTTGCAGTGAATGAACTAAAGTCCTTTGAACCAGAGTTGCTAATGCTCCCAAGTGGCAAGAAGTTGGGTTTTTGGCCAGGTCTTCTGTCTTCCATTGAGGTCACCATCACCTGTTATTGTTAGCATCTTTTGAGTAACTGTTTTCCACTGGTTAGCTCTCTGCTAAATGGGTTTAATCTAAATCTCCGTCTTTAGTTACCTTCAGTAAAATTTGAGGAGAAAAAAAAAAGAGCAGCAGTCCCAATATAATCAGAAAAACTTGTCCATGTGTGGGTGGGTGGGGTGGGTGAAGTCGCTCAGTCGTGTCCGACTCTTTGCGACCCCATGGACTGTAGCCTACCAGGCTCCTCCCTCCATGGGATTCTCCAAGCAAGAGTACTGTCCATGTGTAATGGCTCCCAAATATACCAATGTGTTCTCACTCCATCCTCTCTTCACACCTACTGTTTTAACTTCGGTATATTCTTTTCTTTCCAAATTCAAATAATTTTTTGTATGTTCATCTAGTCTTTACAGATTTGAGTATAAATGTTCTCTGCTATGATCAGTCTGAGTTTTTTCTCCCCACAAACCCAGTAATACATTTCTTTTGATCTTAGATTCTCCCATTGCTTGCATGACTAAAGCCATCACTGATACCAGTTCAGCATTTATATAAAAAGCTTCATTCTTATGTTAAAATATTATGTCTATTGAAATTATATTGAGCTCTTTTTACAATACACTTGTCATTTCTTCTTGTTCTATAGCATTTCAGATGCTGCTGCTAAGATTTATTAGCAGGCAACAGAAGTTTTACTTTCAGCATTCTCCTTAATATTCCCTCAAAATGAGTGATTTTTTTTTCCACTAAGTACTGTATCTCATGTTACATGAGTTCACTGAAAGTTTCACGATGGTAAAAATGTTTATGCAGTGACACGTGTGTTTTACTTTTACTTGAAAACAGCCTTTCACTTCCTTCATTACTAGTTTGGATTCTTAGTAGTTGAAGATCATATCCTGTATTTTTAAGCAGCTGCTGAGAAAGCTTATAGAATGTTATTCTTGAGTAGCAACTGTAATTTTTCTTCTATAGTTAATTTTGAAAAAAACTTAAGTTGCTTCATTTCTTAGATAGTAATAAAAAGGATGAACTATAAATCCCCATGTTAAAAAATAAATTCTTCTAATTCTGATAACCTAAGTTTTTAAGAATTGAGTGCTTCACACTCATAAAGCACCTGTTTGTTCCTAGATTTTGCCTGTTTTTGCACATTGACTTCAGAGAAGGCAATGGCAACCCACTCCAGTACTAACCTGATAGTTTAACTCTTGGGGTTTACTGTTGTCAAGACTATCGCAATAACAATATAATTTTCTTTTAAATCACCTGTTATATAAAGGAAGAGATAAGAGTATAAAAAAGTGAGTACTCAATGTTAGATAACCTGTTTCCTATAAAATATTGTAACTATTTTAATGTTATTTTGTTCAAGTACTTATATAGTAATTTGAAAGTGGCTTCTAAGTCTTTGAGATCTTTTTTTTTTTTTTTCTAATTTCATTTTATTTTTAAACTTTACATAATTGTATTAGTTTTGCCAAATATCAAAATGAATCCGCCACAGGTATACATGTGTTCCCCATCCTGAACCCTCCTCCCTCCTCCCTCCCCATACCATCCCTCTGGGTCGTCCCAGTGCACTAGCCCCAAGCATCCAGTATCGTGCATCGAACCTGGACTGGCAACTCGTTTCTTACATGATATTTTACATGTTTCAATGCCATTCTCCCAAATCTTCCCACCCTCTCCCTCTCCCACAGAGTCCATAAGACTGTTCTATACATCAGTGTCTCTTTTGCTGTCTCGTACACCGGGTTATTGTTACCATCTTTCTAAATTCCATATATATGCGTTAGTATACTGTATTTATGTTTTTCCTTCTGGCTTACTTCACTCTGTATAATAGGCTCCAGTTTCATCCACCTCATTAGAACTGATTCAAATGTATTCTTTTTAATGGCTGAGTAATACTCCATTGTGTATATGTACCACAGCTTTCTTATCCATTCATCTGCTGATGGACATCTAGGTTGCTTCCATGTCCTGGCTATTATAAACAGTGCTGCAATGAACATTGGGGTACATGTGTCTCTTTCCCTTCTTTATGTTAATTATGCTTTGAAATTACAAATAAAAAGTTAATGGAGTACCCTATTAAGTCTTCAACTGTAAGGACTTTGGAAAAGCAATATACACAACCTAAATGGGAAATCATTGAAATTTCTTCCTCTATTTTATTTTTTACTTATATTTTATTAGATGCAATATTTTACCAACTATGCATTGTGTTTAATCAATGTCAAGAATAGGTTTAAAAAAAATAGAGACATATGCAAGTACAGTTTTTCATTTTGCAGTATAGGTTGCAATTAGTAGATAAATTAATATAATGCTTGAAAATAACTGTAAGAAATAGCTTTGTCAAAATGTAAAGAAGTCTGGTCATCCAATAATGTGATCAGATCAGATTATTTTTATTGTTATAAAATTTACCATTGGTTGTTATCATTTGCTTACTCATAAGGTCCATTGCCTAAATCGGTTCTTAGAGAAACGTCTGCCTTTCAGAAGCAATAGGTAACATTTTCATCCTTTTCCAGGATATGGAAAAATGAAATAAACAATACAAATACTTTCAGAGTTTTACCTCATCCTTCTTTTGTTTACACGGCTAAATTCCACCCAGTTGTAAGAGAGCTGGTGGTGACAGGATGCTATGATTCTGTGATACGTATATGGGAAGTTGATATGAGACAGGATCCTGCCGTATTGATCCGACAGTTTGACACTCACAAGAGTTTCATCAACTCTCTATGTTTTGATATTGAAGGTACGTCTGAAATTATATTCAAATTGAAGGCTAGTTACGTGAAGAATTTTTTAAAAATTCTGTTTCACTAGGATAATAATTATTTCAGCTTGAGAGGGACTTTGTGTATTAGATAAAATTAAATATGTTTGTGCATATTTAGATTGTTTGTGCAGATCATATGATAGACCTGGTCATAAATTTGGCACGGCAGTAGTTGTTAGTGAATTTTAAAGTCAGTATATTTCCAAGCATTTTGATTCAACTAATCTTTGCTGTAACAACCAGTCCTGTTCCAAATTTATGAATATATTTCATTGGATTGGTGATTCTTCCCTTAGTAGTTTTCTTAAAGGACTCTTTTCTGTAAATGATAAAATTGAGGAAGATAGGGGGAAAGATCCCAGAACAATGTTGAAAATATGTATTTTAAATGTGGCAACAAGATTTTTTTAAGTATATAAACACATGTTTATGGAAGAGAAGTTTGCAATTATTTAAGATTTAATCTTAGAATACAAGTATTATAAATGGTGTTTTAAGGATATAAAATATAATTATTTTATCAGCTGAAAGACTAAAATTTGTTGTATCTATTAAATAGTCAACTTTTCTGTTATTTCAGACATTAGGTTTGTATAGCTGTAAACAATTAGTATGGGATCGTGTCAAAATAATATTTCTAATGTACTCAGTTCAACCATAAGGATGTTTATAAGCAGGAACCCCTTCAGGAAAGGTCAACCAAGGATAGAAAAGCATCTGAAAACTCTTGTCATAGAAAAAGTAGCTCAGATTGTGAAAGGGAGATGAATAATTTCTTCAGGTATTTGGTTAAGGTGTGAAAAAAGTGAAGTCCTTCTGTGTTGCTCCAGTAGGTAGAAATAGAGCCAAAGCTACAGAAAACAGATTTTTCTTTGCTTAGAATTAGAAAGAACATTCTCACATGCAGAGCATTTCAACAGTTGAATAAGCTAAAGTGAAAGTGAAATCTCTCAGTCGAGTCCGACTCTGTGACCACATGGATTATAGCCTACCAGGCTCCTCCATCCATGGGATTTTCCAGGCAAGAGTACTGGAGTGGGGTGCCATTTCCTTCTCCATGAATATGCTAAATGTTAATACTTTTGTGTAAAATATTGCATTCACAGTTGCTGAACAGCCATCTGTTCATATGGATTCTAAAATATGCCTAATTGTTTATGAAGTTAAATCTGATGGCCTTTGAAGTCCCATTAACTGTAGGATGGTTTGGCTTTCAGAATTGATGTTAAACTGAAACACCTGTTACTTATTATTTTATTCATTCCCTAATCATTTATTGAGTTCCTACCAGGTCTCAGGTATTATTCTAACAGTATATACTAGAGCATAGGTGTTTCTCCAGGAATGTGAAATGGGTTATATAGGTTAGTAAAAGTGAGCAGTACAGATCATATTGGAAAATTAAAATTGTTTTGCTTTGGAATTTGAGCCATGTACACATGAATTGAGATGCTCATTTCATTTTGTTTTCAAATTCAGGTAGGTGACAAAAAAATAAATCACAAGTAACTCAAAAAGGTGAAGAAAATTGGGATCTGATTGTTTGCCATTTGGGCTTTTTTTAAACTACAGTACCTTTTAATAGCACTTCAGTTTTTTGTCTTATTGGGATATGTTTGCCCAATTTCATAATAGTTGAAACAACTTCTGTGTAACATTTTTACCTAAATAATTTTTTTTGAATAGGTCATCACATGTATTCAGGAGACTGCACAGGGGTGATTGTTGTTTGGAACACGTATGTCAAAGTCAACGATGCACAACACTCAGTGCGTCACTGGAGCATAAACAAGGTAGAGTTTCACCTCATACTTGGGGATTTATTTGAAAAAATTGGGAAAAATCACATGACTTAGAAGATGCAGGACATGCTGTTCACTCCTTTCAAAGGAATTAAGTTTTTCTCAGTCCCTCAAAAGTCAGTTATCATGTCTTCCTGATAGTTAATTGATAACATAGTGACTTAATGAACATTTTCTTCATTTTGGTTGGGCTTTCCTTTCACATTTTTGAGCCTTAAGTTGCACTCTGGTATTCAGGGATCCATTGGTAAAATTTATGCAAAATGAGGTATATGTTATGTTATCATCTATACATAACAACTTATATCTTCTGCTATTCATATTCTTTTTTTTCTTTGTCCAATAGCATCACTAGAAGCACCATGCTCAAGGTTTTGTTAACAGTGTTATCTCTCAAGATTATGTGATCAAGATTATGTATTAATAAATATGAGGAGGTCTGTCATTTAATCACAGTAATTGTTTCATTTGAAATATACTAAATTGGCCAAAACAAATGAATAATCTCATTTTTTAAGTAGAGTGTTTTTAAGATGGCTTGTATACCAAGCAGCTTTGTTGGTGTATATTTAGTATGTTTTAGTTAAAAATACGAAACAAGTCATTAAACTTGTTTATATATATAAACATTGTCATATATATAAAAACACTATACCTGTGTTCTTTGGTTTTCTTGTTCTTCATAATAGATTGTAGCAGTTGTCCCTGTTTGAAAAAAGACACTTGAAAAAGAATTTCCATCAACTTTAGTTAAATCTGTTGAGTCTGTCATATCAATTTAAAAACCAGTCTATTCTATTTTTAGTCATTCTTATCTAGTCTGTCAGATTAATGAATGATGACTTGAAACTCATGTTGTAGCAATTTCATACACTTTGCAAAGAACTTTCTAATTACTTATATATTGATAAGTGATTGGCAAGGTTCCAAAGGCAACATTTCTAGTCATTTGATTCTGCAATACAGAGTCTACTATTTATATTAAAAATCATGTGTTTTCTTTCCCTCTGTGTAGTAACCAAAAGGCAAGTATACCTTGGAAATCTGCCACCTGGTGGTTACTTGAGACAGTCAAATATTAAAAAGTGAGGAAATGAGGAATGGGATGTCCTTTTAACAGCTTATGCCTGGGACAGATGGAGACTGCAATTTCTTACTTGGCTCTCTTCCACCAGTGGAGTGGGGGATGCTGGCTTATGCTCATTTGTCCCTTAAGATGAAACATCCATGCTGCTTGTCACATACTCCTTGGTGTCGAGCGTGGTCTTTAACACCAGACCTTGAGCATGAATATGATAAAAATATGAAGGAAATCATTAACAGATGCTACAAACACTAAATCTGCCAACTCTCTTCTCGAATTTATTCGTGACACCTGTTATGCAGCCTTGTTTTTGATTTTGCACATTTGCATCTGTGTAAGTGTTGCTCCAATTGCTCAAAACTTCATCAGTGCATCTTCACCTCCACATCATTGTAGTTGGGCTCAGTAAAATCCCCATCTGTGGTGTCAGTGTTTGACTTTATTCTGGAACTTGTAAAAAAGTAGTTGACAGCAGGTTTCAGCACCAAACAGCAGAACCAGAGATTCTACTGCTGATATTAGGATTATAGCAGTTTGTACCCCACTTGTATTGGTGCCAACCCACCTCTGAAGAGGAGACCCTCTAGGAGAAGTGAGCAAAATAATAAGGGGACCTCGAGGGAGAAGAATGCTATTCAAAATTCTGACTGCAGGGTAAAGCAGACCTTCTCTTGACTCTTCAGACTTTAAACAGTTTTGTATTTGCAGTTGTTTTCTTTCTCCTGATAATCCAAATAAGAAGGATTTTGGAAATTGTCCTTATTTATATATGGCTTGTTCAGGCAGATTCTCCTTCTGTGTTTGTCTTTCTTGACATCAGTAGTAAGGTCTACTTACAGACTTCTTCTGTAACCAGAAGATTTAGCTGCTTTAAGTATCCAGAAAAACCTAAAAATTACAATCTAAATTGTTTCATAATAAGATGCTAATAACTTATCTTTTTCAGGACAAGTGGAGGTAAATGTATGAAGAAATAATCTGAAACTGAAATAGAACTGAGAGCTAATTCTGTACTTAATTTTGAACTTAGAAATTGAGATTTCTTATATGATGATAAACAGACAATGTAGTAATAAAAGATGTGTTTGCAGAAAGTGCTTCTTCTCTGAGATTATACTACAAAAACACTAATTAAATATAGTGTTACTTAGCAGCCCAAAACTACATTTTATCAGCTTTATTTTCATCCTTAACTTGAACTTACTTGGAATAATTTTGCTAACAATTTTAAAACATCTTGCACTGTGCAATTAAAAACGACCTCTTAAAATTAAATTTGTACACTTAAAAGGGCTTAACTTTAGACAAAATTTGTAGTTGTGATATTACATAATCTTTTTAAACTCATTTTAGGAAATTAAAGAGAGTGAGTTTAAGGGAATCCCGATAAGTTACTTGGAGGTTCATCCCAATGGAAAACGTTTATTAATTCATACCAAAGACAGTACTTTGAGAATTATGGATCTCCGAATGTAAGTATATTTCAGTATTTGCAGGTTAAACACTCATAGAGTAAGTAATTATTTAATTCATATTTATACAATGCAGCTGTGGTTCTCAACTAGAGAATTTTGTCCCTCAGGGGACCTCTGGCAGAGTCTAGAGACACTTAAATGTTTAT
The DNA here is from genome assembly GCF_029378745.1 of Bos indicus. Classification (NCBI taxonomy): domain Eukaryota; kingdom Metazoa; phylum Chordata; class Mammalia; order Artiodactyla; family Bovidae; genus Bos; species Bos indicus. The sequence goes on along the minus strand of NC_091768.1, from coordinate 73,684,711 downwards.
TCTAGTATCTAGTGGATTGTTACTCAGTCACTCAGTAGTGTCTGACTCTTTGCGACCCGAGGGACTGTGGCCTGCCAGGCTTCTCTGCCCCTGGAATTATCCCAGCAGGACTGATGGAGTGGGTTGTCATTGCCTCCTCCAGAGGATCTTCCCTACCCAAGGACTGAACCCATGTCTCCTGCTACTCCTGCATTGGCAGGTGGATTCTTTACCACTGAGCCACCTGGGAAGTGAATAGAGACCAGAGATAATGAGCATCCTGCAGCATATGAGACAGGCCCCTACAACAATTATCTAACCACAAATGTGAATAGTTTTGAAGCTGAGATGTAGTCAACTACTTTTTATTTTCACTTTAAAAAAGGAGAAACTTCTGCCATGGACTATCTTTTATCTCTGTGATATTGGTTAGCATAGTAATATGATCTAATGTCATGCCTGAATAAGAGGGCTTTTTACTAGCATAACAGTGGCATGGATGATGTGGGAGAATGATAAGCAGAATTGGTTCATCAGGAGTTTAGAATGTAGTTGTACTCTCCAAAATAACTTGCAAAACACTTAATTAGCCTACAGTGTGACATCTTCAAGGACTGTTATAGAATCTGCTATTCTTTTTTTTTTTCTGTACATCATACCCAACATCATACCTGGAAGGTAGCAAGTACTCCATAAGTATCTTTTAATGAATATAAATATATAGTAAAAGGATTATGTTTTTCATGGTAACAGTGAAGCTGAAGCTTTATTAAAGCCTTATGTTCAAGGCTCTATGGAGAGTCTGGTCTTTGAGCTCAATCTTGAAGGGTGGATAGAATTTAGATAAGATGGCAGTGTCCTCTCTAGGATAGAAAGCCTGGAATAAAGTCAGGATGTGGGATAATAGAAGTTGTGTTCAAAGCAGAGTGAGTTAGTCCATATGAGCTTTGGTTTCTTGCTGAGGAATGCTGAGAGACTATGTAGAGATTTGAGTCAGATTTTAGAAGTCCAGGCCTGCAGAGTTTAGTTGTTCTCTTTTTAAGTAGTATACTATTCAGCCCATGATCACACTTGGGCCCTGGAGGAAAACTGCTTATAGTCAAATACTGCCTGTTCCATCCCTTAAACTAATTGAGAAGTCTCTTTTCCTCCTCACACAAATGGAAGAGTACTACACCATCCTCGTAAGTGTTTTGTGGGTAATAACTAGTTTATAGATGTAAAGTATTGGGTTGGCCAAAAAATTCATTTGGGTTTTTCCATAACACCTTACAGAGAAACCCTGATGAACTTTCTGACCAAGCCAATACTTAAATTAACAGAAATAGCAGAAGTTTTGACCCAGTAACCTTGGGTTTAGGGATTTATGTTAAGAAAATAATTGTGAAACAGTGCAATGAGTGTGTGTATACACACACATACACACACAAGGTTGTTCACAGAAGTCATATTCATGCTAGGGGAAACATGTTGGATAACTCTTCAGTTCAGTTCAGTTCAGTTCAGTTCAGTTGCTTAGTCGTGTCCGACTCTTTGCGACCCCATGAATCGCAGCACGCTAGGCCTCCCTGTCCATCACCAACTCCCGGAGTTCACTCAGACTCACATCCATCGAGTCAGCGATGCCATCCAGCCATCTCATCCTCTGTCGTCCCCTTCTCCTCCTGCCCTCAATCCCTCCCAGCATCAGAGTCTTTTCCAATGAGTCAACTCTTCACATGAGGTGGCCAAAGTACTGGAGTTTCAGCTGCAGCATCATTCCTTCCAAAGAAATCCCAGGGCTGATCTCCTTCAGAATGGACTGGTTGGATCTCCTTGCAGTCCAAGGGACTCTCAAGAGTCTTCTCCAACATCACAGTTCAAAAGCATCAATTCTTCAGATACTGGAAATATCCTAAGAGTTACCCAACAATAGAAAATTTCTTAAGATACATTTAGACAATGATATATGCCTATTAAAATGATAATGCATAATTTTTATTTTCTGACATGAAAGGCCATTATTCATGGTTCATTGTTGACTGAAAAAAGCAAATAACAGAGCAGTATATGTAATATCCTCTCTGTAAACCAATGATGATAATAGTACCTGTGCTGTGCTGTGCTTAGTCTCTCAGTCATGTCTGACTCTTTGTGACCCCATGAACTGTAACTTGCCAGGCTCCTCTGTCCATGGGATTCTCCAGGCAAGAATACTGGAGTGGGTTGCCATGCCCTTCTCCAGGGGTTCTTCCCAACGCAGGGATTGAACCCAGGTCTCCCACATTGCAGGCAGATTCTTTACTGTCTGAGCCACCTGGCACATAATAAGCACTGAAAATGTTAGCTGTTATTATTATTCACACATTTAAAAGCCCAGAAGGGTACATGCCATATTTAATAGATGATTCAATAATGGTTTTTCTGATATTTCTGCAGTAATCAAGTATTCATTGATTTAAAATTTTCTTCACATGGAAAAAATATAAGAATATAAAAATTCTGTTTGTTTTTGAGTTACCAATTCAAATGCATCTTCTTTGCTCCATAGCTAGAAATCATCTCTCTCTCTTATACAAATCTGCAAAGAACTTTTTCTGTTCTTCTTTTGTGGCACTTTCTACATTCACTTTCTATTCTTCTTTGGTGCATTTCTTCTCTCTCCTGCTAAATTATAAGCTCCCTGAGCTCAGGAACTCCCTCTACTTTATTCTCTATCCATTATGGAATGTATCCTGTGTAACAGATTCTCACAAGTTTCTTGTCAAATGCAAATGAAGTATTGAAAAGTTTTTCTACCACTAGTCATTGAAATGGGTAAGACAAGTTACATTTATAAAATCTTTTTGGTTTCTAGATTAGCAGCAAGGAAATTTGTAGGTGCAGCAAATTATCGAGAGAAGATTCATAGCACTTTGACACCATGTGGGACTTTTCTCTTTGCTGGAAGTGAGGATGGTATAGTATATGTTTGGAACCCAGAAACAGGTAAATAGCATTTCATTGAACTTTAAAAAGATTTGTTTTGTTTTTGATGAAGTATAAAAACTGCCATTTTATAGAATAATTTTCAAGGAAATTCTGATTTTAAGTTCTCAGTTATGTTTTTCAAAATTGGAAAGCTGGTAATGAAATTCAACTACAGTCCGAATTTATATTAATTCTGTTCTTTATGGTTGTGATATCTTCATGGATTTAGAATTTTGCATTATAATTTAAGGTTTATTCTTTCCTTGCCGGTAGTGAGATATTGTTGATCTCACAGAAGTATTTAATGGGGACTGTAATACAAAATTCAGTTATGAACTGAATTTAGAGTTCAACTAGGTATACAAATGGTTAACCATCTACAGTTCATTTTTATTAGAAACAAACATATTCCTGTCAGAGTTTTGGATATTTGAAACTTAATAGCCATTTACCTGAACTACTATAATTCAACTTTTTCAATAAAATGTTACATTGGATAGTTCATTTGTGCTTCATTTTGCTTTTTTGGAAGAAAAGCCAAAACTTCATAAACATTTGTTTAGCAATAGAAAGAATTTTATAAAATTTACTTTAAAATTTCTTTAATGAGCATCTTTTTTATTTTCATCTCTCCCTTTAGGCGTTTTTGACTAATCAGTTCACTTAGGATTTTGTTTTTCTTCTTTGCTTTTTGAGTTCTGATTTTCAAAACTTCTGCTGTAGTCATTAATAGTATCCTGCTGCTGCTGCTGCTAAATCGCTTCAGTCATGTCCGACTCTGTGCAACCCCATAGACAGCAGCCCACCAGGCTCCACCATCCCTGGGATTCTCCAGGCAAGAACACTGGAGTGGGTTACCATTTCCTCCTCCAATGCATGAAAGTGAAAAGTGAAAGTGAAGTCGCTTAGTCGTGTCTGACTCTTAGCGACCCCATGGACTGCAGCCCACCAGGCTCCTCCGTCCATGGGATATTCCAGGCAGGAGTACTGGAGTGGGGTACCATTGCTTCTCCACATTAATAGTATGTGTGTGTGTGTGTGTGTGTGTGTGTGTGTGTGTGTATGTATATATATATATATATTTAAAGCAGATGGTACATCAAACAGCCTCTGGGGAAAAAAAAAGAAAAATTAATTCCTCACTAAACTTCCCCCAGCCAGATAATTTCTTTAGTTTTAGTCCTGATATTCCTCCCGTAGTTCTCCCTGGAGTTGTTTCTTAGCTGGCATTTGCTCAGCTCTGTCAGATCTCAGATCTCTACAGATCTCTACTTCCAAGCTGTTTGTCTTTAGTTTGTGCCTTGAAACTCCATCAAGACATTGGACCAAAAAGAAGAAAAAGGAAGGCCAAGAGAATGAAAAATAATTGTTTAATATAGTGGGTCGCAAAAGAGTCGGACATGACTTACCAGCTAAACAACAACAGCTCAACTATAAGTATTTAAGGTTTTCCTGTAAATAGCATGAGGTTTATTATTACTAACCATAAAGCTTTTTTTGATAAGTTGCAGGATAATCTTCTAATGAGAAATATCTGAGATAGTACAAATTATTGAATGTCTTTTCTTATTTAGGAGAGCAAGTAGCAATGTATTCTGACCTGCCATTCAAGTCACCAGTTCGAGACATTGCTTATCATCCACTTGAAAATATGGTTGCATTTTGTGCATTTGGGCAGAATGAGCCAATTCTCCTGTATATTTATGATTTCCATGGTAAGTCCACTGCTTGATAAGGAGAGAATATTTAGAGTAACCTTTACATTTAGGCTGAACTAGAAATTATGAGCTCTGTGAAAACTCATTCTTTGTATTAACAAAACTCTCTTGAAAGTATTATGAAGGCCAAGCAGCTTAAAAAAGATCATATTATTATAACATTTTATTTTTTCATGAGCATTTTTATTATGGAATTTAAATATCATCAAAAGTATACCTAATGGTTGTGCTCTTGTATTGTAATCATAGAATGGTGGTCATCATTCTCTTCATAGATCAATTTAAATAAATAAAATTCACCTAAAAACGATTTGGGAATATCTCTAACATTAAAAGGTAAATAACATTTAGGGTATGTGAATCTGTAATGTTTTTACTTGAATATTGAGTTAATTTCTTATTCTTTGTTTTCTTTTTAACTGAAGCACAGTTTAAATAAGTTATGATTTTCTGAGAGTTTCTTAACATAAAAAAAAAGACAAAAAAGTCACTTAGAGCTGATTGACTTTATTGTACAGCAGAAACCAACACAACATAGTAAAACAATTATTCTCCAATTAAAAATAAACTTTAAAAAAGGAAGGGAAAAAAATCAAGCCTCAGCAAAAATGCCTTTTTCTACATTAAAATCACACTATTCTTTAATTTTGGAAAATAATAAGGAAATAGACTTTGAATACGTTTTTAAGAAATAGTATGGCATTATTAGAATCATTTGCATTTATTCTGTTGTTCATATATTTCCTTAATTTCTGACCTGAAATTAGGATTTCGTTGTTCTGTGTGGTATTGATAGTGTTGACACTCTCAAAATTGCAGTTCCATTTTCTTCATATGTTAATTCTTACACAACAATAAATGGTTTTTATAGTCTCTTTCAGAGAAGGCAATGGCACCCCACTCCAGAACTCTTGCCTGGAAAATCCCATGGACGGAGGAGCCTGGTAGGCTGCAGTCCATGGGGTCGCTAAGAGTCAGACACGACTGAGCAACTTCACTTTCACTTTTCACTTTCATGCATTGGAGAAGGAAATGGCAACCCACTCCAGTGTTCTTGCCTGGAGAATCCCAGGGACGGGGGAGCCTGGTGGGCTGCCGTCTATGGGGTCGCACAGAGTCGGCCATGACTGAAGTGACTTAGCATAGCATAGCATAGTCTCTTTAGTTTAAGATACCATTCACCATTTTTGCTAAGATGATTTACACACAATGTCATAAGTACATATATATATAAATATGCATTTAGATAATGTTGTGAAACTATTTGGACAGAATATTTTAAATTAGTGAAATGCAAGTGGTTAAGCTTCCTACATTAACACAGTGTGAGTTGGTTAATGTTTGTGATAAGTGCTAAGTTGTTAGACAATTGAATTAAGCTGTAAACCTGAAGTTTTGATCATAGTATGAATCTTATTTCTTTATAGGTGAGTTAGAGAATATATGTAAAATTGAGATTATCTTGTTTTAAAGAATTTTACAGAGAAGAAATAATGAATTTCTGTAACACATATTCAGATTTACAGAACACTATTACTAATGGTGAATTGTTAAACAACACAATACCATTTACTGTTACAATCAATTTAGCAAAAGTCAACACTGCCTGATCACAGGAAAAGACAAGTGGATTTCTCAAATCATCCAGTGTCCAAATTTGTTGTCTAGTTCAAACATAGGTCCTGAGACAGGTCTTTCTTTTATACATTTTTAATCTTCACAGAAAAAAGAAGAGTTACACCTCATTACTTTGTAATTGGGACTGTTATTCAGGAAATAGGTATACAGTTATTTCCTCAAACTCTTAAGGAGTTTCACAACAGTTTTCATTCAATTTCTAATTTGCTTTTGAAATTTTCACTACAAGTGCAATTTCAACCTCCACCCTTATCTTTTTTCTTCAGTTTACTTTTTGTCTTTGATACAAGTTCATCATTAGATTAGGTTTGTCCATTTATTTTTTCAACAGTAGGTTTTTAGACTAAGGAGTCCATTCTAGAAGCATATGTAGGGAGAGCCAAGTGTTTGAAAGCATTGGTTTTAGGCTCAGTTCTCTTTCTTTGGTGATCTTGCACAAGCCTTCCTGATGCTCCAATTTCCCTGTCTAGTGAATGGTCCTACTGTTGTTGTTCAGTCGCTCAGTTGAGTCTGACTCTTTGCAACTGCATGGACTGCCAGGCTTCCCTGTCCTTCATCATCTCCCGGAGCTTGCTCAGACTCATATCCATTGAGTCCATGATGCCATCCAACCATCTCATCCTCTGTCATCCCCTTCTCCTACCTTCAATCTTTCCCAGCTTCAGGGTCTTTTCCAGTGAGTTGGCTCTTCGCCTCAGGTGGCCAAAGTATTGGAACTTCCGCTTCAGCATCAGTCCTTCCAGTAAATATTCAGGACTGATTTCGGATTGACTGATTTGATCTCCTTTCTGTCCAGGGGACTCTCAAGAGTCTTATCCTGCACCACAGTTTGAAGGCATCAATTCTTCGGTGCTCAGCCTTTTTTATTATCCAGCTCTCAGATCTGTACATGACTACTGGAAAATCATAGCTTTGACTATATGGACCTTTGTAGGCAAAGTAATGTCTCTGCTTTTTAATATGCTGTCTAGGTTTGTCATTGCTTTTCTTCTGAAAAGCAAGCGTCTTTTAATTTCACGGCTGCAGTCACCTTTCACATTGATTTGGGGCTGTGGTCCTACTACTACTGCTATTACCTGTCCTGCCTCAGAGAGTTATTTGTGAAGATGCCATGAGATAGGAACTGTGAAAGTACTTTGTAAGTTGATAAGTACCATATTAAAACAAAAAAGATAAAATAGACTGTTATGCTCATCCAACCAGTATACACTTGACTTTATGGGAACTTATGTTTTCATATGCTGATAGCATCTCTTTGGAATGAAACTGAAAACAGGGTTTTTTGTTGTTTTTTTTTTTCTCTTTCTTTCTTTCTTTCTGTTAGTCAGCCTTTTCCTTTTATATCTTTCTAGCTCAGTTGTTTTAGAAAATAAATGCATAAAATTAAGAACATCATGTTATTTCCACACTGTCTTAATGTAGAGGAGGGATTTCCATGGTGTTTGAGAAATTTAAATGTCCAAATAATACACATATTAAAATTATTTTTGCAGTGTCAGTTTGTTTTTGATATACTGACTTATCTTTATGAAAAAACTCAAAAGACTTCAACACATTTTCCCAACTCATCACTGCCTATCTTTAAAAAGAAGCATCTTAGGAAAAAGTTATGTAATCTCAAGCAATTCAAGATTTAGCACAGTTCTCATAAATGATATATAACCATGAAAAAAAGGAAAGTTGTTTCAGACTCTAATTTACTCATTAAATACAAGCCAGAATCATGAAGTCTTCAACTTTTTTCAGTGAAAATTATGGCATTTATTACTGACCTATTATAGTTTTGCTTTATATTTTATTTATCTTTTAACACAAGACTATTTTGCTCAAATTTTCTTGTCTGAAAATAAAGTTTGCATGTAGTTTTACATAAGTGTTTTCATGATATTAAAATTGAAAGATCTAAAACAGTTACATGATTTTTTAAAATAGTATTTATCAGAGCTGCTGATACGTTTAGGCAATTTTCAAGGAAAATGGAGCAAGTTCTTTTTTTTTTTTTTTTTTTTTTTATCAGCTAAATAAGCTGTGAATGAGACCACAATGGTAGCTAAATGTATCATCCATCTTTCAGTTCTAGCAAAATCTGTGAAGAGTCAGCAAGCATCTTTCCCTGTTAAGCATATGTTCAGGTTGTGGTCTTCTGGGTCTTTCATTCTACTGACTTTTTGCTTTTTTTGGTAAGAAATATGATTTTTACTTTCAGAAGGCAGTTGTATTTGCCTGATGTTGAAAGAGTTAATCATCTAGTAATACAAAATTTAGTCACAATGTACCACAAATAATGTACTTTTAGGATTCCCATAATAACAGAGTACTAGTCAGAGAAACGGCTTCTCCTGAATTAAATTTATGAAGCTAGACTTTAGCAATTAATGTTCTGTTATTAATCAATACTTGCCTACCTCAGAATGTAGGATCCTGTTCTACATTTAATGGTAATTACATCTGATACAAAGCATTTGCATGGGCCTGGTACTATTTTAAGCACTTTACATGTATTTATTTTAAGTTTTCACAATAATCTTATGAGGTTGGTACCATAATTATCCCTGTTTTATGGGAACCAGGACTTGGATCCATACAGTCTGGACTTGGAATACATGCTTTCATTTGCTACACTAAACTTTTTAGCAGATTTCCTGAAATATTAGCTTTTGATTGTCTATTATGCAAACCTTTTTTTGTTCCTCCAAAACCATTTATTCTTTGTCTCTGTGAAATATGTGATTTTTTTTGTATTATCTGTACTTCGTGGGAAGTAGAGTTGGAGGCTTATTTGTCTTTTTTTTAAGCGGTACCTAGGCAGCATGCTGACACGTATTGAATATACATGTAGTATTTTGTGTAGAATCAAGCCTAATTTTCAGAGTTGTCAGCATTATATAATAATTCCAGGTAATGAGCCTAATTTTTCTCTAGGTGGCAGTATGTCCTCTGAGTCAGCATTAACTCTGGAGTGCTTTTCCATCATCGTGTTTGAGACAAAGCAGATCTTTATTGAGCATCTGTTGTGTGCCAAGTTGAACAGGGCTGTGAAACCCAGGAATCAGAATCATGTGCTTTTCTGATCTTTTATACTTCCTAAGTAGTTCATTAAACCTCTGGGAGAATTTTAGTTGGACTGAAAAGCAACCTGCTATTGACACTAAACATGATTTTATTTATAGAATTCATATTTGTTAATGATCACCTCTGTTGGTCATTGTTGATAGGTGTATTTTTCACATTGTGACATGCTTTACAGAGTTCATGTGATATATACCTTTACATTCCTATAAAATTTTTGTTATAGAACTTGCCTAGTAACAATAAGCCCATGGTGTTTATTTATAAGGTCCTATACCTAACCTGTCATATTACTGATGTGCAGTAAATCCATAGAACAGAATTATCCACCCTCACATTTTATAAAAATAAAGAATGAAAGCCATGATCAATATGATCAATTAGTAAATTTGGGTCTAATAATAATAGTAGTAGTTATGGTAGCTAACATTTATCAAGAATTTCTGCTTGATAAATAAATATAAATAAAAATAAAATAAATAAAATAAAAATCAAGCATTTATTTGTTTATTTATTAAGTATTCCCTACTCTAATTATCATTTTACATACGTTATCTTTACAGTCTTCCCCAGTCCTCACAAGGTAGATGCCCGTATTATCCTCATTTTGCAGATGGTAAAACTGATGCCCAGGGAAATTAAGTTGAATGACTTCACACGATTGATAAAATGATGTCACTCGCCAGACTATCTAACTCCAGAGCCTGTGTTTTTAAAACATTAAACTGTCTGCTACACTACTAATTTAGACTTTGTATTTCCTATTTCATGAAGTAACTGAAGAAGGTAGCCATATATACCTGTGGTGAAATGAAGTGTTTGTTTTCAATTTTAATATTTAGGAAGACCCCTGATAATTAAAACTTTGGTTGTCTAGTATCATTATTAATTGTTCACTCCTTTGCAAATGTTGGGGATAATTATAATACATTAAGTCATTATATTCTCAGTATAGTCCAAAATATGAATTTTCTTTATTATATAATATTACATTTTATTTTAATTAATATTTTAAAATAACTACTTTTACAATATCTTTGCAATAAAGTAATGTCTAGTTGAAATTTGACATCTGTGGTTTTATGTATAATTTAATGGTGTTCTTGAAGTACAAATTGTGAATGATTCAAAAACAGATATTAATATTATACTTGGATAATATTATCCTTATATATCCTATAATATAAGGATAATATAATCCTTATATTTGGATAAGATTAAGCTGTAACATATATAACTGATTGTAGGTCAATATTTTGGATATCTATTATTAGGTTAGTAGGAAAAATTAAGATAGCATGACAACCCACTCCAGTATTCTTGTCTGGAGAACCTCTTGGAAAGAGAAGTCTGGTGGGCTACGTACGGTCCAGAGCGTTGCATAGAGTTGAACACGGCTGAAGTGATTTATCACGCATGTATGCCAAATGTTAAGACATATTAAAGCCACCTGTTTCTTGGTCATATCGTGAAGCATCTGTTTTAATAATACACACATGATGAATACTCTGATAGAAAGCTTGTGTCATTTAAGGATTCAGGGCCTGTGGAAAATGTAGTCAACTTAATGGGTTTGAGCACAAACCAGAGTGCTGAATTCCTCATCCAGGCATTTCATTATTCTTACATTGGTGCTTTTTAAGATGCCCCCAAAAGAAAAAAAAATGGTACTGTTCAAAATAGACAACAGTGTGGAGGGAAATACCGAAGAAGGAACTAGAGCATTTTGGTTCTAGGCAAAAGGATACCACTTTCTATTTGACACTGGTCAAAAAATTTATCATTTCTACATCTGTTTTTCCACCTGAAAAGTTAAAATAATTTTCTATCTTATCTCAGTGTTCTATTAAAGGATAAAATGAAACTAGAAAGCAAAGATATGGAGCATTGATATATGGAGCAGTCTACAGCAGGGAAATCCTAGCTGTTTTCTGTAGCAATAAACTATTTATTTCTCTAGTTTTGAAATCTAGGAAGTCCAAAATCAAGGGACTGACAGATTGTGTGTCCAGTGAGAGCCCACTTTCTGGTTTATAGATAGCACCTTTTAGCTGTTACTTTATATGGTGGAAGGGGCAAGGGAGCTCTCTGAGGCCTCTTATGTAAGGGCACTAATGCCATTCATGAGGGCTTTGCTCTCATGACCTAATCACCTCCCCAAAGCCTCATCTCCTAATATCATCATCATGGGAGTTAGGATTTCAGGATAGGAAGTTTAGGGGAATGTAACATTCAGACCACAGAAATTCTCTTCAGGAAGCAAATGTGAAAGGAAAAGGGGGAGGCTGCTACTTAACTGCAGAATGCTAGGAAACTAGAGCAGTTAGACTCACCAGCTTATAGTAATAGTATTGTAATTAGAAATAGAAATATTTATAAGGTATCTGGGCTTCCCAGGTGGTGCTAGTAGTGAAGAACCCGCCTGCCAATGCAGAGACAGAAAAAGACACAAGTTTAATCCCTGGGTTGGGAAGATCCCCTGGAGGAGAGCATGGCAACCCACTCCAGTATTCTTGCCTGGAGAGTCCTCCTCCTATGGATGGAGGAGCCTGGTGGCTACATCCACGGGGTCGCAGAGAGTTGGACACGACTGAAGCGACTTAGCATGCATGCATGCATAAGGTATCCAGTAAGATAATTATGTACAGTAACAGGGGTACGTATAATAGCAGATGTTGACCAAAGGTATTAAATGTTGAACCAAAAGGAAATCTTAGTGTAGTGTAAGAGAAAGACTGTGCTATTTTTTAGTTATATTTTTATTATGAAGTTAATAACATAAGTACACATAAATTTTAATAATGACAAACCTTGTATTCTCTTCAAATGCAAAGGGTACAGGATTAAAATATCTTATTTCCTCCATTCTTCCTCCTATAAAGATAAAAATCTCCTGAGCAAACCACTTTATTTTTTATGATTGTTAAAGGCCAGAACATACACAAAAGCACTGAACTTATATATATAAATCAGGATAGAGTGTCAGTTATGAAAACATTTTAAGAAATTTTTAAATTATGTAAAATGTAGAATCCCAAATTTTAGATGAAAAAAGATAAATTTAGAAGTATTTTGATGGATATAGGAAGGAAAGGAAACGACACTTCCCTTAAGCAAATGTAGTTGTCACCTTGGTGTTCTCAGTACCACTCAGCACACAGCAGGAATTTCTTGTTGACCTCCAAAACTTCAGATCCCCAAAAGGCAGGCAGTGTGTTTGTATTCCCAGGGCCTGCTCTAGTGCAGTACTCAGAGCCATGGAAGGATAGGGATGAGACTGTTAGAACTGTGAGTTTTCAACATTATTAGTTAGGTTAGAGCTAAATTCACACGAAGAGAAAATGGCAAAGGGAAGAGGTACAGTTATCAAATTGCAACATTGTACTCTAACTGTGGCCTATATAATAATGATTTAGAAAGCTTTAAGTGTTAGAAGCATAGAGCTTAAAGGAATTTCAGAAACCATCTATTAAAATTTTATAATGAAATAATCTGCACACTCTTGTACAAATAGATATTTCTAGTGGGTAGAGGAGGGGAAAGAATACAATAACTAGTCAGCAGCCTATTTGTAGTATATGAGAAAGTGGGTCTTTATGAATATTACTGGACTTCCCTGGTGGCTCAGATGGTAAAGCGTCTGTCTACAATGCTGGAGACCCGGGTTCGATCCCTGGGTTGGGAAGATCCCCTGGAGAAGGAAATGGCAATCCACTCCAGTACTGTTGCCTGGAAAATCCCATGGACAGAGGAGCCTGGTAGGCTACAGTCCATGGGGTCGCAAAGAGTAGGACACAACTGAGCGACTTCACTTTCACTTAACATGAATATTACTGGAGATTGTTTTATGACTCTTCACAGAACTAGAGGAGCTTAAGATAAAGTAGGGTGTTAATTTGACTCCTTGAAATCTAGTCAGATAGCTTTTCTACAGAAAATTCCCTTTAGACAATAGAAATAAGAATTCATAATTGCATGGGATTTATTTTTGTTATCTGCATCCATTTAGGCCTTTTTAATCCTTTCTGAAAGGCATCTTAATGCTTGGAAAAATAAAGAAATACTTAGGCAATGCCTTTTGTAATTTTACTAGTTAGATAACTTTCTTTTTTAAAAAAGGGGAAAATGTTTAGCATAGCATAATGCTTAAAAAATACAGTCTGGCAAAAGGAATAAAATATTACCAAAATCCTACTGTTCTGTATAGCTGTTGCTTATATTAGCATTGGTGCTTCTAATGAAGTGAAATCATGGTTGACTAATGTATATTTGTGGGCTTCCTTGTTGGCTCAATGGTAAAGAATCCACCTGCCAATGCAGGAGACGAGGGTTCAATCCCTGCGTTGGGAAGATCCCCTGGAGAAGGAAATGCAAACCACTCCAGTATTCTTGCCTGGGAAATCCTATGAACAGAGGAGCCTGGCAGGCTACAGTCCACGGGGTCACAAAAGAGTCAGACATAACTTAGTGACTAAACGCCATAAGGAGTCAGAAGATGCCATTGGTTAGTGAAACCCAGTTTTACTTTCCATTCATAGTAGCAGAACCCAATGAAATGTTAAAAGGCCAATTTTATTTTTTTAACTTTTTATTTTGTGTTGGAGTATAGCCAATTAACAGTGTTGTGATAGTTTCAGGTGGACAGCAAAGGGACTCAGCCATACAGATACATGAATCCATTCTCCCCCAAACTCCCACCACCCAGCCTGCCACATAGCACTGAGCCGAGTTCCCTAGGCTATACAGTAGGGAAAGGACAATTTTAAAAAGCAAATAAAGCAAAGATCATGGAACATGATTTTTACATCTTGATTCATTCATCCCTGACTGATGCTAGTGTTAAACCTCCAGTCTTTGAGTACTTTTCTTCTACAGCTTCAAAGTTTCTCTTTGTTCTTTAAACAGTCTTCTGTTTGAGGTAGATAAATGTTCTGAGTGTTAGGAAAAGAAGTCCAAACTGTGTACTGAAAAATAATAGACCCACAAAAATCTAAGTGTTGACACAGCTACACTTCTAACTGAGAACAGTAATTGGTGCTGAGGAATGCGCATCACTACAAGGGTGAGTGGTAAGGTGGTCTCCTTCAATTTTGTTCCCTGGTTCTTACCACTTTCAAAGTCTGCAGGCAGAGAGCCCCTTTGTCCTTGAGCTATTCCTGGCTTAGAACCTGTGAATGAAGTAGTACATGAATATAAAGATCAAAGACCTAAAATTGTTAATACGTGCTCTCTCAAGTCCATACTTCTTGTAACCAAGGATGATGACTTTTAAAAAAAGTGATCATCTTTTTGTGTATTCATGATATTGCTTTATAAACTTTTTTCTTCTGATTAATAATATATTGTGAGAAACTTTCCATCGTGATAATTATACATATGTACATAATTTTAGTGGCTGAATTCCGTTTCATTAAATGAATACACTGATTTATTTAAACAACTGTTGTTGCACAATTCCACTGTTATATGTTTTTCATTATTTTAAGCAACACTGTAGTACACACCTGCCTACCCTTACTCAGTTTATTCCTTGGGGAAAAAATATCTTGAGGTACAGTGGGTTAGTGGGATAGGCAATAAAAGAAACAGCACTTTCCAATTTGCCTTTTTCTCCTTATTTCTGCTTTAATTATTAGTAAGGTTGGCTATGTAGTTCTTGTTTTATGATTTTTCTATAACGGTCATTTGCCCATTTTTCTGTTGGATTATTTATTTTTAATTGATTTGATGGAGATTCTGATAATAACCCCTTCTGTCACTTTCTTTAAGCAGTTTTATTGAGGTATAACTGACAGTAAACTATATATATATATTTTTTTTTCTTTTTAGATTTTTTTTTTTAGTGTGGACCATTTTAAAGTTTTTATTGAATTTGTTACAATATCATTTCTGTTTTATGTTTTGGTTTTTTTGGCCTCTAGGCATGTGGGATTTTAGCTCCCTAACCAGGGATCCAACCTGTACACCTCGCATTGTAAGGCAAAATTTTAATCACTGTACCTCCAGGGAAGTCCCCCTAAACTGCATATATTTTAAAAGTACACGCTGGTAAGTCAAGACATAGTTATATACTTGTAAGACTATCACCTCAATCAAGATAATGAACATATCCATCATCCCCCAAAGTTACTTTGTGCTCCTTAGTCATCTCCCTACCTCCTCCTCCCATGAGGCAAACACTGAATTAATTTGAATTTTCTAGATTTGTATATAAGCAAAACAGTACATGCCATATACTCATTTTTGTTGTTGTTCTGGCTTCTTTCACTCATACTTCCTTTGAAGTTCATCTTACTTTGTGTTTTAGAGTTTATCGATAGTTCTTTTTTATTTCTGAGTATGATTTTATTGTACTGCTATATCATGGTTTGTTTTTCCATTCACCTGTTGATGGGCATTTGAGTTTTATTTAGTTTTTAGCTACTACAAATAAAGATGCTATAAATATTCATCTACATGTGTTTGTATAAACATATGTTTTTATTTCTCTTGAGTAAATTCCCAAGAGTAGAAGGGCTGGATCTTTTTGCAGACATGTTTTAAGAAGCTGCCAAACTGTTGTCTAAACTGGTTGTATCATTTGATTTTCTTACCAGTAGTCTATGTTTCAGTATCTCCGTATCTTTTCACAATTTGAAATGGCTAATCCTTTTAATTTTAGCCTTTGTAATTGGGTAGAGGGCTATTTCATTTTGATTTTAATTTGCTTGTCTTTAATGACTAATGATGGTAACCACCTTTTTGTGTGCTCACTTACCATCCATATTTCTTTTTCAGTGAATTGTATGTTCAAATCTCTTGCCCACTTGTAAAATGGGCTCGTTTGTTTTCTGATTATTGAACTTTGAGAGTTAGGTTTCCTTTATACGCATGGTACTCTATCAGATATATGACTTGCAAGTATTTCTCCTTGTCTTTGGCTTTTCTTCTGTCTTAAGAGCTTTAAAGAAGAGACTTTGAAATTTTTATGAAGTCCAAAATTACCATTTTTTCTTCTATGGATTTTTAAGTTGCATAATTATATAATCAAGGAAATACTATTTTAAATGATTATTTTTTTCTCCTTTGTACTTACAGGCATTAAAAAAATTTCAAATCCATTTATTTTAAATGATCAAATGAGATGCCTGTGAAAGCATCCTGAAAATCACAGAGTTACAATAAAAGTACTATTTCCTTCCTCCTCCTTCCCCTCCTCCTCATCGTCACTGTCATCAAAAACATTCAACTTCTGAGCCATCTGTTCCACTCAGGAGAATTAATCCAAAGGAAAACCTCCTTTAAAAAAAACAAATTACGAAAGCACTTCCTCACATACTTCCCAGGTGGCTCAGACACTAAAGAAACTGCCTGCAATGCAGGAGACCTGAGTTTGATCCCTGGGTCAGGAAGATCCCTTGGAGGAGGTCATGGCAACCCGCTGCCATATTCTTGGCTGTAGAATTCCATGCACAGACAAGCCTGGTGGGCTATAGTCCATGGGGTCGTGAAGAGTCGGACACAGACTGAGCAATTTAGCACTTTCTTTCACTTTTCTTTACTTACATATGGTCTATAATGAGGGAAAACAGAAAACATTGTAGGTATTTAACAATAGGAGAATACATAAATAAACTGTGGTGCTTCTTTCAATGAGATATTGTAAGGCATTTATAAATGGTAATTATACAGTGGTAGAAATAGAAAAAAATTACATTTAAATTGAAAAACTGTTCAATTGTTTTTATACTCATAACCTTACATAAAATGTACATATGGATAAAGATTAGGAGGGGCATAGAAATATGAAAACAGTTGTTTTAAAAGATAGGTTTGTGAATAATCATTTTTATTTTTTTTGTATTTTCTTTAATTCTACTTTGTGTTTTTTTGTACTGTGTTTTCTGTATGTATCTCTTTAAAGCTAGGATCCCATTCTAGTATGTTATATTTACCAGTCCAAGATACTGCCTGGCCTTCCAGGCTCTGTTATACTGCCTCTAACCTCTGACATGAGGTTTCCTGTGAAATTAGTTTATTTCCTTCTTTATGATTTTGTCAGTCATGTTGTATTATTATTATGCAATATTTAAAATGCTTTATGCACTTTCTGATCATGTGTTTCATGGCTTAATTTTTCCATTGTGCTTTTACTGTGATGATTAACTAATCACAGACTTGTTTTTATTTCCCAGTTGCCCAGCAGGAGGCTGAAATGTTCAGACGCTACAACGGAACCTTTCCATTACCTGGAATACACCAAAGTCAAGGTGCTTTATACACCTGCCCTAAACTGCCTCATCAAGGATCCTTTCAGATTGATGACTATGTCCCCACTGAACATTCTTCAATGAAGATGCAACAAGTGAAACAGAGAATTGATTCTGTCACAGTATGTTTATTTCATTTTATGCAGTAGACAAGTTGGAAACTTTAAAACCATTTCAATCCTGTTTTACACACCCATGCCAATAAACATTAGCTGAATGGAAAAAGTGAGTGTTAGTCACTCAGTCATGTCCAACTCTTTGTGACCCCATGGACTATAGCCCGCCATGCTCCTCTGTCCATGTAGATTCTCCAGACAAGAATACTGGAGTAGATTGCCATACCCTCCTCCAGAGGATCTTCCCAACCCAGGGACTGAACTCAGGTCTCCTGCATTGCAGGCAGATTCTTTGCCACCTGAACCACTAGGCAATTCCAGTAGTTACTTAAAACTAGGCCTTCTTCTACATGTATAGTTACTTTCTGGTACTTGTTCTAAAATAACTAACTTCAGTAAGCAAACTAAACTTAGGATAATCTATTATGTTTTCCTGGCCTGATAGATTCTGTAACTATCAGCCCAAGACCTGTTTCTCTATTTCAAAAGTATGTGTCTATATGCACATATACAGCATGTAGGCACACACACGTAGGACAACCAACTAACCTGGAAAAATACTTAACATAAAATATAAAAGACACAGCCTTCTTAATATGCAAGAACTAAATAATAAAGAAAGTAGTGAGACTTCAGTTAGGAAATGGATAAAAGAAATAAACATGTACTTCCATAAAGAGTAGGTACTGCTGCTGCTGCTGCTAAGTCGCTTCAGTCGTGTCTGACTCAATGCAACCCCATAGACGGCAGCCTGCCAGGCTCTGCCGTCCCTGGGATTCTCCAGGCAAGAACGCTGGAGTGGGTTGCCATTTCCTTCTCCAATACATGTAAGTGAAAAGTAAAAATGAAGTCGCTCAGTCGTGTCCAACTCTTAGCAACCCCATGGACTGCAGCGCACCAGGCTCCTCCATCCATGAGATTTTCCAGGCAAGAGTACTGGAGTGGGGTGCCATTGCCTTCTCTGAAGAGTAGGTACAAGTGTTTCATCAATGTATTTTAAAGTTCCATCTCACTTCTAAGAAAGGTAGTGCCACCAAAACCAGATATTTGCTGCAAAACTGGAAAATAGATGATAAAAATGAGAAGGACAATGCTTGGTTAAAAGTTCTGTGGTATTCTATTAGTGATAAATTACTATACAGTCTTTCTCAAAGTTAAGTGGGAAAATGTATTGAGAAGGTAGAATATCCTTAAAAATCCTTATGCTCTTTAACCATAATAGTTCTTTTACTGAGAATTAGCCTTGAAGACATGGACTTCACAGGCTTGTTTTTTGTTGTGTTCCCCCTTTTGGTGCATTGCCTGGCACTTAATAAATCATCCCTTCTTCTCCTCCTTTGATAGGAATATTGACCAGTTTTAAACCAAACATAGGAAGAACTGCATTGAGACATCTTTAGTTTGGACTGTACTTTCTTCCTCTCTCCTTTTCCTTTTTTATAGAGTTATAGAGTATGAGGTATGCAGATCACACAGGCAAAGGGGGTTAGGTTTAGTTGGAATATGGAGGAAATTTTTTTTTATGTCTCACTATAAATTATAGAATATATGATTATAAATTAATGATTTCAATGTTGTAATTCTGTATATTTTAACATTTTTAAATAACTGAATAATGCATGGTGTTCCAAATTTTAAGAGGAAGTATGAATAGATAAATGGAGTTTTAAAACTTAGAGAAAAATATTTATTCAGTAGGGGGGATAAAGGTGTCCTTGTATAAAATATTGCATGGCAATATGACTTCATCTACAGACCTAAGAGCAACTCACAGACAGACATATAAAAAAAAAATTTCATACAGCCTGTCAGTCTTTACACTGTAAAGCTTAACATTCTGGAATCACTTTGGTCTTGGAGCTTTTTACCTGCATCATCTTTTATAGCTGTCATCCTCAGATAAATGAAAGGATGTAAGAACAAATGAAAGTAGATGTACAGGAAAAATTTTTTTAATATATTTCAGAAAAATATTTTTTAAGATATGAAATCAAAGGCAAGGGGGAAGTAAATTGATACTTTATTATAAGAGAATAACTTATTTGTCTTAGAATCATTGATTTATTTAGCTTTTGCTTAACTTTCCTTTTAAAAATTATTCAGATGTACGCTTTGGGATTGACATAGATCGAGGCTTCCTTTGGAAATGAAAGCCTTGTCTATGTGCTGTGGTTTTGTAAAACCATATATTTCCCGTGTTAAGAGAATTCTTTGAACTTTTTTTTCAAATGTTCTCTGCAGATTGTTTTCTCTCAGAATGTAAGTAGTACGTATGGGAGTAAAAACAAAATGTCATCTTTGTTCCCACGGAAGCGCCATTCTTTTTACGTTTTGCAGGCATTTAGGTTGACTAGATTCCCATCTTTGGTCTCAGTGCCTTTTCTCATATTTCCTGAACTGTGTTTTGTTTGTTATTGTTCAGTCACTAAGTCTTGTCCAACTCTTTGCAATCCCATGGACTGCAGCATGTCAGGCTTCCTTTCCTATCTTCTGGAATTTGCTCAAACTCATGTCCATTGAGTCGGTGATACCATCCAACCATCTCATCCTGTCACCTCCTTCTCCGCCTGCCCTCAGTCTTTCCCAGCATCAGGGTCTTTTCCAATGAATTGGCGCTTTACATCAGGTGCTCAAAGTATTGGAGCTTCAGCTTCAGCATCAGTCCTTTCAATGAATATTTAGGGTTGATTTCCTAGGATTGACTGATTTGATCTCCTTGCTGTCCACGGGACTCTCAAGAGTCTTCTCCATTTTACTAAACCCCAAATTCCTTTTTCTGTTAGGTTTCTGTTACTTAGTTTATAAGAGACTCTGTCATGGTCTTCTATGTAGAAGTCTAATAGAGAAAACTGAATTACTTCTATAAGACTGTATCCCTGAATATACTTCTTTCTTTGTAACCACGGAAGAAATGTTTTTCTAAGAAAATATAGTTCAAGTTTAGGGTGTGATTTGTGTATGTGTGAATTTTGCATAATAAGTTCAGCTCCGCAGACATTTCATAGGTGTTTACCCGTGAATGAGTAAAAGTTGCCAAAAATAGATAATTTGCTGTTCTTGGTAGCTTTATCATTTACTCATAATAAAACTCAGCTGTTTCATACTTAACAGAGCCAGCACTGTGCTACCCCTGCAGCATCACCTACAGGGCTCTGCAAACCAGCAAAGACCTCACAGGTAGACAGAATCTTGAGAGCAGTGACACTGCTCATTCTAAGGTTTCAGACTCAGAAATTTGGTCTTATCAGTATATCCAGAGCTCCTCAGTATCTGGGTTACCTGCTAAGAGTAAGTGGTCCTACAGAAAGTTGACCTATAAACTTAAATATCTTATAATGAAAAGTATACCTCTTCAGCTGCCTGAGCACTCAAGACCACTCTCCCTTTTAAAAATTTACCTACTATCTAGGTCAGTGATCACAGAGTCATAGGGTTTGAATGGGTTTAAAAAATGCTTTAGAGACTTCCCTGGTGGCCCAGTGGAACAAGATTCTGTGCTTCCAATCATAGGGGGCATAGGTTTGATCCCTGGTTGGGAAACTAAGAATCCCATGTACTGCATATGGTGTGGCTGAAAAAATTTTAAATAGAAATTAATTAATTAAATAAAATACTATGTGCCAGTTTTAGAAAAAACAATGATTAATTTCTCTGCCCCACGGGAGATTTCATCTTACAATAATTGGTGATAGTTAACACCTATTTCAGAGAAGGCAATAACAACCTACTGCAGTACTCTTGCCTGGAAAATCCCATGGACAGAGGAGCCTGGTAGGCTGCAGTCCATGGGGTTGCTACAAGTCGGACACGACTGAGTGATTTCACTTTCACTTTTCACTTTCATGCATTGAAGAAGGAAATGGCAACCCACTCCAGTGTTCTTGCCTGGAGAATCCCAGGGATGGGGGAGCTTGGTGGGCTGCCGTCTATGGGGTCGCCCAGTCAGACACGACTGAAGTGACTTAGCAGCAGCAGCTGCATGAATTCCCAGTACTGTGCTAAATGTTTTACATGTTTGTTGTATTTAACCCTCAAAACCATCCTATAACATAGATGCTAGTATTATCCCCAGATGACACCACCCTTATGGCAGAAAGTGAAGAGGAACTAAAAAGCCTCTTGATGAAGTGAAAGTGGAGAGTGAAAAAGTTGGCTTAAAGCTCAACATTCAGAAAACGAAGATCATGGCATCCAGTCCCATCACTTCATGGGAAATAGATGGGGAAAAAGTGGAAACAGTGTCAGACTTTATTTTTCTGGGCTCCAAAATCACTACAGATGGTGACTGCAGCCATGAAATTAAAAAATGCTTACTCCTTGGAAGGAAAGTTATGACCAACCTAGATAGCATATTCAAAAGCAGAGGCATTACTTTGCCAACAAAGGTTCATCTAGTTAAGGCTATGGTTTTTCCTGTGGTCATGTATGGATGTGAGAGTTGGACTGTGAAGAAGGCTGAGCGCCAAAGAATTGATGCCTTTGAACTGTGGTGTTGGAGAAGACTCTTGAGAGTCCCTTGGACTGCAAGGAGATCCAACCAGTCCATTCTGAAGGAGATCAGCCCTGGGATTTCTTTGGAAGGAATGATGCTAAAGCTGAAACTCCAGTACTTTGGCCACCTCATGTGAAGAGTTGACTCACTGGAAAAGACTCTGATGCTGGGAGGGATTGGAGGCAAGAGGAGAAGGGGACGGCAGAGGATGATATGGCTGGATGGCATCACTGACTCAATGGATGTGGGTCTCAGTGAACTCCGGGAGTTGGTGATGGACAGGGAGGCCTGGCGTGCTGCGATTCATGGGGTTGCAAAGAGTCGGACACGACTGAGCGACTGATCTGATCTGATCTGATCTAGTTGAGGCTTTCAGAGATCAAGCAATGTTGCCAATCTTAGACAAATGGAAACATTGGAGCTGAGATTTAGTCCAGGCCATCAGAATCCCATGCCCCAGTCAGTTTTACTGCCTCCTTTTAGTGACTGAGATAACTAATATCCTTTAGATGTAGGGTATGTCCCTTCACAATTTCTGGATTTGGAAAAAAAGGACGTTCTTCTTTTTCAGTTCTCTTTTTCTGTAAACTCCACATTGTTAACATTTTTCTCTGGTTCCATACTAGACTGATGATATATGCTGGTTAACCGTAATTGGACTTGAGTATTATTTGTGTCTGTTTAGCAGCAAATTTCCAAGTCATTTATGTTGACTTTGACTAATTTCTTTTTTCAAAAGTGACTTTTTCTTGGTCTTATCCCACGAGTTGTAGGCAATTCCTTTCTTTTGCTCCTCCAGTCATATACTTTACTCTTCAGAAGTGTTTATTATTAGATTTCCTCTGGAGTAAATTATTAATATGAGAATTATATGTATGGGTATTGTTATTTATAGAGATAATTCTATACTGCAGTTCAGAGTGTGTCTTTTAGATATGTTAGTGTTCCAGTACAAAAGTTGAGTGTTTACGTTAAGTTTATTGAGGAGACAAACTTTTCTTCTGTGAGAAGACATAGGCAGATACGTGTGGGCCCTCCAGAGTCGTCTTTGTCAGTGCCTTTTCTTTTGGCAAGTTAGATTTTCCAAAGTCATGTCACTGAGTCTCTTAATTTTACCCTTTCCCCAGCTCATTGGAAACAATGCAGAGTGATACCTGCATGTGATTGATTAAAAAACACTCTCCCGGATGTTGATTTTGGTTTTTAAAAGATTGATAGTTGAATGTGTTAAAAATAATTGATATTTTTAAATGAAATTATGAATATCTCTTTACTTATTTTATTGTATTTCTTTTAGGAGGTGATACGAGCCTGTGCAGCAAAGGTGAGTGGTTTTTTATTACCAAGAGACAACTTCAGTTTCCATTGTGATGACCCAAAGAATTGAAACATACCATTGATAGCTTTAATAGAACTTTTGGAAAAACTTCTTCTGATACCTGTTTGTTACAATTAGGGTTGAGTTTATCAAGGAATCATAATACTGGAACCTGAGAATTTAGCAAGTAGTAGAAGGCAATGGCACCCACTCCAGTACTCTTGCCTGGAAAATCCCATGGATGGAGGAGCCTGGTAGGCTGCAGTCCATGGGGTCGCAAAGAGTCGGACACGACTGAGCGACTTTACTTTCACTTTTCACTTTCATGCATTGGAGAAGGAAATGGCAACCCACTCCCATGTTCTTGCCTGGAGAACCCCAGGGACGGGGGAGCCTGGTGGGCTGCCGTCTATCAGGTCGCACAGAGTCGGACACGAATGAAGCGACTTAGCAGCAGCAGCAGCAGCTTACTATTTTTGAAGATTTAAGAATATTGGAATTGGGATGTATCAATACTTTCAGTAAAGGGTTAGTGAGATCATTTCCTTCTCTGAGAAAAATATAATGTGATACTTTATAGGTAAGAGACACCAACACAGTTCCAATGTGTGAATGGGGCGTAAAGTGTATAAGCCTTGAAATAAATGGAAGCTGTGCACAAACAGTAATAATATATTGTGCTCTGGATTATTTGTGCCTTGTTTCATACTTCCTTTCCCATTTAACTATGTAACAGTCCTGAGAGACAGGTTAGAGATGATTGTTATTCCACTTTTAGAAAGGAGGAAAATGAAATTGAAGGAGGGTTAAGTGATTTGCCCAAGACCCCAAAGTCAGTCTGAAAATGGAGATTGATATAAAGAGGCTCTTGGTTGGTAAACAATTGCAACTGAACTATATCTGAGTTGCTTTCAACCTAGCAGCTTTCTTTAGCTTTCTTCCTTTTGCAAGCAAGCTTGTTTTATGTGCAAACTTCAAGTCAGTTGTCAAGAAAATAAATTTTATTTAAAAGAGTTGGAATGACACCACTTGTCCATTCTTCCCTCTTATTCTCTCCTGTCCATTTCCAAAATTCAGGTGAATCATGAGATATCCGTTTATTTGTCACATATGGTTATATATTGTCACAAAGTAAAAGGGTGAGGTCTCCGGAAGGGAAAGAATTAAGGTGGTATTAGTACAGTCAAAGCCTGCTTTATGTAATGTCAGTGCAGTAGAAATACTGTCTTTACTCAGCGGACACCTCCTACCACATGGCAGGTGCTTAGAATACAGAAGTTAGTAGGCTATTGTCTCGTTCCACATGAGGCATCTCATGGAGGAAATGTGTCAGAAAACACTAGGCTTATCCCATCACTGAGCTGTCCAGTATCAGTCAGGACCCATCACTTTTTTACCTAATTATCACAAGTCAACAGGAAATAGAATAGAGACAAGGGGAAGGAAGATGAGGGGAAAAAAAGAGAACAAGCTTTATTCTGACTTGAGCTGCAGATGTTCAGGAAACTTGTTCCTGATAGCAATGATTGGTGTAATGATTGTAGCTCCAAGATTACTAAATGTTCTTAAGTATGTATAGTGTATAAAACTGGAGTCAAAAAATAGTTTATCCTCTTGATTAGCAGTTCAGAGCTATTTCTCTTTATTTTTACAAATATGTTATATACCCCTCTTTTGTAATGCTGTCTGAATGCCCAAAGAGTAAAGTGTTCTGCACATATTTGGCAAGGCTTTATGGAGAACATCCTCTGCTAATCTGGAAACTTCCTGAGGGTGGAGGTTCATGTCATTCATCTCTGTGTTCCTAGTACTTAACAAAAAATAGAATAAATTATGATTGAAAATATGACATTTTTGGAAATCAGTCAAAGTATGGAAAGATTGGGCTTCCCAGGTGACGCTAGTAGTAAAGAACCTGACTGTCACTGCAGAAGACATAAGAGATGCAGGTTTGATCCCTGGGTCAGGAAGATCCCCTGGAGGAGGGCAGAGCTACCCACTCCAGTATTCCTGCCTGAAGAATCCCATGGACAGAGGAGCCTGATGGGCTACAGTCTATGGGGTCACAAGGAGTCGGACATAACTGAAGAGACTTAGAAGGAGTAGCAGGAGCATGGAAAGATTAACCTACTAGTTATTTTCTTTTTTTATGACAGTTTTATTGATGGTTTCCCTGGTGGCTCAGATGGTAAAACGTCTGCCTGCAATGCGGGAGACCTGGGTTCAACCCCTGGGTCAGGAAGATCCTCTGGGGAAGGAAATGGCAACCCACTCCAGTACTTTTGCCTGGAAAATCCCATGGACGGAGGAACCTGGTAGGCTACAGTCTATGGGGTTGCAAAGAGTCGGACACGACTGAGCGACTTCACTTTTATTGATATATAACATACATACCACAATAGTCATGCTTTCAAAGTATACAGTTCACTGGGTTTTATCATACACATAGAATTGGCAACCATCACTACTGTCTCTCCAAAAAGAGAGATTATTCCCTCCAAAAAGAAAGCCCATTTTCTCTTAGCAGTCATTCTCCATTTCTGGATAAGGACATGCACGCAGGCACACACATGCACACACACACCACCAAACAAAGCACTCAAACTCCTGGTAACCGGCAGGAGTGGTTTATATTTTCTGTCTCTATATATTTGCCAATTCTGGTTATTTAGTATAAATGGATTCATAAAATATATGGTCATTTATTACTGGCTTTCTATAGCTTAGAATAGTGTTTTCTTGAGTCCACTTGATAAGGAACTAATCCTGTCCTGTGAAAATTCTCATCTAGATATTAAACTAGCATGCTGAAGGAGCAGAAAGAAGATCACTAATCTTAAGTGGGATAGTGAGTAAGCGAGGAAGAGCAGTGTTCCATGACAAGTTGGGGAGAAGCTCAGGAGATCAGGCCAGCCTTTTAAACGGTCCTGTAAGCATGGTAATGTAGAGGAGGAAAAGCTTTACCTTCTGCCCTTATAGGTTCTGTGACTGGTCTAAGGATTAAATTGGCATAGACAGATTAACAGGAGGAAAAAAATGCAATTTTAATTTCATACATATGTGAGCCCCACAAAGACGTGGGATGCCAAAGACTGCCAGTTAGCTGGGGCTTATATACCATCCTGAGCCTAGAAAAGGGATGGAGGAGTCTGACACTTCTGGGGCAGAAGGCAACTTGAGAAGGTAAGAGGAGAAGCTGGTTTGTAGACATAAGTCTCTCAGGTGAAAAAGTTGTCCCTAATGATAGATGGCTTTTTCTTGGTATAGAACCCCATTCTAATGTCTGTTTCTCTTACAAAAGATAGCTTCCACTCTGTGTTCAGAATGCCTGTGTTTATAGTTTCTCAAAGTAATCCTTATGCAAAAGAGGCACATTTTTGGGTGGCATATTCTACTATCCTTCAGTAAGGAGTTTAGGATATTAATTAGAGAAACAAGTGACTGAGATGTTAACCTGGAAAGAACGTGAGAATGGATTTTATTTATTTATTTATTTTGAGAATGGGTTTTAAAAGGCAAGTAATAGTCTTCAGTTCAAGGAAGAGGAGATTGTGGCCTATACTAGTATGGTGTTACAAGATAAACCGAGGCATATTAAACATTTTAGGAGGGTTTTCTTTGAGCAAAAATCTATTCGAATTGGTTAGGGCCAAGCTTAGGATCATTTAGAAGCTTTTCACCAGCAGGAGCTGGGGAAAGACTCCTAGAGAGAAAGGGCTGAAGCAGAACAAGGAAGTTACTGATTGGCTATAGTTTAAAGCCCAGTTGGGCTCCTTGACGAGAGGCCTGGGGCATGGCTGTGTGGGGCCCGGGAGGTCGCCTTTGCTTGCGCGGGTGTCTTGGAGCCCGCAAGCTATTGTGTCCCCATTTCCAGAGTCGCAGCCCCCAGGGTGTGGAAGACGGGGACAGGCCTCAGCCTTCCTCGAAGACTCCCTAGGTCCCCAAGATCTACACCAAAACAGGAGACAAAGGGTTTTCTAGCACCTTCACTGGAGAAAGACCACCCAAAGACGACCAGGTGTTTGAAGCTGTGGGAACTACAGATGAATTAAGTTCAGCCATTGGGTTTGCTATGGAATTAATTGCAGAAAAGGACCACCCGTTTGTGGAAGAGCTTCAGAGAATCCAGTGCTCCCTGTAGGACTTCGGCTCTGCCCTGGCGACTCCGCGCTCCTCAGCCAGAGAGGCTCATTTAAAACACGCCATGTTCGAGGCGGGGCTCATCCTGGAGCTGGAGCAGTGGATCGACAGATACTCTCGCCAGCTGCCCCCACTCACCACTTTCATCCTGCCTTATTCTTGCCTAGAGAATCCCATGGACAGAGGAGCCTGGCGGGCTGCAGTCCATAGGATCACAGAGTCAGACAGGACTGAGTGACAACACCCAGAGACTACGCCCCATCAGGAGGCAAGAGCAGCTCCACACTGCACTTCTGTCGGGCCGTGTGTAGCCCAGCCGAGAGACGTGTGGTGCCTCTTGTCCAGACGGGTGAGACCGATGCAAACGTGGTCAAGTTCTTAAACAGACTCAGTGACTGTCTCTTCACATTAGCCAGATACACAGCCATGAAGGAAGGGAATCCAGAAAAGATATACAAGAACAATGACCTGTTGGACCGCACCTGAGGCTCTGGGAAAGAATGGAAATGACAACGGTGAAGGGAAGACTTCGCCCTCGCATCCTGATCCCTGAAGATCTCACCCACAGGGGCCAGAAGCTGGTCTTCTCTCCAGACCCGGCTTCCTTTCACAGCCCTGACACTTCCTTTGGGAGCTGTGGCTGGTGGAGAATCCTACCCTCCTCCCCTGGGCTCTCCTCGGTCTTCGAGGAAGTGGGAATGAAGTCGGTGTTGCAGGAAAGAAAGATAAAGTGATTGCTTCATCGAGGAACCAAGCAGAAAAAATGAATAAAAGTGGGAAAGGCTTGCAAAAAAATAAAAATAAAGCTCAGTTGGCTATTGGGATTAGTTATCCTTAGGTTTCAGTATTGAAACCTCGAAGTATTTACAGGCTTAGATTTTGGTTTGCTTATGTGATCATAGGCCACCTGGCATTAAAGCCATTTCAGTCTAATCCTTGAATTCGTTTAAGAGTTATAATAATGGGAGTGCAAGCAGTGGACAAATTTAAGATATATTTTGGAAGTAGATTCAGCACAACGTGGTGATGGATTAGATGTGGTGTAAGTGAGAGAACGAGAACATAGAAATCACTTCTGTGTTGCTTTTTATAGCCACTGTAGATGCTGGTAGAGCTTTTTAATGAGATGAGGACTACTGGCGTGGAGTTTTCTATATGAATGTAGCTGAGAAGTAAGCAATTGGATATTTGAGTCTTGAGCTCTGGGGAGAGTTCAGGGTAAAAGCCGTATTTGTTCTAAACTGTTAGATTTGGTACAATCACCTGGAGAGAGAGTATAGCTAAGTACCTGAGACCCTGAAGAGAGTATGTCAGGAAATCTCACAGGAGGTATTTTAAGAAAAGGGAGTGATAAGCAGTCACATGCTATTGAGCGAATGAGTAAAACGAGGACAGAAAATTGGCAGGATGATGTCCTTTGGTTTCCTAGATGAGTACAGTTTCAGTGAGTGGCTGGGAGAAAAGCTCAGTTGAAGTGGGTTGAAGACAGAATGGGAGTCTATAAAGCAGAGACTGTGTAGACCATTCTTTTAAGAAATTCTAACTGAGGAGCAGAGAAGCAGCAACTGGAGGAGAACATTAGATGGACAATATTAAAGTATGCTTATTTGCTGCTGGGAATAATTCAGTGGTGACAGAGAAATTGATAACGTCCCATGGAGGTGGTTATTGCTGGACTCAAGTCCTTGAAGAAATGAGAGGGAATCAAATTCTGAATGCCAGTGGAGAAACTGGCCTTTAAGAGAAGTGAGTGTTCATCCTCTCTGATAGGCACATAGGTAGAAACTATGGGTAGATGCTCAGATAAAGATTTGATGATGGGAAGATAAAAAGAGTTCTCATCTCTTTACTTCCAAGACAGTAATTGGTATTAGAAGTCTTCCATTGCTCTCACATAAACTTATAATTTCCGAATTTCCTTCCTCTTTTCTTTGTTTCGAGATGGATTGAATCATATCAGAAATGATATTGCCTGGAGGAATTTCTTTCCATTAAGCTTTGTATGATTCCTCACAAATGGGATTAATCTGTTTTTCTCATGTTCCCAGACATATTGATTCATAATTGGCATGTATTTTAATTGAGTTTATTCTGCCTTAAATTATAATTAATTTTGCCTATATTCTCCAGAATTAAAGTATGAATTTCCTCAGGGAGGAACAATTCTATTCTTTCTTTCTGTTCATCTTCCTCTCCTCTCTTCCTTCTTTCTGTTTTTTTAGATATTACATGATATTGTTTCCAGCTCTAATCTTTACATGTCTGAATTTCCATACTTCTCTGTAAGCTTCTTGAAGCCAGAGGACTTTTATCTTTTTTTTAAATTATTAATGTTATCTATACTCAGTTCAGTTCATTCATTCAGTCATGTCCGACTCTTCACAACCCCATGGACTGCAGCACACCAGGCCTCCCTGTCTATCACCAATTCCCAGAGCTTGCTCAAACTCATATCCATCAAGTCGGTGATGCCATGCAACCATCTTATCCTTTGTTATCCCCTTCTCCTCCCACCTTCAATCTTTCCCAGCATCAGGGTCTTTTCAAATGAGTCAATTCTTTGCATCAGGTGGCCAAAGTACTGGAGTTTCAGCTTCAACATCCGTCCTTCCAATGAACACTCAAGACTGGTCTCCTTTAGGATGGACTGGTTGAATCTCCTTGCAGTCCAAGGGACTCTCAAGAGTCTTCTCCAACACCATAGTTCAAAAGCATCAATTCTTCTGCACTCAGCTTTCTTTATAGTCCAACTCTCACATCCATACATGACTACTGGAAAAACCGTAGCCTTAATTAGATGGACTTTTCTTGGCAAAGTAATATCTCTGCTTTTTAATATGCTGTCTAGGTTGGTCATAACTTTCCTTCCAAGGAGTAAGCATCTTTTAATTTCATGGCTGCAGTCACCATCTGCAGTGATTTTGTAGCCCTAAAAAATAGTCTGACACTGTTTCTACTGTTTCCCCATCTATTTGCCATGAAGCGATAGGACTGGATGCCATGATCTTAGTTTTCTGAATGTTGAGCTTTAAGCCAACTTTTTCACTTCTTTTTCACTTTCATCAAGAGTCTCTTTAGTTCTTCTTCACTTTCTGCCATAAGGGTGGTGTCATCTGCATATCTGAGGTTCTTGTTATTTCTCCTGGCAGTCTTGATTCCAACTTGTGCTTCATCCAGCCCAGCGTTTCTCATGATGTACTCTGCATATAAGTTAAATAAGCAGAGTGACAATATACAGCCTTGACGTACTCCTTTTCTTGTTTGGAACCAGTCTGTTCCATGCTGGGTCATATGGTGGTTTTATTCCTAGTTTTTTAAGGAATCTCCATACTGTCTTCCATAGTGGCTTTATCAATTTACATTCCCACCAACAGTGCAAGTGCGTTCCCTTTTCTCCACACCCTCTCCAGCATTTATTGTTTGTCGATTTTTTGATGATGGCCATTCTGACCTGTGTGAGGTGATATCTCATTGTGGTTTTGATTTGCATTTCTCTAATAATGAGCGATGTTGAGGATCTTTTCATGTGTTTGTTAGCCATCTGTATGTTTTCTTTGAAGAAATGTCTGTTTAGGTCTTTTTCCCACTTTTTGTTTGGGTTGTTTGTTTTTCTAGCATTGAGTTGTATGAGCTGCTTGTATATTTTGGAAATGAATCCTTTGACAGTTGTTTCATTTGCTGTTATTTTCTCCCATTCTGAGGGTTGTCTTTTCACTTTGCTTATAGTTTCCTTTGCTGTGCAAAAGCTTTTAAGTTTAATCAGGTCCCACTTGTTTACTTTTGTCTTTATTTCCGTTACCTCTAGGAGGTGGGTCATAGTGGATCTTGCTTTGATTTATGTCATCGAGTGTCCTGCCTATGTTTTCCTCTAAGAGTTTTACAGTTTTTGGTCTTACATGTAGGTCTTTAATCCGTTTTGAGTTTATCTTTGTGTATGTGTTAGGAAGTGTTCCAACACTCTTTTACATGTATCTGTCCAGTTTTCCCAGCACCATTTATTGAAGAGGCTCTCTTTACCCCATTTAATATTCTTGCCTTCTTTGTCAAAAATAAGGTACCCATAGTGCATGGGTATATTTCTCCACTCCAGTATTCTTGCCTGGAGAATTCCATGGTAGGAGGTTAAAGTCCATGGGGTTGCAAAGAGTCAGACACAGCTAAGTTGACTAACACTTTAACTTGCAATTTCAACTACGGAATCAGAGTCAAAGATAAAATAGAAGAACAAAAGATGCTTGACAACAGTTTTAGGAGTTCTGTGCCAAGAACTAGGGCCAGAGACCTATATGTATATATTTTTCTATTATTTCATACCCCTGTTTCTAGATTTAAATATGGGTACTGTGTGGATCACAATAAACTGTGGAAAATTCTTCAAGAGATGGGAATACCAGACCACCTGATCTGCCTCTTGAGAAATTTGTATGCAGGTCAGGAAGCAACAGTTAGAACTGGACATGGAACAATAGACTGGTTCCAAATAGGAAAAGGAGTTCGTCAAGACTGTATATTGTCACCCTGCTTATTTAACTTATATGCAGAGTACATCATGAGAAACGCTGGGCTGTAAGAAGCACAAGCTGGAATCAAGATTGCTGGGAGAAATATCAATAACCTCAGATATGCAGATGACACCACCCTTATGGCAGAAAGTGAAGAGGAACTCAAAAGCCTCTTGATGAAAGTGAAAGTGGAGACTGAAAAAGTTGGCTTAAAGCTCAACATTCAGAAAACGAAGATCATGGCATCTGGTCCCATCACTTCATGGGAAATAGATGGGGAAACAGTGGAAACAGTGTCAGAATTTATTTTTCTGGGCTCCAAAATCACTACAGATGGTGACTGCAGCCATGAAATTAAAAGACGCTTACTCCTTGGAAGGAAAGTTATGACCAACCTAGATAGCATATTCAAAAGCAGAGACATTACTTTGCCAACAAAGGTTTGTCTAGTCAAGGCTATGGTTTTTCCTGTGGTCATGTATGGATGTGAGAGTTGGACTGTGAAGAAGGCTGAGCGCCGAAGAATTGATGCTTTTGAACTGTGGTGTTGGAGAAGACTCTTGAGAGTCCCTTGGACTGCAAGGAGATCCAACCAGTCCATTCTGAAGGAGATCAGCCCTGGGATTTCTTTGGAAGGAATGATGCTAAAGCTGAAACTCCAGTACTTTGGCCACCTCATGTGAAGAGTTGACTCATTGGAAAAGACTCTGATGCTGGGAGGGATTGGGGGCAAGAGAAGAAGGGGATGACAGAGGATGAGATGGCTGGATGGCATCACTGACTTGCTGGACGTGAGTTTGAGTGAACTCCGGGAGTTGGTGATGGACAGGGAGGCCTGGCGTGCTGCAGTTCATGGGGTCGCAAAGAGTCGGACACGACTGAGCGACTGATCTGATCTGATTGAGTTTCTTACTTTTAAGCCCATTATTCTGTAATTCTTATCATCAAAAAGTCAGTTACATTTGAGAAGTCTTGAATATAAATACCGCCTTAAATTTGGGTAAGGTTTTAAAATATGCACTGCTTTCATATGTGTTAATGAGTTTGACTTCTGTGTAGTTTTTATAAGGTTATACCAGCCATTTACTAAACAAATTTATATAAACAAAACCCGTCCCTTACCCTCAAAAAGATTATAGTCTCATGGATGATAACTTACTAGGTAAGCATCCTAAGGTACTACCAGTGCCATGATACTAGAAGATGTGGGAATAGTGGGGAGACAAAGAAGGAGGTCCGTCTGGTCAACAAAGGTCAGTCTAGTCAAAGCTGTGGTTTTTCCAGTTCTGATGTATGGATACTGCAAGGAGATCAAAGCAGTCAATCCTAAAGGAAATCTGTCCTAAATATTCATTGGAAGGACTGATGCTGAAGCTGAAGCTCCAATACTTTGACCACCTGATGGGAAGAACTGACTCATTGGAAAAGCCCCTCATGCTGGGAGAGATTGAAGGTGGGAGGAGAAGGGAATGACAGAGGATGAGATGGTTGGATGGCATCACTGACTCGATGGACATGAGTTTGAGGAAGCTCCAGGAGTTGGTGATGGACAGGGAAGCATGGTGTGCTGCAGTCCGTGGGGTCGTGAAGAAGTCGGACACGACTGAGCAACTGGGCTGACTGAAATTAGGAAGAGATAAGTTCTAATGGGAAAGTCTGAAAGACTTTTCGTGCCTGATGTAACACTTAAGCTTAGGCTTTGAGAAGAAGTCAATATCAAAAAGGAAGATGGAGCCAGGAAGGAAGCACATTCCAGGAAACAGGAAAAGCATGAACTGAGTCACAGAGACATGAAGCAATGTGGAATGTCTGGGGAGCAATTTGTTGCAGCTGGAACATAGGAGATAGAGCAGTAAGGTTGGAAGGCTAGTAGTTCTTATAGAAAGCTTTGTTTGCTATACTTAAAAAGTATGGATTTTATCCAGTGGAACAGTTGATGATGGGTTTTAAACAAAAGTGTTGCTCAATCAAATTAGCATTTTAGAAAAATCACCCTGGTAGCAGTATAGAAGAAGAATCAGTAGATGGGAAGACAAATCAGGAGACGACTATTGCAGTGGTAGCACTGATGATGAAGGAGTGGAATCAGATGCCAGAGCACCTGACTGCCTAAATGAGAACTCTGCGTGGAGTGTGAGGAAGCTGTCCAGGGTGATGCCCATCTGTCTGGCTGGAACAGCAGAGTGGGTGATGAGAGCTTTCCCCAAGGAAGTGAACAGCATAGGAAAGGTTAGTTTGGTTCTGAACTTACTGATCAGAAGAGTTTTACATGAAAAAATTGTCAACATGAAAGGCAGATGAAGCGATGAAAACATACATCTTTGCCTGGGATAACCGTGTGGTGTGAACGAAGTAGAGAGCCCAGTGGGTCTAGCAGGCAACACAGAGAAGCAGTGGCAGGATCACCAACAAAAAATGGTTTCCCAGAAACACGAGAGTGATTGACAGTGTCAGATATCTCAGAGGCCTGAGTGAATCTGCCAAATTTGATCATTTGAAGTCCATGATGACTTTAGTTTCAGATTTAGTGTTCTGATAGATACAAGCTTTGTTGTAGCTGCTTGAAAGTGAATGGCTGAGCTATATAGATAGCAGTTATTGGCTGTTTTTCAAAAACTTTAACATTCAATGAAGGTTAAGGAAATTTATGGAATCATAGTAAGAATTACTTGTTTTCTATTTTGTAGTAAAGTGAAAAGATTAATGCTTATAGCCTGTAGACAAACAGCTAGTAGAGAATTTGGAAGAGCCTTAAGGATAGCCACATGGAGAAGGAAATGGCAACCCACTCTAGTATTCTTGCCTGGAGAATTCCATGGACAGAGGAGCCTGGCATGGTACAGTCCATAGGGTTGCACAGAATCAGACACATCTAAGCATGCATGCAAAGATATCTTCAAGGGAACAGCTGGGGGATTAATTTTAAATGGAAGAGTACCTCTTTATCTGGGCTTCCCTGATAGCCCAGTTGGTAAAGGATCCGCCTGCAATGAAGGAGACCCTGGTTCGATTCCTGGGTCGGGAAGATCCCCTGGAGAAGGGAAAGACTACCCATTCCAGTATTCTGGCTTGGAGAATTCCATGGACTGTATAGTCCATGGGGTCTCAAAGAGTTGGACCTGACTGAGCGAATTTCTCTTTCACCTGTTTATCTGACACTGGAAAGAAAGAGAGGAGGACAGGTGTAAGAGGTTTGTTCTTGGAAGTGAGGATTTCAGGGGGTTCAGAACCAAATTTTCTCTCTGGAGTAAGGAAATATACTGAGAGAGAAAGGAGGTGAAGGTTTGTACTGTAGTATGCATCAGGTTAATTGGCTTTCTCTGAGGCATATTACTACTGGGTAAGTGGTTTGAACCAGTACTAGATGTTAATTTTGAGCTTTATACAGGGGAATATATTAGTAATTTTTGAACCACCAGCCCTTATACTCAAAAAATCTTGATTAAATATTACAAAATAAAATGTGATGACTGATCCCCATTTGAATGCTGGTTTAGTTAATACTGTAGGGGGTGAACTAATATGAGGAGAGATTTTCTAGCTCGTTACCCCACTGTAAAAATTTAACAGTAACAATGTTTCTTCCCTATCCCTCACTTCATTGTCGCAATTTATAAGGGCAGTATCTAGGACCTAGAGAGATCATGTTGCATCTCTCTTTATGACATCACGGCCTACTCATTTCTTAGGTTTTACTAACCTCTATATCACAGAAATGTAAGTTGCTTTTAGAACTTATGAGGTGTTCAGATAACTGACTTCAGATAACTTGAATCTCACTTTGGCTCAAGTTTTCTGTTTAACTTGTTTTGTAATACTGGGATTTTAACTTTTACAGCAGACATATAATTTGCAACAAAAAAATTTCCTAGGTGCTGGTTTTAGAAGTGTCTTCAAATTAAAGCGTTATCTGCATTGTTGTTCAAATTTAGTTTAAAAAAAATAGATGTCCAGAAGAAGGGGGACACATTTGTTAACATAAGTGTATAAACAGTGTTAATATCTTTTCTGTTATCATTAAAATCAAGTTTGAAGTGTCTTCACAAATTGAAACTTTGAAAACAATTCTTCAGGTTAATAAAGCATATAAAGTCAGCTAAAAGGATTAGACTTGTAAGTATATATGGAAATGAGTGTTACATATCTCCCAATGGTTTTACAATTTAATCACTAAAGGGTAAACTATTGTAGCCTGTTTAGCTTTGTGCATTCAATTTGAGGTTAGAGCAATGACTTTTTTAACATGAAAATTAACTCCTCCTAGAGAATTAGTATTTGCATATTTTATCAAAACTGTTTATACCCTGAAAGAGCAGGCAAAACAGTTTTTGTGATTAACTTGGCAGTTCTAGGTGGTTGTTTTTTTCTTTTCTTCCATTATGAATTTTATTAAATTTTTATGCTTCTCATTTTGCACAGTATGGAGGTATTAAACTGACTTTGGCAGACTGTGGTTTTTGCATGAGGCAAGCAGAAAAGTGTTTTGTAAAAAGAGGATAGATTGTTGTAGGGTAGACTATCTTAGCCAACCTTTCTGTTGTTGTAAAATTATTAAGCAATTCTTTTCCACAGCATATGTTTCAAAAATAGATATTGCTTCACTCTGTATAATGGTTATTATTATTTTTCTTCCTTTAAATGAATTAGTGAATATGTATAAGCTCACTTTGAAAATACTTTGAGTTCTAATTTCAGATCACTATTAGTTCAGTTCAGTTCAGTCACTCAGTTGTGTCCGACTCTTTGCAACTCCATGAATCGCAGCACGCTGGGCCTCCCTGTCCATCACCAACTCCCGGAGTTTACCCAAACTCATGTGCATCGAGTTGGTGACGCCATCCAGCCATCTCATCCTCTGTTGTCCCCTTCTCCTCCTGCCCCCAATCCCTCCCAGCATCAGGGTCTTTTCCAATGAGTCAACTCTTCACATGAGGTGGCCAAAGTATTGGAGGGTAGTGATTAACAATTATCCATACCTTAGAAACTAAGTTATCCTCCCTGTTATGTTGCCACTTATCACTTCACGAACATTTGAATAGTCTCTAAAGATATGTCAAGAGAGGGCAGAAGTGTAGAAATGCTTAGAAAAACCATGTAATTGTAGATCATAATTGGATTTTTTACAACAGCATTTTACTTAGAAAAAGTGGCAAGTCTTTCAGTTTGAGTGGAGTCATTCAAGTATCCTATTTGAGCTTTCTTGGTATTTATTTTTTGCTTTAGCACAAGTAATTTTCTGAAGAGGAAGACTGAAAAGCACATTTGTGTGTATGTGTGTGTGTGCACATGTGCGTGTCCAGCATACACCTGCTTTTTTGCACCAGATTTCAAAATGCTTTGTTTGATAGGTAGGATTAAAATTTTCAAGAAAATAGAAGTAAACTGAAAAATGATTCTAAAAAAGAGAAGTGAAGTAAATAGTTAAGTGATAAATTGTCATTTTGTGTATAGTACTTCCATATAAAAGCATAGCATTCTGAAAAATTTACTGCATCATCTTACTGCACTACATATTTCTAAGTACCCTTGCTTGTAATGATGTTAATAATAATAACTAATATTTATATAACACTTGATTTGTATAGCACTTTAGGATCCCCTTTGTGAACATACTCGTGTTATTTAGTGCTTTAGGGTTAACCTATGTTTTAATACCAATGATTATTATTAGTCTTCAAGCACATTTCCTTTGAAGTTTATTTACTGTTTTTATTATCTCCATTTAAAGTTGGAAAATGAAATTCAATGATCTTAGGTGATTTCATTGTTACTTTAGCTGTTGTATCAATGTAAATAGTCAACTTTAATTTTGGTCAGTGTTAATAATGGCTTCTTATAGAATTTTTGTAGCTGGATAATTTTTCTTAGCATTGATGTAATATTTGACCCCATCTAGTAACTACTTTCGAAAATATTTTTATTTTTCATAAGATGATACCACAATAGTTTAGGAATCTTAGAGCTATAATCGCACATGATCTTAATTGACTTTTTCACAAAATTATCTTTCTTTCAAAAGAAAAACTTAATCTTATATACCATTTACTGTCACTGTTTGAAAGAAGAGAAGCATTTACAAATATTATGTAAATAATGAGTCAGATAAAGGGCATGTAACCACAACTCAGTACTGTTGTTCTATGTATAGAACATCAAAAGGGAATTTTTAAATACTAATACAGTGGAAGTCCTCTGTGTAGTTTTGAGTATTTCAAAAAAGAGAAAGGAGCTACTTTCCTATACTAATATTTACATACCATAAACTGTCATTTTTAATAGTTTGTTAATTAACAGATTACTTTTTTACAGAAAATTAGAAATTTAAACATTTCCATTTTTTTCAAAATTCGATCACATTTTATCATGCTTTTTGAAAGTGGTAAAAATAATAAGATATAATGATTGATTTATTAATAATGAAAAAGAGACTAGATCGCTGCTGAAATTATCTGAACTGCAAGATGAATTTACTAACTTACTAAACATTTTAGCCTTTTTCTGTGAAGTGTGTTTTTCATACACTTACAGTGTTACAGTGTACTTACAATGTAGTTACAATGTTGCACTTGTTACTCGTTTCATTTCATTTCATTTCTGAGTACAGACCATTGTACTTGCACAATTGTAGTAGAATTTTTGTGCTACTGAACATTGTATTTACTTATAGAAATTTTGCTTGTTCATTATTTGAGTTGTTTTTTGAAAACTGTCTTAAGAATAAGATTTTTTGATACGGCAGAAACTATTTCACTTGGCTAGTTAAGTTGCAGCTGTGTTATCTATGTCACTGTGATACATATAAACATGAACATTACAGGTGTTTTCTGTACAGTATCTGAAAAGGAAGTACTTGTTCTTTCAAAAATGCTAAGGAAATGTGGATGTGAAACATTTAAAAACTCTTTCTTAATTGAAAGCAGTCAGGGAGTCACTTATTTTTTGCTTTTTTTTTTTTTTGGCATAACTTTTAAGACCACTCTAAGTTACTAATAAAGTTAGTCCCATGATAAGCAAACTTGTTTTCAAAGTAAGGCAGATTGTAAAACTATAGAGTTTTGTAAACTCTTAAAAACTAAGCATATAAATCATTGTCACTTCTTTTGACATGTTCCCTGGTTTGCATCGTAAGCAAATATTTCTCATCCACTATTTGCATCAGTAACCCCGGAAATTACGCTTTCATTTCTGATTTGCCTTTCCTATTACAGGTCAACAAAAATCTCTCATTCACTTCGACATCAGCCTCCTCACAGCAGTCTAAGTCAAAACAATCAAACATGCTGGACGCTCATCAGATTCTGCGTCAGTTTGGTTTCAGTCAAACCGGTGAGCCCCTTTCTTACTTTGACTATTCATTAAATGTTCAGATTCTATTTTTTAATGGATGTCATATATTTCACTTCAGAAGTATGGCTCATAGCATTATAACGGTCAATTTTCACACTTGGTGAATTATATTCCAGCATTTTTTTCTTTAAAAATCACTGAATTATTTCAAAAGCAAATTTGAATTTGGTAACTTTAATGGTAGATACTCTCATCCTCTAGTCTTTTGAGTAGATAATAATTGAAAAGTCACAGAACATGAATTTTATATCTGATTCAGTTTCCTTTGGGTAAAGGAACCATAGTTTATGGATAATCAGATTTTGTGATTCATTTCAAAGAAACCCCAGGTAAAATGCATTTTGGTAGAAACAGGATGCATCCTGCCTGCCAAAATATCACGTTTCTTCAAAATTGGAAAATTAACAAAAGATGCAAAGAAGCTAGTTATTTAAATGTATATCAATCACAGAGTTGAAACAAACTATACAATTGCAAATTTTAGGCGAATATTTTAAATTAATTTGAATAAGGTTTTCAAAGAATCTCAAAGAAAAACCCTCTAGATGAGAAGTGTGTATTTTTGGTATTGAAAGATGTCTGCTTCTATTCATTAGCTTTTGGTATTTCCTAGTATTTTTTTTCTACTATGGAAATCTTTCAGAAAGATGGAAATCTTTCAGAGAACTGAAAATGACAAAACAGTTGTCTTTGACAGAGAGAGGAGGAAACTTGAGCTTGAAAAGACCAGCTTAATTTATTTAGAAATTTAGGAACGATCTTACTCTTCTACTTTGAAGGTATTTGGAGTTTGCATATGAAGTTAGTGTAATATCGCTGATTACGTATTCAGTTCAGTTCAGTTCAGTTCAGTCACTCAATCATGTCCGACTCTCTGCGACCCCATGAGCTGCAGCATGCCAGACCTCCCTGTCCATCACCAACTCCCAGAGATACCAAAATTCATGTCCATTGAGCCAGTGATGCCATGCAACTATCTCATCCTCTGTCGTCCCCTTCTCCTCCTGCCCTCAATCTTTCCCAGCATCAGGGTCTTTTCAAATGAGTCAGCTCTTCGCATCAGGTGGCCAAAGTATTGGAGTTTC
Organism: Bos indicus; assembly: GCF_029378745.1. Lineage (NCBI taxonomy): Eukaryota > Metazoa > Chordata > Mammalia > Artiodactyla > Bovidae > Bos > Bos indicus. Next base: position 73,644,109 of record NC_091768.1, on the reverse strand, counting down.
AGCTTCAACATCAGTCCTTCCCATGAACACCCAGGACTGATCTCCTTTAAGATGGACTGGTTGGATCTCCTTGAAGTCTAAAGGACTCTCAAAAGTCTTCTACAGCACCACAGTTCAAGAACTAAGCATCAATTCTTCGGCGCTCAGCTTTCTTCATAGTCCAACTCTCACATCCGTGCACCACTACTGGAAAAACCATAGCCTTGACTAGGTGGGCCTTTGTTGGCACAGGAATGTCTCTGCTTTTTAATATGCTATCTAGGTTGGTCATAACTTTCCTTCCAAGGAGTAAGCGTCTTTTAATTTTGTGGCTGCAGTCACCATCTGCAGTGATTTTGGAGCCCTAAAAAATAAAGTCTCTCACTGATTCCACTGTTTCCCCATCTGTTTGCCATTCAGTGATGGGACCAGATGCCACGATCTTAGTTTTCTGAATGTTGAGTTTTAAGCCAACTTTCTCACTCTCCTCTTTCACTTTCATCAAGAGTCTCTTTAGTTCTTCTTCACTTTCTGCCATAAGGGTGGTGTCATCTGCATATCTGAGGTTATTGATATTTCTCCCAGAAATCTTGATTCCAGTTAGTGCTTCATCCACTCCAGCATTTCTCATGGGTACTCTGCATATAAGTTAAATAAGCACGGTGACAATATACAGCCTTGACGTACTCCTTTTCCTATTTGGAACCAGTCTGTTGTTCCATGTCCAGTTCTAACTGTTGCTTCCTGACCTGACTATAGGTTTCTCAAGAGGCAGGTCAAGTGGTCTGGTATTCTCATCTCTTTGAGAATTTTCCACAGTTTATTGTGATCCACACAGTCAACGGCTTTAACATAGTCAATAAAGCAGAAATAGATGTTTTTCTGGAACTCTCGCTTTTTCGATGATCCAACGGATGTTGGAAATTTGATCTCTGATTCTTTGCCTTTTCTAAAACTGGCTTGAACATCTAGAAGTTCTCGGTTCATGTAATGTTCAAACCTGGCTTGGAGAATTTTGAGCTTTACTTTACTAGCGTGAGAGATGAGTGCAATTATATGGTAGTTTGAGCATTCTTTGGCATTGCCTTTCTTTGGGATTGGAATGAAAACTGACCTTTTCCAGTCCTGTGGCCACTGCTGAGTTTTCCAGATTTGCTGGCATATTGAACACAGCACTTTCACAGGATAATCTTTCAGGATTTGAAAGAGCTCAACTGGAATTCCATCACCTCCACTAGCTTTGTTTGTAGTGATGCTTCCTAAGGCCCATTTGACCTCACATTCCAGGATGTCTGGCTCTAGGTGAGTGATCACACCATTGTGATTATCTGGGTCGTGAAGATCTTTTTTGTACAGTTCTTCTTTGTATTCTTGCCACCTCTTCTTAATATCTTCTGTTTCTGTCATGTCCATACCATTTCTGTCCTTTATTGTGCCCATCTTTGCATGAAATGTTCCCTTGGTATCTCTAATTTTCTTGAAGAGATCTCTAGTCTTTCCCATTCTGTTGTTTTCCTCTATTTCTTTGCATTGATCACTGAGAAAGGCTTTCTTATCTCTCCTTGCTATTCTTTGGAACTCTGCATTCAAATGGGTATATCTTTCCTTTTCTCCTTTGCTTTTCACTTCTTTTCACAGCTATTTGTAAGGCCTCCCCAGACAGCCATTTTGCTTTTTTGCATTTCTTTTCCACGGGGATGGTCTTGATCCCTGTCTCCTGTACAAGGTCATAAACCTCATTCCATAGATCATCAGGCACTCTGTCTATCAGATCTAGTCCCTTAAATAAATTTGTCAGTTCCACTGTATAATCATAAGGGATTTGATTTAGGTCATACCTGAATGGTCTAGTGGTTTTCCCCACTTTCTTCAATTCAAATTTAAATTTGAATTTGGCAATAAGGATTTCATGATCTGAGCCATAGTCAGCTCCCAGTCTTGTTTTTGCTGACTGTATAGAACTTCTCCATCTTTGGCTGCAAAGAATATAATCAGTCTGATTTTGGTGTTGGCCATCTGGTGATGTCCATGTGTAGAGTCTTCTTTTGTTTTGTTGGAAGAGGGTGTTTGCTATGACCAGTGTGTTCTCTTGGCAAAACTCTATTAGCCTTTGCCCTACTTCATTCTGTACTCCAAGGCCAATTTTGCCTGTTACTCCAGGTGTTTCCTGACTTCCTACTTTTGCATTCCAGTCCCCTATAATGAAAAGAAGATCTTTATTTGATGTCACTTCTAAAAGGTCTTGTAGGTCTTCATAGAACCATTCAGTTTCAGCTTCTTCAGCATTACTGGTCAGGGCATAGACTTGGATTACCGTGATATTGAATGGTTTGCCTTGGAAACAAACAGTGATCATTGTCATTTTTGAGATTGCATCCAAGTACTGCATTTTGGACTCTTTTGTTGACTATAATGGCTACCCCATTTCTTCTAAGGGGTTCTTGCCCGCAGTAGTAGATACAATGGTCATCTGAGTTAAATTCACCCATGCCAGTCCGTTTTAGTTCGCTGATTCCCAGAATGTCTACGTTCACTCTTGCCGTCTCCTGTTTGACCACTTCCAGTTTGCCTTGATTCACGGACCTAACATTCCAGGTTCCTATGCAATATTGCTCTCTATAGCATCAGACCTTGCTTCTAACAGCAGTCACATCCACAACTGGGTGTTGTTTTTGCTTTGGCTCCATCCCTTCATTCTTTCTCAAGTTATTTCTCCACTGATCTCCAGTAGCATATTGGGCACCTACCGACCTGGGGAGTTCATCTTTCTGTGTCCTATCTTTTTGCCTTTTCATACTGTTACATGTTACAGTAGGAAAATATCTGGATCAAGAGCTCTTATGTTAAGTCCTGGCTGTGCCTTTTATTATCCTTGTTACCTGCAAATGTTAGAATCTTCATTTGAAAACTGGGAATGATGTTTGCATTATATATTGTGGAAAATCAAGTCACAAAGCACATATGAAAACACTCTATAAGCATTAGATACTATGTGAATGTAACATACTTGTATTGTAAACATGATTTGTGTGTGCACTAGCTTTGAAAAAATACTTTGAGTTCTAATTTTAAGTCACTCTGGTAATTAACAGTTGTCCCAAACCTTAGAAATTTTAAATTTCTAGTGTGTCAGATATTTACTGGAAGTTTGCGCAATAGTTTTGCTCTTCTTGTGTATAGTGGAGGGCAGACCATGTGCACCTCCTATAGATGCATTCTCTGCATCCTAATGTGATGCTTGGTTTGCTTTCAGACCATGTCATTTTAATGAGTAGGAGGGAGGAGGGAACCTGGCTCCACCACTTGATGCCTATCTTTCTGCTGAGGTCTAAATTTCTTCCGAGAACAAATCTTGCCTTCCACATTTCAGGATTAAGAGTGTAAAACATAAGTCTGATCAAGTTAGCAGATTGATTAAAGTTCATTCAAGTAGTATCTTAAGTTTATCAGCCAACGAGGTGTAGATAATAGATACAAAATTCTTTCTTTGTCTGTAAACGGAAAGAGAAGACAGGATAGATAGGAAGGCTTTGAAATGGAAGAGTGATTACCACTCTGACAGATAAAGAATAAAAGGAAAACCAGATATGATAAAGGCAAGCCTTGCAAACTTAACAATTTTACCTTGGATTCACTTCCTTTACCTTCAGCTTCCATGGTCATATAGGCCTTGAGTGGGACTTTTAAATCATGCATATCCCTCAATGTGAGCACTGTCTCAGGAGCATGGCCATTAAGCCATGTAATACCTGGTAGGACTGCTTTGCTTGATTTTTAGTTATTCTCATTTTAAGGCATATCTTCCCTATAAAATTTGTTGAGAGACTTCCGTGGCAGTCCAGTGGCTAAGACTTCAGGCTTCCAGTGCTGGGGACATAGGTTCAATCTCTGGTCAGGGAACTAGGATGACACCTGCTGCACAGCCAAAAAAGAAAAAAGAAATTTTTTTTCTTTGTATCATTGTATAGAAAACTTATAAAAGCAGAGTATGTAGTCCATTGCAAAGTGGCCAAATCCATCTTATTCATTAAGAAGCCAATCTTTGTGAAAAGAATCCTGCACTAGGAAACAGGTGAACTAATTTCTACGCTTGGCTCCACTTCTGAATGACTAGAATTTTTAGCAGTTTCTTTAAGCTTCAGGTTTTTTTATCCCTGCAGGTAAATGAGGGCTCTGGATTTGGTGAGTTTCTGTCTTAAAAATTCTGTGAGTCTATTCAATATTCAAAAGAGTTTTAAAAGGGGACAATAGTTAAATGTTCTTGACCGTACAAATAATCTATTAGAATCTGAAATGAAGGACTATGAAAATAATATAGATAGGATGTTTAAAAATAAAAACCTTACTGAAAAGCTGTCTAAATTTCAAGTCTTATGTGCAACTCTTTCAGTTTGTACTGTATAAAGAAATACAGTTTACACAGAGCTAGTCAGTATGGCCTACTGGCCTTCATGCCAGAGGCTTAAGAGGAGACCTTGATTTGATACATATTATATGTAAGTGAGTTTATATGCTGGAATGTTAGAGCCCGGGGTGGGTTTTTGGTCTGCTATCACTTCTGTTGACCTCATTCCAGGTGAGTTCTGGGTAATGGAGACTGCTAGAAAAGTATTTGTTTCTTCTTTGGTCTATTTTCTTTTGAGTTTCTAGACTATTATCTTTACTTATTCTAAAATCATTCTAAGTAACTACTTTGCTTAAGGTCCTTACTTAAATATGTGGATGAAATAAGACAGTCTCTGTCCTCAGGGAGCTTACCGTCTGGTTGGGAAGGCAAATGAGCATGCAGCAAATTATGTCAGAGTGTGATAAATTCTGAAATCACAGTATAAACAAAGTATCACTGAAATATAGAGGGATAAAGCAGTGGGGCGATTTCTCGTACTTTACATGTCCAAGCAGAACTCTTGCCCCCAAACCCTTCATCTACTTCCACTTCCCCTGCCCCACACCAGATCTTCCCACCGAACACTCAGGCACATGTACCCTGTCGTTTAGGGATCCTTCTTCTCCCTCCACTTCTCTACTTCTGCTCCTATCCCTTAGATTATTCTCCCCATAGCAGACAACAACATTCTTTGAAAAATAAATTAGATTCTATTATTTCCCTATTTAAAACTCTTAAATGGCTTTCTCCAGCAATCTGAATGAGTTCCAAAGACCTTATAAAACCTTCCAGGTCTTGCCTCTTGTCTCTGTCCCTGGCCTCATCAGCAGGTGGGGCTTGAGAAGGGCACACTAAGCTGAGATGGTTGTGCGCTCAGTCGTGTCTGATTCTTGGCAACCCTATGGACTGTAGCCCACCAGGCTCCTCTGTCCATGGGATTTTCCAGGCAAGAATACTGCAGTGGGTTGCCATTTTCCTCCAGGGGACCTTTTCACCTCAGAGATTGAATCCGTATCTCCTGTGTCTCCTGCACTGCAGGCGGATTCTTTACCACTTGAGCCATCAGGAAAGCCACACTGAGCTTCTGAACAAACAATTGAAAGAGAGCCTGACTTGCCTGGTCAGTGGTATGAGGCTTTGGTTAGCTGGAGGAAATGATGAGATGCATGTATTTAGGAAGACCTGAGCTGCAAAGGTAGATGGGGTCAAATTGTGCCCTACTGGGGAATTCACATTTCATTCTCTAGATAAAACAGAGCTATCTAAAGGTATGAGGATGAAAGAGTAATAATAAAATATGTTTCTAAAAAATACCACTGGTGTCTCAGTGAGGGGTGGGTTAGAGAGGAGAAAAGCTGGATACAACACCTATGATACTTATTTCAGCAACTGTTTATTAGGCTATTGTTCCAGGTACTTAATGAACAAAATAATAAATCAGCTAGTTTTATTAAAGTTAAAACCATAAATATTTTCTGAGTAATTTGTATAAGAAATAAATTTATAAAAATATATTCACCAATTATACCTAATGGCAACCCACTCCCGTACTCTTGCCTGCAAAATCCCATGGATGGAGGACCCTGGTGGGCTGCAGTCCATGGGGTCACTAAGAGTCGGACATGACTGAGCGACTTCACTTTCGCTTTTCACGTTCATACATTGGAGAAGGAAATGGCAACCCACTCCAGTATTCTTGCCTGGAAAATCCCAGGGACGGGGGAGCCTGGTGGGCTGCCATCTATGGGGTCACACAGAGTCAGACACGACTGAAGCGACTTAGCAGCAACATACCTAGAAAAAGTGGGGGAGGGGGAGAAATTTTAATTTTAGCATTTTAAATTAAATTGTAGGTTCAGTTCAGTGTCCGACTCTTTGCGACCCCATGGACTGCAGCACATCAGGCTTCCCTGTCCATCACCAACTCCCAGAGCTTACTCAAACTCATGTCCATAGCGTCGGTGATGCCATCCATCCATCTTGTCTCACCACATAATGAACGTGTTATGCTGTTCCTGTACTTCCTTCGTATAATGAAGAAAATCTGTAAAATAACATCCGTGACTTCTACTTGTATCAAAAATTTTATTTATATACATCTCCATTTGATCCTCAGCAAAACCCTCTGAGAAATAAACATTAAAATCACAGAGTGTAAGCTCTTTTGAGAGCTTCTTGGTAAAGAATCTGCAGGAGTCCAGGTTCTATCCCTGGGTTAGGAAGATCCCCTAAAGAAGGGAATGGCAACCCACTCCAGTATTCTTGCCTGAAAAATTCCACAGACAGAGGATCCTGGTGGACTATAGTCCATGGGATCACAAAGAGTTGTACACAACTGAGCGGTTATTTGTTGTAAGACCTTAAAGCTTTGACTTTCAGTCCCTTTACATCAAAACTGGGAAGCAGAGGGCCTGAAATGAGAGTTCACATAACTGGTGGCAGTCGTGTCTAGAGAAAGATTGCCTCTCTTCTGGTTTGGTACTGCTCACACTCCCCACCCCATGCTGCTTCTCCCTCTGCAGAGAGGGGGCACTAGTTCAGACGTGAGGTAGACCCTTGGTGATGCTGTGCCTGGATCCATTATTTCATCCCTGGCCCATTGTCCTCCCACTCTGTCCAGAGGTCCCTCTGGCCATGTGTGTGACTTTTACTCGCTAGCATTGGAAGTGTGTGATATATTGCAAACTAGTAACCTGGACAGCACTATTTGGAATAGGTGTAGTTGTTAAAACTGAGGTGTCGTGAAAGTAATTTTCTAAGAATTCATGAACTTATCTTTTTACTGGGCCTTGATATACAACTCTGTCTTTGCCAGTTACTAGATTTCTTAAAGCCTAGTTCCAGTGAAACTGTACTATTCAGTCTCCAGTCATATCAAGAGATTCTCGAGAAATTTCGCTCTGGTCATTGGTCTGAATCCTAGATCCCATTCACCCATCTTGAGAGTTGTTATGGTAGTAGTAAATTTTAACATGTGGATTATTCAGTAATGAGTAAAATCAATCACAGTTATGACGGTGGAAGTTAGAAAGTGCTATCGTCTTTGTATGTCTATATTTGAAGGACAGCACCATTCATTTTTGTGTACTTAATGTACATTTTCACTGCATTGCACTAAATTTCATTCATATCGATAGGTAAGTAGAATCATGTAAAACAAAGTGATTCATTTTTATTAGTATGACTGTTCATGTAATCTTTTTATCATGTTTTAAAATTGTAGACTTGGAATTTGATGGAGAGGCAGAATGTGACATGGCTTTTAAAAAACAATCAGTAGCTTCTGTCTTCTCCATAATTTATTTACACTCTCCTTTACAATGTGTTAATATATATTAATGTTTTTATCATACCCTAAACAGTCAAGATATTTGACTTAAAATCATAAAATAATTCAGATAACTTTAGTATTGGTTGAAAGATCTGTCAAGTTAATTTTTGTACTTCCACATGTTGGATAATGTTTGAAAAATGTATTTTTCTATTCATTTTAGCCAAATATAAAGTTATTCCTTTGAGAAGTTCTGAAAATTACAAGCTATTTTTCTAGTTAAATTTTAATTTTATTGTTTTCACTATGCCAATACTTTTAAGCAAGGTTTTAACTTTTTGTCAGTTCAGTTCAGTCACTCAGTCATGTCTGACTCTTTGCAACCCCATGGACTGCAGCACACCAGGCTTCCCTGTCCATCACCACTCCCAGAGCTTGCTCAAACTCGTGTCCATCAAGTTGGTGATGCCATCCAACCATCTCATCCTCTGTCATCCCCTTCTCCTCCTGCCTTCAATCGTTCCCAGCATCAGGGTCTTTTCCAACGAGTCAGTTCTTGGCATCAGTTGGCCAAAATACGGGAGTTTTGGCTTCACCCTCAGTCCTTCCAATGAACACCCAGGACTGATCTCCTTTAGGATGGACTGGTTGGATCTCTTTGCAGTCCAAGGGGCTCTCAAGTATCTTCTTCAACACCACAGTTCAAAAGCATCAATTCTTTGGTGCTCAGCTTTCTTTATAGTCCAACTCACATCCATACATGACTGCTGGAAAAACCATAGCTTTGGCTAGACAGACCTTTGTCGGCAAAGTAATGTCTCTGCTTTTTGATATGCTATCTAGGTTGGTCATAGTTTTTCTTCCAAGGAGCAAGCGTCTCTTAATTTCATGGCTGCAGTCACCATCTGCAATGATATTGGAGCCCCCAAAAATAAAGTCTCTCACTGTTTTCCATTGTTTTCCTATCTGTTTGCTATGACGTGATGGGACCAGATGCCATGATCTTAGTTTTCTGAATGTTGAGCTTTAAGCCAACTTTTTCACTCTTCTCTTTCACTTTCATCAAGAGGCTCTTTAGTTCTTCTTCACTTTCTGCCATAAGGGTGGTGTCATCTGCATATCTGAGGTTATTGATATTTCTCCCAGCAATCTTGATTCCAGCTTGTGCCATGTCCAGCCTGGCATTATGCAAGATGTACTCTGCATACAAGTTAAATAAGCAGGGTAACAGTATACGGCCTTGATATACTCCTTTTCCTATTTGGAACCAGTCTGTTGTTCCATGTCCAGTTCTAACTGTTGCTTCCTGACCTGCATATAAATTTGTCAGGAGACAGGGAAGGTGGTCTGGTATTCCCATCTCTTTTAAGAATTTTGCACAGATTGTTGTGATCCATATAGTCACAGGCTTTGGCGTAGTCAATAAAGCAGAAGTAGATGTTTTTCTGGAACTCTCTTGCTTTTTCAATGGTCCAGCGGATGTTGGAAATTTGTTCTGTGGTTCCTCTGTCTTTTCTAAATCCAGCTTGAACATCTGGAAGTTCTCGGTTCATGTAATGTTGAAGCCTGGCTTAGAGAATTTTGAGTATTACTTTGCTAGCGTATGAGAGGGAGAAGGCAATGGCACCCCACTTCAGTACTCTTGCCTGGAAAATCCCATGGACGGAGGAGCCTGGTAGGCTGCAGTCCATGGGGTCTCTAGGAGTCGGACATGACTGAGCAACTTCCCTTTCACTTTTCACTTTCATACATTGGAGAAGGAAATGGCAACCCACTCCAGTGTTCTTGCTTGGAGAATCCCAGGGACGGGGGAGCCTGGTGGGCTGCCGTCTATGGGGTCGCACAGAGTCGGACACGACTGAAGCGACTTAGCAGCAGCAGCAGCAGCGTATGAGATGAGTGCAGTTGTGTGGTAGTTTGAGCATTCTTTGGCATTGCCTTTCTTTGGGATTGGAATGAAAACTGACCTTTTCCAGTCCTGTGGCTACTGCTGAGTTTTCCAGATTTGCTGGCATATTGAGTGCAGCACTTTCACAACATCATCTTTTAGGATTTGAAATAGCTCAACTGGAATTCCATCACCTCCACTAGCTTTGTTCGTAGTGATGCTTCCTAAGGCCCACTTGACCTCACATTCCAGGATGTCTGGCTCTAGGTGAGTGATCACACCATCGTCGTTATCTGGGCCATTAAAATCTGTTTTGTATAGTTCTTCTGTGTATTCTTTTGTGTAACATTTTAGAGAAGTGCACAATTTTTTAAATAATGTAACTGAAATCTATGTCCTGCTTGACTTCACATTCCAGGATGTCTGGCTCTAGGTGAATGATCACAGCATCATGGTTATCTGGGTCATTGAAATCTGTTTTGTATAGTTCTTCTATGTATTCTTCTGTGTAACTTCTTATAGAGAAGTGCAAAATTTTTTAAATAATGTAAATGAAATCTATTATTTGTGTGTCATAATTTCACCAGAGAGTCTGTGATATCCTTATATAAACCCATTGTTGAAGGCATATTACATGTAAACTGGAAGTATGATGGTTCTTGTATTTCAAAGGGAAAAAAAGAAAACATTTACGCAAAAATTAGGTTAGAATAACTCAAACACAGGTGATGGTAAAAGGGGGTTTCCATTTTAAGGAAGGTAAAATGAGTTCAAAGTACTCTTTCATACTGTCTGAATTGGCAGAATTTTCTGATAGTATTACTTAATGAACTTCAAACTATTCGTTGAAAAAGAATGTTTCATTGAATTCTGATTTCAGATCTCCAGAATTTCAAGGCTTACGTTCAGGTATGGGTTGGTGAAAGGAATTAATTCACTACCATAGATAATTTACAGAATTAACTGATTTTCTGTAGACAGATGTCCTTAAATTTGCCTTATGCTGCTAACCAACCACTCTTCTGCATCCAGCACTTGTGTGTTTTGGTGGGAAAAGCACTAGACCTGGGGTCAGAAGGCCAGAAGGGTTGGGCCTGACTCTAATTCTGCCCCGTCACAGCTGTTACCTTGGGTAGTTTCTCTCTCCCAGTATAATGTCTCTACTTTCCTCTTCAGATGATTTTTCTACTTCATAGAATTGTGAGAATCTGAAGGGTATTTTTAATGCTTTGAAATCCATAAAATACTGTGAGAATAAACATCACGAGATTCTGTGGGAGATTCTTTTTAAGTTTGAAATTATACAGTTTGCAATGTGGCCAAAGGAATGGAGGAAATCTTATTTTAAGACATGATTTAATAAAATGTGTTAAGTGATGATGGTTAAGTGATGATAGAGAAAAGAACATGTCAGACAGGCAAACATGGATTCTCGAAAGAGAATTTTGAGAAGCATGCCAAAAAAGACATTAAGTTGAAGTAATTAGAAGACAAGTTTTCAAACAAATATACCTCAAATACAAATAATCCAACTAGAAGCTTCTTAACTTTTGAAACTTTGGCTTTCCATATAAGTACCAGCCCACACAAAACCCCTGGAGATGGGATTGTTTTAATATTTGGATTTTTCTGGACACTGAGAAACAGACCTTGATCACATGGATTTTTTTCTTTAACACATCATCACTATTTTATATTCCCTTCCACAAAGAAGAGATTTCATTTGTTAGATATTTTTGTTGTCATTAGTAATTGGATTCTCTAAAGCTGGTGTTTGATGGTACATTAAAGATATAAGATGCTGTTTTAATAACCAATATGAGGGTTTTACTGAGTGATTCTCCAGTGATTTGAGTTAATCTACTTGTTGAAGATTGAAGCATATCTGTACTTGTAATAAAAGTGCCTATATTTCTTCAATAGTATCACTTGAATTAGTAAACTGTTTCTAACCATGTTCATAACTTAAAGTATATTCTACATATTTGTGTGTGTGTGTGCTAAGTCACTTCAGTTGTGTCCATACTCTTTGTGACCCTATGGACTGTAGTCCAGCAGGCTCCTCTGTCCATGGGGATTCTCCAGGCAAGAATACTGGCATGGGTTGCCATGCCCTCCTCCAGGGGATCTTCGCAACCCGAGGATTGAACCCACATCTCTTATGTCTTCTGCATTGCCAGGTGGATTCTTTACCACTCGAGCCACCTGGGAACCCCATTCTACATATTCTTTACTAATTTGAACATCATTTTTATCAACTCAAGTGAATGTTAATATACTTAATGAATAATCTTTATGCACAAGGTAAGGCACTTAGTATAATGGTCTGCATTGAGATTTCTCCAGATACTCTCTGAAGAGAAAATAGGAATGCAGGCATTTCTCTTCATCTGAATCTGCTGATTTGAATGAGCTTAAATTTATGCACTATTTTCTAGACACTTATTTTGTAAGAAGCTATTTTGTAGAATATTTATATGGTGTAAATGGTTCTAACTTTTTAATTTTCAACCTTTTTCTCCCATCCGTTAAAAATAGAAGATTTGCTTTATGTTTTTCTTCTCTTTAGTCACATTTCTCTGTGTGTGTGTGTGTGTGTGTGTGTGTGTGTTTTGTTTAAGAACCTGCTAAATTTAGTTGTAAAGTATACTGTGACATTTGCCCAGTGGGTTAATTTTTAAAGTAAAATAATTAAGTTACTGAAAAATAATAAGAAAGCAACTGAAAACCATAAACTATAGGAAATTAAAATGAGATCTTACGGATTTAATGAACATGAAAACTACATAATTTCATTGTAACATAGCCAGAGTACATGCCAGATCACTGAATTTGTATTTTATAGACATTCTGATGTTTACCTTTTTACCTAAGTTTTCCAATTGATGTGATAACAAATGCTTGATTTGTCTTTTTTATATTTTAAAGATTTATAGAAGTTATTTGCATAAGACATCTTTTTTTAAAAAAGATCAAATACAAAATTTCTGAGAGTTTAAACAAAGTTAAATAGCTGTTGTAGTTTATGTGGCTCTGAAATATGAAATCTAATCTTAGAAAAGATTTTCAGCTTCACACTTGTGTAGTGAGATATATTAGGTTGATGCAAATGTAAATGAGGTTTCAGACCGTGAATTTTAAATCATTGTAACTAGGCTCAAACACATATTTATTAATCAAAATAGGAACCATTACAATAAACACATTTTTGCCAATGAGAAATAAGTTTGTTTATTCCTGTAGCATAAAAAGTCCATACTTCAGGATTTGAAAAATTCTTGGAAAGCATTGTCTGCTTCCTCTTGGTTGAAGTGTTTTCCCTGCAAAAAGTTGTTGAGATGCTTGGAGAAGTAGTAGTCAGTTGGCGAGAGGTCAGGTGAAATGGCAAGTGAGGCAAAACCCCGTAGCCCAGTTGCTCAACATTTGAAGCGTGGGTTGTACGACGTGTCTTCGGGCACTGTCATGAAGAAGAATTGGGCCCTTTCTGTGGACCAGAATCGGCTGCAGGCATTGCAGTTTTGGGTGCATCTCATCGATTTGCTGAGCATACTTCTCATATGTAGTGGTTTCACCGGGATTTAGAAAGCCGTGGTGGGTCAGCTGGGCACAGACAAACAGTTCAGTTCAGTTCAGTCACTCAGTCATGTCCGACTCTTTGCGACCCCATGAACCACAGCACGCCAGGCCTCCCTGTCCATCACCAACTCCCGGAGTCTACCCAAACCTATGTCCATCGAGTCAGTGATGCCATCCAGCCATCTCATCCTCTGTCGTCCCCTCCTCCTTCTGCCCTCAGTCTTTCCCAGCATCAGGGTATTTTCCAATGAGTCAGCTCTTCGCATCAGGTGGCCAAAATATTGGAGTTTCAGCTTTAGCCTCAGTCTTTCCAATGAACACCCAGGACTGATCTCCTTTAGAATGGACTGGTTGGATCTCCTTGCAGTCCAAGAGACTCTCAAGAGTCTTCTCCAACACCACAGTTCAAAAGCATCAATTCTTCGGTGCTCAGCTTTCTTTATAGTCCAACTCTCACATCCATACGTGACCACTGGAAAAACCATAGCCTTGACTAGATGGACTTCTGTTGGCAAAGTAATGTCTCTGCTTTTTAATATGCTGTCTAGGTTGGTCAATGACCATGACCTTTTTCTGGTGCAGGTTTGACTTTGGGAAGTGCTTTGGAGCTTCTTTTTGATCCAGCCACTGAGCTGGTCCTCACCAGTTTCATATACAGCCCACTTTTTGTTGCACATCATGATCTGATAAAGAAGTGGTTCGTTTTTGTTGCATAGAATAAGAAGACGATGCTTCAAAATGACAATTTTTTTTTTTTATTTTAGTCAGCTCATGAGGCACTCACTTACTGAGCTTTTTCACCTTTCCAATTTGCTTGAAATGTTGAGCAACCATAGAATGGGCAACGTTGAGTTCTTTGACGTGTGTAGTTGAAAGAGAATCATTGATGATCCTCTCAGTTGGTGGTTGTCAGCTTCCGATGCCGGCCACTGCACTCCTCATCTTCAAGGTTCTTGTCTTCTTTGCAAAACTTCCTGAACCACCACTAATGTTCATTAGCAATTCCTGGGCCAAATGCATTATAGATGTGGCTCTGCTGCTTTACCACCCGCTTTGAACTCGAATTAGAAAATTGCTTGAATTTGCTTTTTGTCTAACATCATTTCCGTAATCTAAAAAAAATACACAGCAAGTAATAAGTCATTGGCAAAAAACAGAAAGTGAGAAATATACGTTTAGACTATGTATAACATAACCTGCATTTAAGAATGTATTCCAGTATCAAAAGGCAAAGATCCACAAAGCACAACCGTTATTACTTTTGCACCAATCTAATATACGCGAACCACTTTTTGTCATATATGTGATTGAACTGTGATCATTGCCATGAGTGAGGTTGAGTTTCCTGAAAGGAGTTTCTATATTTTACTCTTTATATTTGCATTACCCTTTTTCAGGTGGAAACTTTGGACTCCTTCTCCTTTCCTTTTTCTAACTAATCAGCCCTCTCATTCCTTTATTCAGGTCTTCCTTAGTTCACCAATCATCCATTTGCCCCTCATGGTTTCTCTCTTGTCCTGTTTGCTCCTTTTTCCTAGTATCAAAGTTCTGTGGATGTCATTATATCTTCCTAAATCTCTCTTAAGTTCTCTTCCTGAATTGACATTTCCTCTATGTTCAGTTTTTTCCCTCTGTTAATATATCCTGTGCTTTTCTTTTATGCTAGTGATTTTTTCCTTTATATCTGATGATCCTTGGTATCTGTTTTTTAAATGAAGGACTGGGTACAAATATGGTTTTCTTTCCTCTTCTCTTGTGTAAGTAACTCTATAATTAGCTTTTTTGTCATCTGAGCAGAAAGCCTATCAGGAACTTTGCGTATGTGGCTAAAACATATTAACTGGCAGCTTATATTTAGGGTAAAGAGGCAAAATAAATGAATTCACCTGTCAGGCTGTCAGACTAATTGCCAGAAAGAGAATAAGCAGATCAACAGTATCCACTCTAAAGGTCTTCACTCTTTCCAGATGGTTTGTTCAATATTTTTTCTCAGAGGCAGTACCACTTTTTTGTGTGTGGTTAATGCTCAGCAGTATTCATTTTATGTGGGATCTACATCCTGTTTGGCCCAAGTGTTTTACATATGAACCTTCGATGATTTCTCCTGGGTTATATTTTATTTCACCACCTTCCCAATACGCTGATTCAGTGTTTGCAACTCCTCTTGAGTTTTGTTTGTCCAATAGATTCTGTATCTCCTTCAGCCCACGGTAATGTTTTCAGACAGATGTGTCGAATCACTTTTCATCTTCTCTAAGTTTGCTGAAATCTCTAATCTGCTCTTTCAGTCTCACCAGTGACCTGTACACACCGCTAATTCCAATGGTCAGTTCTCTGTCCTTATCTTGCTTGACCTATCAGCGGCATTTGACACATTTGATGGCTTATTAACACATGGTTTCCAGGCCACCGCATTCTCGGTTTCTTCCTCTTATCTCATTAGCCACTGCTCTTCATCCTTCTTTGCTATTCTTCCTCTTCTCTTCCTTGTCTTCTTAGACTGCTCCACTGCAATCAGATCCTCTTTCATTACCTATATAATATATATTCACTTCCTTGGCGATCTCATGACTAAAGAAAACCCATGCGCCCAGTGATTCTCAAGTGTTAGTCTTCCGCCCAGACCTCTTTGCTGCATTCTAGACCAGCACAGTCTATATGGGAGCCTCCAGTCTCATGTAACAGTGGAATACTGGAAATGTGTTTTGTGTGACTTAGAAACTAAATGTTTAATTTTCCTTCGTTTCCATTTAAATGTAAATAGCTACACATGGCCAGTAGCTGTCATTGTGCACAAGTTCAGACCTATATCTACTTTGATGTAAATCTTTATTATCTGACATCAGACAAATCAGGTGTTACAATATTAAGACTAGATTACCCATTTTTAAATTAAGTACAAATAATGCTTTTAATATTAAAACTTTCCTGAATATATCATCCTGAAGACTTCATGATATTTCATCATCATGATTGTGCAGATGTTATTAACAAGCAGTATTGATTAACTTGAATAGAGAGTCCAGAAGTTTATTTTTCATATTTAAATTAGTACCACAGATTCTAGTAGCACTTAGCCAAGAGGTCAGAAACACCTGAATTTAGATTCAGATTTTGTTTCTTATGCTGTGACCTGGAGCAAGTTATTTCAACTTAGTGACTCGTCATTTGAAAATAGAGGATAGGAAAGTGTTTACTGCAAGTGAAAGTTTTTAAATACCAACCTATGTTTGACTTACAATGCAGTAGAGTTATAGATAGTATCTTTATGACTATATCCAGAACTGTTTTAATCATTGAACTTTTTGATTTTTAACTTCCCACTACAGAAAGAGAAATCACTATGCTCTTAAAATTAAATTTAGTGAATGTCTTAAGTGAAAAATCCATGTTCTTTTAGTACATAAATATTTTTTTCAGAGTACAGCATCTAGGCATACTAATTAAGACGTTTCCAAGACAAAAGGAGTTTTTATTACATAATCCTAAGGTAGGAGAACGTTTCAGCTTTCCTGTCAGAACATAATTCACATCATGGTGGAAATCATGAATGTTTTGTACTTTACTGCTGTGCCTCCAGGGAAAATTGATAGTATCAGTAACCAATCTATTCAGAGTGAGGATTAGAGGAAGGATTACAAAAACTTTATATTGGCTGCAGCAGGCAAGGTGGGAGGGCAGGTTATAAAATGGCAAAATTATTTTTGATTAGGCCTAATTTATGGTCTGTTTCTTATAGTTTCAGAAAGACTATATTTAATATTGTTTAATACCAACCATAAGACACATTTTACTATTTTTATAATTTCATACTGAAATTGACAGTTTTTCCATTTTTAAGGTAGTTAGGCATATAAAAAGATGTTGTGGGATATATTCCTGAATATGTTTTTGCAAGGTTTTCTGTACATTTTTTTTGTGATAATAAACTTAGTGCCTGGTCTTAAAGAAAACGAGTATTCTATAATTTCAAAGCCTTTCTTCAGTTGCTAGATCTTATGATTATTTTTAGTTTTTCAGCACTATATAAATATATCAAATGTTGACCATATCTCTGACAATGAAGAATAGTTTAATTCATGTTTAAAGTAGAATAAATTTTACTCCATATTAATCATGTATATGTATTCCTTTCCTTTATGTATCTATACATTAGCATTTTCACATATTTCCCAACACTGTCCATTCAGTCTTTATGTTCTGTTATTCTGTGAAAAGTTATGACTTTGAAAAATTAGTTATAATTTTATTGACTGATCTTGCTTAGAGTGGGCACTACTTAGAATGAAGAAAGCAGCTCTTTATGTTTCCCCTCCCCTGGTCATGGGAAAAAAAAGAAATACCATTTATATCATAAAAATGATAATTTTTATTTTCTTTGTAAATTTCCACCTCCCAAAGTAACTGTTTTGTGAATTAAGTCTATGACAAGAAATACTTTAGTGTTTAAACATTTTGGTTGTGTCTTCTGAAAGCCCTGGAAATTCAGAAAAGGAGGGTTATATAAATGAAGTTTTCATTGACTCTTACTCAGTTAGGTTATACTTTTCTAAGTTGTACTCAGAATAGCCTAAGGCTTCTCGCAGAGTAGCTAACTGCATGCTTTTGCATTTTGTGGTTTAGTCAGTTTGGTCTGGATAGTGAAGAGACTGTGATATCATAGAATTTACTGGTAATGTTTTCTGGAAATGAACATCCATCACTTATTGAAAATGTCAACTAACAATGGAAATTAGGTTGAGGAATCAGACCTTCTGGTAATGATAGAGATATCTAGATAATGTTGATTTGTATTTTCCAGAATTTTAAACATGTGTTTTCAGGAAGCTTTTTCCTTGAGTAAAAAGTGAATGAAAACGTAAAGAATTACTCTGGTTTTTTTTCTGCACGTCTGAGAGCAAAGTTGATGACAAATATGGAAACTAAGAATTGACTAAGTGGAATGACTGGTCATTTTTTTTTAATAATTTAAGCGGTTTTTGCAATGTAAATGTTTGACAAGTAAAAAGAACATTTTTCTAATGCTCTAATTTCAGTCAATTTACTTTTTTTTTTACTTTCTTCTCTGAAAAAAATTCAATTATAATAATAATATAATAAATTGAGGGTGATTTTTGACTAGTGTCCATCTTTTCCTTTTTTTATCAAAACGAGAAATACTATATTTTAGTAGAAGCACTCTTAAAAAAGCTGTTAACTGGGTTTAAAAAACAAAAACTTTTTTATACTTTATCAAAAATTAATTCATATAGTTTATCAAGCAGTGTTTATGGTGAGTTTACTCTGTGTTAGGGACCAGGCCACACCCTAAGGAAACAGAAGAGGAAGGACTACCCTCAGAGTCCTCCCAGGCTGGTTGGGGAATACAGCAGGCAAAGAAACAGTTATAAGATATTGGAGAGATGACTTCAACAGGAGATAAGCATAAAACACTAAGGAAACACAGAGGAAGGAATAGTCTTGATTAAATGTGTTAATTCTGTGTTGTCTTTACAGTATAGAACAATATTATCCATTTAAGACTGCTCTAAATGGCAGTTTAGAGTTAGGAATCTGAATTTTGTTGCTGGCCTTTTATATGACTAATATGTCACAAGTCATGTCATAACCTTAATTGCTATGTTACTTCTTTCAAATGTGTCTCCCAGGAGTATTCTGGGAATAAGTGAGTTAATACATAGAAAACCCTCCAGTTTCTTTTATATTAATGTGTATGAGTGACCCTGTGTGTGTGTGCTGTGTATACTTGCCCTTCTTTTGAAACAAATCCCAGTCTTTCACATCTCAAAGCTATTAAATCTAATTAAGCAGGTTTTTTGGATTTTTTTTTTTTTAATCAATGTAGAATTAACAAAGTTTGGGGATTTTTGCAGAGGTGGTCTTGTTTTCCTTTTTTCTTCATTTTTCTTTTATTTTTGTAGTAATGTTATTAGACTTGATACTTAATGTCATCTCAGGCTTTTCAATCTGTATATTTTCAAGTGAAGATTTAATAAAGAGTTGAAAATAAAACACTTTAATGTTAAAGGCAGTTATAAATGCACAGTATAGCAATTAGGCAAGTTAATGTACTTCTTAATATTCATTGAACTTTGAACAGGGAAAAAATTAATATAATCGGAGTTGTCAAAAACATATTCTAAATCGTCATGCTTATGTTCAAAATTTTCTTATCTCTCCCTAAAATTTAAATTGTATCTTTTATGACTAGACCTGGGAAAATGAGTTCTCTCTTTCTTACGTTCTCAATACCACACCACCATAGTAGATGAAAATAGCTTTCCATTATTAAATCCTTTCTAAACGCTAACTTTCTTCTTGTGTGTGTGTGCTTTGTTTTTTCAATTATAAAGTGTGTTTAATTCCTGAACATGCAGAAACTGGGAATGCAACATTCATTCATACATTCAGTAAGTACCCAATGCGTACTTACTTTGTCCCAGGCACAGGTCTAAGTGTTACGTGAACCAAACAGATAATAATCCATGTCCTTGTTTAAATTTAACTTCCAGCAGAGAGAGACAGACAGTAAGCAAGTAAATATAATAAATAACAAAGCAAGGAAAGGGCTGGGAAATGGGTTAGGTTGATGTCTTTAATGGGGGGAAGGGCCAAGGAAAGCTTCACAGAGAAGGTGACACTTGAGCAGAATTTTGAAGAAGAAAGAAAGCCGTGTGGTCTGAAAGAGTAGCATATACAACCAAGATGCCAAGTCAGGAGTATGCTTGGTGTGCATTTTGCACAGCAAAAAAAAGCGAATATGGCTGTTGTGAAGGAATGATGGGGAAAGTGGAATGTCAGAGTGGTAACAAGAGGCCGTATATAAACGAAGTTAAAAGCACTGCCCTATCCCAGTACTGGCAGTATTCACTAGAGATGTATTTTCAAAAGGGCAAGGTGGGTGGGACTGTACAGTTTAATACTTGCTATAATTAAAGATAGGAACAAAAAATACTGGAGAGTAGATATGATGTAAAGCAGAAAAATAATTGTTATAAGATGAGAAGACTTACTTATAAAAGGTATTAGGGCATTCCATCTAGGAAGGCTGTTAAAAGATTATGTTAATTGTAGTGGGAGAACAGGACTGAAATAAGAAGCTAGAGATGTGAAGTTATTAACATATTAGAAATTTGGACTATGAATGGTAAGAGATAGAGAAGTAGAATTTGAGGATAACTAAGGATTCTAATTTTGGTGAATGAGTGAATGGCAATCCATGAACAAAAATACTGAATAGGAATATTGGGGAAATGATACTGAATTGTATTTTGGATATAATGAGTTTGAGATGCCTGGCAAACATCTGGATTGAGCTGTCAAACAGCTTGTAGTTCTATTTGAGGCTTATTTATTAAATATCTTACTATGAGTCAAGCCCTGTGCCAGGAACCAGACTGCATACTTTGAAATATAGGCTTGGATCGTAAGTATAGATTAAGGAGTGAAGGGCATATGTGTAGTCTTTAAATCCACAAGAGTTAGGGAGATAAGCTGGAAGAGACTATTGAAGAAACTAAGAACCATTAGGATGACTGTGAGATCAATAGCTTGGATATTTGCTGCCTCAAAAGACAATAAAGGAAACACTGAAATACAAGCATGTACAGAAAGCTTTTTTTATGCTAAATGTCTTTTTAAAAATTCCTCACTGCAGCAACAAATCTGAATAAAAAATAAACTGAATTATATGATTACCCTTCATCTTTTTGTAGCTGTACTTGTGATTTGCAAGGGACTACATAACATTGTTCAAATAATTAATAACAGTATTAAAGACAGATTAAATTATATTTTATGGATTTAACACCAGAATTGAAGTGTTTTTGTCCTTGTCTCAATTTTATTAGAAACATACTTGACTGTCCTCAGATTGAATATCTAGAACATGTCACAAAAGATATGATTTGCACAGACTTCGGTCTCTTGTTAGAAGAAATTGATGAAATGCTAAAAATTCTGTTCAGTTCTTAAATAGAAATAAGAACTGTGGGATTTTGAGGAGTGATTAGCTTGCATAATTAAATTATTTGTGTATCAGTTTATGAGTCAGTTAAAGAAATACTAGCTTTATATATTTATTGGATCAGTAAATTTAATTTTTTGACTGATATTTGGGAATAAATAGCACAGATCACTTAGAGACTGGTATAGCCAGGAAATCTTCCCAGAAGGTACGAGATGGAACTGAAGCACAGAAAGACTGAATTATACTGTTGGTGGTGGGACTGAAGCCATGAGTCACATTGTCTGATGTATTCTTCACCGTATAGCTACTCACTTCTCCTTGCTTGCTTTATACTTTTTCACAAGCATTAATTTACTAGTCTCAGAGTTTATGGGCCTCTTTTACCCTACTTCCCTAGTGTCTTATGTACTCATTCATGTTTACATGCTTCTGGTGAGTGGCTCACTACATGATTCCATGACTGACACAGGAAAGCCTACTAATTTGTGGTTTGAATATTCGCTGCTTTACCTCTGTCTGTGATGTACAGATATCCAAACATTGTAGATTCAAGGGCTGTAGGCTTTGATGTTTCTGAATTTGGAGAAGTTTTTCCATAAAATAAATGAAAACTGCAGTTTTCAAAGAATATTCTCTTTCTGAAATCTTTAACATATATAGAGGGCTTTCCATAGCATCCTGAAAAATCTGATATGAAATAAATATTAACATTTTACCAGGTTAAATGAGGATAAGCCACTTTTAAAATTCACATTTACTAAAAATTCAATTTTAGATGAATATTTAGAAAAATATATGGAATATGGGATGCCTATTCCTGTGGAGAATCTGTAACCAGTTCTGCTGCAAGATGTTTCTGTAATTCTCATTTTCTCTATTCATGTATTCAGTCATTCAGCACGCACTTATTGAAGATGAACTGTATGATGCAAGAAACTAAAACAGTTTTATTAAGTATAGTGATGGAAATGCTGTGATAGAGGATTTCACAGGAATACTAAGGGAGGGAGATGTGTCGGAGGGCATCTAAATCAGGAGTGGGGTGAGGAGAAGAAAATCACCTAGTGTTTCCTGGACTGCGTAATGCGTGCTCTGACTTGAAGGGATGTCCGAATGGCTTTGCGTGCTGGTTTGAGTTAAGCACTTCTCTGGCAGTGTGGGATGTCATTGGAAATTTTACAGAACAAATCAGGGAGTTGGATTAGAAAGCTATTTCAATAATCCAAATGATGAGTGTCCCAAAAAGTAGTGAGATAGAGAGGAAGGGGCAGGCTTTATTTATATTTATTTATATATATATATATGTATATATACACACACATATATGTGTGTACATATATCTATATGCATACACATATATATGTTGGATGTGTATATTTTATAGTAAATTTTTAATAATAAAATTTTTAATTAAATGTATGATAAAGTCAATATTTTCGCCTCAGGTTTTATGAGGCGAGCCATTAAGTTCTAACAAGAATTCATTATTAAAATCACCAACCTTTGTCCTATAAATATTTAATTATATTGCTTGAAAGTGAAAGTCACTCAGTCATATCCGACTGTTTGAGACCCCATGGACTATAGTCCATGGAGTTCTCCAGGCCATAATACTGGAGTGGGCAGCCTTTTGGGGATCTTCCTAATCCAGGAAATGAACTTAGTTCTCCTGCATTGCAGATGGATTCTTTACCAGCTGAGCCACAAGGGAAGCCCTAAACCTTAGTTCTACATGTATTTAAAGGCTGTTGAAAATATATGGCAAATATAGAATTTTTTTAATTGAAGTATACTTGATTTACAATGTTGTGTTGCAGGTGTGCAAAGTAATCATTCAATATTTTTATAGATTATACTCCCTTTAAAGTTATTATAAAATATTGGCTATCTTCCCTGTGCTATACAGTATGTCTTTGAGTGAGTGTGAGTGGTAGTCGCTCCCTTGTGTCGGACCCTTTGCGACCCCATGGACTATATAGCCCACCAGGGTCCTCTGTCCGTGGAATTCTCCAGGCAAGAATACTGGAGTGGGTTGCCATTTCCTTCTCCAACAATATATCTTTATAACTTATTAATTTTACACATAGTTTATACTTCTTCTTAATCCTCTATCTCTTATCTTGCCCTCCCCCCTCTTCCCTCTCTCCACTGATAACCACTATTTTGTTCTCTATATCTGTGAATCTGTTTCCTTTCTTTATATTCACTAGTTTTACATTTTAGACCACATTTAGGGGATATGATACAGTATTTGAATTTCTCTGACTGCCTTATTTATTAAGCATAATATCCTCCATGTCCATCCATGGAAGTTAACTTGTTTATGGCTGGGTAATATTCCATTATACACACAGATCAGATCAGATCAGATCAGTCGCTCAGTCGTGTCCAACTCTTTGCGACCCCATGAATCGCAGCACGCCAGGCCTCCCTGTCCATCAAGAACTCCCGGAGTTCACTGAGACTCATGTCCATCAAGTCAGTGATGCCATCCAGCCATCTCATCACACACACACACATACATATATACCACATCTTCTTTATCCATTCATCTGTTGATGATAGGTATTTGGGTGGCTTCCATACCTTAGCTAGTGTATATAATATTGCAGTAAACACGAGGGTGTGTGTATCTTTTTGAATTAGTGTTTTTGTTTTTTTCAGATATATACTTGAGAGTAGATTTGCTGGATAATATGGTAGTTCTAATTTTAGTTTTCTGAGAAACCTCCATACTGTTTTCCATAGTGGCTGCACCAATTTACATTCCTACCAACTATGTGCTAGAGTTCCCTTTTTTCCATATCCTCACCAACATTTGTCCTTTGTGGTCTTTTTGATGACAGCCATTCTGACAAGTATGAGGTGGTATCAGATTGCAGTTTTGATTTGCATTTCTCTGATGATTGGTGAGATGGAGCATCTTTCCATGTGTCTGTATGTCTTCTTTGGAGAAATTGTCTATTCAGGTCACCTGCCCACTTTTTAAATCAGGTTATTTGTTTTTTTGATATTGAGTTGTATGTGCTGTTTATTTATTATGTATATTATTTATTGGTCATATCATTTCCAAATATTTTTTCCCATTCAGTAGATAATCTTCTCATTTTGTCAGTGGTTTCCTTGGCTATGTAAAACCTTTAAGTTTAATTAGGTTCCATTTATTTATTTTTGCTTTTGCATCCTTTGCCTTAGGAGAAGATGGGGAAAATTTTTTGCTTCAATTAATGTCAAAGAGTGTTCTACCTATGTTTTTTTCCTGGAGTTTTATGATTTCCAGTCTTTAATTTAGGTCTTTCATCTATTTTGAGCTTTTTCTTTTTTTATCTGGTGTGAAGAAATATTCTAACTTCATATTTTTTTACAGTTAGCTGTCCAGTTACCCCAGTATCACTCACTGAAGAGTCTATCTTTACTCCATTGTTTATTCTTGCCTCCTTTGCCAGACCTGCCTGTTGTAGGTCAATTGATCATAAGTGTGTGGGATTTCTTCTGGGCTCTCTATTCTGTTCCATTGATCTATGTCTTTTTGTGCCAGTACCATGCTATTTTGATTATTGCAGCTTTGTAGTATAGTCTGAAATCAGGGTGTATGCTACCTCTAACTTTATAAACATTACTTTGGCTGTTCAGGATCTTTTGTATTTCCATATAAATTTTAGCATTATCTTTTCTAGTTCTGTGAAAACTGTCATGGATATTTTGATGGGGGTTGCTTTAAGTCTGTAGGTTGCTTTTAGCAGTATGGACATTTTAACAGTATTATTAGTTCTTCCAGTCCATCCATAGTATCTTTCCATATCTTTGTATCATCTTCAGTTTTCTTTATCAGTGCTTTATAGTTTATAGAGTGTAGATCTTTTACTTCCTTGGTTAAGTTTATTCCTAGGTATTTTATTCATTGTGATGCAATTTTAAATGTCATTATTTTCATGCTTTCTCTTTCTGATAGTTTGTTGTTGTTGTTGTTGTTTAGTCACCAAGTCATGTCCAGCTCTTCACGACTTCATGCACTGCAGCACACCAGGCATCCCTGTCCCTCACCATCTCCCAGAGTTTGCCCAAGTTCATGTCCTTGAATCAGTGATGCCATCCAGCCATCTCATCCTCTGTCACCTTCTTCTCCTTCTGCCTTCAGTCTTTCCCATCAGGGTCTTTTCCAGTATGTCAGCTGTTCACATCAGGTGGCCAAAGTATTGGAGCTTCAGCTTCAGCATCAGTCCTTCCAAAGAATATTCAGGGTTGATTTCCTTTAAGAGTAATTGGTTTGATCTCCTTACTTTCCAAGGAATCTCAAGAGTCTTCTCTAGCACCACAGTTTGAAAGCAACAGTTCTTCAGTTGATTGTTACAGTATACAAAATCAACAGATTTTGGTATGTTAATCTTATACCCTGCAACTTTACTGAATTCATTTATTAGTTCTAATAGTTTTGGGTGGAGACTTTAGGATTTTCTGTTTATAATATCATGTCATTTGCAAATGGTGACAGTTTTACTTCTTTCCTTCCAATTTGGATGCCTTTTATTTCTTTTCCTTTCTTTTGTTTTTTCTTTTTTGTTTGACTGCTGTACCTAAGACTTCCAATACAATGATAAATAGAAGTATTAAGAGTGGGCATCCTTGTCTTGTTTCTGATTTTAGAGGGAAAGTTTTTAGCTCATCACCATTGAGTATAATGTTAGCTGCAGGTTTATCATAAATGGGCTTTATTATGTTGGCATATGTTCCCTCCCAGGTGGCACAGTGTAAGAATCCATCTGCCAATGCAGCAGACACAAGAGATGCAAGTTCAATCCCTGCATCTCGAAAGATCCCTTGGAGTAGGAAATGGCAACCAACTCCAGTATTCTTGCCTGAAAAATGCCATGGACAGAGAAGCCTGGTGGGCTACAGTCCACGGGGTTGCAAAGAGTCAGACATGACTGAGCAACTGACCATACACACACACACACACACACACACACACACACATACACACACTAATTTTGATGCGAGTTTTTATCGTGAATGATTGTTGAATTTTGTTTTTCTTTTTGCTCTTCTGATTGGATGATTTGCATTGTTCTAGCTTTCAGATCATTTATGCATTCTTCTATGTTACCTTGTCTGCCGTTAATTCTTTCTAGTATGTTTTTCATTTCAGTTATTGTATTCTTTAGTTCTGACTGGTTCTTTTTTATGATTTCTAGTTCTTTGTTAAAATTCTCACTTGTTCATCTATTCTTTCCCAAGTTCAGTTAGTATTCTTATTACTAATAATTTGAACTCTTTTTCTGGTAAATTATCTGTTTCATTAGTTGTTCTTTCAGGGTTTTTTTTTTTTTTTCTTGTTCATTCATTTGAAATAAAAACTACTGTCTTATTTTGCTTAACTTTCTACGTCTGTATGGAATTAGGTGAAACTGTTAACCAGTGCAGTCTTGAAGTCTTGAAGAGGTGTTGTGGTGTGCAAGCATCCTATGAACTGTGTTTGTGCCCACTGGCTTTGATGTTCGACTGGGATCTGAAAGGAGCAAGGGTTGTGCTTTCCCCTAGGGTGTAGTAGCATCTGTCACCTTGGTGGGAAGTGGGGTTAGAGATGCAGGAGCTGAGTCACATGTGAGCATAGGCTTCTCCTTTGCTCAGTGGGCATCACCACCGTATCAAGAGTGGGGATGGGTCCCAAGGTTATGAAACAGAAGCCCTAAGGGGCAGATCTGAGCTTATTATTTCCTTTAAGAACATTCTCCCCACTACTGGCAATGGCACCTTCTCCCCAGAAAAGAGCAGTGCTGGAGCAACAGGAGCCAAAGCAGACATCCACTGGCCCAGGTTTGGACACATGCTGGGATGGTCACAGGACACCAATCAGAGCTCCAGACCACACCTGATCTGCCTTCGCGAGTGTCAGCCATGGCCGCCTGCACCCTGTTCACATGTGTGTCGGGTCCAAGTTGGTTCCATCCCACCCACGAGACCACTGTCCTTAACATGAGCACCTCTGAAAGCTGCACCAGACAAGAGGGGCTGGAGCAGGCATCTGGGGTGGGCTGGGTCAAGCGCTGAGTCAGTTGTGGGAAACCGGCCTGAGCCCTGGGCGGTTTCCGTCGGGTTCCTCTGCCTTTTTCAGGGAGTAAACACACATGCCGGAGAAGGCAGTGGCACCCCACTCCAGTACTCTTGCCTGGAAAACCCCATGGACGGAGGAGCCTGGTAGGCTGCAGTCCATGGGGTCGCTAGGAGTCGGACACGACTGGGCAACTTCACTTTCACTTTTCACTTTCATACATTGGAGAAGGAAATGGCAACCCACTCCAGTGTTCTTGCCTGGAGAATCCCAGGGACGGGGCATCCTGGTGGGCTGCCATCTATGGGGTCGCACAGAGTCGGACATGACTGAAGCGACTTAGCAGCAGCAGCTGCAGCAAACACACATGCGCATACTCTTCTTGAGTGAAGCCTCAACTTCTTACAGTCCTCCTGTGAGTCCCACTGGTTTTCAAACCCCGCTAAGGGGATTCATCTTCCTGATTTTGAACCTTAGAGGTGGGGTGCCCAATATATGGTTCAAATCTCTTACTCCCCAGGGAGGATCTTTGAGTCGCTGACATCCCCCTCCTCTTCTGTGTCCCTTCCTTGGGGCACAGGTTCCAACCTGACTGCTTCTCCTCCCTTCCTCTGCGACTCTGTGTGATCTTTCTTTACAGGCTTGGGTGTAGATGAGTCTTTCCGCCAGTCTCTGGTTTGCTTTCAATGAGAATACTCCACATGTAGATGTTTTTTTGAGGTGTTCGTTGGCAGAGCTGAACCCAGCATCCTTCTACTCTGCCAGCTTGATCTCCTTCTGGCTCAGATATTTTAAACATTAAACTCGAAATAATCATCCTGAATATATATCAATTATGTTTAGTGTTGAATATGCCAGGTACAGTTTGAAGTATGTTTTATATTAATTAACTAGTTGAATCCTCCTATCAGCCAGTGAGCTTCCCCTGTACTGAACTAGGAAATGAAGGCATAGAGTGGGTAAATAACTTGCCCAGTTATCAGATATATCACATATCTGATCATTTCAAGAGCCAGTCTTTCTCTGAATTACAGAATAGGTCCAGAGTCAGAATGTATTATACTAATAAATTGCCCTTGGGAATGTATTTTTTTCCTAATTGTAAAGGAACAAAATCTAATAGAGAATTATAAGAAACTCATATCTCTGAACGGGACAGTGATTTTCCCAGAAAGTTATTATTTTTAATAAACATAGTAGATTTATGAGTAGAGCTATCAATATGTAAAATATAGTACATTCACACATTAATTGTGAAGTTTTCTCTCATTTTTAGGAAGGTGTTGTAATCCATCCAGAGTGAGTGTTTTGATTTTTTGTTGGCTCTTTGTTTTAAATAATTTCGAGAAGTTTTTTCAGTAAAAATTTTAAGCTTGTTTACTCTGCTTATATGGAATATTTTATAATTTTCAAAACCATTGAAAACTTGCTTGCCTACTTAAAGTCTATTAAGAGCCTACAATCCTTTCTCAGACTTCATTTTGAAATATTTTAAAACCACAGAAAGGTGGAAAAAAGTAGGTAAAATGAAACTTGATTTGCATCTTCTGTTTTAAAACCTCATTCATATATATCTGCCAGAAGGAAGGATATTATTTTAAATAACCATAGTTTCATCATCTGGAGAAGGCAATGGCAACCCACTCCAGTACTCTTGCCTGGGAAGCCCCATGGATGGAGGAGCCTGGTGGGCTGCAGTCCATGGGGTCGCTATGAGTCAGACACAACTGACCGACTTCACTTTCACTTTAGACTGTCATGCACTGGAGAAGAAAATGGCAACCCACTCCAGTATTCTTGCCTGGAGAATCCCAGGGACAGGAGCCTGGTGGGCTGCCATCTATGGGGTCACACAGAGTCGGACACAACTGACATGATTTAGCAGCAGTTTCATCATCACATGTAGGAAAATTAGTGTACTATAATATCATTTAATAAGCAGTTCATATTCAGATTTTCCTAATTATTCCTAAGATGTCTTAAGTAATTTTTTAAATTTACTTACCTATTTCATATAGCATCCAGTCCAAATTAGCATTTACATTGGTCATTATTTCATTATAGTCTTATTTAATCTCAGTTCATCTAGAACCTCTTTTTGTTTCTTTGTTTTTCATGATTTTAACTTTTCAAAGAATCTGCCTGAGCCAGTTATCCTGTAGAATGTCCACCATTTTGATTTTGTCTTGATTAAATCCTGGCGATACCTTTTTTGACAAGAAGACTGTGAGTGACATGCCTTCTTACATCATGTCAGGTGGCATGCAATGTCAGGTTGTCCTACTATTGCATTGCTATATTTAGGCTTGGATCTTTTTCTGAATATTTTAATATATCCTGTTAGTCTATGTATCTATTCATGTGTCATCCCCACATTGTTTTAATTACAGAGGCTTTTTATAATATATTTTGATAGTATTTTTTTTTTCAATCATTGCTCTTCCCACCCCCCCAGATTTTTCTAGCTATTCTTGCATGTTCTTCTATATTTTTATTTTGTTTATTCATTTTGGCCTCACAGCTCTGCATGCAGGATCTTAGTTCCTGACCAGGGATCAAACCTGTGTCCCCTGCAGTGGAAGTGCAGAGCCCTAACCACTGGACCATCAGGGAATTCCCTATTCTGTATGAATTTTAGAGTCAACTTGTCTAGTGCTAGGGTAAAAACTTTTTTACTGAAATCACCTTAAATTCATGTGCTGTTACATTGTCCTAGAATAAGGGATGTCTTTCCATTTGTTTAAGACTACATTTATGTATTTTAGAACTGCTTTAATATTTTCTTCATACTGTTTTCTCTGGAGGAGGAAATGGCAACCCATTCCAGTATTCTTGCCTGAAGAATCCCCATGGACGGAGAAGCCTGGTGGCCTACAGTCCATGGGGTCGCAAAGAGTCGGACATGACTGAGCGACTTAACTTTCACTTTTTTGGTATTTATTCTGGTGTTTTCTCTGTTATGATAATCTTGTAAATGGGATATTCTTTTCATTGTATCTTCTAATTGATTGTTTGAATATATAAAGAATGTTGATTTTATATATTAAATTTGATATCGTGCTGACTTTCTGCTTTATTAGTTCTGTTACTGGCTCTGTTTTAGCATTGGTTCTTTTGGACTTTTGGGGTATGAATTGTATCATCTGAGTAACAGTTTTACTTCTTTTCCACTTCTTGAGAAGGGCCTGCAGTTTTCATACGGACATCTTTATATTAAATTTGGCAAGAAAGATCTTTGCCTTTTTAAACTGGTGTATTTAACTGGAATATAATAAATTGTATTTCATTTTCTCCTAGCCATAGATAATCAAAGCATAATTCTCCCTCTGCCCTATGTAGAGATTAATGGCAATTTCCTAATTCAGTTAGGATGATAGTTCTAGCAAAAAAAAAAAACAACTCTTTAGAAGGCTTCGCAGAAGGGAGGGTAGAGGTTCTCCTGTCCTCAGGGTGGTGTCTGGTGCTTGATGGGTTGTCCATGATCATTTGGTGATGATACATAAGATTGCTGGAAATATGTTCTGACTTTAGAATTTGACATTTATTCCTGCCTGCTTTGTTTTTGCAACAAATCCAGTCATATCTTTCCTTCCTTTCCTTTGATCATGGTCCTGACTTGAAGGTTGATAGAGTTTAAGGAAACTAAAGAATATATAATTCTGCTATTGGAATCAGTCAAGTATGAGTGGTATGAAATGTCATGTCCTGATTTTCCACAAAGTAAAATACCTAAAAGCATCTCTCAAGAAGCATAAAATTTCTTTATTATCTTTCTAGGGTATATCAATGTCTGGAAAATCAGGAAAAATTTTAAGCAATCCTTTTCAGTTTTATAGTAGGTTTAGAAACATCACCAAAGGAAGTAGTTAATTAACCTTTTTAAAAGGTTAATTTTTAGAACATTAATTCAAACATTCTGATGACTAATGTACACAATTAATACTGCATTGTAGAATTTTAAGCCAGTGGCATAGCTTAATTCATTCAGTTAACGTTTGAGTTAACTCATGAGGACCTTCTGTGTTTCAAGCGGTTGGACCAGGCCCAATGGATAGAAAAATGAATTAAATCAGATCCTGACCACGGGGTCTAGACAAACACACAAATGGATCTGGAGGGTGTGTGACTTAAATACCTGGGTTTCAGCAGTTGTACTGCTGCTCCTTGTTTTTGTACCCCATCTTCAGATTTGCTTTCTGAAAGCAGCTGTTTCTCCGCTTTAAAATGGGGTTATCTTTGTTGTTTATTAGTTACCTTTGTTAAAATTCTTAATAGTTGTCAAGTTTCATTTTTTTTTTTTTTTTTTTTTTAATTTAAGGGATTCTCTAATTTTCCCATTGTTATCAGTGTCACTACTAGTTGACTTCCCTGGTGGCTCAGATGGTAAAGAATTTGCCTGCAAGGCAGGAGACCTTGATTCAACCCCTGGGTTGAGAAGATCCTCTGGACAAGGAAATGGCTACCCACTCTAGTATTTGGCTGCCCACTCCAGTATTCTTGCCTGAAGAATTCCACGGACAGAGGAGCCTGGAAGGCTACAGTGCATGGGGTCGCAAAGAGTTGCTCAGATGACTAAGCGACTTTTACTTTCACCAGTTGTGTAGGGTTATTTGCTGCTTCCCTGGTAGCTCAGCTAGTGAAGAATCCCCCTGCAATGCAGGAGACCCTGGTTCAATTCCTGGGTCAGAAGATCCCTTGGAGAAGAGAAAGGCTATCCATTCCAGTAATCTGGCCTGGAGAATATCATGGACTGTGTAGTCTACGGGGTTGCAAAGAGTTGGACATGACTGAGCGACTTTCAGTTCAGTTCAGTCACTCAGTGGTGTCCAACTCTTTGTGACCCTGTGGACTGCAGCACGCAGGCCTCTCTGTCTATCACCAACTCCCAGAGTTTACTCAAACTCATGTCCATTGAGTCAGTGATGCCATGCAACCATCTCATCCTCTGTCATCCCCTTCTCCTCCTGCCTTCAGTCTTTCCCAGCATCACGGTCTTTTCAAATGAGTCAATTCTTTGCATCAGGTGGCCAAAGAATTAGATTAGTGTTTCAGTTTCAACATCAGTCCTTCCAGTGAATATTCAGTACTGATTTCCTTTAGGATGGACTGGTTGGATCTCCTTGCAGTCCAAGGGACTCTCAAGAGTCTTCTCCAACACCACAGTTCAAAAGCATCAATTCTTCGGTGCTCAGCTTTCTTTATAGTCAAACTCTCACATCCATACATGACTACTGGAAACACCATAGCCTTGACTAGCGGACCTTTCTTGGCAAAGTAATGTCTCTGCTTTTTGATATGCTGTCTAGGTTGGTCATAACTTTTCTTCCAAGGAGCAAATGTCTTTTAATTTCATGGCTGCAGTCACCATCTGCAGTGATTTTAGAACCCCCCAAAAAATAAAGTCAGCCACTGTTTCCACTGTTTCCCCATCTATTTGCCATGAAGTGATGGGACCAGATGCCATGATCTAAGTTACTGAAACTCCTTACCAGAGTTAGTTTTCTCTGCAGGCACATGACTGTGGACCCAGCTGTACTGCTGGATGTCTGAGCTGTAGCATAACAGTGAAAGGGAATCTGTGCCACTGTTGCTGCTGTACTGAAGCACAGGAGTAAGCTTCTCCTCTCAAGTCTCATCAGTGGTAGATTCAGCCATCTCCCAGTAATTGGCCCTGGAAGCAGTTTCCTCCAGGTGGATGGAGCCCTTGGTATATTTGGCCCCCTTTGAGGACCATTGTGGTCCATAGGATCTGCCAGACCCTAGGTGCACTACCAACATTAAACTGACAAAATAGCTAGTTACCAGAGAAAAAGGGGGCAGCAGAGGATGAGATGGTTCAGTGGCATCACCAACTCAATGGACATGAATTTGAGCAATCTCCAGAAGATAATGAAGGATAGGGAAGCCTGGGGTGCTGCAGTCCGTGGGGTCACAGAGTCAGGCACAACTTAATGACAGAACAACAACAGAGGATTTATAGCTTCTGCTGGCTGAAAGACCTCAGTGAACTCTGGAGATCCCATTTTCTGCCCACATCTTGAGAAGAGGCCTGTTTTCTGTGCACAGGTCTTTGCTCAGCACCAAAGAGGATGCAGTCCTTCCATCCCACCCCCCTGCCTGATCCATGGGCTCTGAGATCCCAGAAAATAAACTTCATCCTCTGAGATATGTCCAGGTTGTACCGTTCCTTGTGCCTGAGTCTCTGTAGGCCTCTGGAAAGGAATTAAACATGATTTCAGATTTTAAAAGCGTTAAACAAAGTGAAAAAGAAGATGCTAGAAGATTAAGTGGAACGATTTTCAAAAAATAAAAATTAAGAAGGTAAAAATAAAATGAGGTGAAGAATTAAATAAAGTTTCCCAGAGCAGAGGAATGATAAGATTCTGCAGATTAAAGGGCTTATCAAGTCCCCAAAAAGATTAATTATAACAAAGACATGCTTAGACACACCCTAGTGAAAGTAGTCTTTCTTCAGGCCTTCAGCTGGCTTGATGAAGCCCAGTCACATTGTGGAGAGCAATGTACTTTATCCAAGGTCTGCTAATTTAAATGTTGATTCCATCCAAGAAATACTTTCACAGAAACATCTGGAATGTATGACCAGATGAAAGTGAAATAAAATATAAATATAGACATTTTAGGTAAAATTTACTTAAAATAGCAAACTATTTGGGATTGTTTTTCCTTAAGCTTATTCCTTTCTGTATATTCTCTGTTGAAAGCTTGAACAAACATGTATGATTTATTTCCAAATGATATAATTTTTGTAGGCAATCTAAATTGAAAACTAAGCTTATGTCTATACATAATCCATTTTAAAATTCTAGTTTTCAACACATTCTTATCCTGAAGTTGAAACTGTAAAATATGCATTTTTTTCTTTGTACTTTTATAAGCTAAGGATGTAGATTTTAGGGGGTTTTGGTTTTTTTATTTTTTACATCACTTTGAAACTACTTTCTAATTGGATAAGAAGTTTAAAATCAGTAATCAGCCGAGGCCAGTTTTATGGCAGTCAGATTATAGTAGTGAAAACACATATGTAAGATGTTGCTAATTGCTGAACCCTGTGGTATGACCACTCTCATTTAAAAGCCAGAGTGTCGTGCCAGACTGTTCTTAGTGGTTGCAGCTAGAGGGGATTGTGAGAATGTGGGGGCTGGAGAGATGAGGATTTCACCATTAGTTCTGTATACTTCAGTGTCATTAAAGTCTGCAGTAAGAGTCAACATTATTTGAATATTTTCAAATATGTTTTACTTGGGTTTTTAAATTGTTTTTTCAAGGCCAGTGTTATCTATAAATAAAAATGTCTTTCCATCAAAATTACTTTAAAGACACAGTTATTAATACATTTAAGACAGAGCTGTTAATTTGCTATCTAGTATTTCTTCAAAGAAGGACACCTGTTTTACTAGACTCTTAAGGTCAGAAATCATAATTTATCCTTTATAATCTTATCTTTTTTATTTTTATATGGTTTTTTAAAAATTGGAACATAATTGGTTTACAATGTCATGTTAGTTTCTGCTATACAACATCTTGAATCAGCCATATGTGTACATATATCCCCTTGCTCCCACCCTCCCATTCTGCCCCTCTAGGTCATCACAGAGCACCGAGCTGAGCTCCCTGTTAGGATTTATCTTTTATCACTGAGTTCCAAATAGCCACTTAAAACTGTAATAAATATTAGTTGAGTGAATAAAGAGAGTATAGTAGTTTATACTTCACTGGCTAACAGTAGATATTAAGAATATTTTTTAAGTGAAACAAATTATTTTTTAAATCATGTTTAAATCACTTTGTTCATTTTGAAGATATTCTTGCAGAAGTGACCAAAAGCGATTTCTTTGTGTTCATCTCACTTATTTATTGTCCTTTAAGAAAAATGAGTTAAAGGCCTACAGATGAGAGTATCTAGTGTTTTGTTTCAGCTAGGAATTGTGCTATTTGCTATTGACAGTACTTTGCAATTCTCACTTCTCACCTGCTCTGCATGACAGCTTTTAGCATTATTTAAACAAACTATTAAACTCCTCACATGTTGGTTTGCTGACTGACAGAGATTGAAAAGTAAATGAGAGCCACACCTGTGTTCATTTCAAACTTGACCTTGACTTTGAACCAGTATCTTTACAGATGAGATGCAGTGTGTTACATCCTTAGAAGATGTTTATTACAAAGGAAGGTAGTAGAGGACAGTGGGAACAAAAAGATAAATCTGTGCATGGTAAAATGATTTTGCTCAAGGTTAGCAGTCTATATTGTCATTTTAAAGGAGAGAATGAAGGGAACTTTTTTCTTCAAGTACCTCTGTGGTGATTGAATAAATAGCTGACTATCATAGTAGGAAGTCAGATGATCAAAGGGAAATTTGAATAGATTTATTTATTCTTTTTGAGAAAATAAGAAAGTGATTCTTTTCATAGACTTTTCATATTTCTCTATGAAAACTTGATGACCTCAAGACAGAAGCAAAACTTTGATCTAAGAAATGCAGCAGAGGAAGATAATGGTATAATTTTTGAGCTGAGATCAGAGTAAGGACACATCTTGTGCTCTTGCTGTGTGACAGCTGAATGGGGAAGTTGGCTTTGCTCACTTTAAGTCAGGTCTCTTAGTTAACTAAACTCTCCAGCTGTTTCTGACCAGAGAATTCATGATGCCACTTTAAAGGATTCTGCCATCCAAATGAGGTTTTTTTCCTTGTAAGCTGTAGGAGTTATGTCTTGCTGACACAAATGTTTTTAAAATAAAATGTTTAGGTATAATAAGCAAATATTCACAGTCTTTTCATTTCACAGGGATTATGAGCATAGAAAGAAAGCCTTGTAACCACCATGTAGATACAGCACCAACGGTAAGGCAGTCTGTTTCTACATTGCTAAAACTGTTAAGAAGGCACAAAATGATACTGGTTGTAGTGACACAAAATGTCATTGTAGAAAACTCTTATAACCTACCTTTTGCCAAGAGTTATATCTCTTTAAAAATTAACCTTAATGAAGAAACACTACCAATTTTTGCTAAGATACAGGAAAGTAAGATGCTCTATCCATTTTATAAGTACTTATTTCTATTAGTGTTATGAATAGAATGGTTTTTAATTTAAGAAGCTTTATACTTTTGGTAAAGTACTTAACATCTTTATGCAAATTGATTTACAACCTTGTGAAAATGAGCGTTATTTTGTGCACTAGCATCATGATTTTTAGAGTGAATGTTTTGTAATAATGAAAGTAGGCCATTATGCTTCATTTCTCTTATAGATTACTATGCTTTATTACTATAGAAGTGAAATCTAATCTTTTACCCCTCTTCTATTATGACCAGACAACTAGACGTTTAATAATTATGGTGTCTATTTACTATATTAAAAATAATTATAGAAGATAGTATTGAAGGAAGACAATTAAATTTCCCTTTTAATCTCTGTACATAGTATTTGTATGTATGAAATATACTTCAGTTGCTGGTTCCCCACTTCAAAGATTCATATAAAATAGGCTAGAGTATATCTCTTACTAAACATATTATTGTTTCTTATCCTTTCTATATAATAAATCTTTCAAGTACTCCATACAATTCAGCATTTCCTATTGTGAGGAAAGCTTCAGTAAAATACCATTTTTAAGAAAATAAGAAAGTATTAAGCTGTATTTGAATTTTATTGATAATCAATATTTTTCTCACAGACAAATTGATTCCATTTTCTGTTTGTAATAAATCCATATAATTGATTCAGCATGTTTGGTAACTTAATGTGCGGGGCTTCAGAAAAGACTGGTGTTTGAGGAATTAATCATCAGCATAATCATGAAAAGTACATGAGCATAGTGTACTTATCCTTTAGTGAGTATGCTAAAAGAGTAGCCATTATATTATGTAAATTTTATTCATTAATATTAAAAATAGAAGGCTATAGCAGCAAAGTACTCAAAACCCCCTTCTCCAGTAGGAGCAAGGAAATGGGTTGAGAAGGGCTCACAGTAGGCAAAAAAAGATGGTGGCAGCAAGAACTAGAGTCACCAAATCATTGTATCAAATAATGCTACTTTTGCCCTTTGCATTTAAAATATTGGGAATAAGAAAATGGTGTTTTAGCCATATTTCTAGATACATCATCAGTCTGAGATGAGAGGTGCTGACACCACAGCTGATTCTACCAAACTGAAGACCATTTAATAAAACTAGACCCAGAGTATACTGGTCTGTATGGGATGAACAATGAGGAATGAACATTGTGAAAGTAGCCAGTACCTACTGTGATGCTGGCATATTTAGGACATGGTCTGTTGTTTGAACTTAAAGATTAAAATGGGTCATGGACTTAAAAAAAAAAGGAAGGCTAGTAATTATAGAAAATTACTATTTTAAGCTATTTGAATAATCTACTCATTTGGTTATATACTTTTGAAATTTATTTTATTCCTGTAGGCTGTTCTGCAGCACCTTGCTTACATTTCTGGGTGTTTTGTACATTTTGGAACTCAGAAAAGTGCAACCTGGAAGGTGTTTTTGTCTCACCCTGTAGGCCGATGGCAGATTCCCATGTTAATTAAATGATAATAGAACCAAATACTCATGAAATCCTGAGAAATAATGATAGTACCATTTGCAGTAACGCCCTAATCTCAAAATGACACCAGTGAATTAGGAACAAAATCGAATGCATAATGGTTTAGATATTGTTGGTCTTTGGTTATGTTCACCCAGTTGGATTATTAAATGGTGGCTCCTAATATATTAATAATATATATATTCTGTGTAGTCAATAAGTTTGAAAATACTTCGTTTATACACTCTCCAAACACTCATTAATTCTCCAGGTTCGATTTGAGCCAGTCTTCCTTTCTGACATCTCTTTCTGAGCTCTTCTCCTTCTGTCTCTCTTTGGCAAATTAAGCTTTCTCCTCTTGCCCTCAGTTCCGCAGCTTGCTGCCTTACCAAAGTTACCCTTGGCCCTTTCTCCATAACTGCTAAACAGAATCACAACTCTGTTCATTACCCAGTCTCTTCTGGGCCCAAGGGTAGGTAAAGTCTAATTTTCATAGAAATATAATTTTACCTAATTTCCATCCTTTGTATCAGTGTGCCATTATTTTCCCTAAAGAGTTTAAGAGAAGAAAATATTTAGAGATAAAAGAAATAAGAAAAAGTCTGTCTAAAAATTTAACAAAACGTGATACATATAAGTTAAAACTTTTTAGCCAGTACTGGCTGAAAAGGAGAGATACTCCTTGTGCCTGGGGGAAAAAGTAAAGGGGGAGTGGGCTAGGATTTCAGAATGGCTGAGGCTCTGAATGACCCTTGGTCTCATATCTAGCCACCCGTTTCTAGCCAACCTCTCTACATTTTCTCTTCATCCAAGTACTACCATGAAATGGCTGGGATCTAAGAGGGTGCTAGATGCTAGGTATGACT
The DNA here is from genome assembly GCF_029378745.1 of Bos indicus. Lineage (NCBI taxonomy): Eukaryota > Metazoa > Chordata > Mammalia > Artiodactyla > Bovidae > Bos > Bos indicus. The sequence goes on along the minus strand of NC_091768.1, from coordinate 73,605,563 downwards.
ATTCAGCAGGGGAAGGAAACAAGACTTTCTCAGGCCTCCATGAAGGAGAAAAATGTTTCTTAATGTTTCAAGTTGGAATGAACCTTTCTGTAAATATATGGTTACAGAGAACCTGTAACCAGGTTGATCCTGTAGCCTTATAGTGGGATGCACTATAAGTGGGATGCACCTATATTAAGTGAATATAGATTAGCCTAAGAATAAAACCCCTTTTGTCCCTTGGTTCTATATTCTTTCTCAATTTACTCGTTTCCTTTTTTCCACTTATTACATGAATTTTAATTTACTTAGATTTTTTTTTCTTTTTGACACGCATAATACCGTATCTGTGTTTGCAGGTGTCTTTGATACAAAGTAAAACAGAATGTCCCCTAATGGCATGACCTTGTCCACCAAGAAGAATCAAACCTCTCTTCTTCACTGACTATAATCACTACATTTTTTTTTTTTTGCATTCACAGTTCTGCATTTTTTTCATATCCAGGAGTATATTTTCAAGTTATTTTTTTTTCAAGAAATATAAATTGGAAGTTATATTACCTCAATCTGCATATTTTAAAATATCTCTCATTTGTCTTTGCACAAGACAGCTTGCCAGGGGTTTTAGTCCTTTTCCCTTCAAAACACTTGGAAACTGATCATCTTAAGATGCCTTCTGTCATTTAGTAGCTTAGGAGAGACAGTAAATAATAGTTATCCCTTTGTATAGGTAGTCTGTTTTGCCTGTTCACATACTACAGATTTTCTTGTATTTTCTTTATACTGAATATCTTAGCTCAGATTTGATGCATAAACATGTGGCTTTCTTTTCACTGATTTGTGGCCTGAATGGTATTCACTCAGGTATGTTACTATTATAGGAAAAGCAAATAAGACATGATACAATCATAATATTAAGATTGTTGTTGTTGTTTAGTCGCCAAGTCATGTCCAACTCTTTTGCAACCCCGTGGACTGGAGCCCTGTTAGATTCCTCTGTCCATGGGCTTTCCTAGGCAAGAATACTGGAATGGGTTACCATTCCCTTCTCCACATCTTCCCGATCCCAGCTCAAACCCGAGCCTCCTGCATTGGCAGGCAGATTCTTTACTACCTAGCCACCTGGGAAACCCTAATATTAGTTTATGTGGAAATAATTAGATCATGCCACTTTAAGAGCTAGTTGCTGCACCTGCTTGTAGCCTATAGCAAGTTAAGGATAATATCAAACTCAGATTAATCAGAGGTCATTGTCCGAACCCTGAAAGGCAGGTGTAAAAGTTAGTTAATAGTTAAATCAGCATAGGCTTGAGTCCCATAGTTACTTTAAATAAAGGACTTATTTGCAAACCAAAGAGAAATAGCAACTAGCTTAAAGAAGTCTTCCACCCACATGTTTGGTCTTTTCTTATTGTAAGTTATTACACAAGAAACATGGTTAAAACCTACCTGCCCCTTAATGTACAGTCATATGCACAGCAATTCCCATAGCTTTTCCTATTTTCTGGTGGAATTAAAACATGGTAAACCATGTTGAACATATAAAGAATTTGTAGTGATTTGAGGAAAACTGTTTTTGAATCTCTTCCAGTGAAAACAGGTAAGATAAAATTCAAATAACATCAGTATGGCCTATTGTAGTCAATCATTTTTGTAAAGTTTCTACTGAGAAGTGAAAGTGTTAGTCTAGTCATTCAGTGGTGTCCAACTCTTTGCGACCCCATGGACTGTAGCCCGCCAGGCTTCTCTGTCCATGAGATTCTCCAGGCAAGAATACTGGAGGATCTTCTCCAGGTGATCTTCCCTACCTAGGGATCAAGCCCAGGTCTCATGCATTGCAGGCAGATTCTTTACTGTCTGAGCCACCAGGGAAGCCCAAAACTTCTGTTTATACATTCCAAACATGTAATGCTAATACTATTTCTTTTTTTAAATTTTATTCAGTGATCTCACAACCTCCATTAATGAGAACCACTTTTCTTTTAACAGAGGGATTTTTTTGTCCGTTTACAAAATTACAGCTTATGTTTTCGTAGAAGTCTGCACATCTACCATGAGTTGAAACAAACTCCAGGCTGTCTCATAAGAATTATACCAGTTATAGAACACTTTTGCCATCTAAGTGTTGCATAAATTATTAAGAATTAAAATATCGTAGCTTGACTGGAAATTTAAATGTTGATTCGTTTTTCTTCATTGTTGTAAGACCAATGTAACAAGCTATTGGTTTATTCCGCAGTTAAACTCCCTCTAGGTTTTCTAAAGGTTTGATTGATAAACTTTTGTTACATGATTTTTCATCAGTGGTTAACTTTACTGTGTTTTAGAGTATTTTCCTATTCTGAAAATATACCTGAGATATTTGCAGTGTTGCTTGCCCTTAACAGTACACTTGTTGATAAATATACATGCAAATTAAACTTTTTTCTGAGCCTCTTTTGCATTATATGATTATGGTTTATATGATATTAACTCTACAACATTTTGAGTTGTTTTTGTTGTTAGATTATTATCATTGTTTATCTCACTCTGGGTTCACAAGATTGCTACATATTGCATTATCACATATTAGCTTAATATACTTTATACATATGTTTACATAAAATATGCCTTTCACATTTTAACATACTGTTAGAGGCAGCTTGTTTATAGATAAATATATGAGTTCAAATGAAATGTCTTTGATCCAAAGAAGCACTTTATTTTCTCTAATCTATAGAATTTTCCAGGAATTCATAGTATGTAAACTACGGTGAATGTGCCCCTATAAAACTCATAAAACAGAGCCTATGGCCAATCTCTTCCTGAAGGTAATTGCAGGGTGGAGAGGGAACTGATAAACTGTAAGCTTTTATAACTTAAGTCATAAAAGAATCTGTTTTCACTTATCAATAAAGTAGCAATTCAGAGCAATTCTATTGAAATTCAAGTGTAAGTCCAAAATAGGTTTCTTTAAAGACCACTTGTGAGTTGTCTATAACATTTTTCTTAAGTATCTGCATGTTTTTTTCCAGACATTGTAAATTATGAAGCTTATGTTGATTTTTCCCATTAGCATACTTTACTGACATCTGTTTTTATCAGATCTTTCCCCAAATCTTTTTTGACTTTGCTAAATTCCTCTACCTGACAAAGTTTTAAAATTCTGAAAGTGTCGTATTCCTGGAGAATTGTCACACAACAGTGGCATAATAGGAATTTATTTTCTAAACTATCAACAAACATTATGTATACAGTACCCATAGAACAGTACAATACCAAGTGCTGGGTAGTTGTGAGAGTTGTATGAGGAAAGTAGCAATATAGGAAAGTATAAACATGTTTTGTGTCTCTCAGTAGCTCTTGGTCTCATTTGAAAGTGAAGTGAGATGAAAGTGTTAGTTGCTCAGTCATGTCCAACTCTGCAGTTCCAAGGACTGTAGCCTACCAGGCTCCTCTGTCCATGGAATTCTCCAGGCAAGAATACTGGAATGGGTATCCATTCCCTTCTCTAGGGGATCTTCCCAACCCAGGGATTGAACTTGAGCCTCCTGCACTGCAGGCAAATTCTTTACTGTCTGAGCAACCAGGAAGGCCTGTAAACAGTTAAACCTCAACACATGAACTGAATATAAGTTCAGAGCAATGAGTACAGATGTTATGTCACCAGGCAGCTTGTACTCAAGTATAGGAATATGGGATGGGATCTGAGTGCCATAGGAATTTCCAGGGCTCAAGTAGTTTGGGAAGGCAATTTAGAGTAGGAAGGTGCTTAACTGAATCATAAAGGAAATATGGGATTTTTAAAAGGAGTAGGATATTCTAGACTGGAGTAACAGTGTGACTGAAGATAGTAAGGAAAGGAAAGTACACAAAGTTTATAGATGGAGACAGTTGGCATGAAGCAGAGCTTTTCAGAACATGAGATAGATTAAGAAAAGGTAATTGGGGCATAATTTATCAAGATCATTGCATATTAGATAAAGAATTGAGACTTTATCAGTATAAGCAACAGTAAGGCATTTGAGGGTGAGAATAATATGATCAAGGGGTGATGTTTTTTTAAAAAATTAAAATAAAAGCACACATGAAATTGCAGGTAGTGGAGACCAGAAGAAAGTAGGTGCTCTGTGAAGCTATTATAATCCACTTTCCATGGTGTTAAGAATCTGAATAAGGAAGGAACAGTGGAAATGGAAATAGAAGTATGCTTACGAGAAATATTTGGAAACTAGAGTCAGTATTGGAAACTCAAAAGAAAAAAGGTAACATAGGAGACAGACACAGGTTACTGAGAGAATGATGGCTGTTAACAGATTTTTTTAAAATAGGGATACAGGATGATGTTTAGAGAAGAATAGATTCTGTATTAGACGTGTTAAATTTCACATAACCACAGGCCATGTACAAGTAGAAATGTTCAGTAGAGAACTGAGAATATAGGCTTGGACCTCAGAAAAGAGGATGAATTTGAAGATCTGCATTTGTTCTGCTTGAGAGAGCCGCACTGCACAGCTCTGGACTCCAGAAGGGAGCTCCAATGGTGAGAGGGCCCAGGCCTCAGTTGTGGGAATCCCACGCATCATCATGGATGGGGACAAGCAGACCCTTCACAACAGGTGTCCAAAGGCCTCGTCCTGGAAGGAGGCAGATATCCAGTCTTTAGAGAAAGCTTGGCCAGAAACCAGACTGTTTCTACTCATCTCCTAAGTTTGTGCTCCACAGAGTTATCTATCCAAGGCATTGGTGGTGTTGTTTAGTTGAGAAATTGTGTCCAACTCTTTGTAACCCCATGGACTGTAGTCTGCCAGGCCCCCCGTCCATGGGATTGTCCAGGCAAGAATATTGGAACGGGTTGCCATTTCCTTCTCCAGGGCTTCTTCCCGACCCAGGGATCCAACCCACGTCTCCCGCATTGGCAGGCAGATTCTTTACCACTGAGCCATCAGAGAAGCCCATATCCAAGCATAAACATCATATGTTAAAGGTCTTGGGGTGCACCCTATCTCCTACCAGTTGAAGGCCAAGCTATGTAGCATGTGATTTGAAGCCTTTTGCTACCTTTTTAGACTTACTTCCAGCTTTTCCCCCATGTTCACGCTGGCTGCTCTGAGCTACTTTTAGTTCTCTAAACATGTCCAGGTCTCTCGCAGTGAGGAGTAATTTTAGAAGAGGGCTTAAGAACACTGAGTCCAGACCAGATGTCCTGGCTTAAAGTCCTGCTTTGGCCACTTTTACTCCATGTGACTTCAGACAAGATTCTTTATCTCTTTATCTGCAAATGAGGGTAATACCTACTTCAAGGATCGTTGTGAGGAATGAATGAGTTGAGATACATTCCACTCAATATGTTTCTGTATAACGGATATTGAATATTATTTCATCACAGGAGATGGCCAGATAATAAGAACAAGACCATGTCCCAACCCTAAGGTCAAGAATCCAAGGGAGGACCCCAGAGTCCCAGCTAGAGCATGGAAACCAAGAGCCAGGAAATCTGATAAATGTTGCCTCAAAGGCCTGCCTGTGTCTTGATCAACCTCCTTTCTTTTTCTCTTTTCATATGTATGTATTTATTGCGTATTGTGGCTTTTTCTGGGAGTTAATGCAGAAATCCAGTTACACCAGGACAGATCAGATCAGATCAGATCACACCAGGACAACAAACATATAAACTAGGACTGTCTTGGGCAATCCTAAATGTGTGAGCACCTTATCCATCCATTCTGTAAGTCATAGCAGCCAGAGTGAACTTTCTAAAATGAGAGTCAGAATGGATTATCCTTCTCCTTTTTAACACTCCTCAATAACTTCCTCTTACATGTACAGTTAAACCCCAGATCCTTTCCTGGGGCTTACAGGGCCTTGCATGATTTGGTCTCTGCCTACCTCTTCAGCATCAACTTATGACATTCTCTGCTCTGAGTTTCTGGAACACAGCCAGCCTTTCTCACACTCACCTATCAGCCTTGAACATTTGGCCTCTCTGCCAGGAATATACACACCCTTTGGCATAATGGGCTTTTTCTTTAGATCCCAGTAAATGTCAGGCGTTCAGAGGATCTTCCTTCATCACTCTATCTGAAGTAGATATTCCCCACTTAGTCTTTTTTATTGCACTTTTTTTCCCTTCTTAATGTTTATCTCAATTTGTAATTTTTTGTTCAGTTATTTTCATACTTATCTTTTTGTCTTCCTCAGTCAAATGGATGTAAGTTTCCTGAAAATAGGGGCCATGTCTGCTTTCATCACCGTTTCTTATAGATTGTCAGCATATACAGTTTAAATGAATAAAGACTGAAACTATAGAAATAAGCGCAAAGAGCTAGCTTAGACCTCAGGGATGTCCATATTCAGAAGGTTGGAAAAAGCCCCATGGAAGACAGAGAAGAGAGACATAGAAAGTCAGGAATTGTGTAGCATCTCAGAAGCCAGGGGAGTCTAAATAGAGGGTGTTTTTGTGCTGTCATGGGTAGTCAGAAATGTTTGGGAGATTGGGAGCAGAATGGAAGCATGATGAACTGGAAGCAGTTTAGGAAACCTGTCTTGAGAGGAGGATGGAAAATGCAATAGCAGTTAACATAGCCTTGTGTGTATATTGTTGACTTACACAAAAGAAAGTAATGTTGTGTCAAAGGGCTGCCATGAAAGAAACCCATATAGAACAATGAAGTAAATGTTTCTTTTTCCACATTCTTCAAAAATGAAAAGTTAAGTTTTTGTATTTATGCAACATTATTACTTTCAAAACGTTTCTCAGAGGAAGGGAAAAATCCAGGAACCTCAATGGAGAGAAAGATGCAGACTGTATTTTAGCATTTGACAAAGGAGCAGCGTAAGGGCAGCTGTAGCAAGATTCCTTTGTTGTTTTTGTTCAGTCACTAAGTCATGTCCAACCCCATGGACTGCAGCACACCAGACGTCCCTGTCCTTCAGTATCTTCTGGAGTTTGCTTAAACTCATGTCCACTGAGTTGGGTGATGCCTTACTAAGTACTTAAAACTTTTCTAGTTGGTAAAATGAGGATGTTTGAAGAAGCTGATCTTTTAGGTATACTTTTGGGTCTTTTTTATCTGCTCTTACTATTCCAAGAAAACATATTAAAGAAGAAAAACTAAACAAATTTCTGATAGTCATCACTTGAATAATCACTGATCATTTCTCTCATTCTTTCTGTTCTCAGGACTCAGAATCACCCGTTTACTATATATCTATAATATATAGAGAGAGCTCACTTGTGTCTACTGAATTGACTGACAAATGCCCATCACCACCATTGCTACTAGAAATTTCATGCTGCTTAATTAATGGACATGGGTTAGTTGTCTTTAGTAGATCAAAAACCTAAGTCCTTTCAATACCAACCAAATCTCTGCACTTTCGTAAGCCCAGTGCTTGGTGAAATGATGCCAAGCAGTAGAATATGGTGTTGAGATAACTGTTTAACTCAGCAGGCGTTGGAGAGTATGTGCAGTACAGCAGGGAGAAGAAGGGACACTGGTCCTGCTGCCTGGGGCTCTACTGAAAGAGCACCCAGTAATCTATTTGGCTCTTTTCAGTCTCTATCTTTCCTGTCTTTACAACAATAAAAACATGTTCAGTTATATAAACTGGTAGAAGTTGAGGAATCAGCTCATCAAAACTATGAATCAAGAATAATTCAAAAGTACATATATCTCCTAAAACAGTACATCCAAAGCATTAAAAAAAAAAAAAAACTAAAATGAAAATCTTTCCATTTTAGATTCTAGCTGAAATACTTTCTTAGTTAAGCTAGTGAGATGTCTAGAAGTATGAACACATGGTTCCCTTGAGACCTGACTCCAGAGGAATTATTTTTGGTCATTTTTTTTTCTCCTGAAAAGGGCAAAAAGAGCAAGTGCTGGAAAGGAGTCTGTTCCCTCGGGAACTTAAACTGGGAAGACAGGAGCCAGAAGGCAGGAGCTCTGTAAAATGCCATAAGGGGAGGTGGCAATGTGCCCCACTCAAAACATTTGCTACGCCCTCTAACCTGTTTCTTTGGAGTAGTACTTACTGTCACTGTAAGTGCAGTTTGTGTTTCTGTAATACAAATTAGCCAACGTGCAGTTAGTAAATAGATGAACGATGTCAATAAGATTGCTGAAGACTTTTTCCTGCATGGTTTAAGTTCACAGCCATCAAAGGCAGGCTTTTCTCATAACCAAATGGAAAGACTGAGTAATTTTAGAAAAAAAGCTGAAATGCCTTTTGCTAGTGGCTGATTTAGTAGCTTCAATAGCTGCTAGTACAAATGAAGAAGCTGCAAAAACATTTCCCTTAATTTCAGAAAAATTGTTTTGTTTGAGAGATGAAGAAATCTAAAACCTGATTGGGTTTTTAATTTTGATTAACTGGTCTCTACTGAAAGTAAATTTTTTCATGGACCTGACTTAACAGTCGTGCTGGGTGCAGATACCAGCAGAGGTTTAATACTTTGATTTAATGCTTTGATTAGGATTGTTAGTTTCTATCAGCACTCTAGTTATAAGTTCCATGGATTTTAAGTAGTCTGAAACAACTGCATTTTTCATAAGCCTCATTCTACAGAATGCAAGGCTTTATAGCAGAAAGGCCTATAAAAATTATGGAATTTTGTCTCCCCTAGTAAAATGTAAACACCACTAAAAGAGAGGTTTTCCACGTTCTTGTTCAGCGCTACAATATGAGAACTGTCAACTGCGTCACACGTGGTATCACTAGCTATTATTTATATTACTAGTGTTCATAATGATCCCAAACCTCCAAGATTGTTCATCATAATTATATGTGCGTTGACTACTTACTCTTGCCAGTGCATCTTTATACTTACTTTCTTTTCATCTGTGTAATTCTTCAATAAGTATTATCCCTTATTATTATCCCAATTTCATAAATTAGGAAACTGAGGCACTGAAAAGATAAGTGTCTTCCCTAGGGTCACACAAATAGTGAGCCAGGAAATCCTTTTTCTTTTTAGTTAACATGTTACCGAAGAGCCTCTGGAGTTCTTGTTGTTTGCCAGAGACTGCACTATCTGCTAATAGTGGGCTATTCTGATGAAAGCATTGCAGTGTTTCTAATCTCTACACATCTTTAGCCATTTAGCTTCAACGTATGAGAAGGATGTATCACTGGTTACTAAAAAAAAAAAAAAAAAAAACAACAGTCCCCTTGCTTGTGGATACATTCTTTCCTAGAAAACAAAAATTACTTCTACTTTAGAAACTCTGTGTTTTTGTTAATTACTCAAGTTTTGTGCTTTACTACAAAAGATTAGTATCTTGATTTTGCTTTGCTTCTAGATTGTTACAGAACAAGTCAGTTTCCTCTTCTATAAACATGGCTCTTGAGATGTTTGGGTCTGTCTGTCTCATCTTGACCATCTCTTTTTTAAGATAATTCCATCCATTTAATCCTACTGAATCTATACTGAATCCATCCAGTTTGTTCACATTCTTTAGAAATAGCATCCAGAACTGAACTTAATATTCTAGTTGTGATATGAAAAAGAGTGATATTTTGGGTTTCTGTCATCTGGATACTGTGTTTGATATTGATTTTAAAAATAATTTCTTGATATTTTAAAAAATTTACTGTCAAACCTGTCTTCCCATTATCTACCTGTTTGTGCCTCAGTATGCCCATCTCTTGAAAGGAGGTAATAATAGCACCCACCTCAGTGGGTGGTGCTGTTCACAGTACTGAGCTCAGTACTGTCTAGCTCACAGTAATCTCTCAGCTGTCCACTATTATTGTTTAGCCCTAAGTGCTGTGGTCCATTTATCCTTGTTGAATTTCAACAGTTTATTTTTTACTCACTATTCTTTTGAATCCTGATTATTTTTTTCAGCCCTGGTCACTCCTCAACTCTGTAACATGAGAAGATTTTGTAATGCCCTTTGTTAACTGTCTTTATTCACAACATTAGAAAAATATTGACCAACCAAACAAAATCAAAAAGGCAAATTTTTCTTTATCTATGGTCAGTTAAGGTTTTTGGAGAAGGCAATGGCACCCCACTCTAGTACTCTTGTCTGGAAAATACCATGGACAGAGGAGCCTGGTGCTCTGCAGTCCATGGGGTCGCTAGGAGTTGGACATGACTGAGCGACTTCACTTTAACTTTTCACTTTCATGCATTGGAGAAGGAAATGGCAACCCACTCCAGTGTTCTTGCCTGGAGAATCCCAGGGACAGGGGAGCCTGGTGGGCTGCCGTCTATGGGGTCGCACAGAGTCGGACACGACTGACACGACTTAGCAGCAGCAGCAGCAGCAGCGGTGGTTAAAGTTTTTATTTATCAACAAAATGTCTTATAAATAAAAGCCATTTTGCTTGGGGGACATTACTGTTTAAAAGCAGGTTCAGTATAACATTGCTTTGTCCTTTAGCAAAACATTTACTTGCCTGTCTATTAAAATAAGATTTAGTGATTACTTGAAACTTTCCTTTTAATCAATATAAAATTTGATCCCTGTAAGGAAGCTTTAAATATATTATATAACTGAAACCAAAACTTGAGTCGATCATGCTATAAAATGAAGCAATTACCTAGAAAAAAATTTCAGACTTATTATTTTATGGGATATTGTTTTCTACTTGGGGAAAATTTAATCATAAGTTATCAAACTAGTCCTCTATGTTTTCTGCCTAGATGGACATTTGCTATCTCCCACTGCTCATGTTCCATAGATTCTTTCCTCACCTTGATAAACATACATGAGTTCACCAGGTTTTTTCTTCCTGTGACGCCTTTTATCCTCCCAGTTTCTCAGTGTCCCCAGAGATCAGTCTTCCAAGAATGCAGACACCTTTTGTTGTAACCACATTATTGGGTCACCCGTTAGTTTAATACATAAAGATTAAGTAGATAAGTCCCTAGAGGGATTGAAACTTCTTGTTCTGTGTTTTTAATTAAACTTTATAAAATTTTCTCGTCACCATATCTTGGCCTGGTAATATGACGACATGAGCAGACTTCTCTTAAGTGCACTTTTTGGATTCAAAGCTTATTTTGACAAACCAGGAAATAAATTTCCTTTTCAGAAATGGACTTGGAGTTCATAGATCTATATTTTGTTTGGAAAATACAGTTATATTTAAAGTACTACATAAGTATTTGACTGCAAAACACCATTCCTCTTTGATAAAGAACTTTAGGAGTTGAGTAATAACAACCATACCTAACATTTGTTGGGCACTCACCATGTACCACTCACTATGGAAAATGTTTTATGTAGGTTGCTTCATGAATGGATTAATTCTGTAAGATAAAAGCATTATCATCATCATCATCATCATCATTTGCCAGTAGAGAAACTGAAACACAAAAGGTCTTTAAGAGTCTTCTGGAAACATTTTAATTGAATGTGTTAATGCACTGTGATATATGAGCCAAAAATATTAACTCCCTAAGAGCAGAATCGTTTTATACTACTAAACCATCACACTCAAATGTCAGTCAATGGCACAAAGCAGATTCTGTGGAAACTGGGAGCAGCTCAGGTAATATTAGCAGCAGTTAAAACCTATAAAAATAATTGTTAGGTTTTAAAACCCTGCTCTGTAGTGTGTATTATCTCATCCTATCTTGTATCATCACTGTAGCTTGTAATGGCATTAGACAGGGGTGGTAATGAAGAGAGTAGACGGCTGAGCAGTACTGATAGAACTGACCAGAATGACAGCTAAGAAGAGTCATGAGGACCTTGAGGATAGGAAAGAGCCAAATCCTCCCTCTTCATCATCTACCCTGGATGTTACCTAAGAAAGCCAATTGCAAACTTTGTTTCTTGGAAAACATCCCATCTACCCATCAAGAAGTTTTAATCAGATATGATTTGAGGTTAGTGGATAGGGCCTTAGATTTCCTCAGAATAGTGGCACTTCAGTTCTCATAGCTGTGGGGTGGGCTAAAGACACATAAGTAACAAAAGTAATCTGGATGTGAGAAGGGGATCTTGGGGTTTGGTGGGAAGAAAGGGGCCCAGAAGCTGTGGTTTTTCTAGTGCACTGGCAGAGTCACCTGTGACCTTGAGAAAGGAAATTACAAACACCTGCTATGCTTCAAACTATGCTACCCACATGCCACAGACAGCTGTTTGAAGAACTGGACTAAAAAGAACAGGAATGAAAAGGTAATCGCCCAAGAATGAGGTGATTGGACTTTTCCCTTCTTCCTTGAGACCTACTTTTAAAACTCATTGCACACACTCAAGTGTCAGCTGGTACTTAAGCATGAATGACTCCTTAGTTGATGTTTCTAATCTTAATTATTCTTTTCTTTCTCCATTCTACTAGAAAAATCTTTATAATAAATATATAGGCTGTTAACCATTTGGTAACCAAAGAACCTGAAAATGAGTACAGCTCAATAAAATTACCACCTTCCTTGGGACTTATTTAGGTCATACCTGAATGGTCTAGTGGTTTTCCCTACTTTCTTCAATTTAAGTCTGGATGAAGCACAAGGTGGAATCAAGATTGCCAGGCAAAATATCAGTAACCTCAGATATGCAGGTGACACCACACTTATGGCAGGAAACGAAGAACAACTAAAGAGCCTCTTGATGAAAGTCAAAGAGGAGAGTAAAAAAAGTTGGCTTAAAACTCAACATTCAGAAAACCAAGATTGTGGCATCTGGTCCCATCAGTTCATGGCAAATAGATGGGGAAACAATGGAAACAGTGACAGACTTTACTTTTTTGGGCTCCTAAATCACTGCAGATGGTGACTGCGGCCACAAAATTAAAAGATGCTCCTTGGAAGGAAAGTTATGACCAACCTAGACAGCATATTAAAAAGCAGAGACATTACTTTGCTGACAAAAGTCCGTCTAGTCAAGGCTGTGGTTTTTCCAGTAGTCATGTATGGATGTGAGAGTTTGACTATAAAGAAAGCTGAGCACCGAAGAATTGATGCTTTTGAACTGTGGTGTTGGAGAAGACTCTTGAAAGTCCCTTGGACTGCAAGGAGATCCAGCCAGTCCATCCTAAAGGAAATCAGTCTTGAATATTCTTTGGAAGGACTGATGCTGAAGCTGAAACTCTTAATACTTTGGCCACCTGATTCGAAGAACTGACTCATCTAAAAAGACCCTGATGCTGGGAAAGATTGAAGGTGGGAGAAGAAGGGGATGACAGAGGATGAGATGGTTGTCCAGCTCAGTCATGTCTGACTCAATGGACATGAATTTGAGTAAGCTCCAGGAGTCGGTGATGGACAGGGAAGCCTGGAGTGCTTCAGTCCATGGGGTCACAAAGAGTTGGACATGACTGAGTGACTGAACCGAACTTTGGACTTGTATGTCACTAATACTACCAGAATCCTGGAGAAGGGAGTGGCAACCCACTCCAGTATTCTTGCCTGGGAAATCCTATGGACAGAGCCTGGGGGCTACAGTCCATGGGATCACAAAGAGTCGGACATGACTGAGTGACTAACACTACCAGCTGCTTAGTTCTTAACTGACAAAACCTTGGTGATACATTAAGCTTATCTATTTCTCTTATGTTCGACATATATTGTTTACTCCTTCTGTTACATTTTCACAATATGACCTCTTTTGTGCATTTCCACTGTCAGAATCAAGGCTCTTCTCTCTGACATGAATTGCTATGGTCTCCATCTCTGTGTTATTTTTGCTTGTATCTATTCCTTTATTCATCATGGCTAACTTCACTTTTTGTAGCCATAATTTCTATGACTTTTTTTTTAGTAACAGCTTTATTTGGATATAATTCACATAGAAAAATGTTTGCACTTGACCCAGAGGGATGGCATGGGGAGGGAGATGGGAGGGGGGTTCAGGATTGGGAACACGTGTACACCCGTGGTGGATTCATGTTGATGTAAGACAAAACCAATACAATATTGTAAAGTAAAAAAAAAAAAGAAAAATGTTTATTCTTTTACAGTCTGCAGGTCATTGAATTTTAGTCTAGTCAGTTTTGAACCCATTATCAGTGTCCAATTTTAAAACATAGTGCTCACCCTGAAAAGAAATCCCATACTCAGTAGTAGTCACTGCCCCACTCCATTGCCTTCTCTCCCTAGCCCCTGGCAAATAATAATCTGATTTCTATCTCTCTGGATTTGCCTATTGTGGACATTTTACATAAATGCTGTCATAATATACGTGACCTTTTGTATCTAGCTTCTTTCACTCGGCATGTTTTCAGAGTTCATCCATGTTATAGTATGCATCTTTTTTATGGCTGAATAATAGTCAATTATGGATATGCCACATTTTATTTATTCTTTTATTTATTGATGAGCATTTGGGTTGCTTCCAGTTTTAGCTGTTTTGAATAATGCTGTATGAACATTTACATACAAGCTTTTGCGTGGACATTGGTTTTCATTTCCCTTGAGTGTGTATTTAGTACTGAAATTGCTGTGTCATATAGTAACTGTGTTTAACATTTTGAGGAACTGCCAAAATGTTCTCTAAAGTACCTGAACCATTTTGCAATCCCACCAGCCAAGTATGAGAGTTTCAATTTCTCCACATCCTCACCAACACTTGTTAGTATCTTTTTTATTATAGTCATTTTATTGAGTGAAAAGTGATATCTCCTGATTTTGATTTGCATTTTTTAGTGATTAATGAGGTTAGCATATTTTGTAGTGCTATTTGTGTCTCTTATTTGGAGAATTTATTCAAATTCTTTGACTGTTTTCTATTTGAGCAAATTATAAGTATATTTTACTATATAATTGTCTAAATTAGATATATTTTAATGAATATGGTATGTATGTATGTATATATGTAGGGGATTCGGATCTTATCATACCAAGGGTAGAAATACAGTTTTGTTTTTAGAAATCGAGTTGAAGTTAGCACATCTACATTTAATTTGGAAAATAGGATCACATTTATAGTTGTGGGTGCCCTCTAGAAATATTTCTATTTTAAAACACCATGCCTCTGTGATAACTTAAAGAACTCTGGCATTTGAATCATAATAATTATACCTGAAACATACTATATGCCTTTCATATGCCAGGAATATAGCATATAAATCAGTTCAGTTCAGTCACTCAGTCGTGTCCGACTCTCTGCAACCCCATGAATTGCAGCATGCCAGGCTGTCCATCACCAACTCCCGGAGTTCACTCAAACTCATGTCTCTCGAGTCAGTGATGCCATCCAGCCATCTCATCCTCTGTCATCCCCTTCTCCTCCTGCCCCCAATCCCTCCCAGCATCAGAGTCTTTTCCAGTGAGTCAACTCTTCACATGAGGTGGCCAAAGTACTGGAGTTTCAGCTGTAGCATCATTCCTTCCAAAGAACACCCAGGAGCTATCTCCTTTAGAATGGACACCAACTTAATTTCAATAGTGTGTAAAAACTTTAATTCAGTTCTTTTCCTTCCTGCCTCCTTTTTGCTATTATGGTCATAGAAATTGCATCTTTATACATTGTAAACCATCAGCACATTTTATAATTCTTCATGAAGTTACCTTTTAAATCAGGTGAAAAGTTGCTTTTAAAAAAGGACACTTACACTGTCTTTGCATTTACTTATGTAATTACCTTTATCAGTGCTCTTTATTTATATGGATTTGAGTTACTGTTAAGTGCCCTTTTATTGCAGCCTGACTCCCATTAGTTTTTCTTAAAGGGCAGGTCAACTAGCAACAAACTCTGTTATCATTTATCTGGAAATGTATTAGTTTCTTCTTTTTTTACATGGTGATTTTTCTGGATATTGAATAGTAGATTGAGTTTTCTTTCCACATTTAATGTTGAAAGCATCCTCTTACTAACTTCTGAACTCCAAAGTTTCTGATGAGAAATCTACTGATGATCTTATTGAGAATCCCTTCTATGTGATGAATTGTTTTACTTTCACTGCTTTCAAGATTCTTGGTCTTCAATAGTTTGGCTACGATATATCTAGGTGTGGATCTTTCTTACACTGTATGGATTTTGTTTAAGCTCTTGAATGTGCAGATTAATTTTTTTAATCATTTTTGGGAAGTTTGTGCCATTATTTCTCTAAATCTTCTTTCTTCTCTTTTCTCTCTTCTGTGCTGTATGCTAAGTCACTTCAGTCATGTCTTACTCTGTGCTATAACCCTATGGACTATAGCCCGCCAGGCTCCTCAGTCCATGGGATTCTCCAGACAAAAATACTAGAGTGGGTTGCGTTTTCTTCTCCAGATCTTCCCAACCCAGGGATTGAACCCACATCTCTTGAATCTTCTGCTTTGGCAGGTGGGTTCTTTACCGCTAGCGCCACCTGGGAAGCCCTGTCTCCAAGCAAGAATACTGGAGTGGGTAGCCATTCCCTTCTCCAGGGAATCTTCCTGACCCAGAAGTTGAACCTGGGTCTCCCACATTGCAGGCAGATTCTTTACTGTCTGAGCCACCAGGGAAGCCCTGCCATTTGAAGTACTGTTTGGGAAGTTTTAGAATCTTTTACTCAACCATCTTCATCTCTATATGTATCATAATTATATTTATATGCTAAAGTAGAGATGTTTTCCATCAAGCTGCTGCTTCTGTGATATTACTATCTTCTTCCTCATTAAACCAAATACTCACATGTGTATACATGAACTTTTTTCAGAATTTTTGGATTATCATTGGATTTAGAAATAGACAAGCTTCAGTGTTTAAATAAGATGAGCAGTTACTTATTGATATCTTACTATCAGCAGCCTAAAAAGCTTTTCTTTTTCCATTTAAATTTATTATTTAAGATTCCTGCACAGAGTCTTCCCAAAGTAATTGAGCTTATAGTCATTTCAGCATAAATATAAACTGTAGTGATCAGATGGACACACATGTTAGTGTACATATATCAGTTGTCACTTTGGCCTGATTTCTGTTTATCATATAACTTCCTAGTTTGATGGCTTCAAGAAATTGTAACTGAGAAGCTAATGTAAAGAAAAGTGCTTTGATGATCTTCTTCAGGTGCCATCTGTAATAGAAATACCAAGTCTTAAAGATCCTCCTTTGGGCATAAATCTTAGCAAAAGCCAAAGTCAGTGAACCAGACGTATATTTACTTGGTTCCACGCAGGCTTCTAACTTCAAACTTAAATATGTAAGGTTAGTGATTAACAGCATAGATTTAGGAGAAGAGCAAACCTGCTAACATTTAGAATCTGCCAAACTCTGTGATTTAGACAAATAATAATCTTTTAGTTTATAATTGAGGAAACAAAAGCATATATATGAACATGAAAGTTCCTCAGTCATGTCTGGCTCTTTGCAACCCATGGACTGTAGCCTGCCAGGCTCCTCTGTCCATGGAATTCTTCAGGCCAGAATACTGGAGTGGATAACTGTTCCCTTCTCCAGGGGATCTTCCAAACTCAGGGATCGAACCCAGGTCTCCCACATTGTAGGCGGATTCTTTACCAGGATTCATCTGCCTGCAATGTGGGAGACCTGGGTTCAATCCCTGGGTCAGGAAGATCCCCTAGAGAAGGAAATGGCACCCCACTCCAGTACTCTTGCCTAAAAAATCCCATGGATGGAGAAGCCTAGTAGCTGCAGTCCATGGGGTCACAGAGAGTCAGACATGACTGAGCAACTTCACTTTCACTTTTCTTTACCAGCTGAGCCGCCAGGGAAGCCCAAGAATCCTGGAGTGGGTAGCCTATCCCTTCTTCAGGGGAACTTTCCCACCCAGGAATCGAACTGGAGGTCTCCTGAACTGCAGGTGGATTCTTTACCAGCTGAGCTATCTGGGAAGCCCATTCAAAGGCATGATAGGAACTAAATAGGGTAGTTATGGATGTATATGTGAACATGCGTGTGCACGCAAATATATACCATGTGCATGTATTTGTATCTGCATACATACAAGCACATACATATATAGGGTAAAATGCTTAGCACATGCCTGAATAGTTCTCAAAAATATTAAGTACTATAACTCTTTGTATGCATTATATAATTGCTTGTTGTTGTTTAGTCGCTGAGTTGTGCCTGCCTCTTTTGCGTTCCTATAGACTGAGCCTTCCAGGCTCCTCTGTCCATGGGATTTCCCAGACAGAAATACTGAAGTGAGTTGCCATTTCCTTCTCCAGGGGATCTTCCCCACCTAGGCATCAAACTCACGTCTCCTGCATTGGCATGCAGATTCTTTACCACTGAACCACCAGGAAAGCCC
This sequence comes from Bos indicus, assembly GCF_029378745.1. Taxonomy (NCBI): domain Eukaryota; kingdom Metazoa; phylum Chordata; class Mammalia; order Artiodactyla; family Bovidae; genus Bos; species Bos indicus. The sequence goes on along the minus strand of NC_091768.1, from coordinate 73,587,470 downwards.
CGATTTATTAGTATAGTAAGAGAACACTTCCAGGATGGAACAGTACAAGTCTGTTTGAAGAATGCAGTAGGATAAAAAAATAATATTCCATTTTTCATAAGGAGCATAATTTCTGTGTATAATCTTTATAAACTACTGCTTTGAAGTATGAAGTATAAAATTTATAACTACTAAGACTGTGTATAAAACTGAATAATATGTTTGCAAACATTCAGATTTACTTTTGTTTAAAAATATTGTCTTCAACTAGTTCTTTTTTACTAATTTTACATTTACTCATAGCTCATGGTTTGTTAGGAGAATTTTAAAATGATTATACTTTTTTAAGTAATTCATAAATTATTATTTTAATATTCATTATCAGCATGCACCCTAGTAGTCTTTATTGGCAGCTTAAAAGTAGAGAAACAGCAGAGTGACTTGTGCAGATATTAAAGATATCCCTTTTGTCAAAAGGGCCACCAGACCAAAAACAATGACACATAAAACGGAAACTCCCAAGGACAGGGCTGTGATCACTTCTTTCTCCCCAGCCTTTAAGAATAGCTCAGACACAGTTGTATCTAATTATTGCTGGGTGAACAGGTTTAATCTTTCAATTTTGCTTGTTTTTCTATTTTAAAAATTTCTTTAATCCTTAAGAGGTTGTAGGGAAACCTAAGAAATGTTTACTATGACTCCTAGTTGCCGTTTGAGCATGAGCTTTTTGAAAAAAATGATGAAGTAGATGTTAAAATTACTCAAATCTGGAGCTAGTCAGCATTTCAGTGAGAGGAGGGAAACTGAGAAAGATAAGTAAAATAGGAAAGAGGAAACAAGTTTACTTTTTATAAGTTTTGCCAGTAACAGTTTGTTATAAAGCTTGATTTTATATTTTAAAATGTTTCTTAACCAAATGTTTGTTAACCATGTAGTCGCATATTTGATATGTGCAGACAATAAACATATAAGTTTTATAAAATAGGTCATCAAAATAAAGGTAACTAAACCTCAAAGTACATCAGAATCACCTGGCAGGCTTCTTAAAACAAATTTCTGGGTCCATCCCCAGAATCTATGGTTTTAGTTGGTCTGGAATGGGGCCCAAGAATTTGCATTTCTAACCAGTTTCCAGGTAATTTGTCACTGCTAATCTGGAGGCCACACTTTGGGTTGGGTACCCTCATCTAAACCGATGACTCATAATTCTCCTTTTGTTATCCCTCCCAAGAAAAATAAAGTGCATTATCATTTTTCTTCACTAACAACAACAAAAATAATCCACAGTCCAATCTATAAAAGTCTGCATCATTTTCTTGATTTTTTTTAAAGGAAATAACCAATACAGAGATGTATTTTAGAGCCTTTTTCAACGAAGCACTAATAATTCACTGTAGCAAAGTATGTGAATGGTGATGTCCAGTAGGGTGTTTAATACCAATCATCATATGAAACCAGTAGCTTTATTTATAAGGTCCAAAATCTCAGTCATTCCTATTTGTCAAAGAAGGAAGAAGTATTTCCAACTGGTAAATTCCAAAGAAATGCTTTATCACTATTCTTCTTTAATTATGACTAGCAGGCTTTTCCTGTGTGGTATTACAGCAATCAGACAAGCTTTTCTGGTTCATGTGTGATCACAACGAATACAGTCACACTGTTATCCAGCAAATCAGTGTTTGAATTCATGTTAAAATTTGTGAATGCTGTTCTTTTGTAATAGGTATTTGAATACCTGGTATGATAGAATTTTAAAAATGGAAGGCATACCACCTAGCATCTGGTCCAGACCCCTTAGTTTACACACATCCAGTTTGTGTTTTGTGCTATGTTTTAGCTTTGGAGGCCCAATCAGGACTGAAAACTCACTATCTTGATTCCTAGTGTAGTATTTTTTCCATTAACCTTTACCAGAAGGTATTAGAAATTAAATATTTTCAGTTATCTGTTTAATGAAGCATTTAAGGTCCATATATACTTACATAGCAGATAGTTTGATACAGAGACAATAAACTTTGTGCAATTATTATTTGTTTTCTTTATCTGTTTTCTTAATCACGCTAGTCTTTCTTATTATCCAGATAAGATCAGTTAAAAATAATAGGACTTTAGTTTCTTTTTATTAATATGTTCAGAGTTGTCTTACTTAGTGTTCATGGAAATAATTGTAAGAGACTGTGTGTATTTCTACCACATGATGCTAGAAATAGGGTTGTGTGTTTTTCCATTTATCTCATGAAATAAAATACAATCCCAGTGTCACTATTAGTAAAGGAGTCATTTGAATGTTTAGTAATGTACTTCTGTACAATTGAGGATTTATTGTTAAATTTGATTTTCTACTAAAGTTTTTAATCTGCTCTTTTATTCTGTTTTAATAATAAAGACCAAATAGTCCTTGTCATAATTGAGAAATGAGGCTTTCTTAAAGTTTAATTTCACTTGTTAACTGCTGGGAGGCAGCAGGCATGCACAGCCAGTGAGGGGACTGGTAGAGGTAAGGGGACCATGCCCAGTGCGGCTCACGGGCCGGGGCAGTGATTCTCAGGTGTGTAGTGACTGGCGACTGGGCAGTGGGCAAGACGTACCTGTATAGAAACTGTGCCAACAGCATGTTCCTGGAGAATTACGTGCCTGCCATCTTCAACTAGTACACAGTCAGTGTCACCACAGGCGACAGCTAGTACCTCCTGATTCTCTATGACACAGCCAAACAGGAAGACTAAGAACAGACAAGACTGATCATCTGAGGCTTTTATCTTATCCGATGCCTGATGTTCTCCTTATATGCTTCTCTGTGGTAAATGTAGCCTTATTTCAAAATGTGAAAGAGGAGTGGGTAACAGAACTTAAGTAATACATGCTAAATATACTTGTTGTATTAATAGGAACTCAGATCTCCAAGTGAAGTGAAGTCACTCAGTCATGTCCGACTCTTTGCGACCCTGTGGACTGTAGCCTACCAAGCTCCTCCCTCCATGGGATTCTTCAGGCAAGAATACTGGAGTGGGTTGCCATTTCCTTCTCCAGGGGATCTTCCCAACCCAGGGATCGAACCCGGGTTTCCTGCATTGGAGGCAGACGCTTTAACCTCTGAGCCACCAGGGAAGCCCATTCTCCAAGGTGATCCCTAAACAATACAAAGATATGAAAGACAAACCTGTGTCTGGAATAAGGGTGGAAACTAGAAAAAGAAATGGGAGCACACTGTCTATGTGGACTGTTCAACTTTAACACATCAGGGATTGAAGTGTTCAGTGAGCTATCATAGCCATTTTAACTTCAAAGCAACACACAGAAAAAAAAAAAAAAGTTCAAGATGTATAAATGGTTTCATTTGATAAGAAACATTTCCAGTAGCCAAGAAAACAGTCCATTTCTCTCAGAAAGCATATGAAACGCTACAGCTACCCTCAGACTTCTTGTATATAATGAAGCAGTTTAAAACTTGAGAGTATTTTAAAAACCCTTTTATCAGAGTTCTATAAAATTCATTAAGAATGTTTCCCTAAAAACTGAAAAAGCAGCAAATCCATCTAAAGCCACCATCTATTCTAAATACTTTATTTCAACTAGAAAGTACTGTCTCTCAGGAGTTTCCTAGTTAAAAAGCTACAATCACCTCATATTGTAACTAGGAGGAAAACAGTGCTATAAAGATAACGACCTGGCTTATACCATCCATACTTTTGCATAGTCCTTCTGGAATCTATACAAAGAAGCATCTTCTCCCTTTGCTCCCATTACTTGTTCTTGTATGTAAGTTGCTTTCTATTTTAATACATACAGAGTGGTGAAATAACAAGGCCAACCACGTAGCCAAAGGTCACTCCAGGCCTTCAAGAGACAGGGACATCCCAGAGGAAACAATGTATAAGATCAAAGAAGAATAAGGGTTTTATCATCACTTGAGGCAGAAGTGTAACCTAAATATTTCTATCACCTGATGTGCTTTCTTTAAGAATACCAAGAGTGTAATAAAGTCCCAATTGCATTTATCATGAAAACTAAAAATGTACACATTTTAGTTAATGTGCATTAAATACCTGTAACAAGGCTTCTGTCAAGAAAAAAAATAGTTACTGAGGTGTTTCTTTTTGTTTCATCTTATATTAATTGATAATAATGCTGCCAAAAAGCATAAGAAGTACCCTTAATAAGTCTTTGGCTGAGTACTGATCTGCACCCGCATGGGGCAGAACCCCATAATAAGGAACCGTCACTGGAGCAGGCTACCCAACAGAAAGAATAGTTGTCAGTCCTGTCAGCCAGATGGACAAGTCTCCTAATACGTGGGGCGTCAAGGGAGAATATCAGGAGAATCACGCCTTGGTGGTGGAGTTTATTGAGTCCTAGAGAAAAGTCTTCCAGAATATGCTCTAACAAAACTTGAAAGCAAACCTGAAAAGGGTCAGACCAATCTCAGCTCACTACCTGCCAGAAAAATGTCCAACACTCTTGAAAAGAACATGAGAAAACCCACCGCTCACCACAGTAAGCTACATACACATTAGTTTTCCAGGACTGTTGCGTCAGATTACCATGAACATGGTGTGGCTTAAAACAAGAAAAATTTATTCTTTCACTGGTCTGAAGGGCAGGATTCTGAAATCAAGGAAGCAAGTAAGAAGCAAAGGGAAGAGGTGCCTCACTGGCTGCATTCTCGCACGCCGAGACTCCCTGACGATTATGGACCCGCAGAAGCAGCGTTGGAGGAGCAAGTGCTCAAGTGTATGATTTATTCCACGTAACTTAGTTGACTGCATGACTTGGGGTCATTGTGAGTATTAATTTTTGGATTGCTTCACGGATAACGTTGCAAGGAACATCGGCTGTTGAGAAATACTGGTTAATGTTCCTTCAGCACAGTGGTATCCATTGAGAAGTCTTCAGAGACAGCTATTCTAATGAAAAACCTCACGGAAGATAATGCAAAGAGGAATTCGCCTAACTGTCTTATGGTAGCCTAACAGACTCTGCCTAAACCAAAATATAGTATCTGGCAAACACTGCTAAGAAGTCTGAGAAATATGTCCAACAACAAAAAAAAAGCTTGCCAATGACCCTTCTGCCATGAGTGATTATGCCCAAGCAACTCAGCAAGCATTAAGTAAGGGAGAGAACTCTGTTTCAAATATGTCAATAATAGTCAAAATGTGACCAAGTAGATTTTGTGGCAGACTTTATTTCCTAGACCTGTCATTACCAATATGAGCACATAAACACATATTTTTAAATTTCTTTCAAAAAAGAAAGATTGCTAAAAGATTTCATAAGTCAAGATAATTTCACAAAGATTTCATCAGTTCAAGATTTGGGTCATAGGTGGCTCAGAGGGTAAAGCGTCTGCTTGCAATGCAGGAGACGTGGGTTCAATCCCTCGGTCAGGAAGATCCCCTGGAGAAGGAAATGGCAACCCACTCCAGTACCCTTGCCTGGAAAATCCCATGGACAGAGAAGCCTGGGATCTCAAAGAGTCGGACACGACTGAGTGACTTCACTTCACTTCACTTCACTGAGGTACATTATAGAAGATACTTTTCAAGAGAGTGATCAGAACAGATTTTCTGTGACAAGACCTACCAAAATAAGAAGAAAATAGAAATAGCATTAATTCATGACAAAACTGCATGAAATTGTGTCTTCCAAAGCTTGGAGAATAAAGCTCCCAGTATGGCTTTACTTTATCCTAAAGCAGTGAGATGACAGCGAAATCTAATTGGAGAAGGAAAAGATGTGACTTCTGCCGAAGCCACTGCCAAATTAAAAGAAGCAAAGTTTACTGTGTACACTGTGATGCTCAGAAGAGAGTAGTAGTAGTGGAAGTGTTAGTTGTTCAGTCGTATCCAACTCTTTGTGAATCCATGGACTGTAGCCCTCCGTCCATGGAATTCTCCAGGCAAAAATACTGGAGTGGGTTGCCATTTCCTCCTCCAAGGGAATCTTTGCAACCCAGGGATCAAACCCGGTCTCCCACATTGCAGGCAGATTCTTCACTGTCTGAGCCACCAGGGAAGCCTCAGGAGAGAGTAAGTGATCTTCAAATGAGAAGATAATGATAAAAGCACACAGTGGGACTTCATTGGTGGTGCAATGGCTAAGACTGCACTCCCAATGCGGGGGGCCTGGGTTCAATCCCTGGCCAGGGATCTAGATCCTACCTGCTGCAACTAAAAGATCCTGCCTGCTGCAACTGAGACCTGGCACAGCCATATAAGTAAATTAAAATAAATATTTCTAAAACAAAAAGCCACACTGGAATACAAGCAGATTCTCACGATCCACGTGGCTTTTGTCATGTGTCTTCAGCATGATGATAGAATGGTCATATTATAACTCCACTGCCGCCCACATGTGGGCTGTTGGCATGTGAAACACACTGAGTTCTCAGTGGACAGCAATTTTTCACCTAAGTGTCGGTAATGGTGTGACAAAACAGGCAGCTTTAGGGAATGTAGTCTCTGTCCTAAGGGTGGTAGTTGCGGAGTTTAGCGATGAAGACATTGTTTCTACATCAGGAGATAGATTATAAGGGTGTGGAACACAGTGCCTTTAGCTGGGTGCCAGTGAAGTATTGCCAGTTTGCAGTACCATAAGAGATTGGTGAAGAAGGCTGAGCACCGAAGAATTGATGCTTTTGAACTGTGGTGTTGGAGAAGACTCTTGAGAGTCCCTTGGACTGCAAGGAGATCCAACCAGTCCATTCTGAAGGAGATCAGCCCTGGGATTTCTTTGGAAGGAATGATGCTAAAGGTGAAACTCCAATACTTTGGCCACCTCATGTGAAGAGTTGACTCATTGGAAAAGACTCCGACGCTGGGAGGGATTTGGGGCAGAAGGAGAAGGGGACGACAGAGGATGAGATGGCTAGATGGCATCACTGACTCGATGAACATGAGTTTGAGTGAACTCCAGGAGTTGGTGATGGACAGGGAGGCCTGGCGTGCTGCAATTCATGGGGTTGCAAAGAGTCGGACACGACTGAGCAATTGAACTGAACTGAACTGAAGAGGTTGGTAACTCGTGATTCGCTTGACATCGTCAGCTTATGTGACTGTATTCTGTTTTAGTTGGCCAGAGCTGCTGTAACATAGACAGGGTACTTAAACAACAAAAGTGTATTTGCTCACAGTTCTAGAGGCTAGAAGTCCAAGATCCAGTGGCTGGCCAGGCTGGTTCCTCCTAGCCTCTCTCCTTGCCACGCAGACGGCCACATTTTCGCTGTGTCCTCAAGAGGACTTTTTCTCAGTGCACGTGTGCTCATGGTATCTCTTCCTCTTTCTACAGGCATGTCAAGATGAAGAACAATAGGAACAAATCCCCAGGCAGGTTCTGAGACGGGGTCTCAGGTGTCATGAAAGGGGCACAGTGGGCCTGCAGGTGACACAGGGGTCAGTCTTCCCAGCACAGCCAACTGCCCATGTGCTGCTGTCCAAAAATGTGCCTTATCTCTCGTGAGTGGTGAGGGTAGCATGTCCCTCATCCCGTCCTCTGCTGCTTCTTTCCCATGTTCGATACTAGACAAAGATGGCCTATACGTGTATTTTGTTTAAAAAAAAAAAATGAAAGAAAAAATCATGAGTTTAAATCCTGATTCTACCACTTACTAGTTCACTATAAGCAAGTTACTAAATTTCTCTGTATATCAAATTTCTCATTTATGAAGCTGAAATAAGACTCTCTGCCCTCAACAGGATTGTCACAAAGGTTGAGTAAGAAAATTCACATAAGCAGCTGGCAAGGGACCCAGCACATGGCAGGCACATTTTAATTAGCTTTCCGCTTCTGTGATAGGGCAGCACAGGAGAATTCAGAAGAGGTTTGGAGAAGGAAGAATGGAGGAAAAAATTAAGTCCCACTTGTACATGAGTGAGTTGGCATCAACGTACTGAAAGTTACAAAAGATTTGTCAGCTTTAAACAATATCCTACATAATAGGTTGTAAACTAGGGCCTATGCGAAGCAGTACAATAGGAATTGTATTTTTACCATTTAATTTAATTATCATTACTGCCCTTGTATGTCATTAGTGCCCTTATATTGTATAGTGACAGCAGTCAATTCCAAATGTATCCATTAAAATCTTCTGGTTCATATGTTAATAAATATTTTAAATTAATTAAAGGCACTACAAAGAGTTTTATAAGCTGTTATGGAATTCCTAGCTTCCCATGGCCCATACTGTAAGTCTGAACCTTCCAGCATGTATGATCTGGCACCTACTTACTCCTGAACCCTCGGCTTTCCCACTTTCTATCCAGATTCTTCCCTCTAATGCCAGACTCCCACCATATTGAACTACTTGGGGTTTCTGTTCCCTGGACTCTCACATATGGGGTTCAGTGCCTGGGACATACTTTTCCATCTTTTCATCTGGCTAGTTCCTGATTATCTGTCATTCTTGGCAAAGCCTAAGCAAGGTACCTCTTCTAGAAGTTATCCTATTTATCACTGTACGTTCACAGAACCAGGCACATTAGGATTTCAGTAAATACTTGTTAGGTGAATAAATCAGTACTCAACTTAAATGCTATGAGTCGGACACGACTGAGCGACTTCACTTTCATGCATTGGAGAAGGAAATGGCAACCCACTCCAGTGTTCTTGCCTGGAGAATCCCAGGGACGGGGGAGCCTGGTGGGCTGCCATCTGTGGGGTCACACAGAGTTAGACGTGACTGAAGTGACAGCAGCAGCAGCAGCAACCTAAATGCAAAGGGTTGTAATGATAGTTTTCCATTACATTATACTTGTATAGCCTATAAGTTTTCAAATTCTATTTGCATAGGGAAAAAGTGGAAGTAGTCTATTCTTTATATTGTATTATGTCCTGCTTTATACACTGCATCATGTCTGAAGTGGGTTGAGGTTTGCTTCCTTCTTGTAACTGCTATAAGGAATTTGTAGATGCCTCTGCAGCCATTCATTTTGAATTTGGTTTTTCAAAAGAAAAAAGAATCAAATATAGTGACTACTGTAACGTAACAGAGAAAGAGGGTTCTCATAGGAAGGCCTTTCCTCTTAAATTTGTGAGTCTTGAAAATAAGCATATCAAGGTATTTTTAAAGGTAGATTTAGATTGTTGATATAAAATACCAGAAAAAATGGTATTTGTATAGAAATACATCACAAAAAGATACATTGACAGTAAACCCAAATGATTACAATGAAATTATGTAATCTGGTTGTTCCATTGCATTTTTCCTATTTTATAGAAGTGTTGACCTTCTGGAGATTTTTTTCTTTACTCTGATGCCTCTGCTTAGCACAGGGAATGGGACCAAATGTAGAATGAAACAATTCTAACAGTGAATGATGTGTGAGCTTCTTTTTTTTTTATTTGCTTCACAAGTAATTTACTTAAAAAAAAAATTAACATCTGCTATTTTGAAGCTAATCTTAGTGTATTGAATGCTCGTAACCATTTCTCAATCCCACAGCCTTTTATCTTGCTTCTCCTGCTGTGTTCCCACCACCCCTGATCCCATTAGCAAACCTTGAGACAGCCTCAGACTCACCAAAGTACTGCTTTGGTTTCAGCTGTTCTTCTGCAAGAGGAAGTGAATGTTGGGGGTTTTCTCTGTGGTACAGTTGTGATAAAGCTGTGGTGGTCTTATCTCTCCCTTAGGTAGTGGCTCTTTATGACTACACAGCGAATCGATCAGATGAACTAACCATCCATCGCGGAGACATTATCCGAGTGTTTTTCAAAGATAATGAAGACTGGTGGTATGGCAGCATAGGAAAGGGACAGGAAGGTTATTTTCCAGCTAATCATGTGGCTAGTGAAAGTAAGTTTTATGCTCCCTTCCTGGTTTACTAATATGGTGTAACTGATAGTCCCAGATTTTATCATCTTCTGCTCTTTAACTTGCTGTCTTGTTACTTTTGCATATGTTTACCAATGGGGTATTGCTCTTCATTCTCATGTTGCAAAAAAAAAAAAAAGAGGGGGGCATTAGTACACTCAAAAGCTATGACATTCTGAGATTGGAATGCCAGCTTCATGGACTTCCCATCCCAGGGGACCTGCCCATCTTGCTACCAACCTCCTTCAGCCCCTTTTCCTGGCCACCTGCTGCACACACACTGACGTCACCCTTCCTCCTGCCATTCCTGGGTTGACAGGCACCTAAGAACCTCTAGTTCCTCAACTCCCATTCTTTTTACGTTGTATCCCCAGGCTTAACTGGCACCTGATCAAAAAAAAAAAAAAAAGGCAATAGATTGTTCCATTCACAAGTAAATTAAGCCCTCATTTGTGAAAGGAAAAAGAAATGAGCTGGAGAAGAAATTCTAAATCCAAGTTTCTGAAAGCTGCAGATTTACTACCAGGCCTTGAGAGAAGAAAATAGAAGTAACACAGACAGCTTGAAAACAAAGGGTAAAGACTATCAAGCAAGGGGAGAGCGTAGCAGCGCTTCTTCAGAAAAACACGTCCCCATGGGTTGTCAGCTCGCTGTGGCATAGGAAAAGCAGAATGCTCAGGGGTCAGGAGAACTGAGCACTAATCCTGGCATCACAGCCAAGACTGCCATGCCTCCGTTTCTTCCCACAGAACAAGGAAGTCAAACTCCATCATCTCTAAGCTTTCTTCCAGACACACTAAAATCATATAGTTCTATTAATTAAAAATAGAATAGAGGCAGCCAAGAGAACACTCTCCATTTTGAATGTTTACCAAGTCTTTTGTTTCTGCAAAATAATTATTAAAATAATAGTTGGTTTGGGGCTAGTCTCTGAAATTCCATTCAGTCCAAACTATGGCTGAACAAAAGCACTATTAATTTCTAACCTCAGTTCTAAATTTTTAAAGGAAACGAAATAAAGGAAAGGAGGAAGAATTTCTTCCATGAATCCTGGGTGCTGGGGGCTAGGCCCAGATAAAATTATTTCTCTTGGGGCATCACCTTCCAGGTTCTGCACCCAGCCCTTCCCATAGCTCCCTCCCCAAGAGCCCTGAATCTCACTGTAACTCCTTCCCCTCCCTTGTTTATCTGCAGCTTTCAGCAAACTCCTCCCCTCCAAAGTGCTAAGTGTCTCGAAAATTACCCACTTTTCTCTCCCATAAAAAAATTCTTAATTTCCTTTGTGCCATGGTTTTAATTCTTTTTCTCTGAGCATTAAACAGCTAATGACTCTTAAACCTTATATGAAATATACTTCTATGTTTAAAGGAGTATGCAGACTGGAGAAAAGTTAAGGCAGTGTGGAAGGAAGAAATCTGGAGACAGGTTAATTCCCAGGCCTCTCCCCTCCACTCAGCACTTCTTACTTCCCCGTCATCTCAGACATCCAGGTGGCTCCCCTCCCCTCCCAGTGATGGCTTCCCACAGGACCAGCAGCTGGAATTTTGCAGGGGTAGCTGCTGTTTTTAAACCAAGAGCTTCCTGCACAGTCCTAGTCACTCTGGAGAATATCTTTCATTTTAACTAGATATTATAATCAGTTATTTCTTCCAGATACAAGTGGAAACATTTAAAGTATTTTTCCACTTGATAGTATAAAATGATTGTGTATGTCCAGGCAGGAGGATATTAGATGCTAACTTTAGAATCTAATTAGTTTGCAGAAATAACCTCTTAGGTTTGCAAATATTGAAAAACTATAGATATTTGATCCACAGGGGATTAAAGATTCAATAAAACTTGGTTTTCTTCCTTAAGATCCAAAGTGGGACTTACAAAGCATACTACAGTAGCCATGCTTGGTGGCTGTGTGCAGAAAGCAGTTCCATGTCTCAGGAAGTGGATGTCCTTCTGATGCCATGATTCTTTATTGTACCCCGGAATAATTGATGGGGTTTTTTTTAGCATTAGTCATTGCTTATTGAGAAAGGCTTGCAAAGGCCAGAACAAACAAAAAGTTTTCAGAAAACCTGAGAATATGACTGAATTCTCAGTTCATAAGGCATTCTTTTCCTTTCCTTTTATCCTGCTTTTTACCTGAATGCAACAAAAACTCACCTGCCCAGTTTTAACATTCGAGGAAAAATGACTGTCAGCAGCATATTCCACTCTGAAAATAGTAGGAGAAATTCTCCTTTATCCAAAACCAGTTATACAGAGCAGATGCTCTGAGGGAGCGTGTGTGTGTGTGTGTTATATACACACATAACCTCTTTCAAGCATTCAGTTGAAAGCCCTATCCAATAAGAGAATGATATAATAGAAGACATTGGTACCTTGTTATCACAAAGGACATTTCCCTTGTATCTTAAGCCACTGGAAAGGGAAATTAGATCAGCCTCCATTAATCACATCTAACATCCTTTCCAGTAAGAGACAAACCCATAATAAAATCAACCCATACACAAAGCCCATTAATGTAGCTCATAATTTTAGAATTTTGATCAGGTACAACTTTGGTTCAATTTTGAACTCTTTGTCTCAATTCAGAGTTGCCCATCATTTAACCAAAACAGATTTCCTTTTTAGGCTTTTAAAATTCCCACATAACAACACCATGCATATACATGGATTATACAGATTATAACTTTCGATTATAAGAACCTTAGACCGAACACCGTGAGTACATTCTGTGTCATACATACTCCCAGTCCCATGTTTGTTAATTTCATACCATATTTGCAAATTATCCTTTATCCACCTCCGCCTGGCAAAATCCTGCCTATTTTTTAGTCTGACAAACCTGCCGCTGTTTCCATTAAGCGTTTACCATATCCACATCAGAACTTGTCTTTCTTACTGTCTCTCTTCGGAACAATATCACACTTTGTTGTATATTGCAGTTCATTGTGAATACATCTGTCTCTGACTACATTGTAAGCTCCTTGAGAGCAAAGACTGTCCTTGGTCATCTTGCTGTATGATCTTGCATGTAGCAGGTTCTCGGTAAATGTGTATTAAGATAAAACGAAATAAGCAGCTGCATGACCGCACACATAGTCAGTAAAAATGAGACTTCCTCCATTTCTGAAACCTGCTGATCAAGACTTGCCGATCATAAGTTGTGCTCTTTGGATAACAAAGACTGTGAGTTGGCTTAATGAAGTGCTGGGTCAGCTTATTGTGAGACCAAGGAAGTGAATAGCAGTGTCTTTAGTTGCATGTCTGCTCCTCCCCATTGTTGTTTTGCCCCCATGGAATGGTGCTCCTCAATTTGATGATGTGAATTCTTTGTTCCATTCTAGCACTCTATCGAGAATTGCCTCCGGAGGTAAAGGAGCGATCCCCTCCTATAACCCCTAAGGAGAAAGCCAAAATGGAAAAAGCTTTTCCAGCTCCACAGAAGGTAAATGTTTTCAAATATATGTATTGCATGTACTTTGATTGTCACCATCTCTGGATGAAATAGTACTTCATTTTTCATGCTTATACCCTTCATTGTTTATATTATTATTTCTTCTAATATTGCCACCAACATTATGAAATATATAAGGCAAATCTTTACTATAGCCATTTTCCAGATAAGGAAACTGAGGAGGCTCAGAGAGATTAAAGTAGACCCCCGAGTCACAGCCCAAGTGATAGGATGCAAACCCAAAGTGGAACTTGTAACTTTTAGTGTCATGCTATTTCCACTCAATGCATATTTCTGTAACTGTGATACTGACACTGTCAGCAGCCTCACCTGAGGAGTCCACATTTATGCTAAAAAAAAAAAACATTGGGGCCCACAGAATAAAGATGCTCTATCTTTCTAGAGTATTCCTCTTACTTGTTTGTAATTTTAAATGTTTTCAGGTTAAAATAAATATGGATATATAATCAGCCAGAGAAATGTCATGATTTTTTAGCCTGTGCGATCAACTCCTTAAGGATATCAGGCAGAATTCTGATGCTGGTAGTGCTTTGGTAGAAAAGTTTATAAGCACTGTACCACCGTATATATTACTTATTTAACTTATTATGTGACATTAACTCTTACCTTAGGCTGAGTAACTTTGGTTCTTTTTGACTCCATAAATTGGCAGGCATGTACATGTATATAAATATATATATATATATATATATACACACACACACACACATATATATAAACAAATACCATGCCATGATAGGCTTCTGACAGTTGAACCTGTCGTGTATTTTTCTGCCATTCATTCTGTGTTTGTTGAGTGCTTACTTCTGTGCTAAGCACGCTTTAGTCCTCACTGAAACAAGACTGAGTAGCCAAGGCACCTGGCCTTGAGGAGCCTACAGGCTGATGGGTGAGACCTCTGCAAGCAGGCGATTTCAGCAGACTATGGTGGGAGCTAAAGTGAAAATCTAATCCTCTAAAATATGCCCTAGGGAGTCCAGGAAGAGTTCCTGGAGGAAGCCAGGCTTGAGCTGAGGCTTATAGGATGAAAAAGGATGTGCTAGGTAAATGATCTTAGAAAAAACATTATAGCAGAGGGAATAGTTTGGGTAAGGTATGGGATGGGATGGTAGGCAGCACAGGGCCTGATGGAAAGAAGAGTAAGTGAAATATAGGAGCCAGGCCTAGCATGCTCTGCTCAGATGCTTAGACTGTAGCCTTCAGACAGAGGGGATTCCCTGGAGAAGGAATGACATGTACAGATTTACAGGAGAAAAATACCATTCCGGTGGCAGCATGGTGGTTGGATTAGAGGGAGCTGGAAAATTGGTGAAGAAGCCATTGAAAACAATACATAAAAACCTGAACTACTAGAGATGTAGGGGAGGTGTCATAAGGTAAAGTTGGCAGGATTTTATGATTGATTAGATATGATTAATTAAGTTGGAATCTAGGATAATGCTAAGGCTTATTATACAGCTACATGGATAGTGGTACCACAGAAATAATAAAGGAATAAGGAGAATTTGGGGAGTTACAGAAAGGGAATGTTGGGAGTAGGATGTGATGAGTTGTTATAGATATCTTGATTTGTTAGAGGTGTCTCTAGGGCTCTCAGATAGAAATATTCACTGGGGAGCTAGTAATTCAGGACTGGAATTTGAGAGATGGTAGAGCTTCAGAATAAAATGAGGGAGTTAATGTATTCATTGAATTGTATGAAGACAGTTGAAGTTTGTAATAAAGGAGATAGCATAGAGCAAAGAGTTCTGAGAGAAGGCAATCAAGGACAGAATCCCAGTTGAACACTAACTAGGATTTAAGGGACAGTCAGGTGAAGGGCTTCCCTTGTGGCTCAACTGGTAAAGAATCCACCCGCAATGCAGGAGACATGGGTTTGATCCCTGGGTTGGCAAGATCCCCTGGAGAAGGGAAAGGCTACCCACTCCAGTATTCTGGCCTGGAGAATTCCATGGACTGTGTAGTCCATGGGGTCGCAAAGAGCTGGACACAACTGAGCGACTTTCACTTCACAGCTGAAGGGAAGAAGATTAAGAAAGAATAATCAAAGGAGAAAGAAGGGGAAAAAAGAAGTGGCCTGGAAGCCAGGGGGAAAGAGAGGTTCAAGGAGGGTACAGTGAAGAGTGTCAGAAACAGCTAGTCAGGTGGGGGCTCAGCATGTGACCACCAAGGACCTGGCACGCAAGCACTAGTGTCAGGGACTCACACTGCTGGGATGAGGGTTGATGAACAGAACGGGCCTCCGCAAGTGAACCTGGGGAAGACATTCCCAGAGCTTCACTTGAAGAAAACCAAGTGGTGGCTGGAAGGATGACCTGGTTCCAGGAATGACTTTCTAAATACTGGAATGACATAAAAGCATATCCTGAGGTGTCAAAGCCAAGGGGACAGGCGCACATTGAAGGCAGATAAAGAAAGCACACGTGGATCTTAGCAGAAGCAGGAGCATTGGAAAGACAGGTTGATAGATTAGTCTTGGCTTAGAGCAGTGGTTCTCCACCGAGGGTGATTTTGCCTCCCAGGACACATCTGGCAATGCTTGAAGAAATTTCTGTAAATATCAGCAAGGTGAGGGGTACTACTGACAACTAGTGGGTGGGGGTCCAGATGTGGCTAAACATCATAGCATCCCCAGGACAGCCCCATCCATAAAGGAGTGTTGTCTGGCCATGCTGAGCATAGAGCTGCTGCTACTGCTGCTAAATCGCTTTAGTCATGTCTGACTCTGTGCAACCCCATAGATGGCAGCCCACCAGGCTCCTCTGTTCCTGGGATTCTCCAGGCAAGAACACTGGAGTAGGTTGCCATTTCCTTCTCCAATGCATGAAAATGAAAAGTGAAAGTGAAGTCGCTCAGTTGTGTCCAACTCTTAGCGACTCCATGGACTGCAGCCTACCAGGCTCCTCCATCCATAGGATTTTCCAGGCAAGAGTACTGGAGTGGGGTGCCATTGCCTTCTCCGGAGCATAGAGCATTACCCCTCTAAAACAGGTAAACATAAAAGAGGATACAGGTAAGTTGATAGCGTGGAAGCTTAGAAATTGAGAATATCTCCATGTTCTCCAAAACAGGAAGGCAGGTCTGCTTCCAGTGTGAGGGTCGTAGAAGTGAGACAGGAGAAATAGTGACTGTGAGAATACCTGTAATGACAGCAGGAGCAGGGCTCACTGGGGACAAATAAAGAGATTCCTGAGTAGTTCTGAGAGCTACTGTTTGAATACTGTAAAAGCCTTGGTGGCATCTTTCCGTGTTGTTGGGTTTTCCCTCAGTAATCCTCAGCATCTAGGCCTGGCAGTGCAGAAGGCAGCTTTGGTCTGATGCATAATTGGAGGTTTTGTGGGTGTGACAGAGAACAAGAGCAGAAGAGACTTGATAGCATTGGTCAAACAGTCACAGGAGTGACCCACCACAGAGGATCAGCCAGATCAGAAAGGACGTGGAATTGAGAGAAGACTGGCAGACTTAGCAAGGTTGCAGCAAGCCTCCCACACCCCAGTGGCAGCGTAGTGTGAAACAGGAAAGGAATTAACCAACTGAAACGATGACCTGTAAATCCAGAAGTTCTCTTGCTTATTTAATATATCAGATGCCAGATAACTCAAAATTATGATAAATCCACAGAGTTGTGTATAAGAGCTGGAGTGAAATTGAAGGACATGGCAATAGAATTGAGCTGGTCAAGGAATTAGAGTTATTGGTTGGGCAAGTTGTTCTCTTGGACATTAAAATTCCAGGACAGTTATAAGAGTTGGGAGGAAGAGGGCACAGGTGAACCGGGAGCTGAAGTTCTTAATTCTTGTGTAAAGCAGATGTTTCAACCTTGGCTTCACATTAAAGTCACCTGAGAAATAAAAAAAAAAAAAAAAAAAAAGGCCTGTGTTCACATCCACAGATTGATTTAATTGGGCTGGAATAGGGCCTTGGCATGGGTAGATTGCAGAAACTTTCCAGGTGATTTTAATGTACAACCAACATTAAGAACCACTGTGTAAGAGTGACCACAAGTCTGAAGGTAAGAGCTGAAAAGATACATAAAGGATGTTATAGCCAGATGTCAAGGTATAACATAACAGCCTAAAATTAGCAGTGGAGAGCTAAGAGGAGGCCACTGTTAACTCTAGCCCCCGTGGTTCATGGTTGGCTTATGTGTGAATGAACAGCTTATGTGCAGAGAATTGAAACACAAACAATTCTTGGTAAAACTCCAGTTACAAATCCAGCAAGGATTTATGGCAATGGTTGCCTATAAGAGTAAGGGGACTACAGTGGATACAGTTGAAAAGATTGGCATGGAATTTGGCTATGGGCAGATGTCACATGTGTAATAGTATCCATTGTTTGAAATTCACCATATTTGAGAATTCAGGAAGATGCTAATAACTTATATGCAGAGTACATCTTGAGAAACACTGGGCTGGAAGAAGCACAAGCTGGAATCAAGATTGCTTGGAGAAATATCAATAACGTCAGATATGCAGATGACACCACCCTTATGGCAGAAAGTGAAGAGGAACTAAAAAGCCTCTTGATGAAAGTGAAAGAGGAGAGTGAAAAAGTTGGCTTAAAGCTCAACATTCAGAAAACAAAGATCATGGCATCTGGTCCCATCACTTCATGGGAAATAGATGGGGAAACAGTGGAAACAGTGTCAGACTTTATTAATATTTTTGGGCTCCAAAATCACAGCAGATGGTGATTGCAACCATGAAATTAAAAGATGCTTACTCCTTGGAAGGAGGGTTATGACCAACCTAGGTAGCATATTCAAAAGCAGAGACATTACTTTGCCAACAAAGGTCCATCTAGTCAAGGCTATGGTTTTTCCAGTGGTTATGTATAGATGTGAGAGTTGGACTGTGAAGAAAGCTGAATGCCAGAGAATTGATGCTTTTGAACCTTGGTGTTGGAGAAGACTCTTTGAGAGTCCCTTGGACTGCAAGGAGATCCAACCAGTCCATTCTAAAGGAAATCAGTCCTGGGTGTTCTTTGGAAGGAATGATGCTAAAGCTGAAACTCCCAATACTTGGCCACCTCATGCGAAGAGTTGACTCATTGGAAAAGACCCTGATGCTGGGAGGGATTGGGGGCAGGAGGAGAAGGGGATGACAGAGGATGAGATGGCTGGATGGCATCACCAACTCGATAGATGTGAGTTTGAGTGAACTCCGGCAGTTGTTGATGGACAGGGAGGCCTGGCGTGCTGCAATTCATGGGGTCGCAAAGAGTCAGACACGGCTGAGTGACTGAGCAACTGAACTGAACTGAATATAAATTTAACCTAAAGACATACATGCACTGAAAGCATTTATGACATCGGCATGGAGTCATCGTAACAACTAACAAGATTTGTAGTCTGTGTCAGGAACTGGGTGAGATGCTTTGAAAGACACGGCCTTTACTTGTGTTGGCTTACTGGTATTCCCACCTGTGCCTCAGGCTGAACTTTGACACTGAACCCACCTTGGTGTGTTCCTCTCCAACAGCCTTGAGCTACTTGTCCCTCAGCCAGAGGAGTTACAAGGAACTCCGGCACTGCCTCACTGGCTGCTGCGTCCAGATGAGCCTGTGCTCCTATGGAAGGAGACCTCTTCCCTGCCTCTGAGACTCCCTGGTTCTCACTGCCTGTGCCGCTCCTCTGCTTAGCAGAGCTTGCCACACCGTAGTCTCAGTCTAGACTGTAACTGATTTTTTAAATTGTGTGTGCCTTGTCTTCTCACAGACTATCTTCATGCTGGAAGTAGACCTTTATAATATATCCCAACAGACCTTCAGATACCCTACCTGACCTTTGAGATCTGCTTCAGGCTATCCCACTGCTGCCCAAACCCTAATTCCGGCAGATCCAAAGAGCTTGTAGATGTGCACGTAAAACATTTAAAAACATAAATAGGTAGAGTAAGGATTTGTGAGAGCCTAGGAATACATTTAGGAAAAAAAGGAGAAAAATTCTCCTGGAGAAGATGGAGCTCAAATAAAGCTTTAGGGCTTAAGATACAAGGATTTCTTTTGTTGAAGAACACATTTTGATCTACTTTATCTGAATCCATGTATTAGACTACCAACCAACCAGTGAAGTTGCTCAGTCATGTTTGACTCCTTGCGACCCCATGGACTGTAGCCTACCAGGCTCCTCCATCCATGGAATTTTCCAGGCAAGAGTACTGGAGTGGGTTGCCACGTCCTTCTCCAGGGTATCGTCCCAACTCAGGGATTGAACCCAGGTCTCCCACATTACAGGCGGCCGCTTTACTGTCTGAGCCACTAGAATCCTACATATATGTATTTGTCTTCACATGTGGAACATAGCACATGAATACTTAGACACTGTTTTATGTCCCTTTTGGAGAAAGTATAAAGAATGATCTAAGCTTATGTGAGAAGTCCCCGGGAAACGTTAATGCTGTCCCAGGTAACCAAAATGCCTTGGGTTTACTCTTGAGTCGTGACGCAAACAGCCAGCCCTTGAGAAATGTGTATCTGGGCTTCCTTAGCACCTGGCAGAGTTGCATTTCTTCAGTTTAGTTTCTTTATCAGAGTATGTATGGTTTGATTTTATCAAGATCCTGCCTTATAAACCTACCACAAATTCTATCAGATGTTTAATTTCATGTGCAAGTTTTATTTTTATTATCATATATGAGATAAGTTTTTTCTTAAAAAGAAAAAAGGACCTGAAAAGTGATCTCTGATAAGCGACTAGAATTGGGGACGAGTTGGAGAGTGGGTCCTGAGTTCATAGAACTATAGAATTAGTGACATGGAAGGAACCTTAGAGATCAACCCTGGTGATTCTAGTCAGCTCCTTTTTGTAGATGAGGAAATCAGGATAGATCCAGAAAGGTTATAAGGAGTTCGTTCAGAACAACCCTGCTGGTAGGAGCCCAGCCTCCATGCTCTCAGGCCAGTACCCTTTGTCCTCCACGTCTAGTCAGCAGCACAGGCAGACAGCTGTTACCTGCACAGCTAGCCACGTTTTGCATTACATTGCCTTTTTTAATATAATAGCCAACATTATTGGCTGTGCTGGGTCTTTGTTGCTACACGGGCTTTTCTCTAGCTGTGAAGAGCAGGGGCTGCTCCCTAGATGCTGTGCGCAGGCTTCTCGTGGTGGCCTTGCTTGTTGAGGACTAGGGGCTCTAGGATGTGTAGGCTTCAGTAGCTGTGGCCCATGGGCTCAGTGGTTGCAGCTCCCAGGCTCTGGAGTGCAAGCTCAGTGGTAGTGGCACAGGGGATTAGTTGCTTTGCAGCATGTGCGATCTTCCTGGATCAAGGATCTAACTGATGCCTCCTTTATGGGCAAGTGGATTTTTTACCACTGAACCACCAGGGAAGCCCTCACGCTGCATTTTTACATCCCTTTATATGTTTGTTTCATTGTACCCTTTCTTCATGTGGAAGCCTTTAGAATCATATTGTCTGTACTTCTTAAGAAAAACAGGAAAGAAACCCCTTCAATAGTTTTTTTTTTTAATTTCTATTCAAACTATAGAATAAGAAGTAAAATTATACCATTTGGCAGCTGCTAAATCGTCTGAGTCCTTCCAAGTGGAACACACCTGTTGTGTCGCTCAGTGTACCAGATACCTCCCAACATTTCATCTGGTTCATTGAAGTGTTGGCAGGTGATGGCAGCATTTGGCTTTTCGTCTGCAAGAGGAGGGGATGAGTCTTGTTCATTACACTCCACAAATGGCCAGAGACTCCCCAAATTAACATGTACCACGGGGGTATAGGAGAATGTTTTCTCAAGCTCATTCTAGAAAATCTTCACTGTAGTGTGCTGTAAATTTACGTCTTATAGAAAGAAGAGTACTGGTGCTATCAGGGAGAAAAGCAACTCAGGAGGTTTGGGAAAACAGAAGTGCTGACAACTTTCATTTGTGTTTATACTGTGAACTCTTTAGGCTTTTTATTTTTGCTAGCCTAAGTACTAACCTACATCATTCATGTATTAGTGGAGGAAAGTTGTTGATAAAGTTCCTTTTGTAAAATTTTTATTTATACTATAAAAGTAATATATGCTCATAGTTTTAAAAATCCAAACAATAGAGAATAGTGTAAATGAAAGATAAAATTCCTTTATCCAGCTAACATTCATCTTCACTCTGTTTCTTGCATACCCTGTTAAAGATGTTATCTGAATATATGAATACATGTCTGTTCATGTCTGTTCTTTGTTTTGATGAAACTAGGATCATAATATTTTTATTTCACCAGTGTATCTTGGACATCTTTTTTAATTAATTTTTTTGAAGTATAGTTGGCATACAACGTTAGTTTCAGACATGCGACGTGGTGATTCAACATTTAAATATATTATGAAGTGATCACCACAGTAAATCTAGTAACCATCTGTCACTATACAAAATTATTATAATCTTATTGACTATATTCCTTATGCTGTAATTTATTTCGTAAATGGAATTTTGTACCTCTTAATCCCCTTCGCCTGTTTCGCCCATCCCCCCATGTATCTGAGCCTGTTTTTGTTGTTCATTTGTTTTGTCTTTTAGATTCCACATGTAAGTGAAATCATAGGATATTTGTCTTTCTCCATCTTACTTACTTCTCTTAGTATAATACCCTCTAGATCTATCCATGTTTTCAAAAATGGCAAGATTTTATTCTTTTTATGTCCATTATATATACCACATCATCTTTGTCCATTCATCTGTCAGTGGACACTTAGCTTGCTTCGTATCTTGGCTATTGTAAATAACGCTGCAGTGAACGTAGGGATACATACATTTTTTTTGAAATAGTGCTTGTGTTTTCTTCAGGTAAATACCCAAAAGTGGAATTGCTGAATTACATGGTGGTTCTCATTTTAATTTTTCGAGGAGCCTCCCCTACTGTTTTGCCACAGTGTCTGTAAAAATTTACATTCCCACTGACAGTGCACAGAGGTTTCCTTTTCTCTGCATCCTACCCAACATCTGCTATTTTTTGTCTTTTTGAGGATAGCAGTTCTAACGGGTGTGAGGTGATATCTCATTGTGATTTTGATTTGCATTATCTTGATGACAACTGATATTGAGCATCTTTTCATGTACCCATTGGCCATCTGGATGTCTTCTTTGGAAATATATCTGATCAGATCCTCTGCCCATTTTTCAATTGGATTGTTTGTTTGTTTGTTTATATATTATTAAGACGCATGTGTTCTTTTGAATATTAACCCCCTATTGGATATATCACCAAGCTATCTACTCCCATTCAGGATGCTGCCTTTTCATTTTGTTAGTGGTTTACCTCACTGTGAAAAGCTTTTTAGTGAGATGTAATACCATTTGTTAGGGCTTTCCAGGTGGCTCGGTGGTAAGGAATCCACGTGCAATGAAGAAGACATAGGTTCAATCCCTTAGTTGCGGAAGATCCCCTGGTGGATAAAAATGGCAACCCACTCAAGTATTCTTGCCTGGAAAATCGCATGGACAGAGGAGCTTGGTAGGCTACAGTCCATCAGATCAGATCAGTCGCTCAGTCGTGTCCGACTCTTTGTGACCCCATGAATCGCAGCACGCCAGGCCTCCCTGTCCATCACCAACTCCCGGAGTTCACTCAGACTCACGTCCATCGAGTCAGTGATGCCATCCAGCCATCTCATCCTCTTTCGTCCCCTTCTCCTCCTGCCCCCAATTTCTCCCAGCATCAGAGTCTTTTCCAATGAGTCAACTCTTTGCATGAGGTGGTCAAAGTACTGGAGTTTCAGCTTTAGCATCATTCCTTCCAAAGAAATCCCAGAGCTGATCTCCTTCAGAATGGACTGGTTGGATCTCCTTGCAGTCCAAGGGACTCTCAAGAGTCTTCTCCAACACCACAGTTCAAAAGCATCAATTCTTTGGCGCTCAGCTTTCTTCACAGTCCAACTCTCACATCCATACATGACCACAGGAAAAACCATAGCCTTGACTAGACGGACCTTTGTTGGCAAAGTAATGTCTCTGCTTTTGAATATGCTATCTAGGTTGGTCATAACTTTCCTTCCAAGGAGAAAACGTCTTTTAATTTCATGGCTGCAGTCACCATCTGTAGTGATTTTGGAGCCCAGAAAAATAAAGTCTGACACTGTTTCCACTGTTTCCCCATCTATTTGCCATGAAGTGGTGGGACCGGATGCCATGATCTTCGTTTTCTGAATGTTGAGCTTTAAGCCAACTTTTTCACTCTCCACTTTCACGTTCATCAAGAGGCTTTTGAGTTCCTCTTCACTTTCTGCCATAAGGGTGGTGTCATCTGCATATCTGAGGTTATTGATATTTCTCCCGGCAATCTTGATTCCAGCTTGTGTTTCTTCCAGTCCAGCGTTTCTCATGATGTACTCTGCATAGAAGTTAAATAAGCAGGGTGACAATATACAGCCTTGACGAACTCCTTTTCCTATTTGGAACCAGTCTGTTGTTCCATGTCCAGTTTTAACTGTTGCTTCCTGAGGGTCACAAAAATACAGTCCATAGGGTCACAAAGAGTCGGACACAGCTGAGCGTGTAGTACATTTCTTAGTTTTTGCTTTTGTTGTCCTTGCCTGAGGAAACAGATCCAAAAATATTACTAAGACCCATGTCAGAGTGTTTACTGCCAGTATTCTCTTGAGGAGTTTTATGGTTTCAGGGCTTACATTTAAGTCTTTAGTTCATTTTGAGTTTGTTTTTTGTTTTTTTTTTTTAATAAAGATATCTAGGTATCTGTTCTTATTACCACAGGTAATTCTGTTCTTTTTATAGTTTTAAGATACTGAAATATCCAGTTATCTTTTTTTAATACCTAAAATGCCCAGGGTTGTTTTTTTTTTTTTTTTTTAATTTCTGAAAGTGCTTAGTTTTCTTCTTTTTTTTAATGTCTAAAAAATTAAACCTATGATAAAAGAGTACCTTCTAATATCAGTAAATTTTCAATGTTAACACAACCAATTATGTTTTTGTGTAAGTGCCAGGCATATAGTAACAATTATGCATAGGAATATTAGATTATTTCTATGAATGTGGAGAAATTACTGTAATGTTTTATGTCTTTCTCTAAAAACTCATTAAATGAATAATAGTTATTTTTTTATTCCAAGATAATTGTTAAAATATCCATCATAGCTCATCTCTTCATGAGAGAAAAGTGTTTTAATTATTTTCAAAATTTTGTTTTAGCATATAGAGTCACAGAGAGCAGGCTTG
Source organism: Bos indicus (assembly GCF_029378745.1). Lineage (NCBI taxonomy): Eukaryota > Metazoa > Chordata > Mammalia > Artiodactyla > Bovidae > Bos > Bos indicus. The sequence goes on along the minus strand of NC_091768.1, from coordinate 73,563,043 downwards.
GTTAATTCAGAAAAGCTGACTTCCAAACTGAACTGCATGCTCCAGTTATATTCAGGAACAGCTGTTTTCTTGTCTAGTCCAAAATAAGAACAGAGAACCCCAAAGCATCAGATAACTCCATGGTAGTTCCTCTTCCAGCCAAACACATGCACACAAAATTTTACATTGATAATTCTGTCAACCTATCAGAAAAATAGTAGGCAGTGAATAAGTTGCCTTCGGTGTATATGTTTGTGCCTTTTTCTACAAAATATCTAACTTTTATTTACCCTCTTCATCCCCAAAGTAGACTGTTTATTAAAGCCTGGATTAATTATGCTCTGTATCACTGTTTTTAAAAATCACTTCATATAGAAAAAAATTTTCCGTTTACTTCTCCTTGTAAGAGAAGTATATCCATATTATTCTTAAACATAGGAATTATATGATTTTATTACTGTGCTGATGTCCAATAGCAAATTTATAGTAGACAGTGGTAGATTTTTCCAACTACCTAAAAGTTAGTTAATATACACTGAATCATTGAATACAATCTTAACACGACTGAAGCGACTTAGCAGCAGCAGCAACAGCAATGCTAAAGAATAAAATCAATTTACATCTTTTTCACTTTAGTAATTTATTTATCAAAGAAAATACAGTTGATTAAACCTCTAATTTATTATATCAGATAGATAAAAATTACTATATGCTTGATTCACTTTAAAATTCAGGGTATATTTGAACTTTTGTTTCTTTATCTGAAGAGAACGAAGTCAAAATTTTAACTTATAAGTAAATAAGCATTCAAGTGCTTATTTGTGTCCCATAAAGAATCTCAGTGCAGACACTGATATTTCTTTTTCTCTCCATAATTTGGTTCAATAACTTATAAATATTAAAAGGAAAAAGATGTCAATTGTTTAAAAAAGTGTTATTTACATTTGAAAAATATATTTAGTCTAGAGATATACGATGCCCTGCAAAGAAAGTGAGTGGACGACGTCCTTGGTGGTTCAGTGGATGAGAATCTACCTGGCAGTGCTAGGGACACATGTTCGATCCCTGGTCTGGGAAGAGCCCACATGCCACGAGGCAGCTAAGCCGCTGGGCCGCAACTACTGGAGCCTGTGTTCCAGAGCCCCCGGGCCGCAGGCGCTGAAGCTCATGCGCCTAGAGCCTGTGCACCACAATGAGAAGCCCGTGCACCACAGTGAAGAATAGCCCCTACTTATCTCAACTGGAGAAAGCGAGCACACAGCCACAAAGACCCAGAGCAGCCAAAAATAAATACATAAATGATTTTTAAAAAGCATTTTAAAAAAAAGGAAAGTGAGTGGGATCCCCCATGATATTACAGCAGCAAAGCTAGCATGAGTCTCCTCACAAGCTCAGATTCCACTACCAATAATAGAGTCCCTAAACATTCTCCATACAATTTCTGTCCTTTATTGAGCCCATCTTTGCATAAAATGTTCCCTTGGTATCTCTAATTTTCTTGAAGACATCTCTAGTCTTTCCCATTCTATTGTTTTCCTCTATTTCTTTGCATTGATCCCTGAGGAAGGCTTTCTTATCTCTCCTTGCTATTTTTTGAAACTCTGCATTCAAATGGGTATAGCTTTCCTTTTCTCCTTTGCTTTTCGCTTCTCTTCTTTTCACAGCTATTTGTAAGTCCTCCCCAGACAACCATTTTGCTTTTTTGCATTTCTTTTTCCTGGGCATGGCCTTGATCCCTGTCTCCTGTACAATGTCACAAACCTCCGTCCATAGTTCATCAGGCACTCTATCTATCAGATCTAGTCCCTTAAATCTATTTCTCACTTCCACTGTAGAATCATAGGGAATTTGATTTAGGTCGTACCTGAATGCTCTAGTGGTAGTGGACATGGAACAACAGACTGGTTCCAAATAGGAAAAGGAGTACGTCAAGGCTGTATATTGTCACCCTGCTTATTTAACTCATATGCAGAGTATATCATGAGAAACGCTGGGCTGGAAGAAGTACAAGCTGGAATCAAGATTGCTGGGAGAAATATCAATAACCTCAAATATGCAGATGACACCACCCTTATGGCAGAAAGTGAAGAAGAACTAAAAAGCCTCTTGATGAAAGTGAAAGAGGAGAGTGAAAAAGTTGGCTTAAAGCTCAACATTCAGAAAACGAAGATCATGGCATCCGGTCCCATCACTTCATGGCAAATAGATGGGGAAACAGAGGAAACAGTGTCAGACTTTATTTTTGGGGCTCCAAAATCACTGCAGATAGTGATTGCAGCCATGAAATTAAAAGACGCTTACTCCTTGGAAGGAAAGTTATGACCAACCTAGATAGCATATTCAAAACAGAGACATTACTTTGCCAACGAAGGTCTGTCTAGTCAAGGCTATAGTTTCTCCAGTGGTCATGTGTGGATGTGAGAGGAGTTGGACTGTGAAGAAAGCTGAGCGCTGAAGAATTGATGCTTTTGAACTGTGGTGTTGGAGAAGATTCTTGAGAGTCCCTTGGACTGCAAGGAGATCCAGCCAGTCCATCCTGAAGGAGATTGGTCCTGGGTGTTCATTGGAAGGACTGATGCTAAAGCTGAAACTCCAATACTTTGGCCACCTCATGCGAAGAGTTGACTCTTTGAAAAAGACCCTGATGCTGGGAGGTATTTTGGGCAGGAGGAGAAGGGGACGACAGAGGATGAGATGGCTGGATGGCATCACTGACTCGATGGACATGGGTTTGGGTGAACTCCGGGAGTTGGTGATGGACAGGGAGGCCTGGCGTGCTGCAATTCATGGGGTTGCAAAGAGTCGGACACGACTGAGCGACTGAACTGAACTGAACTGAACTGAAACGTTCTCCACAGAGGAACTCTAAAAACCTCCAAAATCTCTCTTGCCCTGCAAGAACCCGTGAAACCTTAACTCTGTTGAAGGTCTGTAACAAGTTTTACTACTCATTCTCCTCTTGCACCTCTTCCGCAGTCAATGTCTGTGAGGAGGGTAACTTAGCCTGTGCGTTGTCTCTTCCCCTGCAGCTCTGTTTCTTGCTACTTTGGGCAGTTCTCTTAACCCTCCACAGAGTGAGACCCCACAAATTCCTTGTCCTCTTAATTTCTCTCTCCTAGATAACTGCCAGTGGTTTTAGTCTCAACCCCCCAAAGTAGGTTTGGGGAATATTTCATTTTCTTGAGGGCTTCCCTGGTAGCTCAGCTGATAAAGAATCCACCTGCAATGTAGGTGATTCAATTCTTTTGTTAGGAAGATCTGCTGGTTCAATTCTTGGGTTGGGAAGATCCGCTGGAGAAGGGATAGGCTACCCACTCCAGTATTCTTGGGCTTCCCTGGTGGCTCAGCTGGTAAAGAATCCACCTGCAGTGTTGGAGACCTGGGTTCAATCCCTGGGTAGGGAAGATTCCCCGGAGAAGGGAATGGCTATCCACTCCAGTATTCTGGCCTGGAGAATTCCATGGACAGAGGAGCCTGGCAGGCTACAGTCCATGAGTCACAAGGAGTAGGACATGACTGAGTGACTTTCACTTTTCACTTTCATTTTCTTTGATGTCTTCCTAACTCCCATCACTTAAAATGTGTACAAAATAATGTTAGGGCAAAGTTGTTTTCCAGTGTAGCAACCCACTGATTATTCAACTGGATTGAGTCTCTCAGCCCATCTCATTTTCTTATACAAATCTTCCATGGAAACTTAGTTTAGAGAATAATATAAATTCTCAATAAAGTCTTCATAATTGTTTCAATAAACCATTGATAAGTGTTTGAAGGACTCTTTCATGATTCTGAGAAGGCAAGTTTAGATTCTAATCTTTGAACAATGAGACACATAAAAGTATAAAATATGTGATGCTGTACTGGGGGAAACCAATGTTCTTCTTGGTGCACACTTTCTCTGACAGTGACTTTAAGGTCTGTTTGATAGCATAATACCGTATTTGCTCTCCATGATGATATTTTCAAAAGTTAACCGTAACATCCCTCTTATAATCTATTACAGATCTAAATTTTGAAAGATGTCATTGGGAAAACTTCCCACCAGTCATTCCAAGTTGTAAACTGCCCTTTAGATAGTGGCGGAATTGATTGCTCTCACTCCCCCTGTCTTCTGACTTGACGGTCAGCGTGTCCTTTGCTTCAGAAGTTCTGTGATACCCTAACTCTGCTGTCCTTTTGTTTTGTCAGGCACTCCAATGTTTCTCAGCCTGGGCACTGTTGGCATTTGGAGCCAGATAATTCTTTGTTCAGAGGGAATGTGTTGTGTATTGTAGGATGTTGAGCAGCCTTCCTGGCCTCAACCCTTTAGAGTCCAGAAACACTAACCCCCTCCAATTGTGACAATCAAAAACGTCTTCCAGACATTTTCCTTGGGGATCAAAATTACCCTACCCACACCTGAAAGCAACTGCTCTATTTTAATAGAAATATATATAATATTTTTATACATGGTTATATGTGTTTTTCCTCAAATTACAATTCTGATTTTAAGATCTTGATAAGGAAACTTTGCTTTTATTTTCCCATTGCCTGCAAGTATGTAAGTAGTGTTGTTGGAGTTACATACTACACAACTTAAAAACAACAACTTCACATAAAGATGTATCCAGGTATGTGAGGCTCAGTGTGATGAATGTGTATAAAGTGTGTCAATTAAATTTATATGTCACTTGACTATCTTTTATTTCCTTTGCTTAAGAAACTTGGCTGAATGCTAATCTTTACATAAGCTGTGGAAAATTAACTATTTGCTAATGTTCTTATTGTTGCCCTCTCCTCCTCTTCATATAGTAAAGATTCTGCCTGCAGTGCAGGAGACCCAGGTTCCATCCTTGGGTCAGGAAGATCCCCTGGAGAAGGAAAGAGCTACCCTGCTTAAGTGTTCTTGCCAGGAGAATTCCATGAACAGAGAAGCCTGGAGGGCTGTAGTCTATGGGGTCACAAAGAATCAGACTTGACTAAACACACACAAAAACATTGTTCTTGATTGTTACTACTTAGCAATCCCAATAAGGTGATCCTGGTTGTCCCTGAATTTAACATGGTTCTCCAGTTGACATAAAAGGGAAGAGTCTTTTTCTACTTGAATGTCTTTTTTTATTCTCACAAACCATGTGTACAGTGAAAGCCCTCTGAACATATTGGAACAGATTTGTTTTTTATCACTCCCTTACTAAATGTTTTAGCACTTGATGAGTCTTTTCTTTCTTTTACTTCTGTTTCTGCTTCCCCGTTACTTTGGGTATGTTTAAACAGCACCCTCCTACCCACCGCTGTATCTCCCAGGAAGGAGAGAGGGTGTTTGATCAACCTCCAAAGATTGGCATCTCACTTGTAAGAAAATGGCATCTCCCGCCAACATGCAGAATCACTGACTTAAAAGCAGTTTTGATCCCAAGATCACAGTAGAAAACAAGCCTGGGCCAAGACCATGAAGGCTATATATTGCCCTGTCCTTAAACTCACTGGCAGGTTCAGATCTAAATTGCACTTCAAATTGAATTTTTCCATGTGAATCATCTTATTATATGGGTCACATTTTTTATCACAACTTTTGTAATTACCTCAAATACCATGTATATTTATTTAGTCTGCTACAGTCAATAAATGTGTACCTTATAAATGTCAAAAAAAAAATTGTGATTTTTGCTTGGGTATACATGATTGAAGAAGACAACAAAAGAACAAATTTAAAAGCAGCATGACCAAGCAATTGTGTTTAAACTAACATGAACAGATATACATATGTACACATACTGAGATAATGAGGAAGAGGAATAAGGAATAAGACTGAGCTGCAGAAAGGCCAGCTGGAACCTCCATTTGTTCAGAGAAATCTCATTTTCTCCCAAAGTCTTGTAGCATATTGTTTGTCTCTTACCACATTTATCACCTACTTCCTTAGTGCCAAGTCATTTATACGTATATTTGCCCTCAATAAATTATGAGCCTGGTAGTTACTGTGTCTGTGTAATGTTGTTTGTTGGGAGGGAACTTGAACTCCTTAATGGATAGTGCTGGCAAGAATTGACATTCCAACCAGAGGAAGGGAAGAAGGCAAGAAAGGGAGGAGACCATAGAGATCACAGCAATCCATGCTTACCGGCTCCTAAACCAAGTCAGCTTCATACACACAAGGCAGGGTTTAGTCCTGAGCTCTCCAACCCCCGCAAATTACTGCTTTGATATATGCTAGAGTAATAGTTCTCAAACTGCTAGGCTTCAGAATCTCCCTGGGCACTTGTGTAAAAACTACCAGTGCCCAGACTCTACCCTAAATGTACCAATCTTTGCAAGATAATCCTTTACATTTCTGAAGGCCCCTTTGTAATGACAGAGTTACAGAATTTGCTAGAGAATGTTCTTCCAGCCTCATCAGTGGAATAACGTATCTACGTCAGGCTCTTTGACCTCAGAGTATAAACTTCCAGTTGACCTGACTGAATAGGAGTCTATAAGCCCTTACACACAGCCATGTGAAACTAACAGGAATCAACTTTGCAACATTTGTATTCCTCCCAAAGTCCCCATCTTAGTACTGTACATGTAGGATATTCTCAATGAATGATTATGATTTGATTGAGACAGAGCTCCCCAAAACCTCATACATTTGTCAAGGAGTAAGATTATGAAAGGTAGAACTAAGACTAGTAAAATAGTAATCTGGTGGGTGCACAGAAGCCGTGCTGGAAACTACACCATCAGTTCTCCTCATTTACAGTGCTTCTGTTCTATAAATTCACCATGAACACTGAATTACTGAATTCTAAACCAGAGCTCCTAGAGCAAATGGAGGATTAGGTTCTTGAGAGCCTCTGGTCACAAGATTTTCATCAATCCACCAATATATAACCTTGTTTTATATGTATGTTGGTGTAAAACCACTTTAACTAATATAGTCGAATCATTAAAATTGAACTCATGGAGTACAACTTGCACCTGAACAAAGCCTGACTAGCACGCAAGGTTTATCTGGGAGGCACCTCAGCCCTCTTGCACTTAGTCACATGGGTCAGCACTTCAACAATAGGCTTAGGGTTCCTTTAAAACAGCAGAATCACCAACAAAAAGCACAAAAATGTGAAAAACATGTCACTAAATAGATCAGGAGAAGGACACTTGTTTTCTGTATGAGAACTGATACAAGAAGTCAGAGCATTAGAAACATGCCAAGGCATCAGGAGGTTCTAATGTTCCTCCCTCATCTGGCACATGTGCCCTGGGCAGCTCACACGTATCACCACTCTGCACCAGTGCATGTATTCAACTGCAGAAGCACCACACAGGTTGATTTGGAGATTACAAATAAATTTTAGCAAGTAGGCAAATTTGCAAATAGGGATCCACAAATAATGAGGATTAGCTGTATTTTGAAACTTTATTAAAAGTACGAACTCAGTCGCTTCAGACTCTTTGCGACCGCATGAACCGTAGCTTGCCAGGCTCCTCTGTCCATGGGATTTTCCAGGCAAGAATACTGGAGTGGGTTGCCATGCCTTTCTCCAGGGAATCTTCCCTACCCAGGGATCAAACCCACGTCTCCGGCATCTCCTGTATTGCAGGCTGATTCTTTTACCACTGAGCACCAGGGAAGCTGCTAAGAGTACATAGTTATTTTATAAAACCTTTATAATCTATAAAACCTATAAAAATCTTTATAATAAAGATGGAGACAGAAAAGCTCAGGCATAGAGTCAAATGGAAAAATGTAACCTGCAACTCCAGCTTGGCTCAGGTGTATGACTTTTGTCTTCTATTCTTGTCTTCCCTTTTGGATGTAAATAAAAGAGCTAAAAGTTCCTTGAAGGCAGGGACTGTGTCTCATTTAAAATTGAGTTCCCAGCATCTAGCACAAAGCAGGTATTCAATAAATGCTTATTGAATGAAGGATCAGATAAAGAGGAGCAGCTGTACTGAGATGTAATACCGGGATGTATTAATCTTCCAAATCAGACCTGACCCTGTCGAACATCAGCAGTGATGATGTTGCTCATGAGCAGATGGTCAGCAGTGTGCAGAGGGCTGCAGTGGACTTGATAAAATTGCCACGTCTCCCTCAGTCTCCCAGTTTCCTTCCCACATCACTCATCTAGGAAATAGTTCAGTCCCAAAAGAGGCACCGGCTGACTCAAAGGATTCTTTAGTTTGCAGAATTTTTTTTAAGCGGGAAGAGGTAGCATTCTGATGCTTCCTGCCTTCTTGGTTATCTGCCATTGTTTTTTTTTTGTTTTTTTTTTTAAATTTTATTTACTTTTCGCTGCGCTGGGTCTTCTTTGCTTCTCGAGCTTTTTCCCTAGTTGCAGTGAGAGGGGGTTTTCTCTGGTTGTGGTGTATGGGCTTCTCACTGCTTGGGTTCTCTTGCTGCAGAGCACGGCTCTAGGCACTATGCAACATATGTGCTCAGTAGTTGCGGCTCCCAGACTCTGGAGCACAGGCTCACTACTTGAGGCGCAGAGACTTCGTTGCTTCACAGCATGTGGGCTCTTCCTGGACCAGGGATCGAACCAGTGTCTCCTGCATTGGCAGGCAGATTCTTTACCACTGAGCCACCAGGGAAGCCCCTGCCACCAGTTTTCACTTTCCCCAAACCAGCTCTTAGACCGCCAGGAAATAGATGCATGAAAGCAGCAGTCCTTTAGCAGTTTGATGTCATACACATAAATGGCTCTTCGAGTGTGTGACTTGGCATACAGGTCTTCCCAGTCCTCAGCCCTAAGAGTAAACCAGTTGTCTGTTTCTTTCATGTCTACTCAGGAATCTCATCACTGCTAAAGAAAAGCACGTAACTGTGGTGGTTATCTCTGTGTCATATTTGATTCCCAGCCTGAGTGAGGTCCATGGTCTTGATCGTCTTTTTGTTCTTCCTGACTCCCTACCCCATTCTTTAGAGAGCCTAGTCAAAATAAGGTCCACACTCTTAAAACAGGCTGACTTTGTGCTTTCTCTGTGTTTCTGTTACTTCCCCTTCCTTCTCTAGCGGCTTTCAGATCTCAAAGAAAGATGTACCCTCCTTTCTACGGCTGACCTCTCCACTTGTATTTTGGGTCCTTTTCCCCTCCCACGTTCTTCTGGCCCTCACTCAACCAATGATCTGCATCCTCATCCCTCCATCCCTCTGGTGTCTTTGATGTTTATTCATTTAACACACATACATTGAATGCCTGCTATCGTCCCATAGAACTGTGGTAGAATGTCATCTGGGTAGTGTAGTGGTGAATTAAACAGAAAAGGTCCCTCACCTTACAGAACTTACAGCCTGATGAGTGAAAGTAACTGTAATTAATGAGTCATAAAACTAAACATAAGCAGTGAAAGGACTGAAGGGAAGCTGTGAGGCCTTGTGGTGAGAAGTGGATGGGTTAGTTTTTATGAAGGGCGGAGGCGGGGAGACCAGGAGGATACATTTGAGGTATTAGAAGCAGCTTGTGCAGAAGCCCTCAAGTGGTCAGAAGTGCTCCTCAGAGAAACTGAAAAACCAGCTGGTCACAAGGGAAAGAGACTCGGGATAAAGCGCAGGATGGACGCAGGGATCATTTTCAGCAGTTTACAGGCCATGTAAAGAAATGCATAGGCCAGCATCCTGGGTCATTAACACCTCTGCTTTTTTCTGTTTCCTTAATGTTTGTAACAGTGCGCTTACCTCTCCTCTGTCTCATTCTCTAACTTTGCTTGATACCATAAAACAAGCCTTCATGAAGATATATATGCCGCATCTTTTTTTTTTCTCTAATACTTCTTTCTGGATTATCCTCTACCTCTATAATTTCAAATAGTTTTTTTTTTTTTTTTTTCTGGAGCAAAATGTTTAATTTTTTTATTTTTTAAGTAAACTTTTCATTTTGTATTGGGGTATAGCCAGGAAGATCCCCTGGAGAAGGGAAGGTCTACCCACTCCAGTATTCTGGCCTGCAGATTCATTCACTTAGATATCATTCTGGAATCTCTGGTCCAATATGCCCAAAACCAAATGCAGTTTTAAAGGCCCAACTTTTTCCTCTCTCCTCCAGTGTGTCAGTGGAATTGTCATCTACCTTCACCTTTAAGTAAGGAGTTCTCTCTCTCTTGAAAGAACAAATAGTCAAACATCAGGGGTTTTTGCAGCATAGTAGTCTAAGTGTTTTGATAAATTTCTATATGTAATGCAGGAAAATAAATAGAACTGGCCCCTGACCTAAGCTTATGAGGTCAGGAGATGCTTTCCAATGGGGTTGATTTCTAAGTAGAGTTTTGTAGGAGGAAGGGCATTCCAGGCAGACTGAACAAATATTAAGGCATGGCACACAGGCTGTCACAAATACTTCATCATGACTGGAGCCTAGGCTGCAGAGTTAAAAACAGGTAGAGCTGAACCTGCATACGGGGCCAGGATCAAGAGGATCCTTATATGGCATGTTAAGGAGCTGGATTTGATCCTGAAGGCACTAGTGAGCCACCGAAAGATTTAAAACGTGGCGGATGGCATGATCAAGTCAGTTCTTTCAAAAACTCGTTCTAGAAGATCTGAGACTAGAAGAAGGAAAATAAAAGCAGTACTGTACAAGACCAGGAGAAGCTGTTGTAGCAATCCAAACCAACATAATGAGAAAGTCGGATGTGGTGACAAAGTCCATGTGAAGGAAAAGGAACAATCTGAGTTTCTAAGGTGACCACCTCTATATGTGAGAACAAAAGGGGGCTTCCCTGTGAGAGGCACGACGTGTCAGTACCTGTGCGGCAGCCAGTGCAGCAGAGACGGACTGAGAACTCAGCTTGGCGAGAGAGTTCGGAGGCAGATGTATGGTTGCAAGCGTATTTTCAGAAAAACTACTGTATTTGCAACATTTGCTGAAAACTAAGGAAACTGCCAAATCATTTTGAAGAAAATTGGAGATTGAGGTTCAGGTTATGGATTTGGAAGTCGTTGGCATAAGCATATGGGTTGAATCCACGGGAACAGAGGAGTATACGGAAGGAAAGGACAAAGACTAGAAAGCGTGCAGAGGCACCAGTTATTTTCAAGTGCGCACTGCAGGAGAGGAGCCTGGGAAGGATGCCTGTGAAACAGCCCCCAGCCCCTGCCTGGGGAGTCACCAGCTCCCATACCCCCCGTCTTTACTGCACTGTTCACCTGCCTACCAGAAGAAAACTATTTTCTGTTCCTAATATAAAAGTTGAGTCGTGACTTACCAGCTCAGAAGTCTTAGTTGGTACTCTGTTTGCCTTTAAAGCCCAAATCTCATAAGTTTTAATCTAGCTCTCATCCTTCAACGTTTGAATAGACGTTCTGACCAGTTTTTCCTCATCTCCCAAATCATCCTCCTTGAGTACACTGCCTTGCACACACAAAGCCTCCAGCCTCTGCTTACCCCGCTTTCTCCAACTGTATAGTTTTTGCACCACTCCAGTGATCACAGTTTCAATTTATTCCTTAGGAGTTAGCTAAATGTTTCCTCCTCTGAGAATCCTCCTCTGAAGCCTCCAGTTGCAATTCAGGGCTTCTGTTCCTTTATATCTGCACATTTCTTTTCTCTTTATTGTAATTTGGATCTTCCTCTGCCTCATTGCTTATCTCCATGCCTTTCCCTGTTAGAGTATAAGATATTAGAACCTGCTTAGCTTTGCATCTCCAGGGTGTGTAGCACACTCCTTGCCCCTAGAGTGGCGTTCTGTTAAGTATTTGGCATAACATCTTACAGAAAAGCCCAAACTTTTTGGCCAACTCAATATTTGTTGTTCCTACCTGGCATAATTAGTATCCAAAACTACAAATCATGAATCAAGATGAAGGCTAGAAGGGGCTTGCCTGGTGGCTCAGTGGTAAAGAATCTGCCTGCCAATGTAGCAGACGTGGGTTTGATTCCTGGGTCGGGAAGATCCCCTGGAGAAGGAAATGGCAACCCACTCCAGTATTCTGGCCTGGAAAATCCCATGAACAGAGGGCCCTGGCAGGCTACAGTCCATGGGGTCGCAAAAGAGTCAGACACGACTTAGCGACTAAACAACAACATACTTCTAGAAACTACATCTTCATAAAGGAATATTTGGTTCTTAAGGAAAAGCATAATTGGAAGATTGCCAAATACAGCTCATAGAACCAATAATAAATTCTAAAATCAAAGAATCAACAGCAAACTTATATAAATATTTAAAATCATAAAATTATGCCCCCCATCCAAACACAACTTTAGCAATAGAGAAAACCTGAAAGAGTTTGTCTAGTTGAGCAGTTTGTAAACTCTTCTCGGTAGAGCCCTGTTCCTCCAGGCTCTGAGGATTCAATCGAAGGAGGCAAGGTTTGCCTGGCCTCCAAACCTCAATTCACCTAGAGAATTTCTAGGTGTTTAAGTGTTTGTATGTGAAGCTTTCAAACAAAATTGTATTGAAACAGAGCTTAGCTGTTAAACTAAACTGTTAAATCAGTTTGAATACAGAATTATAACCTTCAGGCTACTTCTATAATCTAGGTGACTCTGGGCCTCCATTTCCTCATCTGTAAAATGCAAGGATGGTGCTATGATAGTTCACGCTTTTATTCTGAGTACCTTCTGTGCTTTTTCAAGTAGAAAACAGACCTCAGGAGAAAAGTGGCTTCCTTGGGGCACATAGAGTTAAGAACAGAATCAAGATTATAATTTAACCAACAGCCCTAGTTGTTGGGCTTTTTTTGTCTTTTAAAAAAAATTCCTACAAAGTGAGTATAAAAGGAAATTGCTGTTATTAATTCTTTGAAAAGGTAGGTATCAGGAGGTATATAAATAGCACATGAAAATAAAGCTATATTGTATCATAAATTTGCCTTATTTAAAGCTGGTGTGCTACTGCAACAAACATTGATCAAATATCTACCTAATTTTACATTCATTCTTCAAGGTTATAGAAATATTTGGGTGAGTTGTTTGCATGGCCTATTTCTCTTTTACACAGTGTTTTTATGAGTTGCTTCTCCTTGGTAAATCATGTAATCAAGGAAGGCACTGAAAATTATTCCATTAATCATTCCTTTCATGTTTATCTCACTGCATCTAAATTTATGAGCATCACTAGAAATCGTGAGGGTTTGGGAAGCAAGAGTCTATGTATTCTGACCCTTTCATTCATCTCCTCTGCTTTGCTCATCTTCCTCTCTTCATCCCCTCCTCTCCATTATCAAGGGTATCCATGAAGAGGAAATTAAGTCCCCAAACAGCTGAGAGGTGTGAGTGGACAGGAGGGAAAGAAGGGCAGTCATGCTCCTTGGCCTTGATGGTTGGGGGTGCTTACGGGCTGATTGTCTCATAGCCTTGGGGGCTTTTTTGTTAAAAGACAAAGTGAAACAAAACAGCTCACAGGGACACCTCATTCTTCCCCCTCCTTCTGCCTCCATGAATAACTACCCATATGGCGCGCTGCTGCTGAGACCAAGGAATGAGTGAGTAAAGGTGTTTAGAAGTGAAGTTTTGGTCCTAATTAAATAAGTGTCCTTTTACAAATCAGTGTTAAAACTTTGTAATGTGGATCCCCTCTAATTTGTGGTTCATGGAATTTGAACCCAGGTTAAAACAACCTTTGCATCATGAGAAAGGACCTGGACGTGCCCACTATACTAATGCAATAATACAGTAGGAAACTTAACCTGCTTAAGACAAATTTCTGAGGACATCTCAGCACCCATTTCATATGAAAAGTCTGTTAAAAACAGATTTGCTAAGACCTGCATGTGGCCATATGTTGTTGTTTGTTTGTCAGGGTCGCAGTACGCAAGGAAAAGTAACACTGACTCAACAGTAATGGATAATTCAATCTGACTTCTCTTCCCTCAACCTCTGGAGTAGACTCAAATTCTGATTAGAGCCATGATTTGGGTTTTTTTTTTTTTAATCCACTGGTTTTACAACATTTCATGTACACAGTTGGCCTTCCTTACCCACAGGTTCTGCATCTAGAGAGTCAACCAGGCATGGTTCACAATTACATGGGAAAAAATTCCAGAAAGTTCCATAAAAGCAAAATGAATTTACCACGCTGGCACCCATTTATTTAGCATTTACATTTTATTTACAACTATTTACATAGCATTTATATCATATTAGTTATCTATATGGCGAAGGCAATGGCAACCCCCTCCAGTACTATTGCCTGGAAAATCCCATGGACAGAGGAGCCTGGTGGGCTGCAGTCCATGGGGTTGCTAAGAGTCGGACACGACTGAGCGAGTTCACTTTCACTTTTCACCTTCATGCATTGGAGAAGGAAATGGCAACCCACTCCAGTGTTCTTGCCTGGAGAATCCCAGAGGCGGGGGAGCCTGGTGGGCTGCCGTCTATGGGGTCGTACAGAGTAGGACACGACTGAAGCGACTTAGCAGCACCAGCAGCGGCAGGTATTTATAAGTAATCTAGAGATGAGTTTAAGTATACAGGAGGTTGTTAGGTTATATGCATACTACACCATTATATAAGGCACTTTTAGGATCTGTAGATTTTGGTATTTGGGGGGTGGAGTGTCCTGAAACCAATCCCCCTCAGATACTAAGGGACGATTGTATATGTGTACGTTTATTTAAGATGTTACTCTTACATTGGGCAAAGAGATAGAAGTAATAATTAGACCATGTAATAGAAGCATCTTACCATGAATTTGATTGCACTGTTTGGAATTTATTCCATAAGCCTGAGAAAAAACTGAAAAAATTAGGTTACAATTGATGCTTTCTGAGAGGTTTTGATAGTTTTCTTCTTGATGAGTTGGCTTAAGGGCAGGTAGACTATTCTGCAGTCTGCATTTGTCCTTGAATTTAAATTTTCTGTGTACTTGTACCTTTTTTCCCAAACACATTTTAACTGAGTCAGATGATCTTCAAATAGTTGAGAAAAATAAAAGATTGGTTCTTTTGATGTTCTTTAAAACACGACAACATCCACCTCTCACCACCAAGTCTCCTTGTCCTTTAACTCTTGTTTTTATTACATGCTTGATTTAAAGCTATATAGCCAGCAATAATATCACATAATTATGGTCCAGAAAAGTACAAAATCCTCTTGAAATCTTTATGATAAGAAAAGGAATACTTGTTTAAAGGTGCTCAGTGCCAAATCTGGCTGAAATCTGATTGTGAAGGAGGAAATCTAAAAAGGCAAAGCAAGTTTCAGTAGAGATAAGCCTGGGAAAGCAGTAGTTACTCAAAGAAGTTAAGACTGAAACAGAAAGTTTTACTCCTTTCCTTTCACTTCATTTTGTTTTTTTTTTTGTTTTCTGGACTTTTAAGAATTTCATTAGATAGTTACGGTATATCTCTTTCATTCATATGTAATTCAAAGCTTTAACACAGTAACATGTATATTTTCTACGTGAAGTTTAAGTAGATCATTTCCATAACATGTAATTATCTCTAAATAAAATTTCCAAGTCTGTTTTATGGCAACATTGATTTCTAAAATACTGTCTCATATCAAACACCATTGTTCCAAAGTATACTTTGATTTGGAATGGGGCTTTCCTGGTGGCTCAGGTGGTAAATAATCTGCCTGCAGTGCAGGAGGCCCGGGTTCAATCCCTAGATCGGGAAGGTCCCCTGAAGAAGTTAATGGCTACCCACTCTATTCTTGCCTGGAGAATTCCATGGACAGAGGAGCCTGGCAGGCTACAGTTAATGGGGTCACAAAGAGTCGGATACGACTGAGCAACCAAGCACAGACAAGCGTAGAGGAACCCTCTAACTAACTCTCAGTGTGCTTATTTGATTTCCTCATGGAGGTGCCATTAATAAAACAGACTGAGCAAAGTTTGTAGAAGATTTAAAGAGCTTGCAGATTCAGAATTTTACACATAGTTCAGTGTGTGGCTTCATGAAAATATAGAGTGTAGTGGGAAGATTACAAAGGAAAGATGCAATGGTGAAAGCTAAACGCATAACTTGAGTAATATAACACAGCATTACTGGCTTAATTTAGGCTGATTCACAACTGACTCTTTTTGACACAAACCTAAAAGCTCACTTCATTTACAAAGAGTGCTTAACCAATCTGAAGAGCTGTTTCCTTTGGTTTTCTTTGGGAGTGAATACATTATGCTGATAGACACTTGTGTTCTGAACAGGCCTGCTCTCTACTCATTCAGCCAGTTGGTGGGTTTTCAGCATGTGAATATTGCCAGTGTTGTCTTCTGTGATTTGTGACTTACTCTTTGTTTTTCTTTCACAGCAGTCATTCAAGTCCCAGGATTTCAGACTGAGCTCAGAGTCTACGGCACAGTAAGCAGCTTTTCCTCCTAAATAATTTGCAGTGATAGTCGGTGTTTCTTTTAAGGACAGTTTCTCCTTTTCTCTCTTCATAGCACCACTCTACAAAAGTTACGAAACACCCGTTTCAAGGCATTACTGTGTAAAGGCCTATATAAATTTATATAAATTTACTTATATATATATATATCCTTGTACATTTCTTACAAACACCTTAAGTATTTGAGCAGTTTTTAAGTGTTTATTTTAAAAAATCTCTAGGAAGTTTTTGTATTTTTTTTGGTACTTGCTATTAATACATTACTTAATACACAAATGGAAAATCTCTTTTACCTCAAAAAAATATTGAAAACCTTTACAAAGTACGTCTCAGTTTTTATCATTGCAGAGCATATTGTACCTAATTTGAGGCCGAAACTTCATATTCATACATCACCAGCAAACTATCACCTGAATGTAACAACCTTGAACAGCTCGGGTATCTCCCGTGCCCTCCCATCCCACGTCACCATTCCCACATCTGGGTACATGTTTCCACACACATACACACAGGGAATCCATACCAAGTGTCCTTCAGGAAAACATTTATTCAGGTTAACCCTGCTAAACCCACTCCAGTATTCTTGCCTGGGAAATCCCATGAACAGAGGAGCCTGGTGGGCTGTAGTCCATGGGGTCGCACAGAGTCAGACGTGACTGCAGCAACTTGGTCCTCCTGCATTGGCAGGCCGGTTCTTTACCACTAGCACCACCAGGGAAGCCCATCTAGGACTACGTATCATTGTATATCATATATGAAGCCCGTGTTGCTTCAGAGCACGGTCACTCATCATCACATTTGAGTCTCCACATTTCCCTGCAGACCATTGCTCTTGCCCCTCCTCTGCACGTGGAGAAACATGACCTGAGAGGTAGGAAGAAGCAGACCCCGTCCCAGCACACAGATCCTCTGCTTCCTAATCTGCGTTCTTCCCATACTTTCACTCTGTCACATGACACAAACACATGTTCCGGGTTGTTCCGCTTTTTGTCTTTTATTTTATCTGCAAGGTATGTTTTCAGTAGCAATCTCTGAATAATTGAAAGTTTACCTAATAGTTGATGAGATAATTGACTCTAAGGAGTGTATACTCAATGACAGATCATACATATGAAAAAATATGCTGGATCAGTACAGACAAAAACTCCGTTTCAACAACCAGAAGTGATCATATTTGAATACATTATGGGAACAGTGCTGTCTTTGAACATGTTTTATAAAATACTTTAGAACTTTTACCTAAGATGTGAATGAAAGATTCTGTCCTCCGTCTGACCACTTTGGATACATATCTTCAGATGATGCAAAGATGCCACATAATGCTCTTCAGATGAAAATTCAAAAAAGCCTCAAAAAGCATCCCAGCATGTCAGGGTAGCTAGGCTTCTCTTTTTGAACCCAGAGTACTTAACAAGCTTCTGAAAATAAATCTTCATGAGAAGTTCAGTTATGTCTCAATGCTCAGGTTCATCTAAGGCCTTTGGGCTTTCCCTATACTCATAATTTCTTAGAATTAAGGATGAATTTACGTTTCTCATGATTTCAAAACTGTAGGCGACTTGAAGATGGAAATGCTATAGCGCAGTATGTAACAAAGTCATTTCTTTATTTCTCTAATTTACTTAAATGAGTCCATTGTGCCCAAGTAAATGGGTAGAAGCTATTTTTTTTTCTAATTTTATTTTATTTTTAAACTTTACATAATTGTATTAGTTTTGCCAAATATCAAAATGAATCCGCCACAGGTATACATGTGTTCCCCATCCTGAACCCTCCTCCCTCCTCCCTCCCCATACCATCCCATTTTTTTTTGTTGTTTCTTTGCAGTGTTGCCATTCAGTTCCTAACATGTGTTTATTAGCTGATTGACCAGGCTATGTAAATGAGCCACATACGACTGCCTCTCACCACTTTCTACTTGAATTTCTTGTCTCATTTATACTTTGAATTTTTTTTTAAAGAAATGTCAGTCACTTCTGTGCAAACAATCTTTTCACATTTTAGTTAAAGCTACACTCTTGATACTAAGAAGAAATTGTATAGGTTAATTTTAAGCCTTTTTCTTGAAAGTCTTAAACTTTTACCTTTTGTATCTCATGCGTCTATGATGTGTTTATCTGCTGCCCAAGTCAGAGTTTTTTATGAAGCTTCTACAAATATGTTTTAATCCTTAAATAATATTAGTGTTCCCTAGTTGCTAATGTATCTTATATTGAGTTTGGGGGTTTATTTTGAAACATAGACTACTTTACTTCATTAATAGCTTTGATCAGAGAGAATTTAATTCAGATGATCAGTAATATTAAAGGCCTTTATTTGTCAACACTCATATGTGAACTGAATAAATAAATGAAATCTCTTCTTAATATAACGATAAGTGTTAACTCTGATTATCCAATCTCTCCTCCACTATATATTTTTCCATCTTTATGATCACCCCATTCCAAACTCCTTCAATTTCTTCTTCTTTTCATGAGAAGAAATTAATTCTTACCAAGTGTCAACCATTCTTGAATAAACATTCTCCAGGTTACTACAAGCTATTGGCTAATTTGAAAAATTTTTTGAAATTAAATTTTAAAAAACCATTTTTTCCAGTTTTCCCATAGCTTATTTGAAGGAGAAATTTTTCAGAAGTCCTTCCACCACTGTTTTTGCTGATGTAACTCAGATGTTGAGTAGACTTACTAGTAAAGCTATCAGGGCCTGGAGTAGAAGATTTTTAACTACAAGTTCAATGAGTCTAATGCAAGTATGGCCATTAAGGTTATATATTTCTTATATTGTTTTTGTTTAGTTGCTAAGTCACGTCCAACTCTTTGCGAATGCATGGACTGCAACACTCCAGGCTTCCCTGTCCTTCCCTGTCTCCTAGAGTTTGTTCACACTCATGTCCTTTGAGTCAGTGATGCTATCCAACCATCTCATCTTCTGTTGCCCTCTTCTCCTGCCCTCAGTCTTTCCCAGCATCAATATCTTTTCCAGTGAGTAGGCTCTTCACATCAAGTGGCCAAGGTATTGGAGCTTCAGCTACAACACCAGTCCTTCCAATGAATATTCAGGGTTGATATCCCTTAGGATTGACTGGTTTGATCTCCTTGCAGTCCAAGGGACTCTCAAGAGTTGCAGCACCACAATTCAAATGCATCAGTTCTATGGTGCTCATCCTTCCATATGGTCCAACTCAACTCTTACATCCATACATGACTACTGGAAAAACCATAGCTTTGACTGTGTGGACCTTTATCAGCAAAGTGATATCTCTGCTTTTTAATACACTGTCTAGGTTTGTCATAGCTTTTCTTCTAAGAAGCAAACATCTTTTAATTTCATGACTGCAGTCACCATCCACAGTGATTTTGGAGCCCAAAAAGATAAAATCTGTCACTGCTTCCACTTTTTCCCTTTCTATTTGCCATGAAGTGATGGGACTGGATGCCATGATCTTAGTTTTTTGCATGCTGAGTTTTAAGCCAGTTTTTTCACTCTCCTCTTTCACCCTCATCAAGAGACTCTTTAGTTCCTCTTCACTTTCTGCCATTAGAGTGATACCATCTGCATGTCTTCTCCCAGCAATCTTGATTCCAGTTTGTGATTCATCCAGCCTGGCAATTCACATGATGTACTCTGCATACAAATTAAATAAGCAGGGTAACAATATACAGCCTTGACGTACTCCTTTCCCAATTTTGAACCAGTCCATTGTTCCATGTCCAGTTCTAACTGTTGCTTCTTGACCTGCATACAGGTTTCTCAGGAGACAAGGTGGTCTAGTATTTCCATGTCTTTAAGATTTTCCAAAATTTGTTGTGATCCACACAGTCAGAGGCTTTAGTGTAGTCAATGAAGCAAAAGTAGATGTTTTTCTGAAATTCCCTTGCTTTCTCTATAATCCAACGAATGTTGGCAATTTGATCTCTGGTTCCTCTGCCTTTTCTTTTCTTCTTATATAGGCATTCATAATCTGTGTCTTACACAGAACTTTTCCATTTCATGCAAGTGGTTGAATTTATTGACATAAAGTATTCATAATATCCCCTTATTATCTTTTTAATATGAATAGAATCTGTAATAATGTTGCCTCTTTAATTCCTGGTGTTGATAATTTATTTCTTTACCCTGGTTTCCCCGGTCGGCCTGGCAAATGATTTATGAATTTTTTTGAAAATAACAAGCTTTTTTCCATTGATTTCTCTTTATTGTTTATCTATTTTCTGTTTCACTGATTTCCACTCTGATCTTTATTTCTGATAATTTTTTTTTGTTTTTTTTTTGTGGTTTTTTTTGTTTTGTTTTGTTTTTACCATTGAAACTGTTTTAATGTTGCAACTCCAAAATGCAACAATCATCAGCTTGTAAAGACCCAAATTTCAAAAATTCATTTTAATTACTCCTTCATACCTATTTTACAAAATAAAGGCAGAAGACATTTTAAATCCTCCTTGTCCTACTTGTGCTATCTATGTTCCTAATTTGTTTTCTATCACTACAGTGTATGTTGCAATTCCCATCAAATGCTATATAAGAAAAAATAAAATAAAATATTAACCTCTGCTTCAATGTACAGTTTCCAGAATCTGCCAGAACTGGGGAACTGGGCAACAAGGCGTTCATAAGTCTTCCGTGCTTTGTCTATAGGTTGATTCTGTGCCTCTCGAATGAGAATGCTCCAAGCGTCAAGGTCATAAGGATTCTCTTCTAATTTCTTTTCGGCTTTCTTCACCTTCTCTGGGACGTACTCAGCTGCCTGTTCCGTGGCTCCGTCTCCTGACATGGCCTCAGCCGATTAGAATTACGAACTGGCCCGCGATGCCAAGCTAGAAAAGAAAAATTAAACTAAAAACCACCCCAAACCAGTAAAGTTGCCCCCTGCCCTGCGGAGCCAGACGGCCAACACGAATCTATTTCTGATAATTTTAAGTTGTACTTTTTAGCTAGATTTGTTAGGTGGGACTTGAACAATGTTTAGTCTTGGACTGTTTATTCCTCACCACTGATGAAAATCCCTTTTAGATATTCTACCTAATGCTTTCTGAGTTGTGAGGTTTTCCGTCCTGGCTGATGGAAGTAGGTACTGTCCCTGGCCTCAGGACATGTCCTCAGATGTGTACGTTCACCTGTACTCTGCTGAATATTCGTACGGGACCCTTGCAAGTCTTCACGTTCTCCCACTCTCTCCTCTCTGGCGGTCTGTGAACTGTAGCCTTCCTGGTCTCCTCAGACTCCTAGCCCTCGTTCAGGGAGTCCACCACGTTCCACACCATTTTGATCTCCCTGTGCTATAGCCTGTAAACTCTCAAGGCAGTAAGCTAGGCGATCGTAGGGCTGATCTCATTTATTTTCCATTTCTTTGTTATCACTTTCTTTTGTTGCCTGTGGTTCAATGTCTTGAAAATGGTTTCATATGTTTTATCCAAAATTTTGGTTGTTTTAGGTGAGCAGTTTACTTGGTCCATGTTACTGTATCTTGGAGGCAAGCAGAAGTCCAAATGTTGTATTTTTCAGGGCAGCTTTCTGTTAGATTGTATGTACATTATAAGGGAAAAAAGGTGGAAAGGATCACTCAGTCTGATTTTTCTGCAGTGGTTAGGAAAAGCCAAAGATGTAAGAGCATTTAAGTCTTAAAAACCATGTAGAGACAAGGTAAACAAAAAAGAAAAGGACCTAGAAATCAGAAGAGGGGCAGGAGCTAAGGCACAATTGCATGGAGGTGCCTGGAATACCCGGAAGCCAGCAGGGCACCCTATGACTGGAACAAAGTGGGGTAGGGAAATGCACAGAGCAACAATACTAAAAAAAATGTTTTAAACAGTTTTTAAAATAATATTTAAAAAACAGAAAAACAACTGCTAGCAAGATACAGTGCAGGTCCACCGTGTTTCACAAAAATGTATGTGTCATATTTGTTTTGAATCTCTGGACCACAGCCCCACTTCTTCCAGGGCTTCCCTCCCCTGGTACTGGGATAGTGGTTGCCTCCCTGAGATGAGTCATCCACTCTCCACTTTACCGAGTCCTGTTGTGTCATTCCTGGGCTGCTTCCCTCGTTCTCCTTATCACCCTGGCATCACAGACATTTGAGTTTTTTCTGTGACGCTAGCGTGTGGGTTCCCTGAAGATAGTGAGCTATCAGTGCTTTTTGGGTCAGAGCTCCACCTTTCCTTTCTGTCTCCTCGTTTTCCTACTTTCTAAATGTGCTCTATTTGTTCTTTCATCTTTGTGACTTCTCATCTTTTCCTTCTCAGTCTTCTGACTTCACTTCATTTACATATGTGTGTGCTCAGTCATGTCTGACCCTTTGTGACCCCAAGGATCATAGCCCACCAGGTTCATCTGTCCATGGAATTTTCCAGGCAAGAGTACTGGACTGGTCACTATGCCCTCCTCCAAGGGGTCTTCCTGACCCAGGGAACAAACCCACATCCTCCTGCATTGGCAGGCGGATTCTTTACCACTGTGCCTGCTGAGAAGCCCTTTACTTACATGTCTCCCTATAGACTTCTCTAGCTGCTGTAACAATACCAGAGACTTGGTGGCTTAAACAATGTAAATGTATTTTCTCATAGTTCTGAAGGCTGGGAATTCAAGATCAAGGTTCCAACAGGGCTGAGTGCTGGTGAGTCCTCTTTTCCTGGCTTGCAGGCGGCCACCTCCTTGCCATGTCCTCACATGGCCTTTCCTGTCTGTGTGTGTGTATGGAGAGAAAGAGCTCTCTGGTGTCTCTTCCTCTTTTTATGAGGACACCATCCTGTGGCTTAGGGCCTCACCCTTATGACCTCATATAACTTTAATTACTTCTTTAAAGGCCCGACCTCCTTTGTAAGATGTATTAACTTTGGGGGTTTCAACCTGTGAAAGACACAATTCAGTCCACAGCAGTCACTGTTCAGTCCTCTTTATTGCTTCATTTTTAAATTCTCATACTGTTTTTTGGGCTCTGTCATGATGTCTTCCCTGATAGCTCAGTTGGTAAAGAATCTGTCTGCAGTGCATCTGGTTTGATCCCTGGGTTGGGAAGATCCACTAGAGAAGGGATAGGCTACCCACACCAGTATTCTTGCAGTTCCCTTGTGGCACAGCTGGTAAAGAATCCACCTGCAATGCAGGAGACCTGGGTTCGATCCCTGGGTTGGGAACATCCCCTGGAGAAGGGAAAGGCTGCCCACTCTGATATTCTGGCCTGGAGAATTCCACGGACTACATCCCATGGGATTGCAAAGAGTCAGACACGACTGAGTGACTTTCATCTTCACTTTCTTTCACGATGTCTACCACCATTCCTGGACATCATAGAGAGGAGACACTGCCTTCCATTCTTTGAATTTCCCTTTTTTCATGATTTCTGTATTTTCTTTTCTCTAACATAATTTGCATTACTATATATACATCCATAAAATGTTTGTCTTCTATGTTACTGTTAATAGGAAACCATTTGAAACACTGCATTCCCATCTCACAGGTTGGGATATCACTGTTTTCTTTATGTAAACTTCTTCATCCCTTCTTTGTCACTAAGGGATCTCCTGCACTTTTACACACACACACACACACACACACAATTTGATAAATTTTCTGGTTTTTCCAAGGGAGCTAATATTTTTCTGGGATAAGTAGGTTTTATTTTATTCTTGTCCCTTCATACAGTAGAAAAAGGAGCCCAATCAGCTAAGGTTTGTAATCTCTACATTATTCTCAGCAACTCCCTGCTTCCCAGACACATATATAATCACTCATGTAGTCTGTTGAATATTTTTCTCTCAGATCCTCCCATTTATCTCCCCTTTTTATTCCCATTGCCACTTCGCTGAATCAGAGCCCCATTTGAGCTGTTGCAGAAGCTTTCTCACTAGCTTCTTGTCTCCACTCTTCCCCTCCTGCAGTTCTGAGCGGGGCAGAGAACAGAGCCAGGAGGACCGAGGACATGTCATGGACACAAAGGGGAAGAAGATGGAGCAAACCAGCCGGAAAGTCACCCTCATTGAGGTGAGAGGAAACCAGGAGAGAGTCACGTCACGGAGTCCACGGGAAGGTTTAGGAAAAACCAGGAGAGAGTCATGTCACGGAGTCCACAGGAAGGTTTAGGAAAAGCATAGTCAACAAGGCCACATGTCAAAGAGAGCAAAAGCAAATAGGGACTGAAAAATGCCTTTGGGTTTGGCAGCCAAGAGGCTGTGGCCTGGGAGAGGAAGGTTTTGAATGAGAATCCTGGAATGTGAGTCAGATTGTCTCCAGCCCACGGGGAGAAGACCTGTCAGAAGAGGCCACTTCTCCCAAACATTGGACTTGAAAGAAAAGGCTGAGCAGTAGGTAGTAGAAAACAAAGGATATAGAGAAAATCTTTATATCGGAGGGAATTACAAGAATATTTATAAGCCAAGAGCCCCTTGAGAAGAGCCGGTCAATGTACAGTATAAGGGGAATAACTAAAGAGGAGAATTTGAGACAAATTCAAATTCAGGACTACTTTTTCCACTGAGAGAGGTGAGTGGGACATGATGATGTTTTCTGGTGAGAGATGAAGAAGGACAGGAAAGGACTTTCTAAAGAAGGTGACCTCTGTTTTCTCTATTAGCAGAAGAGAAGTTTGGCTATTAAAAGTGAAATGTTAAGCTCTATCACATTATTCTCATCATACAGAAAGCTTATAAGTCAATAATTGTAGGATCATGAGTGTTAAGGAATGACTTTTTATTATTGATATCAGAATTAGAAAACATATTTTGAAACAGGTTTTTAGATCTAAATAACAGAACCTTTAAAATCATTTATGTCAAAGAGAAAAAAATGTGTAAGCAGAAGCTGTAAAGAAGATCCCAGTGACCTGGGATCAGGAAGAATTTCACAAAATATATGACAAAGGGTTAATACCCTCAGCATATAAAAAGCTGTAAAAAATCAAGAGGGAAAAGATTATCAATAGGAGAACTGACCCATAGGATACATAGAACATTCTTAAAGGGATATATATATATATATATATATATATATATATCAGTGAAAATCTGAAATATGTCCAATTCCAGTGATCAAAGTAATAGAAATTAAATCAGTAAATGAGATGGTATTTTTCCTTCATGAAATGGCAGCAAGCTTCAGACTTACACAGCCTTGTGTTGATGAGAGTGTGGGGAAGTGGGTTTTCTCATATACTGCTGGTAATAATATTAAAATAATCCTTCGTAGGGTATAGCTTTTTCTTAAGTTTTCAAATTGTTCATATGTTTTGACCTGACAGTTCTACCTCCAAGAATTTACTGTAGGAAAGTATTTAAGTGTATATGTAGAGATTTAATTAAAAGGCTACTCCTTCAAGTTTTCAAAATGGAAGGGAAAAAATCAATTTCTATGAATAAAGGATTGATTATGAAATAGAATACCATGTGACTATTACAATAGTAAAAATATTATAGAAGTATTTTCATAGACATAGAAAGATTGATGATAAATTTGTAAGTTAAAAATGAAAGGTGATAAATTTGTAAGTTAAAAATGATTATAAAAAAATTTTTATATAACATACATAAAATATGGAACAATATACATCAACAAATGTGAGTGGTTATCTCTAAATGATGGAACTGTAGTGATTTTTTATCCTTCATTTTACAGTGTGTATTTTCTGATTTTTCTACTCAGCATATTTTGTTATATATACTACTTGATCATTTCTTTTAAAACAAGAATAATTTCAGAAATTTTCTAATACAGCCCTTTCTTTCTACATATAAAGAAATTAAGGTCTCAGACCCAGAGTTTAAAAGTGCTTAAACTAGGACTCGATCTTCTGGCTCTGAGTTCAGAGTTATTTCTGCTACACAATGCTTTGCCTTTTAACTCTGATTAAATGGTAATATTGGGTTGGCCAAAGAGTCTGTTTGGGTTTAACCCAGTACTTTAAGGCAGGGGCTATAATATGCTCACATTTTCTCCCCCCAGTAATTCTCCTGGTGTCTAGCCACACAGCAGACCTTTGGGGAATACTCACTGGATTGAGTTTCTTGTGGAATAAGGCGCAGTATTTTTATGAATCTTATTTTTCATACCATACACACAAACACTGACCTGGTTTCCTATTCATTTTTAAAACCCTGCTATGAAATCTTCCTTTCTCTTTTCATATGATTTGCCTTTAAAAGGCCCTCACTTTGTTGCTCTCCCTTTGTTACATTATGGGGTTCCTTAATGAGGAGATGCGCAGAGAAAGCCCGGGTTCGCATTCATTCCAGCGTCTTGGTGAGACGGCATCTAACCCCTTGGCAGCAGGCCTCCGCCGTCTCCCAGGCGCTCAGTCCCTGTGCCGTCAGCAGCCAGCATCATGCTGCTGAGGCCCCCTTGCTGGCGCCCTGTTATTTGTCCAGGGTGTGCACCTGACTCTCCTCTTTTTCCTTTTATTTTGTCCCCTTGCTCCCTTTCATAGACAGTCTTTGATATTCTGTATTCAGTGTTCCCTCCTCTTCTTAATCTGAGTCATTTCACATAAATGTGCTGTCTTCACTGCCTACTTTAGCTTATTCTAGTTCAGTTTCTCCTCAGGTTCCATCTCCTGAGGGTCTTCCTGGCTCATCTGTTTATAATTTCTCACCGTTCAGTCTTGCCCCATCTTATGCAGCATCCAGCTCACTCATTTCCAGCTGTTCTCCTCTCCACTTCCCTTTTCTGTTTTTCTTCCTCGTTTTTGTCCTGCCAGTATCATAAACTCCTCCTCTCACTCTGTTTTGCCTTGTTAGATCCTCTGAGATTCTTTACCTCTCCCACTGTTTCTTACAGATGTTTATAGGCTCCCTGGGTGATTTGAGCCTCTTTCCCCTTGTTATCAGACCCTAATCTGAGGCAAACCTTACATACTGTACCTGTATACCCACCAGGACAGAATGATGCCCTTTTTCGCCCCTGGTGAGACTGTACCTTGGCACACCATACCTGCACCATTTTAAACTCTACCTCAGTTGCGTTTGTTAGCATGTTCACTGGAAACATTTCAGGGCTTCTATACATAGTGCTAATTTAGCAAATTTAAAATCAGGAAACAAGGACTGACAAAGGATTTTTCCCCCTCGTGTACATGTTTTTCATTTATTTAAGATTGGGCCATAAACTGTAATGGAAAAGAATATGAAAAAGAATATATATATATATATATGTATGTATGTGTGTGTGTGTGTATAACTGAATCACTTTACTGTATAGCAGAAATTAACACAACATAGTAAATCAACTATGTTTCAATAAAATAAATTAAAAAAAATAAAAATAAAAGATTGGGCCTGACCTTAAAGGCACAGATGTTCCCTAACCCTTCTGGTTAGGGTTCGGCAATGGTTATTAGCGCATCCTTCTTTCCAACGTAATGCTCTAGCCTCTGCTTTTCTCAGGAGTGATCAGTGGAATTGACCGCACCTAAGCAGTTGGCCATTATCCTTAGATTGAAGTTTGTTTCGTGAGAGCAACCAAATGTCAAGCCGTTTCTGCTTCAGTTCAGTTCAGTTCAGTCACTCAGTCATGTCTGACTTTGCGACCCCATGAACCACAGCACGCCAGGCCTCCCTGTCCATCACCAACTCCCATAGTTCACTCAGACTCATGTCCATCGAGTCAGTGATGCCATCCATCCATCTCATCCTCTGTCGTCCCCTTCTCCTCCTCCCCAGAATACCTCCCAGCATCAGGGTCTTTTCCAATGAGTCAACTCTTCGCATGAGGTGGCCAAAGTACTGGAGTTTCGGCTTTAGTATCATTCCTTCCTTCCAAAGAAATCCCAGGGCTGATCTCCTTCAGAATGGACTGGTTGGATCTCCTTGCAGTCCAAGGGACTCTCAAGAGTCTTCTCCAACACCACAGTTCAAAAGCATCAATTCTTCGGTGCTCAGCTTTCTTCACAGTCCAACTCTCACCGTTTCTGCTTAGAGGGAAGACAAAACAATTTTGTGTATGTCCAGATACTCATCACTGATACATGAACAACTGCATTAAAAAAATTCAGGTTCAGTCCCTCATTTATCAACCTGTAATCGTGGTATACTTACCACATGGCCTCTAAAGAAACAACTTCTTGTTTCATCTGCCTGTTGGTTCTTGATTTTTATTAATAGTATAATTTGTTTTAGTTCAAAGCTGCATCTAGATATATAGTTAACCATCACTCTCTTGCTCAATCAAAAATGACACATGCCATTTTGGGGATTTATTGGAAAAACTATCATAGTTAACCCACTTCCTAAAAGTAGACATCGTCATAAACTAAATGAAAGAGTGCTGTTTAATAAAATGGCCTATATGCTTTCCAGTCACTAACCCTGAAGCAGCATCCAGGACAGTTTTTTTCCAGTGAATGAAGAATTTCATCAACTCCGATTGCCTGCACTTAATTTTAGAAGTTACCCAGGGTTTGCAATGCTGATTGTATGTATTTGAGAAATGTATTTCTTTCTTGCTGAAATTCACTGATCAGTGCTGCAGCAGGCCTTAAGCAACTGCTGGTGATACTGAAAGACTTTCACAGTTTGTTCAAGAGGCAAGCTAGACTTTCATTCTAAAAGTTAGACTGGGAGTATGTTCAAGAAGACAAGTCCGTGTTTTGGCCTCTGGTTGTGTGTGCACGTGTGTGTGTGCGGCACGCTGTTTATCACCTGTGCTGTTGCCTGGGCGTGCCAAGGTGATTGTGAGCAGAAGACGTTAAGCTCACTTAGTACATTGTGTGTCATTTTCTCCTAGTAAAGAGCTGAAGAATGAAGAGGGAAAGAACTAAATATACAGAAAGGAAATGACAAATGAAACCAAATGGAATTTCTCTTCAGAGTTCAGAAATTTCAGATGGCCAGGAAGAAAGGATCTACTACGTTTTAGCCTTATGAAAGAATCTAGAAAAATCAGAAGCAAGGTATGGGTGGAAAATAAATGTGGCCCTTTGAGCTGGTTATAAACCATCGGGTTTGTTGTTGATCAAAATAATGGCACTTGTGCTTATTAGTAATTGCATCAAAATTACATTACCACTGTTGGAAAATCAATAAAGAAAAATTATAATTGCTACTCAGCAAATACGAAGAAAAAGCGTTGGTATTGCTAGAATGTTGTTAAGTAATCATTTAATATTATTATATCTGTAGTGTGGTTATATGTGTGATGTTATGCTCAGAATTGAAATATATGCTATTGAAACTTAACTTTATTTAAAATAAAGATAAGCAGCTTCAGGATTTTGTGTATTCAAAATGTTCCAAATAAGAAAGGCATTAAAAGGTAACAAATGTGTTTGTTTTGATGAATCGTATGTATAACTTGATACACATAAACTAGAAGTGACTTTTGGCTAGACTGGCAACAGTTTTCCAAATATATTTTATACTTTTAAAAAAAAGGCATTTCATGTTGAAGCATGTAAGTGATTTGTAGACTTAAATTGTTTTAATATTTATTTTAGTCTTAACACTTGTTTTTAAATTTTTACATTGGATTATTTATTCCTTTCGTTCCAGAGTAACAGTGTCATATTTGACTATGTATTTTGAAGTGTGAGGTTATAAAATAGGAAATTCCATCTCTTTGTGTTTTACTTGGCTCTTCTTTTTCAACTGTGTGACTGTAAGTCTGTCAATAAATATATAACCTCAAGAAGAGGTCAAGACTAATATAAAATTAGAAAACTTATTTACCAAATTAGACAACTGATTCCATTAAAATAAGAAGTGAGAAAAACAGTGTTGGGCACTGAGGTGTAAATTTTGCCCAGATGTATACACAATGTGAAGAATCTTCTAGTAAAAATATATTTGACTCTTCCCCTGCACATGTTGTAGGAGTATGAAAATTGGTAAACGTGCCCCCGCTGTGTAGAACTTTGGGCAGGGGGTTCACTAGTGAAGTGATGAGTGGCGGTGATAACTGCTCGGGCCCTCGGCGATAAGCACAGAAGTGTATTCTGATAGCACCAAGCTCCCCTGTTCTGGATGTGTGTTTCTGCTCCAGGTACAGCTGGCCCCAGGCAGCCTGAGTCACCCTTGCAGCAGCCTGTTTTTTCTGTCTTGTGAATGTACTTGATAATTAAAAACATGTGGCTCTGTGGAGTTTTAGCTCATAGTTTTGAGATATGTGTTGGTTTTCTGATTTGGGCTTTAATTACAAAGAATTTCAACAAGTTGCAAAAAGATTCTAAATCAAGATGATAATAAAATAATATGTCAGAGGACCTAACATTTGCTGAGATCCCAACGTTCATATGAAAACTAAAGGATTATTTTTATATTGCAATGTCTGAAGACAAACTAACAATTATGACAAACACCAGGAAAAGTTGTTTCTGCTCAAAGCCCATTTCTTTTCTTTTCTGTCCTATTGACAAAACTTGGGTTATCCATGAATACATAACAAAAAGTCTTCACCACCCTTGCCAACGTGAGAGAGAGTAGGGTGGGGGAGATAATAAAAGTGCCCTCCAAGTAATAAGTCCAGATTATAACTAAGCAGAAAAATCAGACATAGGAATCCATTTGAAGGGCTTCCCTGGTGGCTCAGTGGTAAAAAGTCCACCTGCCAATGCTGGAGACATGGGTTTGATCCCTGATCTGGGAAGATCCCACATGCCACAGAGCAACTAAGCCCATACACCACAACTATTGAGCCTGCTCTCCAGAGCCTGGGAGCCACAGCTACTGAAGCCCACATGCTTTAGAGCCCATGCTCTGCAACAAGAGAAGCCACCGCAGTGAGAAGCCCTTACACTGCAGCTAGAGAGTAGCCCCTGCTCACCACAGCCCGAGAAGAGCCCACACAGCAATGAAAACCCAGCGCAACCAAAAATAAAAAACATTTATTAAAAAAGAATCGATTTGAAGATTTATAATACTACATATTTACTTAGTAATAAATTAGTTTTATTTTTATTCTAAAATTACTAAATTTTATCTCATTTTATAGTCTCTTTTCTCCAAATAAGTAACAATTTGACACTATCTTTTCTAGATATAAATAATGTCATTCTTTAAATTTATTTCCTAATTATTCATTCCACTATATGTTGAAGATTCAAGTTTCTTCAGTACCAAAACTATACGAGTAGGATTTGTAAAACTAGAATAAAAAGCAAGTTTTATAAAGATTTAAAACATGAAATATTTTATACTTATGAATGCAAATTCATGTTTAAAATGCACTTTTTAAATATTAAAATAGTGTTTTTAAATGGCAAACACTTCATACTTTTGAAACATTGTGTAAGGTTTCTTTCAAAAAAAAATGAATACTTGACCTTAATTTTATTTCTGTTATAGAAATGTTTTATCAAAGAAAGATATTTTTCTCTTTAGGAAGTTCAGCAAGACTATCTGGGAAATAATTTACCATTTTGTAACTATAAATGACATGTTATTTTAGTCATATTTAAATGACAAATACTGTTCAGAGGGTTAGAAAGTTCTAGAAACTATAATAAAAAGTCATGACCTTACACTTTTATACATAATTTCAGTGATTTCCACCTGAGGTCCATATCTGTTAAGTAAATTATGTGAACATTTTTCACCAGTCCAACTTTTTAAAGCTTGTATTTACTGATTTCTACCTCGTTGAACTTGACTAAAGAAGAGAGTCCCCAGATCTGCACTTAATGTACGTGACCTCATTTACTCTTCACTTTAAACCTAGGAGGAAGATAAAATCTTCCATGCTGCAGATAAGGAAACCAGGGCTTTGAAGGTTAAGTAACTTGTCCAAGTACACACGGTCAGTAAATGCTCACTGTCCATGGAGGTTTGTCAGACTCCACTGGGAGGTCTTGAAGGGCCCCACCCACCTCAGGTGCTGGGTAAAATGAGGCAGTCACACCTAGAGTCTGTCTCCAGCCCACACAAGATTAAGGAAGCAACCTGATGCACCTACAACCACACTCGGGGACTAGAAACGTCTCCTGTGTCTTTCATGCAGCAGTGACCTACATAAAGTGAAATACCATCTTTGAGTAAAATTAAGAAAAAAAAAAGCCCTGATAATGTCTTTATCCCATAACTGTTTTGCAAGATCTTTACTCTGTACTATAATTCTTACTTTTTTCTAAGAAATCAATTCTATAGAATCAAACTTATACATGCACAGTAACATGTTATTCAAGAAAACAGAAAAGGCGCCATCCCAGTCACATAAGAGAAAATAAAAACATCAAGAGTCACGTCAATCAAAAGGCTCTGTTGAGTGGCAAACTCAGTCTATGGATGGACCCAATTATCTGCAGGAGAATTGGATGTCAGCATCATTTAGGGTTAACAATGGATCTACTAGGCAAAAGTAGACAGCTCCTCTCTTCAGAGACCCAGAAAGCGAACTTGGTAATGAGGTACTGCATTCATCATATCTTTCTGCTCTAGTTATTAAAATGAATAGGGAATACTTTTAAGTTAAGGCGGGAACTGGATAACATAAAAACATCTGTTTTGTAAACACAATGCTTTTTTCTAATGATCCTCTTCAAATCTACATCAGGCAAATGTTGTGAGCCCCCTCTTTCCGAAAGTTGCTCTTCTAACACCTCAAATTCATTCTGATTTTGGATGGGTTATTTTGATGGTCTCAGAACAGGGAGGATAAAGCTGCCAAGAATGTACAATTTTACCCTCTACTCACAATCTAAAGTACATATATAAAAACGATGCATAACACGTTCTCCCTCTATTACAAAATGGTCCAACTTTATATACTTCAATGTCGTTTCTATCTAAAAGTACTAAACAGTTTGATTTTTACTCATGATAGTTCACTTTTTCTTAAATCATCGCTTGGTTCCTTGTGAAGAATTGTGAAAGAATTTTGTAGAGGAAAATACAGGAATTTTTTTTTTTAATGCAACAGTATTATATAAGTAGACCTACATTGCCAGCCTTTCAAGCTGCTTGAAATGAGATGACTTGAGAGGGGACAATCATAGTTAAGGAAAAAAGAAAGTCAAAAGGAGGAAAAAGTAAGCAGGTGAGGAAAATAGATTGTTGCCATGTTAAAAATGAACAACTGAAGCTTGTGAAAAAGCAGTCTCGAAACCAAAGGAAGAAGGTTCCCTGGAGAAAAATGTGGTCGCTTCAGTTGTTCAGTGTTTTCAACTGAGAATCGATAGTTAATTTTTTTTTTTCTGTTTGTTCATGGGACCATTTTATAGAAACACTCCACATAACTTTTACAGAGATGCAGTTCTTCAGTTTCAAATAAATGGAAGGTGGCTAAGCACTGTGATGTTTTTAACCATCTCTGCTTGTTTTACAGAAGTTAATGTTCAGAAGTTTCTGCAGATGCTACTTTTAGCAACTAAATATTTCCACAGTGGTAAAGAAATGTCAGTGAAATCTATGTACTTTAAGAACATCAAATTCTTATTATACTTATCATGTGTGCAGGCAGAGTACATAATAAACTAGTCTATAGCAGCTGTAAATTTCTGAGGATTTATCTAACCACAAATACATTGAAATGGGGAAATGGGGCTATATTAAACTATGCAAGATGCTGCTGGAGCTTTGCCATTTCTGCAACATCCTGTAATTAATTTCTCATGACAGGTCTGGCAAACTGAAACATCCAATACACTTGCGACAGACTGTGAGACTATGGTTGCTGCAAATCCTACAGTTCCATGAAGTGAACGTAGTTTCTTCTTTCGAACATGAATGTAGATATAGTGTTCTGCGGCCAAGCACAGACTTGTCACCTGTTAATTTTAAAATAAAGAAGATCTAAAATATAGAAAAGATCCTGAGCTGAGAGATCGGCCTGTTCTCTGAGTTGTGTGGTCTTTTTCTGAAGACACAGCCCTGGGTAGGGGAACGATACAGTCAGGTCACCCTTGGCATGCATGTCTGGAGTAGATATGACAGGATTCTCTCCTGGGAAGTTTGAGGTCAGTTCTGTCTCGAACTCATCCTCTGCCTATAAACAAGACTCACAAGAACTCCTTCTCCATCTGTGTGTCATCCTCTTCTGATGGCCACACTCCTGCCGTTCTGCAAACTTAGAGCACAAATACAGAAATTATCCCTGCTCGAACCTAGAGAAAAAAAAAATGTAATTTTTTTTTACCAAAATAGATTTTCCTGTATAACAATAAATTCTGTGTTCATATTGGTGTGAAAGAATTTCCTCTCTACTTGATGTGTCTAATTTGATTCAGGTGTTAAGTGATTGGTGTTAAGGATGGACCCTTAGCAAACAAGGGTCCTTCTTTTGAGGGAGTGGAGATTTTGCACCTACAAAAACGAAATCAACAGTGTATCAGTGTCCACAGTCCTGCCCGTTTCCTTTGGAAGGTCAGAGTTTCTCAGACTACAAACAAGAGAACCCAAGGAAGTCTGGGAACCTTGAATCTGGAAGTTTTCATGAGAAAGGAAAAGTTCCAGGTGGTAATGAATAGGCTGTGTCTTGCTTGGTGGAGAGGTGTTCTCACCTCTCAGGCAGGTAAGGGGCAGTGGTTCCAACCCAGTTGCCAAACGCTCCCTGTCAACACAGTGGCCTTTGGATCTTCTCCAGTGATTGTCTTTCCCTTTATCCGTGCAACTGAAAACATACCCTATTCAGAGGACCTGAGAAGTCTGTTTCCTGGGCCAAGTTTTAGAGAAGAGCAACCATAGAACCCCAAACTGAATAACCGGAAGGGGAAAGTGAACAAGAGACCATGCAGGAATGCTTCCGTATCCTTCCACTCTCCTCTCCATGAGAAAAACTCCCTTCAGAGCTCTTCTGTGTAGAGCTCTGCAAATGGAAGAAAGAGAGATCAAAACATAAGAAGAAAGATCGTTCTTTCACATACTTGTCCAGGGTCGCAAAATCCAGGGGAAGGACCCCACCTTTTCCTGTTCGCTTAAAAATTATTCCCATAAATTCAGTCCTGTGCTCTCTGATATCACAGGAAACTCTCAAATGAAATTCAGTCACCTCGGAAGTGACAGCAAAAGTTAGAAGCATGGTTGATATCTGAAAGTCCAGACAACTGAGCATAGCAAAGACCCCCCCTTACCCTCAGTCATTCATGTCATGACTGCAAGTGGACGCCCTCAGTTCATACTGCAGTGAGACCATAGTACTGTCCCCCAAGGACCATAGCTTCCTCAAACCCTTGACTTGTTCTTGACTTGAAAACCCTTTTTCCCAAAGCCTCTGCTGAGTATATATATGTTTCCACTCAAGTTTCATCTCAACTCATACACTAAGATTCCTTTCCTACAATGGTAATTGTTAGTAATTAGGAAAGGAATCTTAGTGTATGAGTTGGTATGGTAATTAGTAATCCTTGCAGTGTCCTATATCTATTGTCTATAAAACACTTAGCACATGACATGGAAACTGATAATCTATTGATCAGTGTACTATTTGACATTAATTAATACATAATATATCAACCAATGTAGTATTTAACATTTCTTATGTGCCTCAGATAATGCTTAAATTGAAGTAAAGTGAAGAGGAACTAAAAAGCCTCTTGATGAAAGTGAAAGAGGAGAGTGAAAAAGTTGGCTTAAAGCTCAACATTCAGAAAACTAAGATCACGGCATCTGGTCCCATAACTTCATGGGAAATAGATGGGGAAACAGTGGAAACAGTGGCTGACTTTATTTTGGGGGGCTCCAGAATCACTGAAGATGGTGATTGCAGCCATGAAATTCAAAGACGCTTACTCCTTAGAAGGAAAGTTATGACCAACCTAGATAGTATATTGAAAAGCAGAGATATTACTCTGCCAACAAAGGTCTGTCTAGTCAAGGCTTTGGTTTTTCCAGTGGTCATGTATGGATGTGAGAGTTGGACTGTGAAGAAAGCTGAGTGCCAAAGAACTGATGCTTTTAAACTGTGGTGTTGGAGAAGACTCTTGAGAGTCCCTTGGACTGTAAGGAGATCCAACAAGTCCATCCTAAAAGAAGTCAGTCCTGAATATTCATTGGAAGGACTGATGCTGAAGCTGAAACTCCAATACTTTGGCCACCTGATGCGAAGAGCTGACTCATTTGAAAAGACCCTGATGCTGGGAGGTATTTTGGGGAGGAGTAGAAAGGGACGACAAGAGGATGAGATGGCTGGATGGCATCACCGACTCAATGGACATGAGTTTGAGTGAAATCTGGGAGTTGGATGGACAGGAAGGCCTGATGTGCTGCAGTTCGTGGGGTTGCAAAGAGTGGGACATGACTGAGCGACTGAACTGACTGATAGTGGTTTTATGTATATATTTAACATATATGTATATATAGTTTTGTGTGTATATATATATATATTCTTATAAATCTGTGCTTGTGCTCAATATCACAGGATATTCTCAAGTGGAATTTAATCTTTTTAAAGATCTTAAATGCCCAGTAAGACTTGGCAATTTAGGAAGGAATCTAAGAAGGTAGCCCAAGTGGTAGAGTCTGCCTGCAATGTAGGAGACCCAGGTTTGATCCTTGGGTCAGGAAGATCCCCTGGAGAAGTTAATGGCAACCCTCTCCAGTATTCTTGTCTGGGAAATCCCATGGACAGAGGAGATTGGCAGGCTACCTCCATGGGGTCACAAGAGCAACTAACAGTTCACTAGTCATTCTTCCACAGTCACAGCTGTCTTTATCTGTTTTTTTTTTTTTTTTTTTTCTTTTCTCTTTCTTGCTGAGTGTGCGCTCAGTCACTAGTCGTGTCCAACTCTTTGCAACCCACCAGGCTCTTCGGTCCATGAGATTTTTCAGGCAAGAATACTGGAGTGGGCTGCCATTTCCTCCTCCAAGGGATCTTCCTGACCCAGGGATCCAACATGTGTCTCCTGCGTCTCCTGTACTGCAAGCGGATTCTTTACCACTGAGCCTTTGGGGAAGCCCTCTCTTTCTCATACTCTTCCTTTTTCTTCTTTTTTTTTTTCTGGCTCCCTTTTTCCTTCTTCCCTGCCTGACATCAGCAGTGGCATTCACTGAATTCAGCATTAAACCATTAGAACCATAACTGGTCACCATCTCAAGTCTGCTGCTGAAACTGGGAATCCAAGATGGAGGACCCCTCCTGGTGGTAGCTTTGGCTACCTCTTCTCAAGCCCCAGTGCACTGTGAGCAACACTTTATTTACATGAATAAATGAATGTGAATGTAGTCTTCTTTTCATGTCTTTAGCTTTTTTATTGAGGCAAATTATCCAGAAGATTAAATCTGATTTGCATCATATTTTGCATTCCCATTCACCTGAGGGGGAAAAAAAATCCTCAAAAGCCTTCTATAATCGGCCTATCTGAACCCCGTTGCCTGTGAATCTGATATCTTTACCACTCTGTTCTTATAATTTCAGTAGTTTCCTGTAGAAAAGTTTCCTAGATTCATAAAGTCCATGGTATCACTATGCCTGAGTCTAAGCATCAATTTTAAGAATTCACTGCTTCATGTTATGCATGTTTATGCCAGGAAGTGAATCTAGGCATTTTCATTCCCTATATTTTTATCATCTAAAGCATATCTAAAAGTTTCAAACAACTCTTTGTTCAACAAGTAAGACCAATATCCAGCCCAGCCGTGTTTACATTAGAAAGTTCCAGGAGCCCCCCAGTGCCCCAAGGCAGAGGTGTAGGAATCACACACAGACCTGGCTGCCTGGGGTAGATGGATTGGCTTGACGTTTCTTGGCTTGGGTTCAGTGAATTCAGGTCTGCTGATGGTCATGACAATTTGCATTCAGATTTCTAAATGATTGATGTTAGAGATGTTATTGAACATCCTTACCTTTTACTCCTGATGTGCTTTCAAGTTTGGATCTTCCATTTCTCCTTAGGATTAGTGGAGCTACTCCTGAATATAAACATTAGTCTGGTCAGCTTCTTGAGAATACAAGCCATTGTGGGTAACCCCGCTGTGACACTCACGCTATCTGCACAGCCAGGGAAATGTGATTTTGACATTTATCCTCTTAAATAAATCATTCTTCAGCACTATCAGATCATTCCACTCAAAACTTATGTAACCTTTTTAGTAGACTGTATTAAATGTGCCCACACAAAAGATCATTATTCCAATTCACTTTGTCCTGTGTAGAGTCATAATTTAACAGGGAAAGGAAAAGTATTTATTACTAGAATTATTCATGAATAGACTAATTTTAATAATAGCCACCATTTGCTGAGCACAGGCTAGATACTAGGCTCCTTGTCAGGGACTTTATATGCATAATTATCTTATTTAATTTTTAAAATAAGTTTACAAATTAGATATTATTACTCCCATTAAAAAAACAAAACAGGGACTTCCCTGATGGTTCAGTGGTTAAGACTCTGCACTTCCAGTGCAAGGGTGTGTGGATCCAATTCCTTGTCAGAAAACTAAGATCTCACGTGCCATGCAGCATAGCCAAAAAAAATTTTTTTAATAAAAACAAAAACTCAAGTTCAGAAAAGTAACACTATGTGTCAGAGATCACACAGCTTATAAATTGGGATGTCAGGATTTAGATCTCTGGTTTGTCTGAATCCAAAATTTCCCTCTTAATTATTATACTACTGCCCTTGAGTTTGCCGAACTACAGGTTGTATTTTATTTTTAAGTGAAATGGCTTCTTTTTAGAATGCTTTTCCCCCTCACAGTTGACGAAAAGTGACATTCTGTTACTTAAAAAATGAAAAAGTTAAGCAGGATAATATTTTCCAAATGTCTACTGCCTTTTGCAGAAAAATCTTTAAAAAAATAGGTTAATCAAAAATTAATCTAATGCACCCTAATGTTCACAGCAGCAGTATTTACTATAGCTAAGACATGGGAGCCACCTAAATGTCCATTGACAGATGCATGAATAAAGAAGATGTGGTACCTATATACAATGGAATACTGCTGCTGCTACTCAACCATAAAAAAGAATGAAATAATGCCATTTGCAGCCAGACAGATGGACCTGAGATTATACTAAGTGAAGTAAATCAGACAAAGACAAATATCATATGCCATCACTTACATGTGGCATGTAAAAAAATGATACAAATAACTTTATTTGCAGAACAGAAACAGACTCACAGATATAGAAAACAAACTTAGGGTTACCAAAGGGGAAAGATGGGAAGGGAGGGATAAATTAGGATAACTTGGATAATTAGGATAAATTGGGGTTATAGCCCTACTATATGGGTGACAGTCCATGGTGTCGCAGAGTTGGACACAAGTTAGTGACCAAACAACAACATATATAAAATAGATAACCAACAGGACCTAGTGTATAGCACAAGGAACCCTACTCAATATTCTGAAATAATCTATATGGGGGAAAGAATTCAAACAAGAGTGGAGACATATATACATACACACACACATATATGTATGTATAACGGAATCACTTTGCTGTACACCTGAAACTAACCCAACATTGTAAGTCAGCTATACTCTGATATAAAATACACATCCTTTTAAATAAAATTTTAAAAAAATCTCAAAGTTGCATGTTGCCTTGGAAATATTCACATCAACCTTTAGCATTTAAGAAAAATGTTTTCTTCCCAATGTTTATGTTCCCGGCAGCACTGTTTACTATAGCTAAGACATGGAAGCAACAGAGATGTTACCCTAGTCCAAAAGGAATGAGTAGGAAAAGACCATCACCAGTGCATTTCACACTTTTGTCTTTTGGTGTTGCTTTTGGGGTGAAGAAGAGGTTTGTGTAAGGTCTTCCCTCTTGTGTTTCCTCTTTAGTCTCCCTTCGCCATTCTAAGGGGAAATAGCTGGCCCTTTAGGTCATCATGGCCCATGTACTTCATCATGGCAGCCATCTCATATGTGATAACTCGCCATCTGACTATAGGATGACAATATCTTTTCATCATTTATTCCCAGTGTTTACTTTAGTACTTGGTGCATAATAGGCACATTCAGTACTCAACAAGGTGGATCACAGGACCAAAGGCTTATTTTCTCTATATCATTAAGTTGGGGGTGAAATGTAGGTAGGTATTAACAGATCATGGAAAATACAGATCAAGTATCACACCTACCCAAATTTCTGTGTATTTTTCTATTTCCTCTAATAAATGTATTTCCTTTCCCCTCTTTTTCCCCTCTCACTCCCTCGCCTCTGCATGTATCCTGTCTTTTAAACTCTTCAGTTCTTTATTTAAGTTCAAATTGTTTGCAGTGCCCCACACCTTCTGGCTTCCAGCTGGTACTTGTATTCAGGGGCAAACAAAAGCAAGACAAACACAGGTTGCATCTGTACCTTGAAACAACCTCGATTCCAGGTGGTTGAAAGGACTCCCTGGGGCACCTGCAACTCAGGTGGGGCCATAGCAGTGTTTCAAGTCCAGCCTGTCTGTAATTCCCCTTTCCTCTTGGCTGCCAGGCAGGCAAGAACTGGGTGTGCAGAGCTGGTGGCTCGAGTCCTATCAGGTGTCGGCCTCTGGCATGTGCAGTGGTGAGAGACAGGCTGATGCTACAAACTGTCTTCAGCCTGCACTTCACTGAGGTCACAGCCCCAGGACCTCATGTGTCCACATCCATTTCTCAAAGAGCATTTTCCTCCTGGACTGAAGGGGAAAATCCAACTTCCTATGGTTTTTCTCCTAAAGTAGTGTGCAGTAGGGGCTTCCTGGTGGCTCAGTGAAGAATCCACCTGCAATGCAGGAGATCTTGGGATCAGGAAGATCCCCTAGACAGGGGAATGGCAACCCGCTCCAGTGTTCTTGCCTGGAGAATTCCATGGACAGAGGAGCCTGGCAGTACACCTGCTAGGGAGACTGCTCTCTGGGAACCAGTGCGCTCAGTCATTCCAGGCCAGGCTGGGGTGCTCGGTGGGCCCCGATCTCCCTGTCACTCCTCCCCTTGCAGTGCCTGTGGATTCTTGAGACATGTCTACATTGCCATTACAAGTTTTTCTTGTTGCTAATTTATAGTATCAGCATGAATAATCATCTGGTCTTCATCCTAGCAAGAATAAAAAGACATGGGATGGTTGTCAAAAAGGTAATGTGTGTGAGTATTTCGGGATTAGCTAATTATTTTCTGACTGGAGAACCAGATGGACTGCGGCAACACTATTTCTAACACCACGGCCTAGCCACTTTCCTAGGTGGACAAGTGGATGTGAATCAGAAAGAAGAGTCAAGTGAAGTGGGCTTGAAACATAAAGACCTCTTTTTGTGTTTGGCTTTAGTTCCTTTCTGCCAAGAAATGAAGAAAGCTTCAGAACACCTTACACAACATTTCCCGTTTTCTTCATTCTACCAAAATGCTTTTATTTAGAGTTCAGTTTTTTAAATTGGCAAATCGAGTAAGAAGGAAGTCTATTTCCTTATGGCACAGCTTAACAAGAGACCCAGGATGGCAACCTCTGCAGAATCTTCATTCTCAGGACTATGGGGAAAAAAATTTTACAAGATTTATGCAAAACTTCAAAGCAAGCCCCTCCCTGCACACACCTCCCCCTTACGTGGGTGTTCCCTTCACCCACTGCCACCACTGTTGGTTTTATGTGAGCATAATTGTGCTTTTGTCTTGGAGTTGGCTCACCTCAATACACTCTAGTCTGAGATCCCCTGGCCTCAAGCCCAGGGTGGGGCTTTGCCCTCAGTACTGTAAATAATGGTAATTACCTTTACAAACTTAAAAAAAAAATTTTTTTTCCCAAGGCCAAGAATATTCCAAAGTCTAGGCCATTCTGTACAACCCCTTGTGTGTAAATCTGCTAGAATCTGTGTGGTGATTAGGAAGAGTTTCTCCCTCTTGGAATGAATGACCAGAGGGAAAAGACTATCGGTTCTCAGCTGCCCCATGGATCACTCTGGGCCCATGTGTTCTCTGCTTCCAGATTGTAATGGTGACATAAGTCCAAATGAAGGGAGTAAATATTGAAGGAGAATTTAGTGTTGATTTTCACTGCTGACGCAGAAAACGTTTTTGTGAACCAGCTTGAACAGAAGCGTGTTCCATATGCCCGCTATAAACTCAGATGGAGAAGAGTAAGGCCGCCTAATTCTAGACTGTGCTATTTCCAAGGCATCACTTCTTACAGTGTCCCTGTCTGCTCGACAGCACCTATTGTTCTAATGAAGTTGACATGCATCCAAGCTTTTGCCTCATTAGATTATCACTATGGCACTGAGGCTATAATTTCTACATAATCTTGGGATTTTATTTCATGCACAATCACTAACTTGCAGCTGTTATCCACATCTAAGATCAAAACAATTAATGAAAATTCAAAAAGTTTAAACTCACTAGTTTTTGGCCACACAGATATATCCAGACTTATACAAAAGGTTTGATTTATGAGTGAGATAGATTGGTTTCCAGGTCACAGGGTTTCTTTGATTATTTTACTTCCAGATTAACTGGTTTGAGTGTGGAGACCTGAACATCTGGACAGATGCCCTCAACTTAGCATGCACTCTTTTCAAAGGCATGTCAAGACCAAAGACACAGAGTGGGAAGCTTTTTGGGCATGTGTAATAGTTGGAAATTTACAAAGACTCTCAAAGGAAGTGTCAGAGTTGTCTGCATGTCATTTTTTCCATTCAGAAGTCAAACCATTTCTCCATGGCTATAAGAGTTATTGAGGTCATGCTCTGTGCTCATGTTATGGTGTATTTTGGGCATTTAAATGATCAAGAAGATTCATCAGTGAGGTTTCTTGTGCTAAGAGAAGGTGATTTATAATATACTTATCAGAAAATGAAGCTATCTGATCCGTAATAGCATCACTTCTTTAACAGTTGTTTTCCCTTGGCTCGGGACCAGCTGAAGATCCAGAAGTGTCCACTTGTGGGCTCTGGAGCCTTCTCCCCAAGGGCTAACTTGTAATCAGCAGTAACAAACTTCCCTTCTCACTAGGCGGGCTTGATGTTTAGGAGGTAATTCCTCTTTTGCACTTGGCCTCTTTCCACATGTTCAGAACCTCTTGTGGAGGTTCTGAAAGCTATTTGTGCAGCCTTCCCAATGTTTGCTCTTTTGTTTGTTAAAGACTGCCCTCGTCCCCACACAACCCCTCAATCCATCCACCGTGCAAGTTCCAGAGACTGCTGGAGAGAACACCATGCAGATGGCTGGCTGTCTGGACTCTACACAAATTCAGCCCTTCCAGGGGGACTCCCCAAGTGACTAATGCTCTTGTGCATAAGTGTGAAAAGTAACTCCGTGTGAGGTACACTGGTAGTTGTTGTGGGGGACTCCCCAAGTGACTAATGTTCTTGTGCACAAGTGTGAAAAGTAACTCTGTGCGAGATACACTGGTAGTTGTTGTGGGGGAAACAGACACACCCGCACAGAGCTGATGAGGCCAGGCAGCCTCGTTCACCATCTTTGGAAATTTTAAAGCTGGGCTGCGTGACAGTGTCTCTTCTCTCTGCTGCATAGCCTCTAAAATAACTTGTTTGATGGTGATGGAAAAAACCTGAGGGCAAACAGGAATTGGTTTTCTAGGTCAGGTACTCTAAGACTTACTGAACACCTAGAGAATTCAACACACAATGTCACCTTCATTCTAGAGGAGCATCCATCAAGCACTGTCTCTGAGGGTCTATCAATACAAAAGGAATATCTCTCAGCCTTGGCATCAAAGCTGGAAATACCTAAGTATAATCTTTCAACACTTCTGTCTGAAAGTGTTCTGTTCTTTGTTTCTTAACATTGGTTCGAAGTACTATTGCCATCCATTTGTGTTGCATTTCTTTAGAACAGACAGAGGGGTAGGAATTGTTTTCTAAACCATGAGACTTGACTCTGGTTCATTTAGGAGAAAAAGGGTTAAGTCCTTTGGGTAAAACATTGTCAATCACTAGTGACTGCCACCAAGAAGAAAAACAACTGCACCTGTACATGGGCAATT
This sequence comes from Bos indicus, assembly GCF_029378745.1. Classification (NCBI taxonomy): domain Eukaryota; kingdom Metazoa; phylum Chordata; class Mammalia; order Artiodactyla; family Bovidae; genus Bos; species Bos indicus. The sequence continues at coordinate 73,519,064 of NC_091768.1, read as the reverse complement.
TAAGAGATTCTGGTCAGCTATTTTTCTCTGCTGCTTTGTTCTGCCAGCTGCCTCTGCTCTGGATGCAGGTGGAAGCATGGACTTTGCTATCTATAAAAAAATTTAATGGTGAAGATCAACTTCCGCTTCACCTCCCCAGGGATCAAAGTTTTGGGGCTCTTTTTTTTTTTCCTTTCCCTGAAAGACTAGTAGAGCAAAGCTCAGATCAGACAATGGATATGTTGTTGAGAAGCCCACTCTCCCCTGAGAAGTAGCAGATCTTTGGTGGGTTATTTTTTTTTTTTCCTTCCCAGTTTGAAGAAAATAATAGAAGCAGGAGATGCATGCCTCCACAGGGTGAGGTCAAGCATCTGCTGAGAAGAGAGCTGGGGAGTGACAGCTGGGGGAACCTCGTTACACCGGCCACCATCGTGAGCCTAATGGGGAGCAGCCAGATATGACATGGAAGTGACAGGCTCGGTGCCTGCAGTGGGAGAGATGTGCTTCCCGGCAGCCTCATCTCTATGGAATTGGGGTGTCACAAACCTCATATGGGTCAGATTACTTTCTGTTCCACAATCAGTGACCAGAAAAATGTGTAGATAGAGAAGAAGCTTAAAAATCGAATGCCCTGGACTAACCCATGCAAGAAACTGTAAGTGACATGCCTCACCAATGATGTTCTCAAAGTTCTCCCATTAATTCTACAAACATTTATTGCTGCCATGTGTCAGGTGCTAAATTAGTTACTGGACACACAGTGGTTATGAGCTGAAGTATGTCTACCCAAAATTCATATATTGAAGTCCTAACCTCACCCTCACCCCTGGTGCTGTATTTAGAGGGAGAGCTTATAAAGAGGTACCTTCAAAGTGCCTGTATACCTAGTCATGTCCAACTCTTTGCAACACTTTGTACTGGAGCCCATCATGCTCCTCTGTCCGTGGGGTTTTTCAGGCAAGAATACTGGAGTAGGTTGCCATTTCCTCCTCCAGGGGATCTTCCCAACCCAGGGATCGAACCTCTGTCTCCTGCATCTCCTGCATTGCAGGCAGATTCTTTACCAACTGAACCATCTGGGAGAGAGAATTAGGTTAAAATGAGGCCATTAGGGTGTGCGCTAATCCAATCTGACTGATGTCTTCATATGAAGAAGAAATTTGGACATGCAAGGAGACACCCCGGGCTCAGGCACAGGAAAGGCCAGATGAGGACACAGAAAGCAGGCAGGTGGCCATCTGCTCACCAAGCAGGAAGACCTCAGTCGAAACTCAATCCGCCACCATCTTGACCTTGGACTTCCAGTCTCCCTGAACTCTGGGAAAACACATTTCTGTTACGTAAGCCACTCAGTCTGTGGTGATTTTTTACAGTACCCTGAGTAGATGATGACAGCAGTGAGTAAAGCCAGGTCCAATGATCTAACAATCAACTGAAGAGCTCACCATCTCATGCTTATTGAGCAAAGTGATGAGGGGTGCTTTTAAACATGGCCTAGCAAGCTAAACTTGGTAAATGAACCGGGACCAGGAATTCCAGCTAATCTTTGGACATATTTTGTTATGGCACCTATGGTCATTACCCTTTGCATTTGAATTAAGGGCAAACAGAATTATCATTGGCTTCTAACGTAAGAAAGCAACAAATCCTGCCCTGATCATGTGGTGGGGGAGGGAGAAAACCGAACAGATCTGACCTAAAAGGTTAAGTGGAAAAGAAGCATGTGGCTAGATGAGCATCACATGCAGACACATCACAAATTGTGTGGGCTTTGACATTACCAGTAGAAGGAAAGGAAATCTGTATATTTTTATAATCACTACACAGGTGCTTATTTTAGATTGTTTTCTTGAAAGCTGTTAGTTATTCTTTTTTTTTTTTTTTTTACCTCACTGCCCTGTACTTGTTGCCTCAAAGGAAGCATAACATGAGATAAAAATACAGAAGCTGCTCTCCGGAGTTCAACAGGTTAAAACAGAGCTGAAAATAGCTTCTAGGCATGTCATATGGTTGGCTGACTATTTAATCCTCTGATAAGTATGAGACATGGAAGCCTTCTTTTATCTGCATATCTACCAACTGTCCATGAAACTTTACTGTCCTCGGGATTTTTGAGGACATGGTCATGGGGAAATTGAGTTTACTAAGCTGGTGAAAATTACAAAGTTCTCCTCTGCTGATGGACAAAACCTGTGGCAGAATGTGTACTTTCTGTTTGTGGATGAGACACACCTTGTATGTTCAGATATTGTGATTCCGTTCAGACAGAAAAGAAGCCCTGCATGTGTAGAATTGGAATTAGGTAGGGTCCCAGATTCCAATTCTATACACACAGAGGTCCATGACTGTTTGGGCAGAATCACAATACTGGGGCTTCCCAGGTGGCTCAGTGGTGTTGAATCTACCTGCAGAGCAGGAGATGCAGGAAACATTGGTTTGATCCCTAGGTCGGGAAGATCCCCTGGAGGAAGAAATGGCAACACATGCTAGTATTCTTGCCTGGAAAACCCCATAGACAGAGGAGCCTGGTGGGCTACATACAGTCCATGGGGTCTCAAAGAGTTGGACACAATTAAGCGATAGAGCACTTGCCGCAGAGGGTCTCAGATAAAGGATGAACACACTGGGACAGTTATAAAAATACCACTCAACCCTGAGGGTGGTATGGAGACCTAAGGTTGGAACCCAAAATAAGGATCTGATGGAAAAATCTTAGGCAGGTGACAGAGTTAAAATCTCTTTCTTGGTCTTAAGTAGGGTTGCCAAACAAAATAGGACCTGCCAGTCAAATTTGAATTTCCCATGAACCACAAAAATAATTTTTATTTGAAGTATTGTAAGGATGTCTGATGCAATATTTGAAACAAACTAAAAAATTCTGTTATTTCTCTGAAAGTCAAATTTAACTGGGCATATGTATTCTACTTGCTAGATCCAGCAATGCTGTTTTAGTGGCAGGTACTAGCTTCAGTGTGGAAAGGAAGTAAAATTTAGTCATCTCTGTTTGGGGAACTGGGCCTAGACCTGGGTCATGTCATCTGTGAAATGACGAGCATCTTTCTAGATTGGAACTGAGTAGCCTTTCTGCATCATACGTGGCACCAGAACCAGCAAGGATGGGAAGATAAGAAAACTATACAGCATAAACGTAACAGCTTGTTCTATTGAATTCTCTTTATACTCCCTCAGCGTGCAATGCATCTTCAAGAATCCTTAGGCCTGCGAATTCCCAGCTCTGTCAAAGTTACAAACTTAAGGAAAGAACTTGGACCCATACTTGGCAAGAGCATTAAAAGCAAGTCCCCCCAGGAACAGCAAGTGCTGAAATCAAGGAGACAAAATTGCAGTCAATTGGCCAGTCCCACCTGGGAGTCTCCGGGACTTGTTTTATGGAGGGAGGCAAGTATTGCTCCCAAGTGTGGAGAAATCTGGCAGAATGCTAAGGCTCCCTGGTTCTGCAGTAGCCACTCCCTCCCCTTCAGCTGAGGGATTCCTTGAGTCATCAACCAATACTTACAGAGGATCCACCCTGTGGGCCAACCACTGTGCTAGGGCTGGGAATATAACTACCCCCAGGCATCACACTCACTCCAGGGAGCCTCTGGTCTTAAAGGGAAGATATTCATGCTCCTGTTCATAAACTCAGCCCTGGCCCGGCCTGGCCATCCAGCTCGCATCTCCATTACACAAGCTCATTTGGTTACAGTCTACTCCTCTTCAGCATGAGGAATCCAGGAGTGCATCACAGGCGCTCGCACTGTGCTTGGGGTCCCTGTAATAACTCATCACATGGCTTTGGAGCTCTTTACTTTCATTTTCGCTTGGAGCCAAACACAACAGCTCAGCTTGCCCCTCACCCTAAGGCTGTCTGTCTGGTCCCTACATTTAAATGGGTTCCAGATGTGTGCAAGTTGATAATCACATCTGGGGTAGACCTCACTCCCTACTCCATCACATTGCCCTGTTTCATGGTCCTCACTGCATGTGTCACTCTCTGGAATTGTTTTCTTGGTTCATTTGTGTACTTTTTAACACCTCTTCCTAAACTAGAAAGAACACATTTTGAAAGAAGCAAATTTACCTCTCATTCACCAATGTACCTCCAAAACTCAGAATAGTATCTGATACTAGTGGACACAAAAGTCTATTGAAGGGATGAGAAACTGAATGAATGAGTGAACAAACAGCCAATTACCTGTTCCAGGTCACCTGTGTCATGCATGCAGAGGGTCTCATGCACTGGGACAAGGCTGCATGTAGAATATATTAAACTGTGTCTTCCAAGGATAAGCATGTGCTATGTTTTCTTATGGGGTTATCTGGGGCTGAATCTGTCTTCCTTATCATGGTCGGGGCTATCAGCTGGTCACCCAGGCTGGGAAACTAGAATCAATACAATCTCCTCCTCCTCTCTTTTCCTACCTCTACAGTGAAACTACAATCCAGTACAACTAACTTCAGTAGTGGTAGAGTTAGTGAACCTGCTCTCTGCCTCCCCTTCCCACCTCCTCCCAGTGTGCTAGCCATGGTTCTCCAGAGAAACAGAACTAAGAGGATCACTAGGAGTGTTGTACATATATGTAAGTCTCTTTCTTTCTCTCTCTCGTTTTTTTAAACTAATTCATTTGTTTTAATTGGAGGCTAATTACTTTATAATATTGTGGTGTAAGTCTGCTTCTTTTGCCATTCCAGAAACAGTTGAAAGAACCCAACTCCCTATATCATGTCCTTTCCTGGTTGAAATATCTAGATTAATCACTGTTGCATATGTATATGTACATAAATGTGTTTTATATTATATTATAAATATATATATAATCTGATCACATGGACCACAGCCTTGTCTAACTCAATGAAATTATGAGCCATGCCATGTAGGGCCACCCAAGATGGAGGGGTCATGGTGGAGAATTCTGACAAAACATGGTCCACTGGAGAAGGGAAAGGCAAACTACTTCAGGATTCTTGCCTTGAGAACCCCATGAACAGTATGAAAAGGCAAAAAGATAAACACTGAGAGATGAACTCCCCAGGTTGGTAGGTGCCCAATATACTGCTGGAGATCAGTGGAGAAATAACTCCAGAAAGAACGAAGAGATGGAGCCAAAGCAAAAACAGCACCCAGTTGTGGATGTGACTGGTGATAGAAGCAAGGTTCAATACTATAAAGAGCAATACTGCATAGGAACCTGGAATGTTAGGTCCATGATTAAGGCAAATTGGAATTGGTCAAACTGGAGATGGCAAGAGTGAATGTCGACATTTTAGGAATCAGCAAACTAAAATGGACTGAAATGGGTGTTAACTCAGATGACCATTATATCTACTATTGTAGGCAAGAATCCCTTAGAAAAAATGGAGTAGCCATCATAGCCAACAAAAGAGTCTGAAATGCAATACTTGAATGCAAACCATTCAATATCACACTAATCTAAGTCTATGCCCTGACCAGTAATGCAGAAGAAGCTGAGGTTGAACAGTTCTATGAAGACCTACAAGACCTTCTAGAACTAACACCCAAAAAAGATGTCCTTTTCTTTATAGGGGACTGGAATGCAAAAGTAGGAAGTCAGGAAACACCTGGAGTAACAGGCAAATTTGGCCTTGGAATACAGAAAGAAGCAGGGCAAAGGCTAATAGAGTTTTATCAAGAGAACACACTGGTCATAGCAAACACCCTCTTCCAACAACACAAGAGAAGACTCTACACATGGACATCACCAGATGGTCAACACCAAACTCAGACTGATTATATTCTTTGCAGCCAAAGATGGAGAAGCTCTATACAGTCAGCAAAAACAAAACTGGGAGCTGACTGTGGCTCAGATAATGAACTCCTTATTGCCAAATTCAGAATTAAATTGCAGAAAGTAGGGAAAACCACTAAACCATTCAGGTATGACCTGAATCAAACCCCTTATGCTTATATAGTAGAATTGACAAATAGATCCAAGGGATTAGATCTGATAGACAGAGTGCCTGAAGAACTATGAATGGAGGTTTGTGACATTGATCAAGACCATCCCCAACAAAAAGAAACACAAAAAGGCAAAATGTTTGTCTGAGGAGGCCTTACAAATGGCTGTAAAAAGAAGAGAAGTGAAAGGCAAAGGAGAAAAAGCTATACCCATTTGAATGCAGAGTTCCAAAGAATAGCAAGGAGAGATAACAAAGCCTTCCTTAGTGATCAGTGCAAAGAAATAGAGGAAAACAATAGAATGGGAAAGACTAAAGGTGTCTTGAAGAAATTTTGAGATACCAAGGAAAATTTTTGGCAAAGATGGGCACGATAAAGAACAGAAATAGTATGGACCTAACAGAAGCAGAAGATATTAAGAAAAGGTGGCAAAAATACACAAAAGAACTATATAGAAAAGACCTTAATGACCCAGATATCCATAATGGTGTGATTACTCACCTAGAGCCAGACATCCTGGAATGTGAAGTCAAGTGGGCCTTAGAAAGCATTACTACAAACAAAGCTAGTGGAGGTGGTGGAATTCCAGTTGAGCTATTTCAAATCCTAAAAGATGATGCTATGAAAGTGCTGCACTCAATATGCCAGCAAATCTGGAAAACTCAGCAGTGGCCACAGGACTGGAAAAGGTCAGTTTTCATTCCAATCCCAAAGAAAGACAATGCCAAAGAATGCTCAAACTACCACACAATTGCACACATTTCACAGGCTAGCAAAGCAATGCTCAAAATTCTCCAAGCTTGGCTTCAACAGTATGTGAACCATGAACTTCCAGATGTTCAAGCTGGATTTAGAAAAGGCAGAGGAACCAGAGATAAAATTGCCAACATCCACTGGATCATCAAAAAAGCAAGAGAGTTCCAGAAAAACAACTACTTCTGCTTTATTGACTATGCCAAAGCCTTTGACTGTGTGGATCACAACAAACAAACTGTGTGGAAAATTCTGAAAGAGATGGGAATACCAGACCACCTGACCTGCCTCCTGAGAAACCTGTATGCAGGTCAGGAAGCAACAGTAGAACTGGATATGGAACAACAGACTGGTTCCAAATCGGGAAAGAAGTACATCAAGGCTGTATATTGTCACCCTGCTTATATGCAGAATACATCATGAGAAATGCTGGACTGGAGGAAGCACAAGCTGGAATCAAGATTGCTGGGAGAAATATCAATAACCTCAGATATGCAGATGACACCACCCTTACAGCAGAAAGTGAAGAGGAACTAAAGAGCTTCTTGATGAAAGTGAAAAAGGAGAGTGAAAAAGTTGGCTTAAAACTCAACATTCAGAAAACTAAGAACATGGCATCTGGTCCCATCACTTTATGGCAAACAGATGGGGAAACAATGGAAACCATGAAAAACTTTTTTTAGGGGGCTCCAAAATCGGTGCAGGTGGTAACTGCAGCCATGAAATTAAAAGATGCTTGCCCTTGGAAGAAAAGTTATTTCCAACCTAGACAGCACATTAAAAAGCAGAGACATTATTTTGCCAACAAAGGTCCATCTAGTCAAAGCTATGGTTTTTCCAGTAGTCATGTAAGGATATAAGGGTTGGACTACAAAGAAAGCTGAGTGCCAAAGAATTGATGCTTTTGAACTGTGGTGTTGAAGACTCTTGAGAGCCCCTTGGACAGCAAGGGCATCCAACCAGTTTGTCCTAAAGGAAATCAGTCCTGAATGTTCATTGGAAGGACTGATGCTGACCTGAAACTCCAATACTTTGGCCACCTGATATGAAGAACTGATTCATTTGAAGAGACCCTGATACTGGGAAAGATTGAAGGAGGAGAAGGGATGACAGAGGATGAGATGATTAGACGGCATCACCAGCTCAATGGACATGGGTTTGAGTAAACTCAGGGAGTTGGTGATGGACAGGGAGGCTTGGCGTGCTGCAGTCCATGGGGTCCCAAAGAGTCGGACATGACTGAGCAACTGAACTGAACTGATAAATATATATAAGGATTCGCTCACAAAATTGAAGTAGAATTCCTTCCTCTTCTGGGGACCTCAGTTTTTCTCTCAGAACTTTCAACTGATTGGATGAGACCTCTCAGCGTATGGATGATAATCTCCTTTAGTCAAAGGCTTAAATGCTGCTGCTGCTACTGCTGCTAAGTCGTGTCAGTCGTGTCCGACTCTGTGCAGCCCCATAGATGGCAGCCCACCAGGCTCCTCTGTCCATGGGATTCTCCAGGCAAAAGTACTGGAGTGGGGTGCCATTGCCTTCTCCGGCTTAAATGCTGCTGCTGCTAAGTTGCTTCAGTCGTGTCCAACTCTGTGAGACCCCATAGATGGCAGCCCAGCAGGCTCCCCCAAAGCTAGTCCCATCTAAAAAAATACCACCACAGACTGGTGTTTGACCAGACAGGTGGGCACCGTAGCCTCACCCTGTTGACACATGAAATTAACTGTCAAGGATGCCCTTCTGCCTCCATCCCAACCTCCTCCAGCAGAGGATAGAAAGATAAAATTAAATTTCTAAGACTCCCTTGCAGCTAGGTAGGGCAGCTCGGGCACAAAATTTAAGGGATTATTGAAACACTCAGTAATTGAGATAAACAGTGTTAGTGAAGTATTTTTAAAATTAGCATATAATGCAACATTTCTGGGTTTTTTGTTTTTGTTTCCAGTATGGTTTGGCATAGCACTCGGTTCTTGACATGATTAGGTTCCATCAGTGAGATGCACTCGTGATATCTGAAAGGCAGAAATGAGGTGGAAGATCTCTTTCTATGCTGGTCAAGCCTGTGTTCCAGCATGCCATCACTTGCTTTAATGAGGGTTGCAAAGTGTGGGCTAGGGCATGTACCTTTTTCTGCTGAAGATGGAGTGAGCACAGCAAAGTTCTAGAGCCACTACTTACAGTGACTGCAGCTCCTGACAACAAAAACTGAAGATCTTGTGTGCCACAATTAAGACCCAGTGCGGCCAAATAAAATTTTTTTTGTTGTTGTTAAAGGCCAGGGCACTTCCCTGGTGTCTCAGTGGGAAAGAATCTGTCTGCCAATGCAGGAGGCACAGATTCAGTCCCTGGTCCAGGAAGATCCCACATGCCACGGGGCAGCTAAACCTGTGGGCCACAACTACTGAAGCCCATACACCCTAGAGCCCGGGCTCCACAGCAGAGAAGTGGCTGCAGTGAGAAAACCATACATCTCAACTAGAGGAAACCCGTGCGCAGCAAAGAAGACCCAGTAGAGCCAAAAATAACTGACTAAATAAATATTTTTTAAAAAGAACAAAAATGTCTAAGGTTCAACTAAACTTTGTAGATGGACCTCGTATGGAGGAGTAACTCCAGCTCCAGGTTGCTGACTGTGTTCAAAATTCAGCTCTATCGCTAACTAGCTCTGCAATTATCTCTTTTGCTTTTGATTTTTTTTTTTTTTTTTTGTAAAGTAGGAGAAGAATTGTTCCTTAAAAAGCCTATTTGCAATGACTACTGAAGGACCGGAGAAGGCAATGGCACCCCACTCCAGTACTCTTGCCTGGAAAATCCCTTGGGCGGAGGAGCCTGGTAGGCTGCAGTCCATGGGGTCGCTAAGAGTCGGATACGACTGAGCGACTTCACACTTTTCACTTTCACTGAAGGATTAAGTAAGCTAATATAAGAAAAGTGCCTGAAAAAACAAGCCAGTTGTCTGGGAGTGTTGCTATGATGATGTTAATGATAATGCTGAACAGATGCTGTTACTGCTGCCATGTAAGTCATCATTATATCCCTAAATCTTTATTAATTCTGTGGATTTGATTTTAAAATAATAATTGCTGAATTTCCCATTCTGGTTGAAGTAATAATGAAAACAAAGGCAAGCAAATTCATAAACTGACCTAATGCAGGAGAAGCAATTGCTCTTTGGCAAGCGCTTGCTAGCTCCTTGGGGAATAACTGAAATCCTGAGACTGGGGATGGACGACTGAGTCAACTGCACCCACGCCTGAAAGGGTGGGATGAATCCAGCTGATACCTGAACAGTTCTTTGCACATTCACTAGGGAGATGGCCATTGCATTGCAGGCAGGCAAGCAGGCCCTTCCCCATTTCTGGGTTGTACAGGCAGTGCCACCATGTTGAGAAGGATTCTGAAGTCATGCCCAAACTCAGCTTGAATTGGTAGGTCCTTAACCAATTAAGGATCCTTGTCATGACCTGGAAATACTCTATGTCTGGGATCATCAAACTATAGGTCAAGGTCATCCTACCACATATTTTTTATGACCCATGAGCGGAGAATGTTTTTCAAATGGTTGAAAAAATGGTGGGAAGGGGTGGGAGGTAGAAGGGAAGATCAAGAGGGAGGGGACATGTATATACCTATGGCTGATTCTTGCTGATGCATGGCAGAAACCAACACAACATTGTAAAGCAAGTATCCTCCAATTAAGAATAACTACACTTTCTTAAAAGCTTAAAAAAAAAATACTATTTTATAGGGCATTAAAATAATATGAAATTCAGATTTCACTGTCCATAAATAGTTTTGAATTTGGTCTATAAAAAATGTGGCAGGAAATTATTCATTCTTGTCATAAAGATTCTGAAATTTTCTTTTGGCTCAGAAAGTCTAAAATATTTACTATCTGGCCCTTTACAGAAAAAGGGCCTGCCGCCCCTATTTTACCTGATCCAGAGGAGCCCAGTGTATTCCCACAATGTGCCTTCTCTTCCTCTCACCCTCAAGGCTGTTCCTACTTTTTTAACTGGAGTACAGTTGATTTACAACATTGTGTTAGTTTCAGGTGTACAGCAAACTACACAATATATACATGTTCTTTTCAGATAATTTTCCATTACAGGTTATAATAAAATATTGAAAATAGTTTCCTGTCCATGTGTACTAAGTCACTTCAGTCATGTCTGACTCTTTGCTACCCTATGGACTATAGCCCACCATTTTTCTCTGTCCATGGGATTCTCCAGGCCAGAATAGTAGAGTGTCCTTTTCTAGGGGATCTTCCTGATCCAGGGATTGAGCCCATGTCTCCTATGTCCACTGCACTGGCAGGTGAGTTCTTTACCACTAGCATGACTTGGGAAGCCCATTGTTTCCTGTGCTATATAGTAAATCCTGTTGCTTATCTATTTTATGTAAAGTAATTTCTATCCATTAATCCCATACTCCTAGTTTATCCTTCCTCTCCTCCCTTTCCCCTTTGGTAAACAGAAGTTGTTTTCTGTGTCTATAAGTCTGTTTCTGTTTTGTATGTAGACTCATTTGTATGTGCTTCTTATTTTAAACTTGATTTTCTTGTACTAGTACTGTGGGTAGGAGCCCAAGAGTCCTATGGATTCTCTTTCTTTTGGTAGAAAATTTCTTGTAAAATTATTCATGTCAAGTATTTGGTTTGCCTTTGGTTTTTATCAAATACTTAAAATGAGTTGGTGGCTCTCACTGTCTTCTGTGTTGACTAAAGTGTAAGAGAGCTCCACAGCATTCTCACGATGAAACATTCTTACTGCTGCTTCTACTTTCATGGGGCCTGCCAGATCTATTTTATCTAACTTCCTTTATCAAACTATCTAACTTTTATGCTTTTATTTAAAAAAAAAAAAAAACTTTCTTAGACTTTGCCCACTACCACCCACGTCTCCTCTCTGACTAATTGCAGACACTTGAAAAGTATTTGCTTCTTATAAATTATTTTATTTTTGGCTGCACTGGGTCTTTGTTGCTGCCCGTGGGGTGTCTCCAGTTGCAGTGCACAGCCTTATCATTATGGTGGCTTCTCTTCTTGCTGAGCACAGGCTCTAGGCCTGTGGGCTTCAGTAACTGCAGCACTCAGCCTCGGTAGCTGTGGCTCATGGGCTCTAGAGCGAAGGCTCAGTAGTTGTGGTGCATGGGCTTAGTTGCTCTGTGGCTTGTGGAATCTTCCCAGACCAGGGATCAAACCTGTGTCCCCTGCATTGGCAGGCAGATTCCTATCCACTGTACTACCAGGCAAGTCCAATATTTGCTTTCTTGGTACAGTGCTTTCCCGATAGCCTGGACCTTGAACATTCCCCATTCCCAGAAGTCAGGCACCTTTCTCTTCAACCTGAGCTACCCGGTGACCTTTCTCCAGAAAAACTGTGTGAACTTTGAATTTTTTCAAAGTAATAAGTCTCCTGATAATTATAATACCGCCAGAGCTTATCTTTATTTCTGATTGATCTTCAGTTGGCACCGACTCCTAAAACTTTCTCCTTCTAGGCTCCACCTCTGTGTCCTGCACTGCAGTTAATGATCTATCAATATTAACAAATGCATAAGAGTTTTAAAAGAACTGCCTTTTAAAAAGAAGCCTGTAGAAATTCTTTCAGGAGAGAGAAAAATCCTTAAGAGAGTAAATAGTAATACTGTAACTGTATGTTCTGGGGATTTTTGTTTTCTTCTTTTTAGTATTTGCATGACAGCCACGATATCCCTTCTTTTCTGAAAATGTGTCTCCTGAAGCCTATTTACTCATTCGTCAACCATTTACTTTATTTTTCTTAACTGATTTTTACAAAAGCAACATTCACTCTTTGTGACAGTTATAAAGAAAAACCACCCTTCCCCTCCTTTCTTCAACCTCACTTGCCAGGTTAACCCAGGATTGCATCTAGGATTTCTTTCATCCACTTCACTATATTCAGATAGGCAAAAACAAATGTAAAGAGTTATTTTTTTCCTTGCCTTTTACAAAGAATAGAGGTGTTCCATACATATCACTATGAAATTATAATCAATATGCATGCATATAACTCCTTCTTCTTGTATATTTCATGGTAGCGCTCTTGGTGTCTCTGTTGATAGACTGTCAATCCAACAAAGATTTACTTCACACACAATAAATGCTAGACACTTCAGTAAATGCTAGGGAGAGAAAAATGAATAGCACATCACTTTTGATGAAGTCAAGGTTCCGTGGAAGAAACTAAACAAATGATTTCATGAGAACATGAAGTGCTAAAATGAGAGGTTTACTGTTATACAGAGAAAAGACAGAGAAACAGAAGGAGATTTAGATTCATCTAGGGAGAAACTAACAGACAAGCGGGGAAGGCACAGGTTTAGGGAACAGCATGTGCAAAGCCAAGGAAGTTTGATGGAACATGGCACCCCCAAGAAACTGCCTAATGCACAGTATGGAGCAGCTGGAAAGGGCAGAATGGTAGGTTGGCACAGAAGTGAATGGACTTGTATACCAAGCGAGACAATCTGGACACATCCAGTGGGGGCTGAGAGTAAAGGAAGGACATTCCGGGATCTTAGCCTGAGAATAAGATCCTGGTTTTAGTCATTTAAGATACCTGGTGGTGGGAAGTTGTGGAGCAATGGGTTTTATCTTCTATTAATAAATCCTGATAATAGCAGTTGTAAAGAGGCTTGGCAATGGAAAGAAAAAGTAGTTTGAGATTCTATAATTTGCATATGAAATAAGTACATCAAAGATAAAATATTACAGTTAAAAATGATACCTGGCAGGTTAACTTGTGAAGAAAGACCAGATATAACAGGGGATGGCAAGAAGCTATTGACAAAATCTAGTCAAGAGGATTAGGGACTGAGGTGGGCCAGTGGCCAAGAAGGGAGGGAAGAGGATCAGATTTGTTTTTTGAGGTTGACCCAGTAGGGCTTGGGAGAAGGCAGTGGCACCCCACTCCAGTACTCTTGCCTGCAAATCCCATGGATGGAGGAGCCTGGTAGGCTCCAGTCCATGGGGTCGCTAAGAGTCAGGCACGACTGAGCGACTTCACTTTCACTTTTCACTTGCATGCATTAGAGAAGGAAATGGCAACCCACTCCAGTATTCTTGCCTGGAGAATCCCAGAGACAGAGGAGCCTAGTGGGCTGTTGTCTATGGGGTCACACAAAGTCGGACACGACTGAAGCAGCAGCAGCAGCAGCAGCAGAGCCTATGGGTGGACTGGAGAGTGGTGGTGCAGGATTGCTTTTTAGCTTGGGCAATCAGATATACCCATTGAAGGAAGCACAGTGGAGGGCAGTTCTGCCCAGGAAGGGTGATAACTTCCGTTTTGTACATGTTGAATTTGAGGTGCCTGTGGAAACATCTTGGGCTCTGAACATTTTCCAAATACGTAGCAGTGATGGCCCTTCTAAAATATTTCATTTAACTTTGTGATAGGTTTTCCCCCTTCACAGAGAAAGAGGAATGAAATGACTCAGTAGGGTTGCAACCACGGACTCCAGTGTCAGGAGGTGGGAGCCACACAGCCCCAGGGACTGCACACTCAGTGCCCCTAAGTGAACTCACAGATGCTTCCTCTAGCAGACAATCTGCAAAAACATGACCTCTGGGTAGATCAGTCAGTAAACAGCATCCATCCACTGGGCTGAGGCACACATAGAGAAGCCATGGCTAGAAGAGTGGACTGTGGATAAGATTCCACCAGGCTACCCTCATCAGTCAGGCACTTGTGTACAGGTCCCAGCCTGCACAGCCATAAGCAGTAGCCCACGGTCATCAGAGACCTCTTCTTTAAAAAAATTATTTTTAATTGTAATGTAATTGCTTCACAATGTTGTGTTAGTTTCTGCTGTACAACACCATGAATCAGCTATTTAAGTATACATATATCCCCACCCTCTTAAGCCTCCCCCATACCCCATCCGGCATCCCATCTCTCTCTCAGTCATCACAGAGCTCCGAGCTGAGTTCCCTGTGATATGCAGCAGCTTCCCACTAGCTTTCTATTTCACTCATGGTAGTGTATGTATGTCAATGCTACTCTCTCAGTTAATTGCCTAATCCAACAGATACTTATCAATCCACCTCTTATTTTATTCAGTAAGCACACAATACTCCACTCTGGGCCAAGCACATTGGACACCAGGAACACCATCATGAGCAAGACTTGCCCTCAAGTTGCTCTCAGACAAGTGTGGGAGTCTGAAGTGACAACCCCCAAATCCCACTATCACATGATGAATGATTTCAAACTGATTGGTGCAAAGTATAGCCGTATGAGAAAAGGAAAAGCTCTTTGGGGCAGAGTTACAGGAAGCTTCAGGGAGCAAAAGTCAGTGAGAATCTTCCAGGGTTAGTGGGAATCCCCAAGACAGACAAGATTCTCAGAAGGATCTTCCACAGAGGGGAAGGCTGTTGGTTCCCAGACATGATCAGGAGAATCATCTGGAGAGCTTTTTAGGATATCAGCAAAGGAGATATTTGCAATTTAAAAACCTGATGGTGTACAGAAAAATTAAAGAATTTATCCATGGAGAGCACTGCTCTTTGTTATTTGGGATAGAAACATAATAATCTTGTCTTTTTAAGTGCAAGGCCCAGGAACTTGGGTGGAGGGGAAGACTAATGCAAAAAGGGCTAACCTTGTCTGCAAACCAAAGGGGGAGCCTCTCAGAGTTTGAGGAAGATGCCTCCAATTCTTGCATCTTCCAGATTGTTCCCAGAGAAACACCTCAAATAGGAGATGATACTGGAAGGCTGGAGAGGAGAGGCAGTGACCTATCGGTTTGGGCATCTTTTACAAATTCCTGTAGACTCCAAGGTGGCACTAGTGGTAAGAGACCTGCCTGCCAATGCAGGAGACATAAGAGACTTGCATTCAAACCCTGGGAGGGGAAGATCCCCTGGAGAAGGAAATGGCAACCCACTCCAGTATTCTTGCCTGGAGAATCCCATGGATAGAAGAACCTGGCAGGCTACAGTCCATAGGGTCGCACAGAATTGGACACGACTGAAATGACGGAGAAGGTGATGGCACCCCACTCCAGTACTCTTGCCTGGAAAATCCCATGGATGGAGGAGCCTGGTGGGCTGCAGTCCATGGGGTTGAGAAGAGTCAGACACGACTGAGCGACTTCACTTTCACTTTTCACTTTCATGCATTGGAGAAGGAAATGGCAACCCACTCCAGTGTTCTTGCCTGGAGAATCCCAGGGACGGGGCATCCTGGTGGGCTGCCGTCTCTGGGGTCGCACAGAGTCGGACACGACTGAAGTGACTTAGCAGCAGCAGCAGCAGAATGACTTAGTACGCACACACATGGGTCCCACAGAGTCAGACACGACTGAAGTGACTTAGCATGCACATGGGTGACTTAAACAACAAAGGTTATTTGTCACAGTTTCGGAAGCTGAAAGTCTAAACTGCCAGTGGATTCAGTTCCTGGTGGGGGCTCCCACCCTGGTTTGTAGACAGCCACCTTCTTGCTGTGTTCCCACACGGAGAACTCTGGTCTCTTCTCTCCTTATAAGGTCACTAATCTTATCTTGGGGCTCCATCCTCATGACCTCATCTAAATCTAATCACCTCCCAAGGCCCCCACCTCCAAATAGATATTCCTCACATTTGGAGGTTAGGGCTTCAACACATGAATTTGGAGGGAATACAAACATTCATTTGACAGCAGGAAGGAACCTGAAAGTGGGGGAGAGGGAAGGAGAGAAGATGGGAAGAGGGCACTCTGGGGGCAGGGAGCAGGTAAGGTCAGGGCATAAAGTCCAGGCAAGAGCCCTGGAGCAGGCTGCCATCTCCTTCTCCAAAAGATGGCAGTGACATCCTGTTACTCCTCTAATGGTGGGAAAGGCCAAGTCCTAGCAGCAGTGGTGCCTGATAGTGAATAGTGCCTTGTTTCCTGTTCTACCTTTAGTCTTCCCCATTTAGCTTTTGTTGTTTTTTAGTTACTAAGCCATGTCTGACTCCTTTGCAGCCCTATGGACTGGAGCCCACCAGGCCCCTCTGTCCATGGATTTTCTCAGGCAAGAATACGGGAGTGGGTTGCCATTCACTTCTCCAGGGGATCTTCCCAACTCGGATTGAACCCGGGTCTTTTGCATTGCAGGTAGATTCTTTACAGTTGGAGTCACCAGGGAAGCCCTCCCCACTCATTAGTTAAGCTTTATTATCCACTAATTAGTGTCCGCCTAGTGGTGGTGATAACCCTGGGGAAAGCAGGGAGTGGGTGATCTTTTGAAACAAATACAGGATAGGGAGACCACCAAACTGATCAGGGAAAAAGTATACATATAGTTGATTCACTTCATTGTACTTCAGAAATTAACATTTAAAGCAATTATATTCCACTGAAATATATGTGTGTGTATATATATATACACACACACACATAAATATTTTTTTAAAAAAGGAAAAAGCTGGGATAATAGGTAAAAGAAAAAACAAGGAAAATCTCTGAATCTCCTTCCCTTTAACGTAGGAATCCTCAGACACATGTAGGAGGAAAATGAAATTTCCATGGAAACATATATCATGGAAGCTTGAGTTCTTTCAAAGCTAAAATAAAAGTAAAGTGTAAATAAAGATTTCCTTTCTATGTCTGTCTGCCCCCGAAAATTCTGTTTCTGAAGGTTTGGGGGTGGGGTTGTGCCCAGATGGCCCTGATACACCACCAGGTTTAGGGACCACTGCCATAGACAGGGGCTTCCTAGGTGGGTGGCTCCGAGGTAAAGACTCCGCCTACCAATGCAGGAGACACACATTCAGTCCCTGGGTGGGGAAGATCCCCTGTAGGAGGAAACAGCAACTCATTCTAGTATTCTTGCCTGGAAAATCCAGAGGAACCTGGTGGGCCACAGTCCATGGAGTCGCGAAGAGTCAGACACAATTGAGCAGGAACACACACCATAGACTATGGGGACCAGGAGTGTTTCAAGGAAGTGTGTTTTTTAGAAAGCTAAAAAAGTTTCTAAAACTTTTTTTGTGTATTTTAGACAGCTCAGCCTGCTGGGTCATGAGACCTAGAGGTAGCCTGAGAGATGGGCCCTCCTGAGGTTTCCTGTACGTGCCCCCACCGTGCAGCCTGCCAGTTTGCATTCCCATCGTCTCCCTGGGAAGGAGCATTCTCCCTGGCAGCAAGGTATCTTCACTTGAATTCCAATGTCTGTTGTGGAAGGAGGATAAAAAGCATCTTTGTCATGTGTTTGTCATTCATCAGGATGCCATCTCTGAAAGACAGGGGCAGAACCAAGGCCACTTGGACCTACTTCTGGCTTTGGGATCTTGTTAGCTTCTTGCTTCTGTATCTGATCAGCAAATCAGGAGGAAATTGCTAAAGCTAATACCTGCCTTTTGCATTAAGCTGAGTGTAGATGGGTTTCAACGGAGAAGGCAATGGCACCCCACTCCAGTACTCTTGCCTGGAAAATCCCATGGATGGAGGAGCCTGGTAGGCTGCAATCCATGGGGTTGCTAAGAGTCGGATACGACTGAGCGACTTCACTTTCACTTTTCACTTTCATGCATTGGAGAAGGAAATGGCAACCCACTCCAGTGTTCTTGCCTGGAGAATCCCAGGGACGGGGGAGCCTGGTGGGCTGCCGTCTATGGGGTCACACAGAGTTGGACACGACTGAAGTGACTTAGCAGCAGCAGTAGCAGATGGGTTTCAAAAGAGGGAGCCTGCCTCCTCCTTATTTCCCTACTTTTTCGTAGAGCACTAAAAAGAAATTCAAGATGTTGCTCTTCTTACAAAATGATACTTTAAACTTGTCCTTAGCTAAGGCAGGTCTTAAGTCGAACTTGACTGAGCAGGCATGCACGCACTCACACTGGGGAAGCAAACCCTTGTGGGGGTCCTTTTCCCCTTAGAAATGCATCCTGAGCTCTAAATGTGAGGGACAGAACAATTACCGGGCATAATAAAAGGAATGACCCCTAAACCTACCCAGCCTCCTCCCTCCACCCTCCCCCCGCTCCCACCCCCCGCCCCACCCCGCACCTTCCTTTCTAATGTAAATGTGGGCAATACCAGGAAACGAGCTGGCACTGTATTTGCTGTCTTCATATCTCCACTCTGTCTCTTTGGAGTCTTGGGTAAACATGCCCCCAGCCGCAGAGTTCCACTGATGGTGAGCACACAGCCTTGGACACCAGGCACCTCCCCTGTAAGTTCTGATTAACATCTCTCAAATCCACGACACACTTTCTGAGTCAAACAACTAAAGAGACTGTCCCCAAACTTAAAACAATACGTGTCTCACACAGGAAAATTCTTAAATAAATCGTTCTTTTGCAAACATCAGGAGAAAACTTCTACTTTAAGAGTCATCTCACTGTGCTCATGGGGACTTAAACACATAAGTCTCAAATATGTTTATATATATACTAGGAAGCTGTATACAGTGTAAGTATAGATATGGTATTATTAGTGTTATATAATCCTTCAGCTATAGGATGAAGTAATACGTGTATCACATATGAATACATGCCCCATACTATGGAGTTGTTACACACCATGCTAAGATTTGTACTATTAATAACTATATACCATTCCAAATGCTAATTGTCATTTTTCAGAGACCAAGCATTTGTTTTGGAAGAACAAGGCCACAGCTCACATTGTTCTAACAGTGTGGCCAGCTGCTGGCTTTACCACAATGGGACCCATTGTTGGGTAAATGGAGCCCCTCAGGTGAATGTAATTATGCAAATCCTTCCCTAACTACCAGCACTCTCCCGTCCTCTCCCTAGGGCCTCCGACCAGTGGGAACACTGTCACATTTCATTATGGGAGGCCTCGCTTGTTTCCTGGGAGTGTCCCCACCACGTTCTCAGGCCTGATGGGCAGAACCTGCTGCTGGCTCCATTCCCGAGGTTCTGCCAGGCCCACTAAGCTGCTGGGAGAAGACCAAACCCTTTTCACCAGCTGACACATTTCTTTGCAATATGTCACACATTGGCAAACCTATCCTTTAATTCCCTTGTGTGTCTACCCCGGATTCAAGGCAGGATCAGTTCAGTTCAGTCGCTCAGTCATGTTTGACTTTGCGACCCCCAGGACTACAGCACTCCAGGCTTCCCTGTCCTTCACCAACTCCTAGAGCCTGCTCACACCCGTGTCCATTGAGTCAGTGATGCCATCCAACCATCTCATCCTCTGTCATCCCCTTCTCCTGCCTTCAATCTTTCCCAGCATCAGGGTCTTTTTCAATGAGTCAGTCTCCTCAGGTGTCCAAAGTATTGGAGCTTCAGCTTCAGCATCAGTCCTTCCAATGAATATTCAGGACTGACTTCCTTTAGGAGTGACGGGTTTGATCTCCTTGCAGTCCACAGGTAATTCTAAGGCCAGAGGCCAGAGAGGTAGGGAAAGATGCTGGAAGTTATGTAGCTCCAAGGTCAAGTGTCTGTCGTGTCTCTCTCTCTTTCTCACTCTCTCTGTCACATAGACACACACACACACACTCACACACATGGTTACTCTTCATTTACTCCAGAACAACCCTCTGTGGTGACTGAATATAAGCATTCCCCATCCACAGACAGAAAACTGAGCTGCATTTGCTTCTTTATTGACACAACCGGAGACATACCTAGAAATAGGGAACCTGGACAAATAGATCTCTTGAAAGTCCCCACCTTTTAAATTTTACATGAGTCACTCAGTGTGCAGGGGTCATTTTTTCCACATTTTTGGTGATTTCCCACAGTCACCAAAATAGAAGTCTGCCTACAGTGGGTCCTGCATACATGTGAGGGAACACAAATTAACACCTTTTTCCTTTCTAGAACTAGCTCAGTGAAAGAATTTTGGTTTAATAATTACTTCTCAACATTCTGTATGTTGTTATCCTACCCTCTGCTAAGTTTTTTATTTTATTTTATTTGTAATTGGGGGATAATTACTTTACAATATTGAGATGGTTTCTGCCATACATCAACATGAATCTGCCATAGGTATACACATGTCCCCTCCCTCTTAAACCTCCCTCCCACCTTCTCCTCATCACAGGAGGTCATCCCCTCTAGGTTGTCACAGAGCACTGGACTTGACTTTGGGTTCCCAACATCATACAGCAAATTCCCACTGGCTATCTATTTTACATATGGTAACATACATGTTTCAGTACTACTCTCTCAAGTCATCCCACCCTCTCCCTCCCTGACTGTGACCTAAAGTATGTTCTTTATATCTGCATCTCCTTTGCTGCCCTGCAAATAGGATCATTAGTACCATCTTTCTAAATTCCATATATATGTGTTAATATATGATATTTGTCTTACTCTTTCTGACTGACTTCATTCTGTATAATAAGCTCTAGGTTTATCCACCTCATTAGAACTGACTCAAATGCATCCCTTTTATAGCTAAGTAATATTCCATTGTGTATACATACCACAGCTTCTTTATCCATTCATCTGTCAGTGGACATCTAGGTTGCTTCTGTGTCCTCAGTTCAGTTCAGTTCAGTCACTCAGTCGTGTCCGACTCTTTGCGACCCCATGAATCGCAGCACGCCAGGCCTCCCTGTCCATCACCAACTCCTGGAGTTCACTGAGACTCACGTCCATCGAGTCAGTGATGCCATCCAGCCATCTCATCCTCTGTCGTCCCCTTCTCCTCCTGCCCCCAATCCCTCCCAGCATCAGGGTCTTTTCCAATGAGTCAACTCTTCACATGAGGTGGCCAAAGTATTGGAGTTTCAGCTTCAACATCAGCCCTTCCAATGAACACCTAGGACTGATCTCCTTTGGGATGGACTGGTTGGATCTCCTTGCAGTCCAAGGAACTCTCAAGAGTCCTCCAACTTCACAGTTTAAAAGCATCAGTTCTTCGGCACTCAGCTTTCTTCACAGTCCAACTCTCACATTCATACATGACCACTGGAAAAACCATAGCCTTGACTAGACGGACCTTTGTTGGCAAAGTAATGTCTCTGCTTTTGAATATGCTATCTAGGTTGGTCATAACTTTCCTTCCAAGGAGTAAGCGTCTTTTAATTTCATGGCTGCAGTCACCATCTACAGTGATTTTGGAGCCCCCCAAAATAAAGTCTGACACTGTTTCCACTGTTTCCCCATCTATTTCCCATGAAGTGATGAGACCGGATGCCATGATCTTAGTTTTCTGAATGTTGAGCTTTAAGCCAACTTTTTCACTCTCCTCTTTCACTTTCATCAAGAGGCTTTCTAGTTCCTCTTCACTTTCTGCCATAAGGGTGGTGTCATCTGCATATCTGAGGTTATTGATATTTCTCCCAGCAATCTTGATTCCAGCTTGTGCTTCTTCCAGCCCAGCGTTTCTCATGATGTACTCTGCATAGAAGTTAAATAAGCAGGGTGACAATATACAGCCTTGACGTACTCCTTTTCCTATTTGGAACCAGTCTGTTGTTCCATATCCAGTTCTAACTGTTGCTTCCTGACCTGCATACAGGTTTTTCAAGAGGCAGGTCAGGTGGTCTGGTATTCCCATCTCTTTCAGAATTTTCCACAGTTTATTGTGATCCACACAGTCAAAGGCTTTGGCATAGTCAATAAAGTAGAAATAGATGTTTTTCTGGAACTCTCTTGCTTTTTCGATGATCCAGTGAATGGTGGCTGTGTCCTAGCTATTGTAAATAGTGCTGCAGTGAACACTGGGGTACACGTGTCTTTTTCAATTGTGATTTCCTGAGGGTATATGCCCCATAGTGGCATTGCTGGGTCACATGGAGGTTTTACTCCTAGTTTTTTAAGAACTCTCCGTACTATTCCCCCTAGTGGCTATACCAGTTTCATCTGTTAAGTTTTAACTGTTGAGAGAATTTGAATATAAAGTCAGATGTAAAGACAGTGAACCAAAGAACATTTTTTCAGGAGAAAATAAAACACAGAATCACTAATTACAAATGTTATTGACTTTAAATCTAAACTAGCCTTGATATCAAGATGATCATCAAAGAATCAGATATTCTAAATGTCAGAGGCTTTGTGAAATTTGCAAATCATGAGTGAGGATACAGACTAAGTTTTGGTTAGCAGAATGAGATTGGGGGAAAAAGGTCAAAATTACTGGCAAAGAGTTCTCATAATTCAGAGCCAAGACCATATATGAGGGAGATTATCAGGGAAGATGATGGCTTATTTCTTCAGTCACACAAAAGTAGTATGACTATTGTGGGATAGAACTGGAAGAAATAGAATGTATGTATGAGTAAATGAATAGGATTCTGTGTATTTTTAAGCTTTCCTGGAATCTGTCATTTTAGTTTTAAAAAAGAAAAAAAGATTTGGGCTCTGGTAATAAAATATAGTTCAATATTTTTCATATTATTTCAAGGGCTCTTAGATTTAGGTAGATGAAGTAAAAATAAATTCATGTATTAGAACCTACTACAATAGATTCAAGATTTCTAAAAGGGTATCTATCACATGTAGGAAATAAGCAGATTTTCTCATTGCACAGTTTCATTACAACCAGATTATGATATCTTAAGTCTTTCATTATGTTTTATCTGTCATCTGTTTGGTCCTCTGCACTGGCCATAAACTGTGCCAGGTACTTTATTCATTCATTGGAAGCTCTTTATTTCTCCAAGCAATCACATGAGGGGTAATGATTTCCATTTTACAGAATTGGAAACTGAGGCCCAGCTACATCAAGGAAAAAGCATAAACAAGAAAGGAAATAAATCCATCATGAAATGGGCCCTAACATTGAGCAGATCCTGGGGATCCTTGCCTTTTGTGGCCTCTTCTCTAATGTTCTCTTAAGGAGAGTTTGGTGGGAGTATGACCACTCTGAGCACAGGAGTTTGGAGAATGGAAAGCCCACATATCAACTATCAGAGTCTCAAATGAAGATGAGCCTCATCAGCCCTTGCCGAAGAGTCCACCAGTAAAACCTGCCAAGACGTCATAGGCACATCCTGCCATCAGTCCCTACAAACTGAACTTCTTTTTTTTCTAAAATTGCCACAATAGGGACTTCCCTGGCTGTCCAGTGGTTAAGACTTCGCCTTCTAATGTAGGAGGTGAGGATTCGATCCCTGATGGGGAGACTAAGATCCCACATACCTTGTAGCCAAAAAACCAAAACAGAAAACAGAAATAATATCGTAACAAACTCAACAGACTTTAAAAATGGTCCACATGAAAAAAAAATTTTTAATCATCATAAAATTGCAGCAATATTAAGATTTTTTTAATATTAAGATTTCTTAAAACTGCTTTTAATTCTCTTTAGTGTCATGATTCCATTTGGCATTTTTTCTTGTTTCCTATAATACTTGGTATGTTATGATATGTTTACAAATAAAATAAAGTAAAAAACTAGAATAAGGGAAAGAAAGCACTTTTATCACACACACAAAAAAAAAAACTGCCCTGGTGAGGCAGGCAAGAAATTGCATTCAATATTCCATACATGAAACACAACTTTTCATCTTTTTTGACTGATTGCCTACATGGATTTTAATCAATCCTGGGTGTAGCACTGTATGTACAGTCAGGATTCTTGCCCTAAGTTTATTATCCATATCAGTTTCATTAAGGGAGTGAATTCTTTACCAAGAGCCAAATCATATCAGCTCTTTAGTACAGAACAGCAAATAATCTGTCAGTCTCGGTAAGAGCTGCACTGAAAGTATAAGGCGTGTATGTGTGTGTGTGTGTGTGTGTGTGTGTGTAAGTAGCTCAGTCGTGTCCGACTCTTTGTGACCCCATGGACTGTAGCCCGCCAGGCTCCTCTCTCCATGGGATTCTTCAGGCTAGAATACTGGAGTGTATTGCCATTTCCTTCTCCAGGGGATCTTCCCAACCCAGGGATCGAACCTGGGTCTCCGGCATTGCCGGCAGATACTTTATCCTCTGAGCCACCAGGGAAGCCCATAAGGCCCATAGGTAGTTATTTATATGAAAGTCTTCCTGCACTAACACCTTGCTAGCAAAGCAACCACTACTTTCCTCAGGGTTCCTTTCCAGAATCACCCCCTCAGAGCCCAGCACATTCTGGGACATCAGAGCTGGAGCTTTTCTGTCCTCAGAAAGCTAAACTGTACCTGGCCTTTCAAGGTATTCTAAAACCATGAATGTGAGTGTTTAGAAAAACAACCCACCTCTCAATTATAAAGATTGTAATAAGCCGTCAAAAAGACAGTTTTGCGACTGTGGGAGTGGGAGGCAGGAAATAGAAATCTCTTTCTTGTGCTGTAGTTTTGGACTTAGGTATTAAAAGGAAACAGGCACTTGTAGTTTTCACAGTGGAGGAGGCAAAAGCAGACATGGTTGTGAATGACATCTCTTCCATCTAAAGTTGTCAGCTCAGAAACACTGCAGCCCATTGATCCCAAGCCAGAGCAGCGGTTTCTGGGGTTGTTTGAGGGGGTTTTTTTTGGCTGCCAGGCTGACAGCAATGGAAAGCTTAGAAATGACAACTGAACAATAGAAAAATTCCACCATGTTGCTATTAATCATTAAAAAGGAAAGCCGGTTCCCTGATACCAACTGGAAAAACCTACAACAGGGCAGTCATTCCCTTTGCACGCTCCCCTCTGACCACACTGGGGAACCAAAGCAGTCAGAGGCATCTAAGATGGATGAGAGGTGGAAGGAAGTCTGTCCCAAAGGCCAGATTTTCCCATACTCTAGAAAAAGTGTCTTTGTAACTAGGGTGAAGTACATTGTTATCAGATAAAGGCCAGTGAAGCAACATGTACAATGGAGTGACTAAGAAATAGTTTATTATTTGATGGTGATGATTAATACAACAAAGTGCCAATAAGTGACTCAATTCTCAGTCTCTATTCGGAAGATTTTATCAAGTGCTTTCCTGAAGCTTGCAGAGAGATGTGAACAATTATTTACCTTTTCTTTCATATGTATATAGAAAGTCCATGCACTTAGGCATCTCCTGGCTTAAAAAAAATAAGTAAATAAAATAATCTATTTCTTTTTATTTTTTCCTATTTTTTTCTTTGTTATCCCTATTCCAGAAACTTCTAGGATCAATTAAAAGCTGTTCTATGAACAATGAAGTGTTGGTGATTGCATCAGCTTTCTCCTCAACATTACCTATGCTTTAGTACTATTGTTAAGGAAATAAAAATTAACAGTAAAGAAAATTTGAAAGATAGAGCAAATCCCAACTATTTTCCCTTTTTAAAATTCCCTTCTAATGCTAATGATATGCATGCTCTGTTTTTGCATGGTAGTTAGTTTAATTCATGGAGAAGGCAATGGCACCCCACTCCAGTACTCTTGCCTGGAAAATCCCATGGATGAAGGAGCCTGGTAGGCTGTGGTCCATGGGGTCGCTAGGAGTCGGGCACGACTGAGCGACTTCACTTTCACTTTTCACTTTCATGCATTGGAGAAGGAAATGGCAACCCACTCCAGTGTTCTTGCCTGGAGAATCCCAGGGACGGCGGAGCCTGGTGGGCTGCCGTCTCTGGGGTCGCACAGAGTCCGACACGACTGAAGCGACTTAGCATTAGTTTAATACGTGCCAAAGAATATGCGCTACTTTCTTTTACTGAACATTGCGTAGTAAGCGTTTTACTTATCTTTTGTAGGTTACATAGAACTTCATAGGCCACATTGTTCTACAATTTAATTAAGGCCCTAGTGTTTTCTTCCTTTCCTTCTTCTTTCCAACTTAACTTCCTACTCTCTTTTCCTCTTTCTTTTCTACCTATCGCAAGTCCCATCGTTTCTTATTTGTTTAGTCTTTTTTTACACCGAGTTTCCAGAAATGTGATTACTATGTGAAGGCAAATGATAATTTTTATTGTTCTTTATATATAGTGCTAACTTGTTTTCCAAGATGATTGTAGCAATTCACACTGCCAGCAGTGGTAGATAAGTGTATCAAATTCCATAAGCCTCTCTTGATAGTATGTTTAAATTGTTCAAAAATCCTAATCGTTATTTTTATGTATATTTTAAAAGTTTTAGCAAGGTTCAAAATTTAAGTCTTTTTGCTTGCTAATTATGTTTCCTCTTGTTCAAATAATTTATTTATCTATTGGGAGTTTTTGCTTGTTTTTCTTGCCAATTTGTATGAAGTCTTTCAATCATAAAGAAGATGCTGTATTTATCACATGTGCTCTATACCAGCTCTTTGTTGAGGAAGGTATTTTTAATGAAGATGTAAAGATTTGCAAAGTCTCTTTAGCTTAATCTATAGACTTCCAGTTTTCCGATTCCATCTTTTACTTCCAAGGTAATCAAAAGCAATCCAGGGGCTTTCCTAGTAGTCCATTGGCCAAGATGCAAGGGGCCTGGGTTCGATCCCTGGTCAGGGAACTAGAGTCCATTGGCTAAGATGCAAGGGGCCTGGGTGCGATCCCTGGTCAGGGAACTAGAGTCCATTGGCTAAGATGCAAGGGGCCTGGGTTCGATCCCTGGTCAGGGAACTAGATCCCACATGCCATAGCTAAGATTTGCATGCTGCAACTAAGACCCAGAGTAGCTAAATAAATAAATATTTTTCAAAAGCAATCCAACATTTAGATATTTGATAAATATTCAACTCTTTCTCCATAAATTAAAATATTTAGTTTTTTACTGTATTATTGAGTGCACGATTCAGATACAAAAGGATTTTATGCTCCAATCACTACCCACTAACCACTATCTGTTTCCTTCCTGGTCACTTCATGAGACCTGCCTTGTGACATATTAAATTCTTACCACCATGAAGCTATTACACATGTATTTATTGTGGCTAATATGGGGCAGTGCTGCTCCATTTCTTAGTCTTTTTCTTTTGTATAATATTCTCTGATACTTTTACCTGGCCCTTCTTTGAAAGAAAAGTTTAAAATATATTATCAGGACTTCTCTGGTGGCTTAGTGGCAGAGAATCTGCCTGCCAATATAGGAGACTCAAGTTCGATCCCTGGTCCAGGAAGAATCCACATGCCGTGGGGCAACTAAAGCCCTGTGTCACAATTATTGAGCCTGTGCTCTAGAACCCAGGAGCTGCAACTATGAAAGCCTGTGCGCCCTAGAGCCCATTCTTGGCAACAAAAGAAGCCACCACAAGGAGAAGCCTGTGCATTACAATTAGAGAATAGCCCCAGCTCGCAGTAACTAGGGAAAAGCCTTCATAGCAATGAAGGCCCAGGACAACCAAAAATAAAATTATATTATCAGACTTAAAATCATCATACTGGAATTTCTTTACACCTGAGAAATTCTTTCTTGCAATACTTGAGATAAAGCGGCATGTGACGACTGGGGTATTTTAGTAACAGATGTCCTGAATTAAACTGGGTTAAGTGAATATTTTCACTCTGAACAACCTGAAGAAGACATGAACTAAGAAGCCGATAGAAAGTATAGCTAAGGAGAGGATTCCAGATCCATATTCAAGGAAAATGTAAAGAATCAGGTCCAAGGGGACTGAGTTAGCCTTGAAAAGTCGAAAAGTGGCATCTGGCACTGAGAAATCTAGGATCCAGGAGAGCAAGAATAAACCAGTAAACAGACTTAGCCGAACCATGGGTATCTAACCAGACTCTTGGTTCTTGGTATTTTTCTACAAGTTCATTGAGTTTCCCTTGTGTCAGCAGTGTCATTGTGAGCCTGACCATGCATTTTATAAACTAGAAAGAAGCTTATATACTCCTGTGAACTGTCAATAAAATCCAGGCATCTGTCAGATTTCTAGAATGTTTGATGTGTTCTGCAGGAATCTTACACAAATTCTCAATGAATCTTTCATTGCAGGTTCCAAACAGGAAAAGGAGTACATCAAGGCTGTATATTGTCACCCTGCTTATTTAACTTATATGCAAAGTACATCATGAGAAATGCTGGGCTGGAAGAAACACAAGCTGGAATCAAGATTGCTGGGAGAAATATCAATAACCTCAGATATGCAGATGACACCACCCTTATGGCAGAAAGTGAAGAGGAACTAAAAAGCCTCTTGATGAAAGTGAAAGAGGAGAGTGAAAAAGTTGGCTTAAAGCTCAACATTCAGAAAACTAAGATCATGGCATCTGATCCCATCACTTCATGGCAGATGGATGGGGAAACAGTGGAAACAGTGGCTGACTTTATTTTGGGGGGCTTCAAAATCACTGCAGATGGCAGTTGCAGCAATGAAATTAAAAGACGCTTACTCCTTGGAAGGAAAGTTATGACCAACCTAGATAGTATATTCAAAAGCAGAGACATTACTTTGCCAACAAAGGTCCATCTAGTCAAGGCTATGGTTTTTCCAGTAGTCATGTATGAATGTGAGAGTTGGACTGTGAAGAAAGCTGAGTGCCGAAGAATTGATAGTTTTGAACTGTGGTGTTGGAGAAGACTCTTGAGAGTTCCTTGGACTGCAAGGAGATCCAACCAGTCCATTCTAAAGGAGATCAGTCCTGGGTGTTCATTGAAAGGGCTGATGTTGAAGCTGAAACTCCAATATTTTGGCCACCTGATGTGAAGAGCTGACTCATTTGAAAAGACCCTGATGCTGGGAAAGATTGAGGGCAGGAGGAGAAGAAGACAACAGAGGATGAGATGGTTGGATGGCATCATCAACTCGATGGACATGGGTTTGGGTGGATTCTGGGAGTTGGCGATGGACAGAGAGGCCTGGCTTGCTGCGGTTCATGGGGTCGCAAAGTGTCAGACATGACTGAGCGACTGAACTGACTGAACTCTCTTAGTACAGATTTTTAAATAAACTGAAGAACCATTTACTTTGTGATATTTTGCAATATTTTGTTTTGAAATGTATACTCTTGAAATCGATAGTAAGTCATAATAGTGGCCTTTATTTTCCAACTTCAAAATTGCCTTTTTTTAAAATCAGAAAGGCGTGTGATACCCTCTTAGCTACAAACATCATTTTCTAAGAAATAAAATACCCTCAGCAACAAATTTCAGGCATGTTTTATTTCCTGATACATAGATCAAGATAATGAAAATAATATGCCAGATCAGTTCTACAGAAATCTGTCTTTATTCAAACATCTCTATGAGTTTAAATACATTTTATTTATGAATGTTTTTGACAATTTCCAGAGCTTTTTCTTTCCATTAGAAACTCTTCATTCTAAATGACATCTCTATAAGTAATTATTATTTAAAGGAACAAGTATTATAAAGAAGAGATTGTTGCATCCTTTACAATACCATCTTCTCGGTCTTACCTGGTGGCTCACACATAAAGAATCTGCCTGCAATGCGGGAGACCTGGGTTCGATCCTTGGGTTGGAAATATCCCCTGGAGGAGGGCATGGCAACCCACTCCAGTATTCTTGCCTGGAGAATCCCCATGGACAGAGGAGCCTGGTGGGCTACAGTCCATGGGGTCAGAAAGAGTTGGACATGACTGCAGCAACTTAGCATGCACACACGTTCTTTCCCCCGTCTCTGCTCGCAAGCTCTAAATAGCAGCAGACAGCATTTATGTAACCTTATACACTTGGCCACAGAGATTGCTTAAGAGAAAGTCCCTGAATCAAATGAAGATGCATCGACTCCCAAGACACTGAGTGCAGCATTTCATCCTGGGAAAGCCTCATGTAACAGAAATTCTTGGAACTTTGCACCGATCCTCTCCGGTATCTATTTTTGTGTGCCCATTTCCTGGCTTTGGTGCACTTTGCCTCTAAGAGCTTGCATCTGTGATTCTCTTCTGAGGCCTGTATGGGGCTACTGGAGATACTTTGCTTTCATACATCTGCAAGCAAGTGCAGAGAGTCAGAAGCATCTGGAATGGTGTGGCCTTTAGCCAATGACCAGCTGTTGTGCAAGTTTAAAAGTGCGAGAAACTTGCCCTATATCTGGACAAACCTTGAATGCCATTTGCACTCCAGAGGTTCCCCGTAGGATCCAACTAAAGCTGGAATTTTGTCTGAAATTGAATCCTTGTTTGGCTTCCTTCCTCTTCCATGTCCTGCTCCTCCTTCCTTTTCTCCTAAGGGCACTTTCATTATAAATGACTTGAACATAGAGCCCCTTCACAGGCTCTGCTCCTAGCGAACCTGGCCCAAGCCAGCATGGACTTCCCTGGGGTCCATGAGTTTCTCTCTGAGATTTTCACACATGGGGTTGGGAGGTAGGAAGCTTGTTAGGATGAGCCTGAAGCTGACCCACAGGAAGCTGGGAAGACAAACCTGAAAGGCCAGTCTCCACCTTCAGGTATCCTGGAGGCGTCTCAGAAACTTCCAAGGTGTGCTTGAGATAGAAGCTGTGGTTCAGATAGTTTATTCCACCCTTACCATTTGCACAAAGAAAATCTCAACTAATATCATCCAGACAGAAGAACCCTCAAAGGCTAAAGTCCCTCTCCATGGGAAGCAACAGTTACTCCAAACGTCATACATAATTTCAGGGGTTCACAGCCACAGTCATGAATTCTTTATGGCTCAACCCCACCTCCTATTAGCGTAATCCCAGCACTTCTGAGTTTATGAAAGTTAAATGCTCACAGGTTGTTTATTACTCATCCTGGCAACAGTGCTTGCCTTGATTGATAATCCTTTAGACATGTATGAGAAAAACAATAACCAGGACTCTTCTGTTTGGATTTTTCCCAAGTAAACACATATACAAATATAGAAATCACAGCTCATAAAGTCAATAAATAAGGAAGAAAAAAAAAATAGTACATGCCAAGTGGAGCACCTACTTGTAGCTGTGCAAATGTCCCTTAGAACAGAGAGGTCATGAAAACAAGTGGGCAAAACAGAGAAAGATGGTATCCTTGAACTATCATCTGACCCTGAGCATTACCTAAGTAATAGTACTTCTCTGATAGAATTTTATGCTGCTGCAAGATCAGTGAAATTACAACGTATGCTCCATAATTCACTTACCTGATTTTGCATATTTTATCAGTTCTGCCATGTGTCCAAATGAAAAAAAAATTCTTCTCAGGACAGCTGGGCAAGCTCCTGTCTTCTCCCTGCTCTGCACCCTTCAGCAGCCCTGTCCCCATGCTACACACAGTATATTGTGTTAGGAAGATTAAGTAGCCTAATATTCTCAGGCCCATAGTGGCAGCATCCAGTAAATATCTACAGGTTTGTTTTAGTCCTGGACCTGTGCTCAGATGCACCTCATACTCTATTCTCTGAGCCCCTTAAGGTGCCCCTCTGTCACAGAAGCCCCTCTGGGTGTGGATGTCAGAGTAGCCGGAAGCTGAGTCTACGAGGGGTTCCCTTGGGACATTTACCTTGAAATCCCATCATCTTACAGAAAACACTCAAGAATGTTCTGGGATCATTTTGCACTAGTTCCTTGACCTTGGAAAGCAGGGCTAGGCAGAGGGGACAAAGGAGTTCTTCATGCCTGGCAGAATTGTCACTCTAAGATGGTAATCATCTTCTACAGTTGTAGGTAAATGTCCCTAAATTGTTTCCCAACAAAAGTTGGGAAACTTTTGGGGATCTGGGAAACTTTATTTCCCTCTGACTGTGTTATCTTCTGCTTTATGAAAACCCATCTTTGGAGTGGTGGAGAGGGTGAATTGGATGAAGGCAGCCAAAACATACAGACTTCCAGTTAGGAGATAAATAGTTACTAAGGATGTCATGTACAACATATTAAATGTTATAATATGCTGTATTTTATGTGGGAAAATTGTTGAGAGTAAATCCTAGGCATTCTTACCATAAGAAAAAAATATTTTTTTAGTTTTCTTTTATATATCTGTATGAGATAATGGATGTTCACTGAACTTTTTGAGGTATCATTTCATGATGTATGGAAGTCAAATTGCTATGCTGAAGTGCTGTGTGTCAATTATATCTCAATAAAACTGAAAGGAATCAACAGAAAACCTATCTTTATAATAAGTAAACTTATATTTGCCTATCCCTTGATTTTACAAAAAAAAAAAAGAAAGAGAAAAAAAAGAAAGGAGGACAAGTCATACCCTACACTTGATAATGGTGCCTGTCAGCATCTTTCTGTTGAACACATCATCTTCTCATTTTGACAGGCATATGGCAAACGTTAAGGCTGCCTCCACCTCTACGCCTTAACTGAAACTTGGTTTTGCCTGATGACAGTGTTCCTTATAACCAGTTTTCAAGAATAGAGTACTCATATTCCCTCTCCTCTTTAAACTTCACACCTTTAAACTACAGAGTCATACGCTGCTGCACAACAGATTACCACAAGCTTAGCAACCTCAAGCAACGCCTAATTATTAGCTCACAGTTATGCGGTCAGCAGTTTAGGAGGTTCTGACTGGGTTCTTTGCTTAGGGCCTCACAGGCTGAAGTCAAGGTGTTGGCCCAAGTCAGCTTTATCTGGGGGTTCTGGGGAAGAATCTGCTTCCAAGCAGATCGAGGCTGTTGGCAGAATTCAGTTGCTTGGGGGTTCTCATTTCCTTGCTGGCCGTCAGGTGGAGGCCTTTCTCAGCTTCTAGCAACTTCTCTCTGGCCCTGGCATGAGGCCCTGCTCTATCTGCAAAGCCAACAAGGAGTGTAAATCCCCATCACATTTTCTGACTTCTTCTTTTGCCACTTTCTGGAGAAAATTCTCTGCTTTTAAAGGGCTTATCTGTCTGTCCAGCCCACCAATAGAATCTCTGACTTGGGGTTTTAATGGCAGCTGCAAAATCCTTTCAGAGCAACACCTAGATGAACGTGAGATTGAACATCTAGGGCACAGACATCCTGAGGGAGAGGCCATCTTTGGAATTCTGTCCACCATGGCTACCAACTTAGAAGCACCTCAGCCTCTTTGAGGGTCTTGGATTAATGTGAAACCTTCACAGCTGGGATGTGTGGTTTCTCCTAGGGCAAGCTCAGCTTTTGGAGTTATTTGCAGCTCACTGTTTGGATTTTTGTCTGCTACGCTTCTTCATCTTATTTATGTCTTCTTCGAGTTTTGTGGAAGGTTTAGAGATTTCATTTACTTTCTTGTGAGGCTAAAAAGTTCTTTAAAAATTATGTTTGTATAAATTTATATAGGATCTAGTTATGTTTTAATAGAAAGGCATTTTGGAGTAGATAACCCTTATGATGATGCATTAAGTGGCCACAGATTCTTTAATTAAATATGTGTGTGTGTACTTATCAATGATACAGCATGGTTACTGAGCATTCAGAATGGATTCCAGCCATGAATGCCCAGTACAACTAAATAACAGCCTTGCTATGGTGGCTCAGTCCATGGGGTCGCTAAGAGTCGGACACAACTGAGCGATTTCACTTTCACTTTTCACTTTCATGCGTTGGAGAAGGAAATGGCAACCCACTCCAGTGTTCTTGCCTGGAGAATCCCAGGGACGGAAGAGCCTGGTGGGCTGCCCTCGGGGTCGCACAGAGTCAGACACGACTGAAGTGACTTAGCAGCAGCAGCAGCATGGTGGCTCAGTGGGTGAAGAACTCGCCTGCAATCCAGGCAACATAGGAGACATGGGTTCAATCCCAGGGGCAGGAAGACCCCCTGGAGAAGGGCAGGGCAATCCACTCCAGTATTCTTGACTGGAGAATCCCATGGACAGAGGAACCTGGCATGCTACATAGGGTCGCAGAGTCAGACATGACTGAAGCAATTGAATACACGTGTATGCTCTAATATCAAGGAGGTATGTTATAAAGTGCTATGAGAGACTCAATGATGAATACAAAAAGATGTGACAAGTCTTATGAGGAAGAAGAGCTATGTATGTAAAAGATAATAGAAAAATTTGTGTTAAAAGAGATAAAAATAAAATGTTTTGCATGGGAGGGGAGAAAGATTGTTTCTAGCTAAGCAATCCAGAAAATTCCATGAGAATACTGCTCATGAGATGAGGCCTGAGGAAAACAGGCATCCCAGGCCTTTCACAATCTCACCTAGGGAAAAAACATTTTTCAAGACCTTGATGGAGTACCCCCTGTAACATGTGTGTTAATGTGCTGGCAAACTATTAAAGATAACTTCTGTGTCTAATGTAGGTATAAGCCTATTTTCTGCATTAGATCTAATTTTGATTATTAAAAGGTAAACCATGACATCAAGACATCAATTTCATGACATCAGGAGACTCAAGAGACTAGCCATAAGGCTATCTATTGTTTATTAATCTCTGTTTAAAGTAATACAAAATATCCAGATATCATCACATTGTTTTTTAATTGAAGTATAGTTGACTTTCAATAGTATCATAGTTTTAGGTCTACAACATAGTGATTTGATATTTCTATAGATTGTATTTCATATAATGTAATTATAAAATATTGTCTATAGTCCCTGGGGTATACATTATGTCCTTGTATCTTACTTATTTTATACAAAGTAGCTTGTATCTCTTAATCCCCTTCACCAGTCTTGCCTGTCCCTCTAGTCCTCTCTACTCTGGTAACAGCTAGTTTGTTCTTTGTGTCTGCTTCTGTTTTGCTATATTTGTTCATTTGTTTTATTTTTCAGATTTTACATATAAGAGAAAAACACACAGTATTTGTCTTTTTCTGTCTGACTTGTTTCACTAAACATAATACTCTCCAGGTCTATCCACATTGTCACAAATGGTAAAATTTCATTCTCTTTTATGGTTGAGTAAAATTCCATTATATATATACACACACACACATATCACATCTTCTTTATCCATTCATTGGTTCACGGACAGTTAACTTTCTGTCATATCTTGATAACTGCAAGTTATGCTGCTGTGAATATTGGAGTTCATGTATCTTCAAATCAGTGTTTTCATTATCTTGGGATTTATATCCAAGAGTAGAATTGCTGGATCATATGACAGCTCTATTTTTAATTTTTTGAGGAACTTTCATGCTGGGTTTTTGTTTTTGTTTTTACAGTGGTTTCACCAATTTACATTCCCATCAACAGTGCACTTGAGTTCTCTATTCTCCACATTCTTGCCAACACTTATTCCTTGTCTTTCTGACAGTAGCCATTCTGGCAGATGTGAGCACATTGATTTTTCATAGCTCAGGGCTCTCATCTTTTGATCGTCAGTCCTGAAGCAGAGGATTTGGTTCATGACTGCACATCCTCTTTAAAGAGGAAGATATGCTGATCCTTTTTCAGCAGCATCTCTCAGGGTAAAAGTGATGGATGTGTTGGTTGCTTTGATAGATTGCAAATGTGGCTACAATTATTTGGCTCCCTTTGCAATGTGACTTTGTAGCTCTTCCCATCAAGATGGGGGGCCTATTTTCCCTCTCCCTGATTCTCAGCTGAACTTGTGACTTGCTTTAATCAATAGAATGTGAAAGAGGTGACATCATGCCTGGTCTCCAGAGACTGTGCCTGCTGCCCTGCTCTTTTGGAACTTTCTGGAACCACAAGTGAACAAGTCCTGTACCCCATGCAGCCAAATCCAGAAACAGAGCTGGATTTTAGGTGCTTGAGGAAGCACAGCTGAGATCAGCAGAAGTGTCGGTTCCCAAGAAAAAAAAAATAGTGGCTGTTATTTAAAGACACTAAGTTTGGAATTGCTTTGTTATTCTATCATAATTCCCTTTCTCTTCTGAGGCAGGTTAAAAGGGCAAGTCACTCCCTGTTCTAGTAGTATTACATAGGGATCTGGGACAAAGATTTCTTTCAGGAGCTTTGCAAAAATATTTCATTTGTTTCAATAATGTGCAAATTTTCTTTCTGTGATAGATACACATAGATTCTGGGTAATTTACTTAAGAACTACAGCTAAACATCACAATATTTTATTTCCCTCTTTTTTTCTCTAAAAGTGAAAAAAAAAAAAAACCACATTAAATGTGTAGTAAGCTCCAGGTACTTCAGAAGAAAAATGAAGTGTTTAATTAAAAGTCTCCTGAATGTCTAAGCTTCCCAAAGCCTCCAGCAGTGCTATTACATTACATAGCATTGGCCAAACTGGGGGGGCGGGGGGGTGGGGGCCGCTTAGAGGAGGGATGGTGTCTAAAACATCTGAAAAACATAAATGTCACTTTAGTTTTTGTGATGCTAATAGTGGATTTCTTTTTCTAGGTAACATTTATAACTTTCAAATTGTAAGATGTGGGCATTATTCTTCACTCTTGCCCTCCGAGCTCATTCTATGCATACGGATACAAGGCTCGGAGAAATTAAGTCACTTGGCTTAATGATACTGGTATGTCATTTTCCCATTGCCATCTGACACCCAAACCCAGGCTTTTCCCACATGTTAATGAATAATCGCTGCTGTTTGTTGTTTAGTTGCTTCAGTCACGTCTAACTCTTTTGCAACCCATGTACTGTAGCTTACCAGGCTCCTCTGTCCATGGGATTTCTAGGCAAGAATACTGGAGTGGAGATCTCCATTTCCTTCTCCAGGGGATCTTCCTGACCCAGGGATAGAACCTGGATCTCCTGCATTGGATTCTTTACCACTGAGCCACTTAGGAAACCCAATAAATAATGAGTGGTTTGAAATTTAACAGTATGTTTCACTTAAGATCTTTAAAATGTTAATAACTTTTCTTCTTCCATAACATCCATTTTTTAATTTGGAAAATATTGAATAGAGAAATAATTATTATAACAATATAACATTTAATTTAAAAACCACCTCTACAATAATCTTTCAGGCTAACCTCACTGCTAAAATTGTGTTCATCTCCCCACCCCCAACTTTTGGTTTGTGAATATTTTAGACATTCAGAAAAATTGAAAAAATTTTAAAGCAATCACCCATTTTGATTCTATAATTTATATTTTATAATACTTGCTTTACCACATCATCTACTCAGTTATCCTTTCTTACCCATCCTCCAACCAATTTTTGTGTATTCCCCTTTAAAAGGATGGTTCTATAGTCCAAGACAAAACACTGTTAAGAACATTGCTTTGTGGAGAAGGAAATGGCAACCCACTCCAGTATTCTTGCCTGGAGAATCCCAGGGACAGCAGAGCCTGGTGGGCTGCAGTCTATGGGGTTGCACAGAGTCAGACACGACTGAAGCGACTTAGCTTAGCTTAACTTAGGATGGTCTGTCTAGGCCAAGATACTCAGAAAATGCCTATGTTATTGAACGCAATAATGATCCTCAACTTTGAACCCACCTGAATCTAGCAACAAAGTTCAAAATTTGCTTCTAAAGGCTTTTTTCTTTTAAAAGTCTACAGAGGCTTAATGTTTCATTGATGTGAATTCTTAACAATGCTGAATAAATGATACTGGTTTTTTAAAAAAAAAAAAAAAAAGAACATTGCTTTGTGAGCAAAGGTTTGTCATCTCACCTTGGCACCAAGAGCTGCAGACAAAACCACTGATGATCTGAAAGCCAACTTCGAAGGAAGGATGCCAATAAAAGAGCCAACTGCAATCAGTTTCAAAATGAGTTACGTGGTCTGAAGGAGGCATTGCCTGCCGCTAATAGGAAGGCTTGGCAAGAATGCAACTCCTACCCACTGGCCTAGAGGATGTTTTTTCCTGCAGCTCTAATCCTGAGTCATATGTTGGCTCTTTCCCTTCATTTCCTTCTTTCCTTCTTTTTTATCTTTCTTTCTTCTTAGAGAAAGACTTTTCTCTAAGAAGGGACTTTCTTAGAGAAAGTTTGGGCTTTCTTCTCAAGAGTGATAGAAACAAAAATAAAAAACCATGGAAGGAATCATGGAATCAGGATATAGAAGGACAGGAGAACACCCGACTCTGCCAAATGGGCCAGATCCCTGAGATTAAGGGTAAAGATCACCGAACACAGAAAGCTGAAAAAAAAAAAAAAAAAAAAACATGCACAGTGTTGGAGAAAAGAGGAGAGGCAACTCCAGAAGAGTGACATAGCTGGAGGTTAAGGAAAAGTGGTCAATATGTGCTGCCAGGAGTCTGGAAGAAGGGCCTAGAAATACTCCATCCACTATTGTTTTAAAACCATAATGCCCACATAGGCTGGTAAATGATTATTTTTTTGTCCCTGGACCATGCTACTTTATACTTTGTTCTATTCACTAAATACAAGTATTGAACCAAAGGGAACCAGTCTTACAAATGGATTTGAAATCTTATAGATTTCAAATATAGCTATGCTTTGGGAGGCCCAGAAATTCCAGTGTATGCAGAGAGTTTTTATAAATCTTGTGGGAAGTTTTGTGGCTGCGTGACCCTGGCTTCTGGGAACTTCTCCAGTAAGTGAAGCCCACTGACTGCCCCCACGACTAAAACCACAACCATCCTTTGGGGGGGATAAACAGATAAACAAATGTCACTGCTTACCAAGAGAGCACTCAGACTGGAGTGTTTAGAGGACTAGAAAGAAGGATCTGGAGGAACTTGATCAACTGTCTTACAGTATGAAGAGTAAGGAAAAATCCTTCTTGACCTAAGGTTATTATAGATGTGGTTGTTATTTATGGATTTCACCAAGCACAAGATTACTTGGACCCTGGCTTGTAAAATGAGTGTTTCTGATAACAGCAGAAAATAATTCAAAAATAAAGCCTAAGACAAAAAAATCATGTCATTTTATTGTTACAGAGATAATATGAGGCTCTATCTGTTATAAGAAAAGTGGACCAGGGCTTGGAGAGACATTCGTATTAGGAAGGGCTATGGAACCAGAGTGACTGGGAGAGAACAGCCACTGAACCTTGGAAATGGAAGGCTACTTAGGGCAATTGGACGATCACAACTGCCTTGATGTCCCATAACCATCTAGCTCTCTGAAGCATCTGAGTCTGAATGTGTCTTTTAAAAAATATTTATTTATTTATTTGGCTATACAGGTCTTAGTTGTAGCTTGGGGGATCTAGTTTCCTGACCAGGGATCAGACCCAGGCCCCCTGCACTGGAAGTGCAGAGTCTTAGCTACTGCACCACCAGGGAAGTAAGTCTCTGGTCTTTATAGTCTTAAGCAGCTCAGACAACTGAAAAATGATGACCACCTCTCATTCTAAGCATCCCAGAAGCTCTATGTGTGTGAGAGGAGCAGAGAAATGAGCTGTATCACTCATACCTCTGTGTTTTTCGTATTAGGATCTCAGATATATTAGAGACAATATAATTTTATGGTTTATTATAAACCTGTATTTGTAGTCAGTGGTTGCTATGGACTGTATCATGTCCACTCAAAGTTTATATAAAATGTATCTGTTGAAACCCTAAGCCCCCTTGTGACTGTATTTGCAGACAGGGTTCTTAGAAGTTAATTAAGGTTAAATGAAGTCTTCAGAATAGGGTCCTAATCTGACAGGATTGGTGGCCTTTTCAGAAGAGGAAGATAAAGAGACCTCTTGTCCTCTCCCTGTGCACACACTGAAAGGCCTTGGAAGGATCCATGAGAAGGTGGCCATTGACAAGATGGGAAGGGGACCTCCAAATCCTGACCATGCTGGCACCCTGATCTCAGACTTTCAGCCTCCAGACTGTGAGGAGCCTCCAGACTTCAAACAAAATAAATTTCTGTTAAGCCATCTAGTCTGTGGCATTTGTTATGGCAGACTGAGCTGACTAAGACAGTGGGAACAAGACCAAAGGAGGAGCCTAGATCTGACTCCTGGTCAAATACATTTTTTTGCTATTTTTAAAAATTTATCCACCAGTTCTCTTTCATTTTTGTTCACTTTCTTGGACTTTCCCCCTCTCTCCATCTGTTTTCCCAAGTGAGTGTTGTGTTCTTGTATCTCTTCCAGCTGACCTCAGGATGACAGAACTTGGTAACATGGAATTTAAAAGGGGTTTTCAGAGGTCTAGGAACCATTATGCAGAGAATTTCTGTGTGCTGCTACAGTAGTCCATGTTTTTCTTTGTAGTACTCATGTTTGCTCTTTCCCTAGAGTAGAAGCTCCATGAGGACAGAGGCTTTTTAACTTGTTCATTGCTATATCTTTAGCCTCTAGCACAGAGAAAAATCATCAACTGTACCTTCTGTCACAATTCTCCCGTTTATCTGGTTTAGCAAGCATTAACAAAGGACTTACTACAACCTAGGCTTTGTGCCATGGTAGATAGTAACAGTATGTGCTCAGTCATCTCAGTCACGTCTGACTCTTTGTGACCCTATGGACTGCAGCCCTCCAGGCTCCTCTGTCTGTGTGATTTTCCAGGCAAGAATACTGCAGTGGGTTGCCATTTCCTTCTGCAGGGGATCTTCCCAATTCAGGGATCAAACCTGCATCTCCTGAGTCGGCAGTCGAGTTCTTTACCGCTGAGCCACCAAGGAAGCCCCTATAGTGGTATAGTGGTTCTGAAAGTGTGGATCCTGAACCAAAAGCATCAATATCACCTGGGACCTTGTTAGAAATACAAGTTCTTGGGCCTGGCCCCAGACCTAGAAATCAGAAACTCTGGGTGTTGGGCATAGCATCTGTTTTTTCACAAGCCCTCCAGGTGCTTTAGCTCAGGTTCAGGTCTGTAGTAGTGATTACGTCAGTCGTTCATTCCATTGCCCCCATTTTTCTATCTCGGTGGAAGAAGTCCTTAATGCCCAGCACCTGAGTATTGCCAACAGCCCTTAGTAACTCTGAGCTGCTAAAGTCTAACTCAGTGTGCTCAGGCACACTGGAGTCACGCTGGGGTGTTTCCCAAATGTACTGAACACCGGGCTCCTCTTTTAGAAGCTCTGCTTCAATTAGTTCTGCCCGTGACCTGGGCAATAATGTTTTAAAAGTTCTCCAGGTGATTGTAATATGTAGTCAAGCTTGAGAACCACTGAGATAGTTGGAAGAGGAATTGAAACTGAGCATGCTGAAGAAGGTTGAAGTTTTAGATTGAGTCACATGAAGCTGCCATAGTTACAGGTCAAACTCTGTCAAATATTGGTAATTATATGTAGTTTAATGTATTGAATGTTCTCAACTCCCCCCAAAAAGCAGTCAACACACCCAATCAAAGGGCTCAGAAATAAAGAAATTATTATAAACTCAATTTGTTCAACTGAAGCAAAATCCATTATCTTCACCATTAATAATAGAATTGCTGAGAATTCCCTGCTGGTCCGGCAGCAGTGACTCTGTATTTTCACTGGTGGGGCCTGGATTCGAGCCCTGGTCAGAGGAACTAAATTCTACAAGCCGTGTGGCACAGCCAAAAAAAAAAAAAAGGAACTGCTACTGTGATTTTTGATTACTTTTCCCAAGAGCTGGGGTCACCAACTTTTCTGCAAAGGACCTAATAATAAATATTTTAGGATTTGCAGGCCACACGGTGTCTCATACCTTCCCTAAACTCTGCCATTGTTGTAGGAAATCAGCCAGAGACAACATGTAAACAAAAGGGCACAGCTGTGTTCCAGGAAAACTGTATTTACTAAAACAGGCAGATTTGACCAGGGGCCATAATTTGCCACCTCCAGTTCTGTGTTACGAATTTTCTATAACAGTGTCAGATAAAAGTTAAGACTTTTGCATGATGAAACAGCTGCCTATTGACTTAAGTAAAGTTACACAAATTAGCTGTAAGACACAAAGAGAGCCTCCATATGTCAAGCAGTTTTCAAGTGCTCAGTGTAGTGTTGTTGAGTTCCTTGGAATAGAAGGACTCCCATTTAAGCAACAGTTGTGAGGTGTGGGGACAGAGATGGGAGAAGTCCCAAAGTGTGGGAAGTACTTTTCCCTTCCTATACAATTAATGTTTAGCAAATATTACTGTCTTAGTTCTTTACAGCATTGGACCTTGCGTCTATCACCAGTCACATCCACAGCTGGGTATTGTTTTTGCTTTGGCTCCATCCCTTCATTCTTTCTGGAGTTATTTCTCCACTGATCTCCAGTAGCATATTGGGCACCTACTGACCTGGGGAATTTCCCTTTCAGTATCCTATCATTTTGCCTTTTCATACTGTTCATGGGGTTCTCAAGGCAAGAATACTGAAGGGGTTTGCCATTCCCTTCTCCAGTGGACCACATTCTGTCAAATCTCTCCACCATGACCCGCCCGTCTTGGGTTGCCCCACGGGCATGGCTTAGTTTCACTGAGTTAGACAAGGCTGTGGTCCTAGTGTGATTAGATTGACTAGTTTTCTGTGAGTATGGTTTCAGTGTGTTTGCCCTCTGATGCCCTCTTGCAACATCTACCGTCTTACTTGGGTTTCTCTTTTTTTGGGGGGGGGTGGTTTCTCTTACCTTGGGCATGGGGTATCTCTTCACGGCTGCTCCAGCAAAGCGCAGCCATTGCTCCTTACCTTGGACGAGGAGTATCTCCTCACCGCCGCCCTTCCTGACCTTCAACGTGGGATAGCTCCTCTAGGCCCAGCTGTGGATGTGACTGGTGATAGAAGCAAGGTCCGATGCTGTAAAGAGCAATATTGCATAGGAACCTGGAATGTCAGGTCCATGAATCAAGGCAAATTGGAAGTGGTCAAACAAGAGATGGCAAGAGTGAATGTCGACATTCTAGGAATCAGCGAACTAAAATGGACTGGAATGGGTGAATTTAACTCAGATGACCATTATATCTACTACTGCGGGCAGGAATCCCTCAGAAGAAATGGAGTGGCCATCATGGTCAACAAAAGAGTCCAAAATGCAGTACTTGGATGCAATCTCAAAAATGACAGAATGATCTCTGTTCGTTTCCAAGGCAAACCATTCAATATCACAGTAATCCAAGTCTATGCCCCAATCAGTAACGCTGAAGAAGCTGAAGTTGAATGGTTCTATGAAGACCTACAAGACATTTTAGAACTAACACCCAAAAAAGCTGTCCTTTTCATTATAGGGGACTGGAATGCAAAAGTAGGAAGTCAAGAAACACCTGGACTAACAGGCAAATTTGGCCTTGGAATATGGAATGAAGCAGGGCAAAGACTAATAGAGTTTTGCCAAGAAAATGCACTGGTCATAACAAACACCCTCTTCCACCAACACAAGAGAAGACTCTATACATGGACATCACCAGATGGTCAACACCGAAATCAGATTGATTATGTTCTTTGTAGCCAAAGATGGAGAAGCTCTATACAGTCAGCAAAAACAAGACCAGGAGCTGACTGTGGCTCAGACCATGAACTCCTTATTGCCAAATTCAGACTGAAATTGAAGAAAGTAGGGAAAACCACTAGACCATTCAGGTATGACCTAAATCAAATCCCTTATGATTATACAGTAGAAGTGAGAAATAGATTTAAGGGCCTAGATCTGATAGATAGAGTGCCTGATGAACTATGGAATGAGGTTCGTGACATTGTATAGGAGACAGGGATCAAGACCATTCCCATAGAAAAGAAATGCAAAAAAGCAAAATGGCTGTCTGGGGAGGCCTTACAAATAGCTGTGAAAAGAAGAGAAGTGAAAAGCAAAGAAGAAAAGGAAAGATATAAACATCTGAATGCAGAGTTCCAAAGAATAGCAAGAAGAGATAAGAAAGCCTTCTTCAGCGATCAATGAAAAGAAATAGAGGAAAACAACAGAATGGGAAAGACTAGGGATCTCTTTAAGAAAATCAGAGATACCAAAGGAACGTTTCATGCAAAGATGAGCTCGATAAAGGACAGAAATGGTATGGACCTAACAGAAGCAGAAGGTATTAAGAAGAGATGTCAAGAATACACAGAAGAACTGTACAAAAAAGATCTTCACGACCCAGATAATCACGATGGTGTGATCACTGACCTAGAGCCAGATATCCTGGAATGTGAAGTCAAGTGGGCC
Source organism: Bos indicus (assembly GCF_029378745.1). Classification (NCBI taxonomy): domain Eukaryota; kingdom Metazoa; phylum Chordata; class Mammalia; order Artiodactyla; family Bovidae; genus Bos; species Bos indicus. Next base: position 73,474,938 of record NC_091768.1, on the reverse strand, counting down.
TTAGAAAGCATCACTACGAACAAAGCTAGTGGAGGTGATGGAATTCCAGTTGAGCTATTCCAAATCCTGAAAGATGATGCTGTGAAAGTGCTGCACTCAATATGCCAGCAAATTTGGAAAAGTCAGCAGTGGCCACAGGACTGGAAAAGGTCAGTTTTCATTCCAATCCCAAAGAAAGGCAATGGCAAAGAATGCTCAAACTACGGCACAATTGCACTCATCTCACACGCTAGTAAAGTAATGCTCAAAACTCTCCAAGAAAGGCTTCAGCAATATGTGAACCGTGAACTTCCTGATGTTCAAGCTGGTTTTAGAAAAGGCAGAGGAACCAGAGATCAAATTGCCAACATCCGCTGGATCATAGAAAAAGCAAGAGAGTTCCAGAAAAACATCTATTTCTACTTATTGACTATGCCAAAGCCTTTGACTGTGTGGATCACAATAAACTGTAGAAAAGTCTTCAAGAGATGGGAATACCAGACCACCTGATCTGCCTCTTGAGAAATTTGTATGCAGGTCAGGAAGCAACAGTTAGAACTGGACATGGAGCAACAGACTGGTTCCAAATAGGAAAAGGAGTTCGTCAAGGCTGTATATTGTCACCCTGTTTATTTAACTTCTATGCAGAGTACATCAAGAGAAACGCTGGGCTGGAAGAAACACAAGCTGGAATCAAGATTGCCAGGAGAAATATCAATAACCTCAGATATGCAGATGACACCACACTTATGGCAGAATGTGAAGAGGAACTCAAAAGCCTCTTGATGAAAGTGAAAGAGGAGAGTGAAAAAGTTGGTTTAAAGCTCAACATTCAGAAAATGAAGATCATGGCATCTGGTCCCACCACTTTTGGGAAATAGATGGGGAAACAGTGGAAACAGTGTCAGACTTTATTTTGGGGGGCTCCAAAATCACTATAGATGGTGACTGCAGCCATGAAATTAAAAGACGCTTACTCCTTGGAAGGAAAGTTATGTCCAACCTAGATAGCATATTGAAAAGCAGAGACATTACTTTGCCAACAAAGGTTCATCTAGTCAAGGCTATGGTTTTTCCTGTGGTCATGTATGGATGTGAGATTTGGACTGTGAAGAAGGCTGAGCGCCGAAGAATTGATGCTTTTGAACTGTGGTGTTGGAGAAGACACTTGAGAGTCCCTTGGACTGCAAGGAGATGCAACCAGTCCATTCTGAAGGAGGTCAGCCCTGTGATTTCTTTGGAAGGAATGATGCTAAAGCTGAAACTCCAGTACTTTGGCCACCTCATGCGAAGAGTTGATTCATTGGAAAAGACCCTGATGCTGGGAGGGATTGGGGGCAGGAGGAGAAGGGGATGACAGAGGATGAGATGGATGGATGGCATCACTGACTCGATGGACGTGAGTCTGAGTGAACTCTGGGAGTTGGTGATGGACAGGGAGGCCTGGCATGCTGCGATTCATGGGTCGCAAACAGTCAGACACGACTGAGCGACTGATCTGATCTGACTGTCTTAGTTTGCTAGGGTCATCGTAACAAAGAACCACAGATTGTGCTAAACAGCAAAAATTCATTTTCTCACAATTCTGGAGGCTGGAAGTCTGAGAACCGGGTATTGGCAAGGTTGGTTCCTTCTAAGACCTTGGCTTGTCACTGGCCATCTTCTGATCTCTCTGTGCGTGTGTTCATCTCTTCTTTATCTTATAGAGACACAGGTCCGATTGGATTAGGATCTACTGGTATGACCTCATTTAACCTTAATTATCCCTTTAAAGTTTCTGTTTACAGATATAGACACATCCTGAGGTACTGAGAGTTAGAACTTCAGCACATAAATGGGGTGGAGGCATATATTCAGCCCATAACATTTATCAAATGCATTACCTTCATGACCAATACACATGTCAAGTAAGTTCTCCTCTAAAATCACTGTAGTTTCTGTTGCCGCTGCTGCTGCTAAGTCACTTCAGTCGTGTCCAACTCTAGACAGTGTCATACTGAGAGAAGTAAGTCAGAGAAGGAGAAACATCATATGACATCTCTTATGTGTGGAATCCGGAAAGAAATGATACAAATGAACTTACTTACAAAACAAAAGGAGACTCACAGGCTTAGAAAATGAACTTATGGTTGCCAGGGGGGAGGGGATAGTTAGGGAGCTTGGGATGGTCATATACACACTGCTATATTTTGAATGGATAAACAACCTATTGTACAGTACATGGAACTCTGCTCAATGTTATATGGCAGGCTGGATCGGAAGGGGGGTTTGTGGGAGAATGGCTACATGTATATGTATGGCTGAGTCCCTTCTCTGTTCACCTGAAACCATCACAACATCGTTAATCGGCTATGTATCAATACAAAATAAAAAATTAAAAAAAAATCACTGTAGTTTCCCATTTGCCACATCCTAATGACTTGTCTCGGAGAAGGCAATGGCACCCCACTCCAGTACTTTTGCCTGGAAAATCCCGTGGACGGAGGAACCTGGTAGACTGCAGTCCATGGGGTTGAGAAGAGTAGGACAGGACTGAGCAACTTCACTTTCACATTTCACTTTCATGCATTGGAGAAGGAAATGGCAACCCACTCCAGTGTTCTTGCCTGGAGAATCCCAGGGACGTGGAAGCCTGGTGGGCTGCCGTCTAGGGGGTCGCACAGAGTCGGAAACGACTGTAGCGACTTAGCAGCAGCAGTAGCAGCAGCAGCAATGACTTGTCTTACTCAGGGATAGTTACAGCTGGAAGGAGCCTGCAGCTGAGCTTATCCAAACTCATTTTGTAGCTAAGCAAACAGACCCAGAGAGATGCAGTGGGTGACCATAGTCATACCAATAGGCCAGAGGTAAGATGGTGTCAGGATGCTGATTCATGTTCTTACATGGATTTTCCAAATATTTCTTGAGCACTTACCACATCTAACCCAATGCTGGGCATTGGGTTAGATGCTAGAGATAAAGGGAGTTCCCGTCATGGAGTGGTTTAGACATGTACCCACCCATGAGCCATAGTTAAGCATGCAGTGTTGATGTGCCTGGGAAAAGTGGACTAAGTTTGTGGGGATGTTGAACATCTGTTGTTTCATCTCTAATTTCAACTCTAAAGCTAGGGAGTTCTTTCTGAAACTTTTGCTTTCTTCCTTTGTTTTATGATATCATCAGCTATATGGCTATATGGATTTACTAGCAATTTGCAAAGAAAGAAAACAATCAGACAATGTGAAAGATACATCCTGATGTAAAATGTTAAAACATGAAAAAAGGACATTTTAGATTTAGAGAAATAAGATTATGGTTATGAAGATTTAGAGAAGAGTCTGAAACAGGCCATTTTCTTAGTACTTTGGGGATATCCAAGATAATATTGCTTTGCCAGTAATTTGAAAATTGTATATATCAAATTATGTATAGTTTTGAACTCTGTATTACCTGAGAAGTTCCATAAATATTTGTTGAATGAGTGACTTAGATTATCGGTGAATGTCTCATACCTGTTGTTTTTTATCCTTTCTGACTTGTATATTTAATGCCCCTGTTTTCCCTGTCATTTCCCCTGTCATTTGGTGGAGTTTCCTGGTGGGGAGTCATTAATTCATGTCTTCAGTGCACTATATTTAACCAGAACACATGTTTCTAGTGTCTTTTTATTCTGGAAGATTTGAAACAGGGGAGGGAAATGGGTTTGGGATGATCTGAGTAAAGCCAAGTGGCTACTACCTTACATAATAACTATTTTTACGCTGTGCTTCAGGCTGTTCATCAGTCAGTGCTTGCACTGACTCAGAACTGTCCAATGAAGGGAAGGCAAGACAGTCTTCCTTTTGTTAGGTCCTTGGGACCATTAAGAAATAGGTGAATGAATTTACATTCTTTAGGTAAGTGAAAAAAGTCTTAGCTCTGTCCTTAACATCCGCTCCCAGAAACAGGTTAAAGGTGATTCATTAACTTTCAGATTCAATTCAGAGGGTGTTTTCTAGCAGGAAAGCCTAACAATTCTATCCACGTGCTCCAGAGTCTTTGGGTTACTAAAGCGTTCTTTGAATTGTATTTGTCTTTGATCTGAGGACCTCTGTGTGCTTTGTAACTATATACAGGATTAAATACTTCCTCCATTTATATAGAAATCCCAAAGCCCAGAGGTATAAAGTGATTTGAACAAGAATTTTCGGTAACTTGATTGGAGACTGGTTTAGAAGCAGGGGCTTCTGGATTAAAATAGTGTTGTTGTTTTGTTTTATTAATATGCTAAACTTCTTGAGCTATAAAATCCCTTTTGATAGATTATGTGCAATAGAATCATATTATTAAAGAGATTCAGATACACTGTGTATAAAATATGCTTTCCTACATGTTGTAAAAATCAAACAAAAGATGGCTCTTGAAGGCCAAAGTTAGCCTTAATTAACAGTATCTATCACATAGTAATTCTCCAGATTTAAGAAACTCTTATAGTTATGGGCTTAGTATTTTTCTAATATTCTATAGACCAGTGGGCATCTTAATGAAGAATTATGGATTCCACTGGAATTGAAAGCTACGGGGAGGGTTAGAAGGAAAGCACAGGTTTGGGGGAGTAGAAGGCTTTTCCTAAGGTGGGGTTTTTAGTGTGAACCCCTCAGACTACCTGCCTTAGAATCACCTGGAAGCTTGTTGAAATATTTCTAGGCCTACACCTCACTCATGAATCAGAATCCCTTTGGGTGAGGTCAAGAATCTTTATTTTAAATAAGTTCTCAGTGTGTTTCTGAAACCTCCAGTTTGAAAACCACTGGATTGCAAGAATAGGGAATTCTCTGGTGGTCCAGTAGTTAGGACTCAGCACTCTCACTGCTGAGGACCCGGGTTCAATCCCTGGTTGGGGAACTAAGGATCCTGTAAAGTGTGTGGTGGGACATAAATAAATAAACTTAAAAAAAAAAAGAATATGTTCTAGATTAAAGAGTGTAATAAAAGAATTGTAAAAGTGAACTGAAGATGCCCTCAAGAGAATATTGGCAGGATTCCTGAAAGGGCAAAAATCTCGGGCAAGTCAAGGATTATGCCTTATTTTTAAAAGTCACTTGGGGACTTTGCTGGTGGTCCAGTGGCTGGGACTCCACACTCCCAGTGCAGGGGGGCCCAGTTTGATCCCTGGTCAGGGAACTAGCAGAGAAGGCAATGGCACCCACTCCAGTACTATTGCCTGGAAAAATCCCATGGATGGAGGAGCCTGGTAGGCTGCAGTCCATGGGGTTGCTAGGAATCGGACACAACTGAGCGACTTCACTTTCACTTTTCACCTTCATGCATTGGAGAAAGAAATGGCAATCCACTCCAGTATTCTTGCCTAGAGAATTCCAGGGACAGCGGAGCCTGGTGGGCTGCCATCTATGGGGTCACACAGAGTCGGACACGACTGAAGTGACTTAGCAGCAGCAGCAGCAGCAGGGAACTAGATCCCACATGCTGCAACTGGGGGTTCATATGCCACAGCTGAAGATCCCTCATGCTGCAACCACAAGACCTGGCATGCTGAAACGAAGATCGAAGACCCCACGTGCCACAACTAAGACCCGGCACAGCCAAGTGGATAAATAAATAAAATAAGTATTTTTTTTTAAGTCAGTTGAAGTTTTGATGTTTGAAAACAGCAGGGAAACATTTAGATAAATTGTTGGTTGAAAATATTCTGCTCTTAAAGGAGAAAGGTGTTTTATGCAAACAATTCTTTTGAACTACTTTTTATATGATAAAATATGTAAACCCCGTTTATATACTCAGATCAAAGGATATTTTTCAATAAGATTTTCTGGGATTAAAGCACATTCCTTTGAAATTAAGAAGCACTAGGAAAGGTACTATGTAAAATCCAATTAACGGGGTATAAAATTCAGACTCTGCTATCATTTGGCCCCTGCAAACCTGAGGTTTAAGTTTATACCATGTATGAAAAAGGGATTTGCACAGAATGATTTCTGTAAATCAGGTGTAAATTAATCACCTTATTACCCTGACTAAAATCATTTGAAGACCCCCCCCCCATATCTCTAAGGACAAGGTTCAAAGCCTTGAACAATATTCATAGTATTCCTTCTCCAGTCTTATGTCTTTCCCCCAGGTTTCCCTTTTAGTTTCTGCTCATTTTGACCTTTCAGATCTTCTCCTTCTCAGACCGCCATTCTTCTTCTTGCTGCCAGCAACATTCCCTTTTTCTCCCTTCTTCTCTAGCACGTAGTGAGCATTTAACACATATTGTATTATTACTAATATTATCATTACTGACAATGAAGAAAAGTGCACATTAAGATATATTTTCAAGGTAAACTGGTCTTTCTGAGCCCATGGGTTTAAGAGGGGTGAGAAGGTATAGAGAGACATCTAGGATGATGCTTAAATGTTTACCTTGAGAAATGAAGAAATTAATTTAAAAGTTAGGGCTAATTACTGCATATGAGAAAACAAAGAAGCCCTAAGTGATTACACATTTTGTTTTATTCATGCTAAATTTAAGATGCTTATGGGTTGGGGGGGAGAGATGTTAACATGGAATAGAAATCAGGAGTCTGGACTTCCAGAAGCAGGTAAGAGTTGAAGATAGAGATATAGTTAAAGCAAGAGCAGTAATGGGATGTATTTAAAGATATATTTAAATATATTTAAAGCAACAGCAGTAATGAGATGTATTTAAAGATATATTTAAAGGTATTTAAAGCAACAGCAGTAATGGGACTTCCCTGGCAGGCTAGTGGTTAGGACTCCATGCTCCCCATGTAGAGGGCATGTGTTTGATCCCTGGTAAGGGAACTAAGATCCTGTACCCTGCATGCCACACAGAAGATCCAAAAGAAAAAAAAAAGCAACAGCAACAAAGAAAACCCTTGGAGAGAATGATGTAGAGAGAGGTGGGAAGGGCCACTTCAGGCCCAAGGGGAGGAGGAATAGCAGCAGAGGAAGCCAGTGGGGAAGGAAGAAAGCTAGAAGAGTGGTACCCTAGAGTGAGGAGAGGCAGGTGGTTCAAGAGCGTGGGGGTGTCAATTCTGTTGAAGACTGCCAGTAAGCAAAGTAAAACGAGGCCTAGGCAGTGACCTCTGGATTCGGCTACATGCAGGCTGCTGGTGACAATGAAAAGGAGTAGGGGAGTAGGGGTGATGGGAATTCATGCTGCCTGGGCTACAGGAAAAGGCAACAAGAGGAAGTGGTAACCAAAACCGTATAAGATCCCTTAAGCTGTTTTGCTTGCTCCTTGGAAGAAAACTTATCTAGACTTTGTCTAGACCAACCTAGATGGCACACTGAAAAGCAGAGACATTACTTTGCCAACAAAGCTCTATCTTGTCAAAGCTATGGTTTTTCCATTGGTCATGTATGGATGTGAGAGGTGGTCTGTAAAGAAAGCTGAGCACCAAAGAATTGATGCTTTTGAACTGTGGTGTTGGAGAAGACTCTTTGAGAGTCTTTGGACTGCAAGGAGATCCAACCAGGCCATCCTAAAGGAAATCAACACTGAATATTCATTGGAAGGACTGATGCTGAACCTGAAACTCCAATACTCTGGCCACCTGATACGAAGAAATGACTCATTGGAAAAGACCCTGATGCTGGGAAAGATTGAAGGTGGGAGGAGAAGGGGATGACAGAGGATGAGATGGTTGGATGGCATCGCCAATTGAATGGAAATGAGTTTGAGTACGCTCTGGGAGTTGGTGATGGACAGGGAGGCCGGCATGCTCCATGAGGTCACAAAGAGTAGGACATGACTGAGCGACTGAACTGAACTGAAGCAGTTTTGCTGAGAAGAGGAGCAGATGAATGGGGCTGTGTGATGATGATGCAGGATAAAAGGAGTGTTATTTTTTTACTGCTAGTAGATATACACCATGTTAACATGATAAGAATGATTCAGGAGCGAGGAAGACACTCGCATATAGGTGAAAGACAGTATCTGCAGGATGAGATCTGGAGGATACAAGAGTTACAGAGACCAAATAGAAGGACCAGGCCATGTTTGCAGCCAGGAGTGTTCATCCATGCTAACAAGGAAGGAAGGATATGAGCAGGTCTATGGATGGCTTTGGTGTGGGAAGAACACTTCTATTTTGTCACTGATGTATGAGTCAAGGTATCAGCTGGGAACTGGATGGAGACGTGATAGATGGAGAGGTCTGCAAGAAAGTGGTATCAAATGGTTGTCCAGAGGAAGGGAAAAACATATACTAGAGAATATCCTCAGGCAGTACCACTGCCTAAGTGCCCATCTGCAATTTGTCATCATGAATTTTAAAGTAAGACAAGTCATGTATTTGGGTGTTTTTCTCCCCAAAACACCCAATCTTCAGATGTAGTCTTCAGATGCTACCCTCACCCTGCTGGCCCTCCTTAGTTTGGCTTTGTCAGTCCTGCTAGATTCTTCTGTGGAAATCCATGTGGCTCCTCCAAGTCCAGATCAGGTGCTCTCTAATGGTCTCTGTTATTTACCTCTACTATGAACAAAGAATAGCAAGAAGAGATAAGAAAGCCTTTCTCAGCGATCAATGCAAAGAAATAGAGGAAAACAACAGAATGGGGAAGACTAGGGATCTCTTCAAGAAAATTAGAGATACCAAGGGAACATTTCATGCAAAGATGAGCTCGATAAAGGACAGAAATGGTATGGACCTAACAGAGGTAGAAGATATTAAGAAGAGGTGGCAAGAATACACAGAAGAATTGCACAAAAAAGATCTTCATGATCAAGATAATCAGGATGGTGTGATCACTGACCTAGAGCCAGACATCCTGGAATGTGAAGTCAAGTGGGCCTTAGAAAGCATTACTACGAACGAAGCTAGTGGAGGTGATGGAATTCCAGTTGAGCTATTCCAAATCCTGAAAGATGATGCTGTGAAAGGGTTGCACTCAATATGTCAGCAAATTTGGAAAACTCAGCAGTGGCCACAGGACTGGAAAAGGTCAGTTTTCATTCCAATCCCAAAGAAAGGCAATGCCAAAGAATGCTCAAACTACCACACAATTGCACTCATCTCACACGCTAGTAAAGTAATGCTCAACATTCTCCAAGCCAGGCTTCAGCAATATGTGAACCATGAACTTCCAGATGTTCAAGTTGGTTTTAGAAAAGGCAGAGGAACCAGAGATCAAATTGCCAACATCCACTGGATCATGGAAAAAGAAAGAGAGTTCCAGAAAAACATCTATTTCTGCTTTATTGACCATGCCAAAGCCTTTGACTTTGTGGATCACAATAAACTGTGGAAAATTCTGAAAGAGATGGGAATACCAGACCACCTGACCTGCCTCTTGAGAAACCTGTATGCAGGTCAGGAAGCAACAGTTAGAACTGGACACAGAACAACAGACTGGTTCCAAATAAGAAAAGGAGTTCGTCAAGGCTGTATATTGTCACCCTGCTTACTTAACTTCTATGCAGAGTACATCATAAGAAACGCTGGGCTGGAAGAAGCACAGGCTGGAATCAAGATTTCTGGGAGAAATATCAATAATCTCAGATATGCAGATGACACCACCCTTATGGCAGAAAGTGAAGAGAAACTAAAAAGCCTCTTGATGAAAGTGAAAGAGGAGAGTGAAAAAGTTGGCTTGAAGCTCAACATTCAGAAAACGAAGATCATGGCATCTGGTCCCATCACTTCATGGCAAATAGATGGGGAAACAGTGGAAACAGTGTCAGATTTTATTTTTTTGGGCTCCAAAATCACTATAGATGGTGACTACAGCTATGAAATTAAAAGATGCTTACTCCTTGGAAGAAAAGTTATGACCAACCTAGATAGCATATTCAAAAGCAGAGACATTACTTTGCTAACAAAGGTCAGTCTAGTCAAGACTATGGTTTTTCCAGTGGTCATGTATGGATGCGAGAGTTGGACTGTGAAGAAAGCTGAGCACTGAAGAAGTGATGCTTTTGAACTGTGGTGTTGGAGAAGACTCCTGAGTGTCCCTTGGACTGCAAGGAGATCCAACCAGTCCATTCTGAAGATCAGCCTTGGGTGTTCTTTAGAGCGAATGATGCTAAAAGCTGAAGCTCCAGTACTTTGGCCATGTCATGAGAACAGTTGACTCATTGGAAAAGACTCTGATGCTGGGAGGGATTGGGGGCAAGAGGAGAAGGGGATGACAGAGGATGAGATGGCTGGATGGCATCACCGACTCGATGGACATGAGTTTCAGTGAACTCCGGGAGTTGGTGATGGACAGGGAGGCCTGGTGTGCTGTGATTCATGGGGTCGCGAAGAGTCGGACACGACTGAGACTGAACTGGACTGAACTGATGAACATATTTATGCATCTTTACCTCCCATCTGAACATTAGCTCACAGAAGGCAGATATTTTTTAACCTATGTTGTTCTAACCTCAACTTCAAACACAGCACTTAGCACACAATAAGTGCTGAACATATACTAGCTGAATAAGAGAAATATAGTCCGTAAGACAGATATCAGTCTCTGCAGTTTCCACATTAGCACCAAGAACATTTGTGTTGAGTGTTGATTAAAAAGAATTTTAACCTATTTATTGCTAAAACAGTGACAAGTTTCCTAAGATTTACAGTTCAGCTTTTTCTTGCTTGTTTCCAAAATTAGTATATATAATTGTATACAAGTTTATTTCCCATAAGTTTTGCCTTTTAGCTGATTGCTTTCCTTTGCCTTCTAAAATGGTGAATAAGGAAGACTTAATTTTATAATAGCAAGATGAAAGGTGAAAAATAAGCACCAAACTTATATTTTCAGTGTAGTATAACAGATCTGCCCATCACATTTTATCTTCTAGACACTTTTCTTTTTCAAATTAGAAACCTACCTGTTTAAGGAAAAGACATCTTATATTCCCCACATAATTTGTACAAGAGGATAAACATATATTTAAATATATTTAGGAATATTTTGAATGATTAGGAATATTTTGAAAAGAGTATCAGATCAGATCAGATCAGTCGCTCAGTCGTGTCCGACTCTTTGCGACCCCATGAATCGCAGCACGCCAGGCCTCCCTGTCCCTCACCAACTCCCGGAGTTCACTCAGACTCACATCTGAGTCATAATATACATTTAAAGTTTCCCTTTAAATATAACTTATATTTCCCATCGAGTCATAATATACATTTAAAGTTTCCCTTTAAATATAACTTATATTTCCCTTGTGGCTTAGCTGGTAAAGAAACCACTTGCAGTGTGGGAGACCTGGGTTTGATCCCTGGGTTGGGAAGATCCACTGGAAAAGGGAAAGGCTATCCAATACAGTATTCTGGCCTAGAGAATTCCATGAACTGCACAATCCATGGGGTCGCAGAGTCGGACATGACTGAAGGAGTTTCACTTTCACTTAATGCAAAGGACAGATTCAACACACAATCAAGGATGTGGGCCTCACTGGTACCTCATCAATAAGAATGGCAATATTTTACAAAGATGCAAGAATGCATGTACTATCTCACAAAATCTTCACAATACTCCTCAGCCTTGAGATGTATTGTTATTTTCAGTATATGTAAAATGAAGTTTAGAGAGCTACAGTAAAACTCTTACCAAGTCACAGAGCTGCTAAAGGGCAGAGTCTGAACTTAAGCCAAGATTGGTTGGCTCCAAAACTGATTTTTGTTCAAAAATGTAATGTGGAGAATCCCTTATTGGATGCCCCTTATGATGTTAAAGGTTGCTTGCAGTTCTAATTTTGCATAACTTCTAAAGAGAAAAAGAAGTTTCTCTTGTACATCTTACTTACTTTGAATTAGCAGCCCCATTAGTGGCTGGGAGATAGTTTAAAATATTCTCAATGTTTTTCCTACTCTCCAGATGTGGATCCAAGCTTTACATGTAGTGGCTCAAAGGGACAACCATTTTTTGGAGAGTAAGTAATGCTGCTTCCATTTATTTTAACTACTGGAATCTCTGCTATAGAGAACAAGAGGATTTCAAAAATGTCCAGGATAGATAAAGGTTTTAGAGATACTTGCAAAATGTGTATTATTTGTTCATAAAACCTGAATTTACACTTCTTTTCATTAGTTTAGATTTTTAGTCTCTAGTTATTAAGTTATGTACTTACTGCAAAAGTAAATATTTATTTTAGTTCTATATAATGCTGAGTTCAATCTTGCCACTAATTTATTTCAACTGATATCCAATGACCCCTAAGTTGAACTCTACAACTGCTAATTCACATTATGGACCAGATGAACATCTGACACATCACACAGCATGCATCACTTAATTATGGAAAGCTTATGTAATAACAAACTTTTATATAGTGCACGTTTAACAAGAGTGCATGTAGGAATGAACTCATTTTACAGATGGAGAAAAAACTCTCAGAGAGGTTAGTGACTTGTCAATGTCAAGCTCCTAGTAAGTGGCAGAGTTAGCACCTGAAAATACTCTGAGGGTGCATGACTATAATAATCTTCCTGGGATGATGTGTTACCATGTATTAGAAAGAGAACCAAAGAATACTAAGTAGTCTTAAAGACTAGTAATTAGGGGCAACAAATCCTTGGCTCTAGGAATACCAACTGCATCACTTCCCGCTACTGCTATTGCTGCTAAGTCGATTCAGTCGTGTCCAACTCTGTGCGACCCCATAGATGGCAGCCCACCAGGCTCCCCCGTCCCTGGGATTCTTCAGGCAAGAACACTGGAGTGGGTTGCCATTTCCTTCTCCAATGCATGAAGGTGAAAAGTGAAAGTGAAGTCGCTCAGTCGTGTCCGACTCTTCACGACCCCATGGACTGCAGCCCACCAGGCTCCTCCATCCATGGGATTTTCCAGGCAAGAGTACTGGAGTGGGGTGCTGTCGCCTTCTCCAGCATCACTTCCTATGAAAACTCAAAATCTGAGCTGAAAAGGAGTGACTAAAGAAAACTGTAAGGAATCTGTATAAAAGGGATATTGTACCACAGTGAGAACACTGAGCTGAGAGATGGAAGCCAGTGGAAATTCATCCATAAAACAGGAAGTTGCCCAGAATGGATGACTCAGTTGGGTTGCCTTGTCCTTACCCCAACAGAAAAATGTCCTCTGGTTCTGCCCTAAGTGACTGACCAGCTTTTACATCCAGGTGCTCCCATGCCTTCTTGCTTCTGGCTGGTTCTACCAATGGGGACCCTTGGTAGAGAAGGGAGGGATGCGCTGTGCTGTGCTTAGTCACTCAGTCATGTCTGCCTTCATGGACTATAGTCTGCCAGGCTCCTCTATCCACGGGGATTCTCCAGGCAAGAATACTGGAGTGGGTTTCCATGTCCTCCTCCAGGGGATCTTCCCAACCCAGGGATTGAACCCAGGTCTCCTGCATTGCAGGCAGATTCTTTACCGTCTGAGCCACCAGGAAAGCCCAGGAATACTGGAGTGGGTAGCCTATCCCTTCGCCAGGGGAACTTCCTGACCCAGGAACTGAACCAGGGTCTCCTGCACTGCAGGTGGATTCTTTATCCGCTGAGCTACCAGGGAAGTCTGATGGGAGGGATATGGGGATGTAAAGTTAAGGCTTACCCTTGGCTCTCCTCCTGTGAGGATTCCAGAGGTCACTGCTCCTCTTAAAGGTTCCTGCTTACAGAAATTCCCTGGTGGTCCAGTGGTTAGGACTTTGTTTTTTCACTGCCAAGGGCCTGGGTTTGATCTCTGGTTGGGGAACCAAGATACCACATGCCATGTGATATGGCCAAATAAATAAGTAATACATTTTTTAAAAAGGGCTCCTGTTTTCCGTGACTCTCCCCCCCACATGACATCATCCTTCAGGCCTGCATTTGTGTGCAGGCCCTACCCTTGCTGTCCTCCTACCCACTGCCCACATCCATGGTATTGGTACCTTTGTAAATGAACTCTCTTTGCCTTATCCCAATTTAAATGCTTCTGGAACCTTGACTGATTCTAGAAGATTCTGAACTAGATTCTGGAAGATTCCTCCTAGCTGTCATTCTGCACATGATTATCTGTGAACTAACTTGGCTTGCCTGTTCTTTCTCCAAAGTTACAATTCTTGAATTCTTCAAGTTCAGAGGGTATGCCAATTATTAACAGAGGAAAGTGCTCTGCGTTCACTTCATTTTCCTAAAAGTGTAACTACTGTCCACAATCAAAAGTAAGACAGAAGTCAAAAGTAAGTAAAATAAGGGCACAGCTTTATTTCACTACAAGGCAGTAAGTACACTGTCATATCAAAAGTTCAGTACCAGCCATCTTGCACCAAAGGTTCTTAAGGCAGCAACTGGCTATGGACTCCAGCTGCAAACACGTAGGTTTTGTGTGGCAGTTCTGAGACCATATAGTTAAGGACTTGGGGGAATGCTGATTAACACATAAGCCCTGAATTAAAGAACAGTCAGGCTGAACTCAAAACAAAACACAGGACATCAACAACACAGATCTCCCAATAAAGAAGTGCAATGCATCCTCTTATAAACCAACAAGAACAAAAAAAAAAAAAAACAAGAAACAACCACAAATGCAAAGTCTCCCAAATAAGTTTTCCAATGTATTACAAAAGGAAAAAAGTATATATATATATGTATATATATATATATATATAAAATAAAAAAGTTTGACAATACTAGTGCATAGTCAATTACCTAACACCAAGTTTCTTTTCTCTCCCTCCCAAGCACTACAGCCCTTCTGATACTAGCAGCATGTCTACAGGCTAAGTCCATAGCAGCAAAACACATTTTTTTTTCATTTGGCATGTACAAAATTAAATTACTGAATAAAAATATAATTTTTTATAAAACTATTTCATACAGTAATAATTTTTAAAGCAAGCTAACAACAACAAAAAAACTCTCATAAAATGGTTTGGTACAATAAACGTACCTCCAATGTTATTGACCATAAATGAGCATTTACAATATCGATTACTTATTCCACGGTGTGAAGCCAACATTTATAATAATGCATTGTGTTTAGTGATTGAAAAAAGTGAAATATTGGAGTACCTTTTTGTGTGTTAAATTTCAAAAACCTTATCACAGAAAAAATACTGGTCTGTTGGATCCTCTTAAAATACAGATAAATCATTTTATGTTTTTTTTTTTAAAAATCTGCCTTAAGATACTTAACCCCTGACTACAAACCATGACCTAATAATTTAGGTAAAACTGTTAAACATTAATTTTTTAAAAAATCCGTTTAGTTGGGTGAAATCTCATACGATTTCACCCACCTAAATGCACTTGGTGCTGCTCTCAACTGTTGTACCACAACAAAAATAGGCTCTTCTCCCATTCATGAAAAGTCTCATGTAGAGGAATGCTATATCCCAAGTCAACTTGAAGTGTTCTGAAAACCATAATGCTTGTCTGCAAACGTCTCACATGACCAGAGTCCGGGTTGAGAAGGCATTCACATATTTCCGAGACTGACCGGAAGCTGTCATCTGATCGTCTGTCTTCCCACAGGATGCAGATTCCCAGGCACCGTTACAAGGCTAACAGGGGAGGGGAGAGAGAGGGTAAGGGCAAGGTCAGACCGGGAAGCACACGCTTTAGCCCACGGGTGGACTCCCAACCCCACCTGGCCCAGCAGAAAAAAATGCTGACCTCCAGACAGCAAGCAGGAGACACAGGGGAGCCTTTGTCAGAGAAAACCTTCACTCTGATAACCAGGAATTCAGCATTCTTAAGTGATATTAATTATCAGAAATTGTTTGTCGTGAAGAGAGAAAACCCACTCCAAGCAGTATGATAAGATCCAGCTGTATCTTCATGTTTGAGTGCCTTTTGTCTATTAGCAGATTTTACAGACTTGAAGACAGGAATGAGTCCAGTCCCCCACATACCTAAGGTGAGCTGTGGGCATTTACTCTTTGAGCAAACTGGTGAGTACTTGAGCTGCCCACTGAATAAGCTCCCATAGGTGCTAGAATTGATCAACACTTACTAAACATTGTACATATTTTTAATCAAGTTAATTACATTTAAATTTAGTTATGAACATTTAAATGTATCAACTAAAATGGATATTGATCAATACCAATTAATTAATATCTATTTATTAGAATAGCTTACTTTTTAAAGATGCATTGAAAGATACAGGATGGAACTAATATCTCACAGGCAGCATCCGGATCCAGATTCTTCACACATATGATCTCATTTACACAGCACAGCCACCCTGGGTGGGGGTTCATTCTCTCTTTAATTGAGCAGGAAATGGAGACTCAGAAAGTGCAGAAAACTTGCCCAAAGCCAATCTATGGGGAAGTTGTGGAATGGTTTTGAACCTGTGTCTGTCTTCTGCCTAGCCCCAGCTCCTACCTGCCCTCCATGCGTGAGTGTTTAGTCATGTCCGACTCCTTTTCACCCCATGGACTGTAGCCCACAGGGGTCCTCTATCCATGGGACTTTTCCAGCAAGAATACTGTAGTGGATTGCCATTTCCTCCTCCAGAGGATCTTTCCGACCTAGGGATCTAACCCCGGTCTCCTGCGTCTCCTGCATCCTAGGCAGATTCTGCGTCTCCTGCATCCTAGGCAGATTCTTTACTGCTGAGCCACCAAGGAAGCCACCTGCCCTCCATGTTGCTTCAAACCAAAATATGTAATATTTGTACAAGGCCTGCTCTTTACAGCATTAAGTTTGCCCTACTTAGCTCCCAAGAGTATTGAAGATGCTTACAAAATGAATATAAATGAACAGAATTTAAAACATAGATAAGGGTAGGTCACCAAGAAATGTGGAAAAAATAAACAATACAAAGATGAGGTGCGATTTCGATTCAAAATACTTGCCATGAACCAAAATGCACCAAGATGTAAATCTCAAAACTAACTCTGAGCTCTCTAGCAGTCAATCCAAAGAGGGAAACAGAAACATAAGCAGTTGTAAGATTTGCTGTCTATAAGCTCAAAAGTGTGGTTTAGAAAAAGCGCAGCTATTCCTAGTATTTATATCCAAGTGGGATGTGTCTCATGGACAGAAGAATAAGAAAAGAAAGCCCTCTGCTCTTTAGAGCCTCAAGTGTCCCTCAGGACAGTGGTCCCTAGCCTTTTTGGCACCAGGGATTGGTTTCGTGGAAGACAATTTTCCATGGACCATGGGCGGGGGGATGGTTTAGGGATAATTCAAGCGCATAACATTTAATGTGCACTTTACTTCTATTATTACAACAGCTCCACCTGAGGTCATCAAGCACGAGATCCCGGAGGTAGAGACCCCTGCTTAAGAGACAAAACAAACACCTGACACCAGTGAAGTGATGACAGGCAGATGAAAGGTCTGTGGTGCCACAGCCAGATGAAGAGGAGATAGGACGCCAAGGAACAGCCAGGGCCATGCTCTAGGCAAAGGGCATGAATAGGCGGGATTGAGATCGACAGGTGGTGAAGAGGATAACCCAGGTGGCAAAATAACATGAAAGAGTCAGGAAGCTGCAATTTGTACATTGCTTGTGGGAGGGACTGGGAGACGGAGACGAAGGAATAAGTGGATTAAACATGAGTACCACTCATGTTTCTAAGTATTTTGCATGTATCATCTCATTTAATTCTCAAAAACACCTGTGGATTAGGTAAGGCTCATTACATCTGTTTTACAGAGCAGGCAATTTTCCAGGAAGAGAGAACTTAGGCAACATCCTTAAAGTCATCCAGCTAAGAAGTGATGAAGTAGGAATGCGAATCCAGGCTCTAATGAGTATAAGTTGCTGTTTCCTTTAGAGTTCTTATGAGTGGGAATTGTGTGGTCTGGTCAGCAGGGAATGCAGGAAGAAACACTGAGAGGAGGTGTTAAAGTCATCAGACTATTTAACAGAGAGGTAGGATAATTCTGAATGAACATGGTATTTGTATGGTGATGGGACTTCTTTGCCTAGGGTCTGGAACAAAGTTTCAGCGACATAAGATTTACAGTGCCATGTTTCTAACTTGTAAACTTTCACAGGACACAAACTAGATTTCCCAGTTTCTGCCCAATCTGTTGTGCCACCTCACTGCCAACATAAAGGCACCATCCAAGTTTACACATGTTTACTCTCAAGGCTCAGAGGCTGAATACATAACTTGAAATACTACATAAGCAAGACTGATTATCATAATATTTTCCTGTAACTGTGAATCACAAAACGACAGGACAAAGATGACATCTGTTCTGAACTGACTTCTGATACTGAGTCACATTTAATGTTTTCTAAATAAAATCACCAGGGTAATTTAAGCATTCTATGATACAGTTCTGAATAAATGGTGTTTCTGTAGTTTGACTCATTGGAAAAGACCCTGATGCTAGGAAAGACCGAAGGCAAAAGAAGCGGGCAACAGAGGATGAGATGGTTAGATAGCATCACTGACTCAATGGACATGAATTTGAGCAAACTCCAGGAGACAGTGAAGGACAGAGGAGCCTGGTGTGCTGCAGTCAGTGGGGCTGCAAAGAGTCGGACATGACTTAGTGACTAAACAACAAGGAACTCGAGTTTGAAGGAAGTGGATTAAATATACATATCTCTCTGGTGTAAATCTGTCCATTCAAATCCCATATTTTAGTTTAGCTGACTGCTCACATGTTGTTGCTAACATTTTTCAGTGCAGTACTGGAACACCAAAATGACACAAGAAACCCAATTAACAAAATAAAATTTAATGGAATCATTGTAATTATTGAGCTTGTGTTTGTAGTGACACGCATAGAACATATATGATAATGTGACATATAACAACAATGTGACATCATAACATATGACAATGTGACATAAAATAACAACATGACATATAATGACTACCATTTGAGAGTGAATAATTAAAGATGATGGCTATCCACCATGAGTATTATGCAGGGCTTAGAATCGATGATGTACACAGAACAAAGAACATTGATCATAAAATCAGATGACTAAAAATGATGCAGAATATTTTAATATACTAATCTTATATGTAAACATAAAATAAAGATACACACAAAACTCAAAAATGTATGTTTTGAAAGAATGTTGTTGTTGTTGTATTAGTCACTCAGTCGTGTCTGACTCTTTGTGACCCCACAGACTGTAGCCCGCCAGGCTTCTCTGTCCATGGAACTCTCCAGGCAAGAATACTGGAGTGGATTGCCATTCCCTTCTCCAGAGGAACTTCCCAACCCAGGGACTGAACCCTGGTCTCCTCCCTCACAGGCAGATTCTTTACCATTTGAGCTACAGGGAAGTCCCTTTTGAAAGAATACAGACAAACAAATGAGAGGGAAAGGAGAATAAAAGTGAAAATGGAGGTAAAAGTGAGGAGCAAGGAAGAAAGGATTGTTCATGTTTTTCTCTAGCTAAAAATTTTTCTACTTAGCTATGCTTCAATTAATACAGAATAAGTTTCTACATTAAATGAAATTAAGTATCTTAAAGTACCATATTAAAAGAATCTTATGCTTGCTTTTAGACTTTCCAGGTTGGCTGCATGGTAAAGAATCTGCCTGCCAATGCAGGAGACATGGGTTCAATCCTTGGGTTGGGAAGATCCCCTGTAGACGGAAATGGCAACCCACTCTAATATTCTTGCCTGGGAAATCCAGTGGACAGAGAAGCCTGGCAGGCTACAATCCATGGGCTGGCAAAGAGTTGGATATGACTTAGCGACTAAATAACAACATGCTTGCTTTTACAATGTCTCTTAGTAAAAGTCAAGTTCTGACCTTTGACAATCTGATACTTAATTCAGAATTCCCAATGTCTGTTCAGGAAAATCTAATACAATTATCACCCCCTAGTACATTTTCAACTTGAATGTCGTGTTTTGTTGGATCTCCCAGATGGCTCATCATTTTATTCATGTTTGGCTCTTCCTCCAGGACCAGATATTTAAAACAAGATCAATACAAAGAATGTACCCTATATTTTAAATTAATTTTTTGAAAAAAATTCAATCAGCCTCTCCCAAGTAGAGATGAAATTTATGAAGAAATAAATCAAGTTAACTGAAATATCCAAATTTCAGAAAGCAGAGCATTTCAGGGGCACCTAAGTCCTGAGGCTCATAGCCTAGAGCAGACAAGATGACTTGCAACACCTAAATCTCCCAGTGTAGACAGACACCAGGACACA
The DNA here is from genome assembly GCF_029378745.1 of Bos indicus. NCBI lineage: Eukaryota > Metazoa > Chordata > Mammalia > Artiodactyla > Bovidae > Bos > Bos indicus. Next base: position 73,454,946 of record NC_091768.1, on the reverse strand, counting down.
GTACCCACTCTGTGCAAGAAAAACAGACCGGAACAAAAAGGCGAGCACATTCAGTGGACAGCTCCTTTTCTGCATCATGAAAGTATAAAGCTAATACTTTTTGCAACCATGAATGGAAAAACTGGTCAGAGCAATCACAAACCTACTTCACGAAAGCAAAGTAAGAGCAGAAGGTCAAGTACTGGGTAAGAAAAGAAATGTTGAAGTCCACCACCCAAAAGGGCAGCTGCCCCTTCTTGCGATTTCTTTCTCCCTCCTTACCTTGAAGCCTTGGGGTCCTAGGCCAACTTTTCAAGCAGACAGAATAGTTTTGACAAAGGAAGATTAAATGTCTTCATGCTAGAAGGATTTTTTTTTTTTAATACTGTCAAATAGATCCTTGTGCATCCTCCTTATTCCCTCTCCTTAAATGTTAGTTTCACTTACACTAAAGAATTGGTAAGAATTTCTGCACATGAATCCTTGTTAAATGACTAACCCATGGTGCTGTTGCAGACATGTCACTAGACCCTAATTCATTTCAAAGTTAATAATCTTGCCACACATCCTCCTCCTCTTGCTCGCGAGTCATCTTACTTATCCACAATGTACCTTTGATCGCCCCTGGGCAGAGATGAACTGTAAACAGACTGTCAGAGCTCTAACTGGGATATCCTGCTGAAGCACTTTAAATAAATACTCTGATCCTCAGCAGAAAACAGAAGAAATCAAATGAGATAAAACCATGTCCACAGGTGATTTTCTGTCGGAATTAGATTATCTTCATATTTTTCACTAAGAATATGAATGGTTTTTTTCATCACGCTAAACAAGAACCACTATTGTGACATTCATAGAGCAACTTCACACGATAACTGCTGATATCAACAGCCGTGGCAGGGTATGCGCTGTTCAATTTACAAAGCCCTTAAGAAACTTGTGGAAGTCATAAAAGAATGATTTTGTAAAACCAAAGCAACTTATGAGATGGTTTTACATTTCTCTGTTTCATTTTTTTAAATAATAGCAGACATAGATGGTGTCCAAAAGACTTAAGAATTATTTGATTTTTCCATTTAATCTATCCATAGAAAAGACTTTTAAAATGAAAGTGAAGTGAAAGTCACTCAGTTGTGTCTGACTCTTTGCGACTCCATGGACTATACAGTCCATGGAATTCTCTAGGCCAGGATACTGGAGTGGGCAGCCTTTCCCTTCTCCAGGGGATCTTTCCAACCAGGGATCAAACCCAGGTCTCTTGCCTTGCAGGAGGATTCTTTACCAACTGAGCTATCATGGAAGCCACAGAATTAAAATTCTAAAAATCAGAACTCATTCTCAAAGAGGCATCTTTTAAAATGTATTCGTTATAAGAGATAATGTAGAAATCTTTAGTTGTATCTTGAAAGTCAAGAATAAACCTGAGACGAAGGGTCACTGAGGTAAGGTTAGTTTATCAAACTTTTCCTATGCATAAATGCTGCCAAAACAATCAAATGTGCCCAACTCCAGGACTGATAATTTTTCATAGAAAAGAGCCCTAAAAGTTAAAGGATCAAAGGTGCAGATGGTGCTGGGGGGTGCCCCATCCACATGCTTCCACATGCCACCCAGACCTAAGTTAACAATTACTACAAAGAATGGTCTTTCTCCAAATTTGGAGTTCGTCCCCAGTGTCTCTAGGGATCTTTTCATCTTACTTGTTGATAGATTTTCCAACAGTTTTAATCACATAACCTCAGGTGTCACAATTTTTTGGAAGAAAACCTCTTTCCTTAGTAACGTATTCGTTTTAACTATTAAGATTAAAGCAAATGCCAATTAAAGCAATTATACCTTTGTTAGCCCAAGGAAAATCCAATATCACAGTGTTTACCAAACCCAACCAAACAAAAAAAATCCAGGTCTTGTACTCTCTGGGGTAGGGCACTCTGAATTTGAGCTCAACTTTCCTTCCTCACTCATTTAGCCTTTCCAGTTCATCCCAAAACTCTACGTGGCAAAGTTATTTTATAAGATATATTGAAAGCAGGCTGCTGCAATATTACTAACAGCTATATGAAACCTTGCCAGGGCAAGTGGAAAAAAAGTGACCCAAGGGAGAACTAAGTGAACACAGAGGTATCCAGGGAAGCAGGTCAACAATAGCATACCAACACTAAGAAATGCCTGGAAAGATCGATGTCACACGGAGACGGACTGTTTCTCTGTCTGTTGACATGCCAACAAGGGCAGCAGAAAAATAGAGAAGACCAGTAAATCAGTTGTTTGATCTCCATAATACCGAAGAGATCTGACTAACTTTTTTTCAGGAATCAGTTGAATCAGCAATCTCTTTTGGTGACCCACTGACACAGTTCTGCCAGAGTGGAAGAAGGAATGAGAAAGAACATGTGAGAGGAAATAATACACCTCAGTGCAAGTGGACCTGCTGTTGGTGAAGCCTCCTTGCGTACGTTTCTAAGGACAGGGACTATCTAAAATAGGTACCACCAATGCATACTGGTAAGTGTGCTGTCATTTTGAAAGTAACACTATATCCACTTGACCTTCACAGCAACCCTGTATGATACACATGGAGGACAAACTACAGTCCCCAATATACAGATGAGCATTTTTTTTAAGAAGTTAATGAATTAAAAACATGCAATTAGAAATTGGGGAAGTCTGGATTAGAACCCAAGAGCCTGTTGTGTGCATGCTAGTGCATTATACTTCTTAGCCATGCCAATCAAGCAAAAGGGTTTGCCTCACTGAAAAATTCATAAACAATTCATATGAAGTTAGGAGCAATCCAAAGCACATGGAACTGGAAAAGTGAGTTTCAGCTGCTTGCAATAATACTCTAAGATTCTTTGATACTGTGCAAATGTGTTTAAGTATTAATAGCTTGAGAAATTTACTTAAATTCACTTTTAAAAAAGTAAGGCGAAGACAAGCCAAGTCAGGAAATTAAAATTTAAGGCTGTCACTCTGTGGTTACAAAAAAGAGGAAAGAGAGTGAGTAAAAAGCATATGAACACATCTTTTACATTTGGGTTTTAAACAGGAATAAAAGAAAATTATAATTTAAGAGAAAAATACACAAGTTCAGAGGCTTTTAACTTAAGTGTAGTTTCAGATCTACCAATGAAAATGTTTACCTTAGGAAATGTTTATTAGCAAAATGTATTTATTTCAAAATGTAAAGCAAATCGAAAGCACAGGCAGCTCTTTTCTCCTTACTGAGGGAGTTCTGTGCATGGCGCGTGCGTGCGTGTGTGTGTGTCTGTGTCTGTCTGTCTGTCTGTCTGTATGCCAGTCTTGGGCTCTTTCAGAGTAACTTTCAAACAGCAGGATCCAGAAGGGTTCCACAGTGAACCTGCCTTTTCCATCCCAAACTGCAAGTATTCTAAGCTGAATATCTATTTCCTCATTTGTGATCATTGTATAAGCTTCTAGACTCCATTCTCTACTACCATACAACATGGAGAAAATGGCACATATTCTGAAATCTCACATATTCTGAGCTACCTGAAAGACACAAATATCAAAAAAGTCTCAGAACATTTTTATTATGAGTCCTGTCCCTGTTTGTTTTTAAAGTTAAGGAAACTAAAAAAAAGAAGAAGAAATCCAACTATACTATTTTGCAGCTGCTGCAAATTCCTTTTAAAAAAAGATCAAGCATAAATAATTTCAAAAACAAATATAACATTATTTGTGTATAATGGCTTATACTTGCCTCTAAACATTATAGCTTATGGACTAGGGAATACATGGAAAGCTCAAGCTATTAACATATGTTAATGCCCATGTGTTATGTGGCATAACACATAATACGCCACATAACACATGGGCATATCTAGCAGCCTGAGTTTGGTCTCTACATACCATTTCCCACTAAAAGATCACAGCACCTTGGGAAAATGGAGAGGAAGGAAATGTAGCTATTACATGTATTCATGTATAAGCAGGGCTTCCCAGGTGGCGCTAGTGGTAAAGAACCCTCCTGCCAATGCAAGAGACATAAGAGACACAGGTTCAATCCCTGGGTAAGGAAGATCCCCTGGAAGACAGCCTTGCAACCCCCTTCAGTATTCTTGCCTGGAGAATTCCACAGACAGAGGAGCCTGGAAGGTTACAGTCCATGAGGTCACAAAGAGTCGGACATGGCTGAAGTGAGCTAGTCGGACATGCATGCAGGCACATATGTATAAGCGTATGCATTTACATGTGCATTAGAATCTTAACTATAAAATCCCAATATTTGGGGCCTCAAAACAATAACTGCTCTATTTAAGGTGTTGTGGGTATAATTAAGCCAGGGATCATTAACACTGAAATGACAGGACACAGAACTGCACTGTTAGTGTAGTCTTCAATAAACTTTTCTTGTGCCTAAGCAAATGTATTTAGACAGTTAGATGGATAATCATTTGCAGTATTCAACTGACAAACATTTCATATTTTAGAAGTACCAGAATTTTAAAATATTTTAAGAGTCAAATTTAGTTGTTTTAATTAAATGCACTCTAACAAAATGTCTAGGTTGTTTGGATAAAATCCCATTTAACATTTGATATATTTATTAAAGGTACAAATTATAAAGTTTCTAGATTATATAAAGTACTCAAGTTGAATAGCCAGGTCATTTAACAAATGCACAATATGTTCAATAGTACCATGCATGAAAAATCTGTCCAATTAGGTCAAATTGAATTATCAATGGAAATATATGATAGATCATAATGGTTTTAACAAAAAGATTACCAAATTGCTTAAAAATCTATATAAATATTATTGAGTCAGGTTTATATGAAATATAGGCAATATATGCTTAAATATTTAGAATGACCTGATGCATTTTCTAATTTGAAACATTTTAGAAATCATATATTTCTATGGTATTAGAAGCTAGGTTTCCATGACACAAAATGAAGGAGATACTTGGTAGGTGCCGTTCACTCTTAAAATTAATTAGTTATCTATTATAGCAAGTTATTAAAATATATTTGAGTGGTGTACATCAGTAAAACCATATAGTGTATATGAAAGCATTGACTCCAAAATCAGCTTGTGGTGTCAATTCTTTAGGTGGGTGGAGTTGACAACTGTTACCTTCACCATTTGATGTATGTAGGTGGCTTAATCTCAGTATACAATGATAGAATCTGAAGAGTACCAAATATGACTCATTTGATATGCTAGAAAATATAGATTAATAAAAACAGAGCTACTACTTAATACTGAGCTTCAAGGATGAGGAATATTGGGTTGGCCAAGAAGTTTGCTTATAATATGTTATGGAAAAACCTGAATAAACCTTTTGGCCAACCCAATATTTTCATTAAATAAAATATAATGATAATAAAGTTCCATATTGATTATTTTGTTAATTCAATAGCATTAAAACATTTAAGGTAAGAATTAGCCAACCTATTTTTATAAACACTGATATTGTTGCCAAATTTTTATATATAATACATATTTGATATCTGTACTGTGTTTGGCTCAATATATTTTATATTTGCATAAAAGTTTAGATTTAGGTTTTGCTGAACACTATCTGGTTAGGCCAAAAGCTTTAGCATTTAGTTTTAGGGAAAGAACCAGGGGTTTTCAACTTCATAATGATAACTGTCTCCAAATATATTTACATGTTGCAATTTAGCACTCAGAATGCACTTTTTCTTACTACTATAAATATAAGTCAGATCCTAGCCTAGGTTACAAAATTACATAAAACAGCTTAATTAATGCACTAATAGCACTAGCCAAATCCTTATCCTCTGGAAACCCAGGGCCAAAAAATTCAGGGAGGAAGAAAGCAAGAAAAACAAACAAAAAAAGCGTTTTCATTCTGGATCTAGGAGCAGCTGTAGGTAAAATTTTGTAATGGGTGACCTTTGCATTCTTCTAATCTCCTTTCTGGGTCCCCCCTTATGCAGAGTTTGTTCTTTTCCTCATCTCCCAATTCTGTGCCATATTCTGAGACTTCTTCACACTTCTACCCAGGCCTGATCGACTCAGGAAAGACTCTGGATCCCCTCAAGGACCGTCTTTCCCTAGCCCACACTCCAGTCAGTGGTCACCTTTCATCAAAGCAGTTGGATCAGACAGAAGCCACAAGGAGAGCAATCTGATGGAATTAAGACACAAAGTGTGCCTACAGCCCTTCCAGCTGTATTTGCATTTCTTAAAAATAATGCGAAGTATCACAAATGCTTTCAAGGGGGGAGTGTTAAGATTCTCATAATTTGGAGAGTGCAGGCCTACCACAGTGACAAGAAAGCCCATCCAGGAACAGGACATTCTTTCAGATCATACCGTCTCACGTGGTGCCTTCCCTCACAGGACAAATATGACTTTTCACTTCCGAATCCAGGTTCTCTATATGCTCCAGGGTTTATGGTTTTTCCCTCAGTGTGGCAAGGGGGGGATGAAGGGGAGGGCTCTGCAGGTGACTGGGTATTGTATTATTTAATGTTGGGAACCGCTGTGAATAATTTAAGGGAGCAAATTTGCATTCTTATTTACATTTGGTTCAGGATTAATTTGGAATTTGTTGTATTTCATCAACATACACCTACTTCAGAAAAAGGGAAATCTCTTTTGATATTAAAACCCGAGAGCAGATGTTCAGCTAGAGATTAGCCACGTAACACTGACAGTTGACTTTCTCATTCTGATAGTCAAATACGTTGTAATTCTTTTCTAGCTATCTAATTTCAAACTTCTTTGAAAATCTAAACAAGGTCTGAGCTTTGATGGCTTAATGAGGGAACAAAAAAGTAAAAATTTTGAAACTAAAAGTAAACTGTATCAATTATTTAATAAAACCTTTAAAAGCAGAAGAAAGAGATACTGTTACATGTGATTAACAATCTTAGTCTCAGTCACAGTAAGAAATGCTTCACTTCATCATTCCTTGGAAGCTTGCTCTAATAAAAAAATTTTCAGTGAGTCTCATATGAGTGGCAACAAGGAATCTTAGGAGTCTTTTAGACATTGGGAATTATTTAAAAGCATCACTCCACTACATCTAAAATGTTTGTTTGTTTGTTTTTTAAAGTTTTATAGTGAATAACTTTTTAGATACCAATGCTGGAATAGTAATTACCTGCAAGGGACTTGCCAGGGACCTGCTTTTAGGTACTGTAAATGCTTTGAGAACATTGTCTTCATCTTCTGATACTGGCGTCATTAAAACGGAACTTGTAAGAATATTCTAAAGGAAAAGAGAATAATTTGAAATTGAAATGAGGTAGGATAATAAGGGGACTGACAGAATTCTAACACTTGAAAGAGTAGATTACTATGAGTTGACACACATTAGCAGGAAAAAAAATGCAGGTATCTGCCAGAAATTCTCTTCCCAATGAGCTAAATGGAGAACTCAACTGTACTAACCCTAATCCCACTGGCAAACATTACTAAAACAAAAAGCTTCGAGGTCCCACACAGTTCCAGGAATGAGGCAGTGCACTCAAAAACATCTGCTAAATGAGTTAATAAAGACACATCTTTAAAATGAAAGATTTACTAAGCTCTGGTGAGAGAACTGTTCATTTCACATAACGTTAAGAAATCTTTTTGAGTTACAGATTAATGGTAGTATAGTTTAAAGGTGAAAAGAATGGAATTTAGAACCAAAGTTCTAACCCAGAACCAATACTTATAGGCTATACAATTTTGAACAAGTGACTAAGCCTCCTCATGCCTCAGTTTCCCTACTAGTATAATGGAAATGACAATGTTACCAACCTTGTAGGGTACTTGTCAGGGTTAGATATCTGAGTTAATGCATCTAAAGCTCTGAGAATATTAATCACCACTTTGTACACACTGAAAAAATATTAGCAATTGCTATTACCTCTGATTCTTCATAAGAGAAAAGGGTAATCATTCACAAATTACAAACTTTTAAAATAATGGTTAACTAAGAGGAAAACAAAAAAGGAAAACAAAACAACAACTACCAAGCTATGAAAAGACACAGAAAACATTTAAGAGCATATTACTAAATGAAAGAAGCTAGTCAGGAAGCTTCATACTGTATGATTCCAATTATATAATATTATGCAAGATGCAAAACTGTAGACTAAAAAGACCAGTGGGTGCCAGAGCTGAGGGGGAGGGAAGGATAACTAGACAGAACATGGAGGACCTTCAGGGCTGTGAAACTACGTTCTATTATACTATAATGGTGAATAAACGTCAGTATGCTGCTGCTGCTGCTGCTGCTAAGTCATTTCAGTCGTGTCCGACTCTGTTCGATCCCATAGATGAAAGCCCACAGACAGAAGCCCAGCAGGCTACCCCGTCCCCGGGATTCTCCAGGCAAGAACACTGGAGTGGGTTGCCATTTCCTTCTCCAATGCATGAAAGTGAAAAGTGAAAGGGAAGTCGCTCAGTCGTGTCTGACTCTTAGCGACCCCATGGACTGCAGCCCACCAGGCTCCTCCGTCCATGGGGTTTTCCAGGCAAAAGTACTGGAGTGGGGTGCCATCGCCTTCTCCGTCATTTCAGTCGTGTCCAATTCTGTGCGACCCTATGGACTGTAGCCTTCCAGGTTCTTCTATCCATGGGATTCTCCAGGCAAGAATACTGGAGTGGGTTGCCATTTCCTTCTCCAGTGCATGAAAGTGAAAAGTGAAAGTGAAGTTGCTCAGTCATGTCCAACCCTTAGCGACCCCATGGACTGCAGCCCACCAGGCTCCTCTGTCCATGGGATTTTCCAGGCAAGAGTACTGGAGTCGGGTGCCATTGCCTTCTCCGAAACGTCAGTATAAATTTGTCCAAATACATAGAATGTTCGACACCAAGAGTGAACTCTAAGGTAAACTATGGGTTTAGGGTGACTATGTGTCAATGTGGGCTCATCAGTTGTAACAAATGTAACTCCCTGGTGGGTGATGTTGCTAAGGGAGAGGCTGTGCATATGTGAGGGTGAGGATACATGGAAAATCTCTGTATCTTTTGTTCAACTTTGCTACTAACTTAAGACTGCTCTGAAAAATAATCTGTTTTAAAAAATGGTTAAAAAATAGAATAAAATAAAAAATGGTTGTAACCAAAGCAATGCAACATTGTGTATGATAAAGGGCATTTACTACATACAAAGAGTAGGACAGGACTGAGCATGCATGCACATACTCAGATGCTACATAAAACCAAACAGGAGACAATTTACCAAGGAGGAAATAGAGGTATCCCCTGCTATTCAAAAGTTCACTTCACACCACTTCACTTTCATTAAAATCCTACATTAGTAGTTATTTTCATGAACGGCTAACCAATAGAAATCCAAAGAGAATTTTTGCTTTTGTTTTGCAGCCAACTATTATAAAGGCAGCACATACCCTGAGTAGTTAGAGTGGCACCACCAAGCTCCTTCCCCAGGCAGTACACTCAGCATCTCAGCACCAAGTGCTACAGTTTAGAACTGGTACGAGCATCTTCATCTCAATTTATTTATTTTTATTCATTTTTTTACTGAAGCATAGTTGCTTTAAAATATTATATTAGTTTCTGATGTACAACATGTATAACACTAGATATTTTTATACATTATACATCATACACAGTTATTACAAAATACTATCTTTCTTGTGCTACACATTGAAAGTGAAAAATGAAAGTGTTAGTCACTCAGTCATGTCCAACTCTTAGTGACCCCGTGGACTATAGCCCACCAGGCTCCTCTGTCCATGGGATTCTCCAGGTACTATACATTTTATCCTTGTAATATTTATAACTGGGAGTCTGTACCTCTTAAACCTCTTCACCTATTTCATCCTTTTCCCCACCCCTTTTCCCTCTGGCAACCACTAGCTTGTACTCTGTATCTGTGAGTCTGTTTCTATTTGTTTCTTTGTTTTGTTTTCTAAAATTCGATTTATTTTTTGCACCTGTTAGTAAGATAAGTCCTAAGGTAAACTACTTCTTTGCTTTATGGTGGCTCAGTGGTAAAGAATCTGCATGCCATGCAGGAGACCTGGGTTCAGTCCCTGGGTTGGGAAGATCCCTTGGAGAAGGAAATGGCCACCCACTCCAGTATTCTTGGCTGGGAAATCCCATAGATAGAGGAGCCTGGAGGACTAAAGTCCATATGGTCACCAGAGTCAGACATGACTTTGTGACTGAACCACCACCAAAGGTTTCACAGGAATGCTCTACTTTCAGATAGTAGGAGAAACTTGTACTCCTTTTAGAAGAAAAATAAGTAAATTAAAAGATAATGTAAAAATTAGCATTGTTTTCATGAAAATATGTATTTCCATGCCGTAGATTTTTTAAGTGGCCAGGACTCTCAAGTCATGAGTGAATAAACAACAAGCAAGTCTGCAGCAGAACAGAATCAATTTCCAACACATGAACAAAATCTCACCATATATTCAACATTAATGATCATAAGAAAATAATCATGTGAGAGAATATTGAGAAGTATGATGCACAAAAGAGTGCCAAAACCACAATGGCCCCACATGCCACACACAGAATTCTGTGAGCCACCAACATCTTATAACACGGGCGTGTACTTACTGGCATGTCTGCCACAGGTGATGCCTGTGTGAACAGCTGAGTGTTCAGACTATCCCCTTCCCAGTGGTTTGAGCAGAAGAAGTTTCCTGCTTTATCAGTTGGAGATTCCACCTAAAAGCAAACAGGAAGTGCTTTGTTGTTTCTAGAGCTAGAACTTCCCAAGAAACAGTTACATTCAAGAGTCAATTTCCCTAAGATGAATAAAGTCTGAGGATCTAACGCCTAAGGTAGTGAGTATAGCTGATAATACAATATTGTATAGTTGACATTTGCTAAGAGTAGAACTTAATTAAATGTTATCACTGGAAAAAAGGTAACTATGTGAGGTAATAGATATATGTTAACTAATTCAATGGGGGAGAATCCTTTCACAAAGTACATGTATATCAACACATCACATTGTATACTTTAAATGTCTTATCATTTTATTTGTCAATTATATCTCAGTAAAGCTGAAGAAAAAGTCAGTCTCTGGCCAATCTCTCAACCTCTTATCCTTATATGAAAATAAATTCAAAAGGCCCGGTATCTAAGCTGCTGGAAATGCTTCTTGACACCAAGCTAAAACTTTGATCTTGGCAAGTTAGATTTCCTTTCTTTTACACTATGAATTAAAGAAACCGTTATTTTATTAGTTTCATTTCTCCATGATATCCAACAATTAAACATCTATGTATCAGTCAGTCATCTATCCATCTTTATATCAGTGATTTTAAAAAGTACAATACAAAGCTGCTTCCTTCTCTTTCCTCTATACTTTCTAGCATCTTCTCTGTTCAAACAGGAAGGAAATAGAAGTGGCCTGGCTTCCCAATTACAAGGTGGCATGCATATGCTGCCAAGCCTGGCTGTATCTCTTAACAGCATCTTATATGAAAATATTGTATGAAACATGGTATTACACAGTGCCCACGCCAGACAATCAAGCTGCCCACAAGGAACAAAGGCAGCAGCGTTGTTCTTTTCAAAGGATCCCATGTTTACCTCTTGTTTAATCTTCTTCAGTAAAGGTTGTCCATTTTCTTGAAACTCAGCAACAATCCCAGATTCATCAGATTCCTGTTTGATCACATCCTGTAGGTCTTCTACTAGATGAGATGGTGTCTGAGGCTGAAGGAAAAATTGGGTACATTTGCATTAGAGGAGATTTTCTATCTGTATTAATACACCAACTAAACCCAAGAAATTTACTAGAACTTACTAGCATCTTCAGGGGACCATATTTAATTTCTTGAGCTGTGAGTGCATGTTTGAATGGTGTAGGAGTTCTTGGAGAGCTTTCTAGAATTGACCTTTTGATAGCTGGAGTTCTGAAGCTTTAAAAAGAAAACAAGAATTGGTTCAATATGAAAGATCATATGTCCCTTATGTTTCTCTACCTATTAAATGTAATATTCTTCTACTAAATACAATAAACTCTTATTGATATAGAATAGGGTATGCTGATGGATCAGGTATGTATTATTAAGGAAAAGATAATATGTCTATCGTGTATTTCCAAATATTTCAAACTACCATACCCCAAAACTAAGAGCATTAAAATATTTCTCATCTTTCTTTAACCATTCTGAAAATACATGTAGTGACTCTAAGCCTTTAAAATGAACACAAGCATTATGAAGATCTGATGTCATTTACAAATCAAGTTTATCTATTATCTTTTATCTATCCACAACAGAAAACATGCTAACCTCTGAAAACTAAAAGGTTTTTAAAACTGTTTTTAAAATGTATTTATGGTATAAGAAATAATAAAATTGCATTTTTAAAAGGCTTATTACAATTCATATTGATGTTGTCTGGCATTTTTTTTGAATTGGTTAAGCTTTTATTGAATATAAAAAATAGCTTAATCATTCCTTGGCTTTTAATCATATACTTTTCCTGGGGATGGCAAAACAGGTCCAATCGATAGATAAATTTCAGAAAGAAAAAATAAGATTTAAAAATATAAACTAAGTAAAGAACCATACTTATTCGTATTCCAAAGTTTATAATTAGAGAGGAAAGGATGTTGAAAATCTTGTTTTCAATGAAAAAGACTTACTGAACAAACAGAAAAACTGAATGGAAAAGTTATGTTAAACCTTCCTCTAGATATATAGGAAATTGTGAAGTGAACTACAAAAGATAGTTTATTCTCCCCCACTTCCACCTCTAGGTAGCTCTAACAGGCCCAGGACAGACATATTCAATGTGGAAATACACATGATTATGTACATAAAAGTGGATCAGTAAAATTATACACATATAAGTAGATCAGACACTTGGGGACTATTTTCTATTAATTAACTATAAGTAAATAAAATAAATAATTTTTTTCTTGAAACAAGGACTTACATAGTATTTTCCTTTTGAATTTTCACAGTCTGGTCTCTATGAAATGGAGTTGTAACAGTCAATTTGTGACCATTTAGTGGGGTGGAAGTTAAAGAAGGCATTTCCAAGTCTAAGTTTTCATGGTTATTGGAAGTATTTAAGAACTAAATATGAGAAGAAAGAAAAAAATACTTAAGTTAAACAGTGATTCTTTACTCAGCCCAATTTAAAAATTGATGTTAACAAATAGGTATGTTTTACTGACCCACTATATGAAATAATGATGTTAACAAGCACACAGTGTTTTATTTCAATTTTGCACCCAAGATTTGGAATATGATTTCCAAAAAAAACTTGTAAAATCCTAAGAAAACATTCTCAATAAATGACACCTGTCATTAAAAGAATGAGATGCACTTTTTATTAATGTTAAAAGTGTGGAAGTGACATCTTTTGGAAAGTAATCATTGTTTTTCTTTCATACTTTTTTTTCTCTTTAGTCATCTAGGAAACATCATTGTATAAAATTGACATTATGTGGAAAATTCTTGAGTAATAACCTGTATCTCTCAAAATACTGATGTTCTGGGAAAGTAATAGGTGTTCCTCAAATGGTTTCAAGGTAAAACAAATTTGGAAAACATATTTCAATCTCTTGGAAATTCACAATGCACATTAGTGTATTTAAAACTTTGAGAGATCCTGCAGTAAAGAAACTGCCTTAATTTTGTTCAATTCAGTGTTTCCCAAACTTATATACTTGTATATTTAGGTATTTTTCTGGAATATCATTAAAGTCTTACAGAACTAATATACTCCAGAACAGAATTTGGAAAATACAAGTGAAAAATAAGATTGGTTTTTTAGTGGGCATATCATTTGCTCACACTTAGAGTTGTTCTTAAAACAGACTCAACAGACATAACTGGAAAAATGTTTTAAAGTGCCAAATTAACTT